>NW_027437192.1:11518699-12118699 GCF_033239565.1 Halichoeres trimaculatus
CATTAACTTAATATGAGATATACGACTTTCTTGATGTTATCAGTAGAACGATGAGCTAACTACGGCTACGTTGACGTTAGCTTGCGTTAGCTTTCCGCTCAATGTCAGTTGAGTGCTGCGACTGCGCAGTGGTGCACTGCTGAAGACGAGGGGGAAACTACAGCAATTCTTATTTCGCGTAGTTGTATCGTGCCTGCTCATCAGCTGATCAAAAGTTGAAGACCAAAGTTTTGAAATGTCAAAATCTTCGCAGAAATATGTCCTTGGTTTTTTTTTTTTAATTAAATTTCTCATTCACATTTTAATGACTTCCTGATAGCAAAGACCAAACGGCTCTCTCTTAAGTAGTGTCAGGATTATTGAGCTGCACAAGCAAGACCTTTCACAACGCGCCATTGCAGTAAAACAATTTCTTTTTCATTTCTTAAAAGATCCTAAGGGTTAAGGGTCAATAAAGTCAAGTGGTAGACTCATAAAAATCCCACCTGCGCTGAGCTAGTGGATCCAATAAACTGTCTTTAAAGACTGGCCATTTCTTGACCCAAATTAAAGCCGTTGCTGCTGCTTTCTGCAGCGTATTAACCGACAGCATCATAATGTCATCATCTGAAAGATTGGTAAGAGACAGATAAGATTTGGTTAAGAGGCGAACAGCCTGTATGTTTAAATGCTGTTTTCAATAGATTGCCTACAAAAATCAGCTTAACACCGGCTCACTTGTACAAAATGCTAGTTCTTGTATTTTTTTTCCCCTGATTTGTCCAGGAGTGTTTTGTTAACTTTATAGTTTATGAATAAATTTTCAAAGCTATATAAGCCAAAAGAAGTATGATTAAGTGTTCCAAACTTTTTTTTTCCCCACATTCAGTTCTCCGTAACGCTACCTTGTCTACCTTTTTATCCAGATCTATCCTGAACTGACTTTTTTGTTCTTCAGTTTGTGTTGAAGCATTTTGACTATTTTATTTATTATTTTGTTAGTTTACAGAAATTTTGCTGGATTATTTTGATTGTAAGTTTGCTGAAAATTATATTCTAAAACCTTCTTGCTGATTATATAACTTGTGCTACTAATATGCAGACTTATTCCATTTGTGCGTATATGAGCATATCTTTGGCTGGAATTTGCGACAGTCGCGTATTTTAATAACAATTTAGGGATGCATGATATTATCAGCACAATATCAGTATCAGCTGATAAAAATTTAAAAACACGTTTATCGGTATCGGCAGATATGAACATTTCTGCCGATAGGCACAGACGATAAGGTGCTATTCAGTTAGGATTATTATTATTTTTCATCTGAAAAATAAGCTCCTTAAATAAAATGTAGCACTTCATTTATTTGCACAGCAGAGCTCTGTGTCTGTCACCAGGTTGTTACAGTAGCTCTAAAATAATCAAATGCAACTTGGTTATATTTAAAAATGCATTGTACATTTAAAGTTCATGTGATCCAAAGAAATTGTTTTTCTGTATTTCAATACTGTATGTCTTGAGTTTGAAAAAATAATACATTTCTTATTTATGGTAAAATCAAATGTTTTTTGTCTTGTTTTATGTGTGTTTCTTAAACAAATAAGACCGTCACAATTAGAGTAACACCTAAATTCCAGTACAGGGTAGACTTAGCTTTCTTTACAGTAAAAAAAACAAACAAACTTGTGATTATCAGTATCGGTATCGGCCAAAAGGGGTTTCGATATATCGGCATATTGGATATCGGCAAAAATCCAATATCATGCATCCCTATAACAATTAATAGGTTATGTGATATAAATGACTTGTTAGAAATACTGAAGTTCGGACTGTCAACTCTTAACCAAGAATTGGTGATTTTTTTGTAATTTATATTAACTGAATGAACGTTTTTCTCTTCTTACTCCAGGGTCCTGTCTCAGGATGGGATCATCGAAACAGTGAAGCGCAGACGTTACTTTGAGAAGCCGTGCCGAGAGCGTCAGCGGAAGAACTTTGAGAACTGTAAACGGATCTACCACATGGATATGGCCAGAAAAATAGCCTTTATTTCGAGGACGAACAGAGAGGATCCCTGGCTTGGTAACTAGCCAGTGTGCAGTCTGATGAAATGGGGAAATATTAGACTGGTTGAGACAGGGCCAGCAAAATGGAAGAAACAATCAAGATCAACATCATGTGACATCTACGTGGATTCTGAGAAATTTTAAGAGAAGAGGCTCTCAAGTCATGTTGTTTCAAGAGAGAAAATGTGCATCATTTTTATGACAACTCTGGACATTTTTTTTTATTCCATGAGAAGATTACTGCCTTTTCATGGAAGATATTCATACACACTTTTGTTGTGATCAGCAGATTAATAGTTACTTGTTGAGAATAAATGTTAAGAGAATGTCTAAAGAACTTGCATCTTGTTGACTTGTAAAGTAAATTTAGGGCATTCAAAGCAGTGAATGTTTTTTTAATTGGTGTTTGAGCTCAGCAGCAGCTCTCCATTCATACATTCAGGGTCACTGCATCACAGTATGCCATTACTGTCCACTTATGCTGTCATTTCCCTCCTGCAGTTTTCCATAAGTTAGATACCTCGACCTTGCTGCACATCTGTCAGACCTATAGCTCCACCACAGGGAGTGTCTAAGTGCTCTCAAGTTAAACATAACACCAGACTGAGGTCATCAGGTCATGTTGACAGTCTGTCCTGTGGCTTGTAAGGGAAGAGAAATGAGTATGGTTATTTAACACCAGAGGTCACTGTCAGCCTGTGTTTGGAGGGTCAGTCACTCACTTGGAAAATAAATTATTTTAGGCTGTTGTTTCAACAGATCAGATAACTGAAATTGAACATTTCTTTGTAGTAAATGCTGTTTTTAAAAATCTACCCACTTTTCTGTTAGAGGTTTTTGTTAAAACTACTTTTTTTCCTCAAGAAGTAGTCTGTAGTTTAAGGCGTCTGTGGTCTGTGCCACAAACTTTGTGTCCCTTTGTGTGGTTGCATATAACTAAGACTTGAAGAATAGATGAGCATTCTATGAAATTACGCTATAGGGTAGTTAATGTACAAATATCGGTATCAGTAATACCCAGCATGGGAGCACAGAGGGTTTTAGTCTGGTGTACTTGCACTGTGTTTGTGACACCCAGTGTCTGTGTGCAGGAAGCTAATGATGAAATAAGCAAACAGTCTCCAAAATGAACCGTCTCACACACTCTGCCTCTCTTTTCTTCTCGCCAACAAATGCCAGCAGGAAGGTTTGCCAAAAGGAAAACATTAGTTCTCTTTATCTGGCCACCATCACATGAAAACCTGACTACCCTTGTTTTGAGTCATCACAGCTCTTCAATAAAGTACTCATACATATCCAACAGCTTTAACTAATGTGACAAATAGCATTTTATTAGCATAGTATTTACCACAACTGCTTCCATGGATTCTGGATTAGTTCATCATATAATTTATTGAATAGTGATGGTGTCTCAATAGATGCATTAAAAGAAGTAGCATTCATACATCTGTCCTCAGATGACCCAAGTAGTTTCCTCTTTTTGGAACAATAAGTGCAAATAAGCACAACACTCATACACTCTTGCATTACATAAGTGCACTCGCATATTTATAAAGGAAGGAGGCAGATCAGGTTTCTGTCAGCTATCTTCCTTTTTGATAATAGATCAGTATCTATCATGTGCGCCTAGTGCTTGTCTCTAGTTTGTATTGTACGTGCTGTGACTTGGAGAAGACATTACTCAGCTTTTGGCATCAAGTGTACCTCTCCTGCATAATGCTGACAGAGAGGCTGTGTTTTCGGCCTCTTAGCTGTTTTTTCTAGTCTGGTATTTGGATATTGGACATTTTTTCAGACATTAGGATTTACTGACATACTGATTTTTATCATAAATCAAAGTTTGTGCCATGTAATCCAGGCTCTAATAAAAAAGCTTAAATATCTAAGAGATGATATCTTCAACATTGTACCATGAGGAGGACTTGGATAAAGCTCAGCTAAACTCCTAATTTGAAAGCTGTCTCACGTGCAGGGAGGTATCTACGACACTACATGGACATAAAATAACCAGCTTGCAGATGTTGCAGTTTTATAGTTTTATTCATAAAACCACTGGTTAGCTGATAATCATACTTGCTGAATCCTTGTTTCATTTAAACAATAACAACTAAGAGTCAGCATACACACTCAGAAGCATGTATCACCTTTATATAGTAATTTGTTTTCCGATAATAGCACATTTCACCACTACACTGTTGTTTGTACTATAATTAGCCTCAAGTTTCACACTAGACTCCAAAATTATTTGACCAGCTGGCTGAAACAGCCTCTCTCCCTCACGCTCAACCTAGTGGCTTTATTAATGTGTTTAACATAATGCATACATATTGATACTGGCTTTGACATTATCCTTAATATCCCCTCTTTGTTATCTGGAAAAAACCCATTCTTTTCAACAGCCCTCTAAGCTTATCAATAGCTGACAAATCCTCCTGCAAATAACAGCATCCTATTTGACATGGGCCAATAGAAGTCACTCTTCACTATAGAGCAATCTCATTATGTAACTTTGTTACACTGGGTCCAGAGCTGCCTGTCTATAGCCCTATAGGACTATGCTGTCATGTTTCATAACCTGGCCTATTGACTATTTTCACTCCATAATGAACACACACACACACACTGAAATGCAAAGTCTTGTTTACCTTAATTTGCTGGCCATGCACATGACACATGTAACTTTTGTCACTGTTCACCTGACAGTTGAAAAAACGTTTCTTTCTTGGTTCTTTTACTGGGCTCATCACATATAAGCTCTTTCTCAAATGGTTGTAATGTCAGAGGAATTTCCATGTGTCTAGGAGATTTACTTGGACATTTTGAATTGTTGTTATGTGTAAAAAAAAAATAATACTAAAAAAGATTATGTCTTGGGGACTGCATATTTCTTATTAGAATTCAAACTTGTAAATTGGCGTTTTTTTTGACACACATATCTGCTGTAATGTGCATTATACTGAAATATATTCTGTGTGTATGCATTCTCTCATGTTTTGGAGGAAGACAGAGACTTAAAACTGTGGTAAACAGACAAGCAGGGGCTCAAAAGTTGTAGCCACACTTCAAATGCCGCCATTTGGGCCCGTAATGCTCTCATAAGCACAGTCTCTTACAAAACAGGACAAATGTGTCCTAATTTACATACAAAAATTTTCAGCACATGCAAGACGCCGCGTGCTGTTCCTTTCCCTCTCCACACACAGCCATACCATTTACACGTGCTGCTGTCGCAGGTAAGGAGGGAGCAACGGTTTTACCAGCCAATAGGCGCCGAGAACGCTGATGATTGGTCCAGACTACTGACCAATGAGCAGCGAGTACATTCCCCTCCAACCAACCGCAGATCAGGAGCGTTCCAGCACGTGTCGGAGTGAGTGTCGTACTTTTTGAACAGGTTGTACGCAAACGAAACACGAGCAGAGAGAGAAACGACACAGAGGCCTGAGTGCTAACGGGATAACAGGCGAAACCGCAGCGTCTACACATCTGTGGTCAGAGAGGGACGTAAGCAGACCAACTCTTCGGATTTTTACTCGTACATCGTACATGACGCAGCGCAACCTGACTCTTTGAAGCGTCGTTGTTTTGTTTACAGTCCTTATAATTACCACTCTTCCTAAACTACAAGGTAAGAGCACTCTTATTACACTTTCCCTGCTCTTGGTTAAGTTTTTCAAAGTCTTCAGTGACAGTAACAAGTGATCTCGTATGTAATCAAACTACTTGGCATATTTAGCCAGAGCATAGTGTTAATATTCATTATCAGGCAAATTTGTTCATGCACCAGCTAGGTGGCATAATAAGAGAAAAATATATTCTGGTTCCAAAATAACTACAAACGTCATTTCACTATCAAATCTGGATAAATTGATACGAAGATAAGTACAGCTAGCTTCATTTGACTACACAAACAAAACGTGAAGCAAAGCATTTATACTTAGGCTTCAGTCCACTTGGTAAATATATCTTCACCATCATAATTATATATATATAAATATACATATTTGAATATTTACCCGTATGTTATAAATCTGTGCACATTTCATAATACTATAGTGTTTCTTTACACATTTCTTGTAGTTGGATAGTCCTGTGCATATTTTTGTTCTTATGTTACACTTTTTGTTTTAGTCTATTTTATATATTCTTTTTGTAAAACAAATGATCTCATTTTCACTTTTCACTTTGTTGCTGTAATACTGTGAAATTCCATGCTAGGACAAATAAATGAATATCTTATTCTATCTTATCTCATCTAAAACTCGTGCTAGCAAAACACTCATTCATTATAATGGCAGCACTGGTACCAATACATGACCAGCCCTGATCAGAACAGCAGTTAAAGGATTTGTTATTTATGTTGAAGTCATAAGAGGTAACTGTGGCTGTACACACATCTGTCCTTAGATGACCCAAGTGGCTGTCTCTGTCTGGAGAAATGAATGCACCACACACACCTCACACACACTCACTCTCCCTTGCATTACCTAAGTTGACTTGCATATTCATAGAGGAGGAGGGAGGTGGCAGATCGTGTCCTTGTTTGCTTTTTTCCCTGTGTAATAATAGATCGACATCTATCATGTGTCTAGGGATTGTCTTGTTTATATTGACTTGCTGGGACTTGGTGAAGACGTTACTCATAGTTTTTGGCATTGGGTGCTCTTTTAATTCGTTCTGGATGACAGTGACAAAGGGGCTGTGTTTTCGTTATCTTGGCTGGTTTTTGAGTCTGGTACTCAAATAGTTTAGGTTTATTTGCGCACTCTGTTCTGAAGTAAGGGTTGACAGACTTCTTCATGTTATTGCCAATATCCTTAAATAGTTATCCGTTAAGATGGTGTCACATAGCACTTGATATGCTGCAAAAAGAAAAATCCACCGTCAGGAGCAAAAATCTAAGTAAAGCAATGTGAATGCTTTACTTAGTGCAATATAGAGGCATTCATTGATGTAAATATATAACCTTTCTAGATATATTTTGCTCTTCGCCAGTGACTGTCCTTATTAAATTCTGTTTGGACTTTGTTCCTTCTCTCTGTCTCCACAGATGAACTCACTTGGCTGTTCTTCCAAATGGCCGTCATATGACTCGCTCCCCTCCACTTCGAGCTTCCTCCACAGTGAGAGCGAGCAGACCGAGGACGAGGCCGACGTCCTCTCAGAGGGAGAGGGGGACAGCGTAAGAGCAAGAAAGTCACTCTCAGGCGTCGAAAAAGTCACACTATGTCGAGGTTACCTTGGTTTCCCTGCTCATTCAGAACTCTTGAGGTCAAGAGGTGATCAATCTGAACTCTGCGGTGACAAAACCAAACACCCCAGCCCTGCTTCGTCTCTTGGAGTTATGACGTTAGGCTCGTCTTCGGCGACACCAGGGGACCTGGCCTTTGCACAGAAAGTGAGCATGCCCAAATAGATTCCTATGGGTTACTGTTTTTCAGAGAAAAACCACATTGAAAGTCACTATCAGAGTTTAATCGGCCTGTCTTCTTATTTCCTCAGTGTGCAGACCTCCGCAGGTATATCCGTCCTTTGCTTGAGCTTCTGCACGGACTTAAGGCTGGTCGATTTGATAAAGGTTTGTATGAACATTTCACTCTGTGGGCATCTATTCCCAGGTTCTAGTGCATCATATCCTATGTTCACTGCTATAGTGTCTATTTGTCTTTGAACTTGATTGATGGACTTTTATTTTGACAGGTTTATCCAGCTTCCAGCAGAGTGTTGCCATGGACAGATTGCAGAAGATTCTTGGAATACTCCAGAGGCCTGAAATGGGGTAAGATTGTAACAGATGAACAGCCTGTCATCGAGTTGGGGATACTGTGAGCGTCATCAGAGTCTGTCAGTCTGATTGATGTCCTGTTTCTTTCCTCTCTGCAGTGAGAAACACCTCCAAAACCTGCTGCAGATAGAGATGATGCTCAAAATCTGGTTCCCTCATGTGGCGTTTCAGTCCACTCATACACCAGCCCAGACAACCACTCCAAGACTCCCACCACACTGGCGCAAGAGTCAGCTCCACATGCCTGTCAAAGTGAGCTTTGTGCTTAATGTTAGCTTTGTTACCATGTGATGGAGTTTAGAAAGAGTGCACCAATCAAACCAGAGATGCAAAATTACATTTCACGTTGTTTCTTGAAAAATATACTTTTAAAATTTGTGATAAGACCTATGTTCATATGTTCCATAAAAACATAATGCTGTTGAGGAAAACATATCCAAGAATGTTTACTAGAGAGTTAGATGTGTTAAGTCCTTGGTTGTTCATGTTTTTTATTTTTGGTTTGCCTTTTCCACTCCAGAAGAGAAAACTGAGCTGGACAGACTCTGACCACCCTGGTACCGTCCTAACCAAGCACAAGCACCAAAGATACGTTAGGCAAGAAAGCTGCCAAGCTGTGAACCCACTCCACGTCATTTCCACATACCTACCTGGATCATCTATGAGCAAGAAGCCCCCAGCAGCAGAAGAAACATTAGAAACGGCTGGTAGCAGACACGGAATCACACACTGGAGCACTTTCAAAAGGAGGTTGTATTTAAGGAGCAAGAGAGAAAACGAGAACCTGAAAAGGCCAGAGGCTTCTCTTCACTCCCCTTGTGGCAGCCCTGCTGCACAGGACAGTTCAGTGTCCTCGAGCAACATTTCTCCTTCTGACTCACCATAGCTGGCTTGAGCAGACAATGCTAACACACGGAAATGCTACAGCGTGCCGGCAAAGTTACTGCAGAGGGCACGCGCGGTTGCATAAGCATAAAGCTCTTGACTGAGTCGGGCTGTGTTGGCTGCACAGCATGAAGAAGCAGAAGAGGAGGAGGAGAAACACACTGAGACATTTGTTCGCCCTCTAACTAACAAGTGTTTGTTTTCATTACACCAGATTATTGCACTACATTGGGAATAGTTTTCTTAAAGAGCATCACTGTTGTACACTTTGACTTTGACAACATTAGAAGATGTTAGAAACATCGAATGCATTAAGGCCATTACAACCTTCCTCCCCCAAAACAATACTAACAATAAATAATATATTACTTAAATAAGAAAAGATGGGATTTCAACAGTTTGAAATATAACTACTACATTCATGAGCACATCCATTGTTTATTTATTGCACCAGTTATTATTGTGCGAGAGGTGGGGTATATTCTGGACAGGTTGCCAGCCAATCACAGGGCCAACATTTAGAGGCACACAAACATTCATGCACACAATCACAACTATGAACAATTTAGGGTGACCAATCTACCCGGTGAGCATGTTTCAGACTGTGGGAAGAAGACAGAGCAACCAGAGAAAGCCCACACATGCAGGGGGAGAACTTCAGAAGTCCAGGAAGGATCCTACCCCGACCTTTGAACCACTTCACCGACTAAATCATGATTACAAATGACTAAGTGTTGTCAAGTAATCTAACAGATGTTGTTGAAATGGACACAATGTGCCAAACAAAACTGTTTTACATTATCACGAGCACCTTATTTCTCAGTCACTACTTTTTTTATGTTGTGGCTTTACACATATCCTTTTTTCTATGTGATTAATTGATGCAGTTTCCTTTGTTGTGAAAAAAGCTGTGCATAGTACTACAACTTAATTATGGCTCTTCAGGCTTCATGCCACTTAGTAGCCAGTGAGCAAACTTTTTTGGCAGCAAGATATTAACACAATTTACTAAAAACTTTATTTTTTTTAATCATTGGCATGATATTTTTGATGCTGTGTACAGTGTTAACCTGCACTTTGAATGACATGACGGGGAAATGTTACATGTTTTTTAAACATGAGAGTCATATTTATTTGAGATCATTTTAAAGGATTCAGTGCTTGAAAACCTGGATTCTATCTGCAGACGGGTGCAAAAAAGAAAAAGGATCTTTTATGCACCTGAATCAGAGGCATATTTTTTATGTATCTTGGTCTCTTGGAGTCCTTCTTTAAAGGCATCAAAAAAAATGTGATTTGTTGCCAGGTTTACTGTTTTTATAAAGAGTCTGTATTGCGAAGTGTTGTTACAATGGTAGGAGCAGCCTCTGTGTCTCATTTCTATCACTGTCATACTGTGTCACTCAAAATGCTCCATTATTTATAATGTGAAAAGCAATATCATGCAGGTGAATGCAAACAAAACTGTTTTCTTCCCTGAACATCCTTTCAATTTGATTTTTACCACGATGTTTCAGTTTATTGAATCAGATATCATTCATGTTGAATGCTGTTTCATCTCTGGTTTGTCACCAGTCAGCCTTACTTCAAAAGGTAATCCTGATATGCCTGAAATGACATCATCAGTCAAACAAAAAGGTATTATTTAACATGAGAAAATTATCTTCTCCATATGTCATTTCAAACCAAAATGTGCTGTTGGGACAATGGTGTAATCTAGTGTTGTTTTGGGAGTGATATACATCATTAGTACAGGTTTTTGCTGTGCTGGGTTACACAAGAGCTCAAAATAGAAAAACTTTTTGTACATCTGCATTTTTCTTGTTATAAAGTTTCTTTTGTCAAATCTCATTTTTGTGTTTCTTCTGCTGACAAGCTCATTGTAAGTGATTAGAGGATAGAGGATCATTTTTATAAATTGAGAAAATTGTGTGGGTCATCATTTATGATGAAATACACTGAAATTCAAAACTAATGTGTTGTTGGTCACTTTAATTTATTTTACTTCTTTGGGTCTCATCATTCACAGTTAATATCCATGTTATCCATCCACATGTCACAAAAAGAGTTGAAATACCCGACCTTCATGGCAGCAGTTGGAGCTCTTTCTGGCTAGTTTTTACAATAGGAAGCAGTTTGGTAAAACATGATTACAGTTTGACATGGCATAAACACGAGTCAAAAATTATTGCAAACTTGTTGCACTTGACTTTAATTAATTGATTATAGCTAACATCTTTTCAATTTAGCAAATTCAAGTGATTGAGTTATACATCAATGCAAGTATCACATTTTCAGAGAGACCATAGTTTTGATAACTTCTGCTGATAAAACATACAGTGTGTGCTCTAACATAGACCAGGTTGTACTGTTCATTTAGCTGCCTCAAAGACAGTGTTGATACACCCTTGCTCTTTGTGTGAGACAGCCAGTTATAAAACCCAGAGTCCTACCTTTAAAGTCTAGTTTGCCATCACAGTGGTGTAAACTCGAATGTTTAGTTCTTAAAGAACCAAGCTGAGAAGATTCTGATGCTTCCATTCTGTTGTGCTACATTTTAAAGTAAAAAAAAACAGGAACACAATGTACTTCAATGTACATAATTCAATAAGAAAAGTAGGATAAAACGTGTTAGCCAGCAAATGTCAGTGCCATAGTTTAGCCAACCCAAGTCGAGACAGACAGACATTCAGGGCTTGACATTAACACTGGCCAACCGGCCAAATGCGGGTGGATTTCGGCAGTGGCTGGTAACACCACCGCTCCCACTGGCTACGTTGGCGGGTTGAATTTTATCCCAAACATGGAGCAGAGAGACAAGCAAAAAGATGACTGATGATGAAAGCTCTGAGGAAATACAATTTACCTCTCCTTCATTGTCATTCTCATGAAAAAATAAATGATTTTCTGATTACAATTGTTAATAAATATTTAAGCAGACAGTGTCTCTTGCTGAATTTTTATCAGTTCAATTAATCCCCTTTACCATTTTATTATAAGCAATAACAAACTACTATTTTAATTACTATGTCTTAAAAGACTGCATATTTTCATATGAAAGGAGCACAATGTTACACACAACTTTATCAGAGCTGAATACCTGATTAAGGACCTAAAGATTTTAACATTGACGTAGTCTTGTTTTGAGTGTGCATAGGGGTCATTTACATTTAAAGAGGTTGTAAATCTTTTTTAAGTAAACTTTAGCATGTCATCATCGGCTTTAATCATATTGAACATAATTATCCATCAACAAATTGTGGCCAGTGATAATACTGAGTGGCCAGTAACTCAGGGATACCACTGGCCACAGTGGCTGGTGAGCAAAAAAGTTAATGTCAAGCCCTGCACATTGAATTACTCATTGAACAGTTTTCCTTCGTTACCACAAATGAATAACAGGGGGCGCTGGTAGGTATAGCACATGGCGGTTTAATAGCTTCCGTGGCACTGGGTGGCGCAATTTTCGCCTGCAGTTTGCGGAAGTGCTCTTCATCGCGGCAACGAGGGAGAGTAAACAGACGCACAGACTGAACTGACAGAGAAATAACCAGTTTATCGTTTGGCGCTGAGCCGAAGCCTTTTGTATTTAATCATGTTTATACCTTAAACTGCGACTGAAAAGCCAATGCTGTGTATCTAGCAGGCTTAGAAAGTGTTTTAAACAACTTCTCAAACATTTAAACTTTAAAATGCCTCCTAAGCAGCTACTGAATGTGATAGCATACGTGCTACGTGAAGCTAGCATGCTAAGCTAAGTGCTAACATCAGTTTTCTGGAATGAGAGAGAACAGCGCGAGCTCCTTCAGACATGGCAGCAGGCGGCTCGTTAGAGTCCACTTTGGACAGGAAGTTTCAAGGTGTCACGAATACAATGGACTCAATTCAAGGACTGTCAACGTGGTGCATCGACAACAAGAAGTATCATAGCCTGATTGTGCGACAGTGGATCAAGTGTTTGAAGAAATGTAAGTACAGTAGCTCTGATAACTCTTAAACTGACAGTTACTGCTTCAGATGTGGTCTTAAATGAACATGATCAGACTTTCCTCCCCGACTTTAGAAGCCACACGTTTAAAACAGTACTGATGCTAGTTTGGTGAACTTTGGAGTTTAGTGTGCTGCTCATCCTCATGTAGCATGACGCTTACCAGCTACTTTGAGCTGGAATTAATCCTATTTGAGAATAAGTGAGTCTGATTGTACATTAATGCTGCCTCGTTTGTGTCCAAACAGACTATCTTAAGCTATTTACTTTATTATTTGTTGGGGTCGTTTGTTTTTTTGCGTGTGTGTAACAACAGCTGTCAGTTCAAATCTGGATAATCAGACAGGAAATGAATCCAGGGTCAGAGCGGAAGTCCGATAAGTAGCATTTGCATGAATGCACATTTAATTTGACACTTGCACCATCCCTAGAAACTGTATTACCGATTTCATGTCATAAACTTATACATATTATTATATCATACTATTTTATTTTATTTTTATTTATGTATTTATGTGTTTAAATTAGGACAATGCATATTAATCAACATATCAGCAAAAGCTTCAGTGTAAATATGCCAGAGTTAGCACAATAGCTAATTTACATCTGCAGTCCCAAGGCAGGTAAGGACAGTTAACATTGACACACACAAGAGAAACAGAACATACACACAGAAATTACACCAACAACATGTAGTTACAATAACACATTAAATCATTCTCACAAAGTTTGAGAGTCCCCAAAATAGTAAAAAAAAAAAAAAAACAATAAGGATGATTTAGTGTGAGCATTTTTGGATGGTTTTTAACCAATATTTCAGAGCTGTTGTAAAGGCTGAGCAGGTGCCACAGTTCCTGACATGGGCTGGCAGTGTGTTCCAAGTTTGTGAGCCTCTGATTGACCCCACCAATTGGCCAAATTTAGTCCTACGCCGTTACAGTCTTCTCTGGTCAATGCTCTGGTATTTACTCCATCACTAGTTTTTTTTTTACCTATAAAATCCCTTAAGGGAGGAGGAGCAAGTCCATTTGAAACTTTAAAAATAAGGCAAGCACCCATAAATATTTGATAACTTTCAAAATCCAAAATGTTATACTTACTTAGGATGTTACAGTAATGATAATGTTGAGGCTTTTTGTCCATAGTTTTCAGTGTTCTCTTGAAGAGGGACTTTAGTGGCTTCAGAATGGTCTCTGAAGTGTGAGACCATGTGGTATAACAGTCAGTAATATGACTAAATATTATGGCATGCATTTATACTATAGATGTTATTGTATCCTTTGGCATATGCTGTGCTCACATGATGTATTCTAATTGTGAAATTGAGGTTTTAAGGAGAATATTTTGAGGTTTCTGTTTGGTTTTATGGTCTCAGTGCATTGTATTGTACAGTGGTGGCCAAAATTGTTAGAACACGTGGCAGATATGAAAATATTGACCTTTTTCCGTCTTCAAAAAATGTGTTCATTTCATTGTGTTTATTAACCTTTTATGCCTGCCATACCAAGTCTGCCAGAGCTTTAAACTTTTACTTGCTGTAGTGTCATTTTTGCATAAAACTCTTGCTACACGTCAATACAATCCTTATATCACAAAATTTATTGAAATGTATAGACTCATGTCCAGACCAACAAAATAAATTGCTAAAAATGCAAGAAATCAAATGTTATGTGATGTGTATTCAGTGTAGGAGTCGGTGTGAACAGATGGGGTCTGGATCAAATATTCCTTTGAACTGTCCTTTTTTCCAATTCACCCCTAACTTGTTTGATGGGGTTGAGGTCTGGACTCTAGGGGCCTAGTCCAACATTTTCAGTGTTTTTTTTTTTTTGTTTTTTTTTGTAAGGCCTGTGACCTGAATCTCCTAGACCTAAATCATAGAATGGCTTTATTTTATTCTAAGGATACCACTGCATAAATTATGTACTCAAGGGACACAACAGGTTGTTCTGGTTTTAAAATTATGTCCTCTGTGTTGCACTGTTTGCATCATATTTCTGACTGGTTGGTATGCAAGTAAAACATTTTGATCTTTGAAAGAAGTGCAGATCAGCTGCCTTGTTGTCCATTGTGTGGTGATGTAAAGGTTGAAAGGGCAAATAATTAGTCTTTGATTTCAAAGTGGATTTCGAGCTGTACCCAAGTTGCGATAATCAAGTGCTTTCTCTGAACAGCAGGATATTTTATTGCATCTTCAATTAGCCTTTGACAACCAACATTTGTCAGTTGAAGGAGAGAGAACAAATTCAACAAGCTCTAATCTCCAAGCAATAATTAGAACATAAAAATAGCTTTCAGATCCATCAGAAAGAGAGAAAGAGAGAAGCAATGAACAGTTGGCAATGCACTTTGAAAAAGTTGGTTAAAGAGTTACGCATGCTGTTCTTATTAGAGTAACGTATTTGTAGTGCATTGGTGTGTTTAAATAATGGTTTTCTAGTGATATCTGACAATTTCAGAATTGTAAGAATGGAGATGTTCCTTGTATGCTGTTTATCTTTTGATCTTGATAAATCAGAAAAGTCAGTTTAACTTACTTTTTGTTTATAGGCACCTCAAAATCTTTTGACACTGCATTGTACCAGAGCTTGTTTTGCCCGCAGTGTTAGTTCTGTGACATTCAGGTGTGCTTGAGTTGAGTCCTGCATCAACTTATCATCTTTGTCTCTGCCTTTGTTTGGCTTTGTGTCGTAACGGTGTGTGCTTCTGGGAGCAAAGAGCAAGAGAAGCTCCTGAGGAGTGGTTTATAAAGTTGGTCTCCTGTGTTTTCTGTGAAAATGCTCAGGCCATTCAGTAACAGGCTGTGCCTCTCAGTTTGCTGCTGCTGTTCGGTTTAGTTTTCTTTAACAGGTTCTTTCTCCGTTCGCCCGCTGAACAGTTTTGGAATATCTGCGCTACAATTTGTTAAGCGCTGTATTTTACACATATTTGACAAGATTTATGGTCACCTAATGTTTCACTGAGCACAGACATTAACTGTTGGTTGGTAAAATGTTGTTACATCATTAAATTTGTTTGTTTCCAGCCCTGCTCCACCAACACTGAAAGCTGCACCAGTTAAAATAGAAGTGTTTGACCAAATTTAAATCTTCTCATAACTTATTGATGATAGACCTGGGTCCATTTAGGATGGCATCTGGGGCGCAGTCCTGTGGTTGATTTCACTCCCAGACTCTGTGAAATTTGAGATGCTTGTAAAATCTGAAGCGATCTCACTTTTGTCTGACTTTGTCTCAGCTTGTTGTAAGTCTTGAAAGTCACTTGAAATACTGTTTGAGTTCATGTTAATGTGGTTTGTTTGATTGTTGTTTTCTTTCTGGATATATCTCACAGCTGAGCTGTTGTGGTGAAAAAGGAACCATGAGCTTGTGTACTCAATTTTTTTTGTTGTACTGACTATTTGTAATAGCAAACGACTGCCTTTATATCTGAGTAAATTGATTAAAAAAGATTATTGAGGTGAACTATTGGACATAATCCCTGAGTTGCCTTACATGCCAAATAACCTTTATTACTAGCAGTAAAACCCCAAAGTTATTTGATATCATAAACTAAGAGACAGTGTGTCATGACGATGTACTGTGCTGACAATGATATGGGAAGAGAGGTCAAGCTTAACATAATAGGAGTCACTTTTTTAACCGTCTGTCTGTGACAGAAGTTGAATTTTGGCTTTGTGTCCCCTCAGTCTTTAAAAATTCAACAGAAAAGTGTTTTACTTCAGCTTTTGTTGAAAAAAAAAACTTGACAGCCTGTTGGCATTCAGTTCCCTCTGTGTTCTTTTTGCTGCTGTGCAGGGGCCTGTCCAGGTTTTTAGACTGAGGGGGGGCACAGCTAGGGATGGCTTGGGTTGTGTGTGCACACAGATTATTTGTTCTGAAACAGTAATTGCAATAACATATTTAATTAAAACAAATGGATAACATGATTAATTGGCCCAATAGTTCTATAGATTACTCAATCGCTAAAATAATTGGATACAGCAGCCCAGCTTTTGATTTCTTTATTTGACCCAGTAAAAGATAAAACATTTATTTACAAAAAGAAAGAGTTCAGTGTTTGTCCTGAAGCTGTATGGAGGAGACAAGTCCTTTTGGACTACATCAAAGATTTGAGAAATGGATCACACATCTTTTTACATTGATTGTTTTTTCCCCCAATATTTTTATTGCTGTTTTTTAACGTATAAGATACATACAGTAACAAATACACAGTTCCAGACCAAAAGACAAACCCAAACATACATACAAACACACAGTGACAAGTTACAGAATCTCACACATTTAACTTGCGCACATTTTATAAGTAAAAAAATAATGAAATTAAAATTATACTTATGATAATAAGAAAATAAATTTATTATTTCTGTTCAATCTAAGCCTATATTTCTGGCTTCAATAATAGTTAAATAAGGTTCCCAGAGCTGGATAAACTTTCTCCTTTTGCCTTTAGCAATGTACGTTAGTCTTTCCAAGACAAAACATTCTGCAAGTTCCTTTGTCCACATCCTCAAGGAAGGGGGATCCATACTCTTCCAACATAGTGCAATCATTGATTGTTGGATTATTTACACATAATGTGGAAATTTCTAGAAGATTTCAGGAGCTGTGCACTCACTCTTCACCTGACTTTACTGCTCACGCATGAACCCTCACAGTGTGGAGGCTTCCCTCTTTTCAGGTTGCAGATTATGACGATAAATATACAATGTGGTTGTCACTGTGCTATGTTTTAATTTTATATTTTATCCCCTTTGTTTGTTTCTCTCTTGACCCATGGCATGTGTTTGTCTGATTGCAGTTAACTTCATTTTTAAAAAGTTTGTTGACGGACAGAGTTGACACATCTTGCCTTTTCATCAGTAAGATAGTTAAATGAGTAAAAATGAACATACTGGTCACGAAAAGAAAGACTAAGACAGTCTTAACACATTTTGATGTAATCTTCATCCTGTTACGTGTTGCTCTCCTGACTTCTATCAAATAGAGTTTCCTACTGATAGGCTACTCTAAGCTAAACTGTGCGCTCATCACCATTGGTTCAGTCTTTAACACATGCCCCATTCCTATATATATTCTACCCTGTTTATCACCTGTAAACTGTAATAAATGGTTAAAACATACCACTTCTGTTACTGATTTGCGAAGTGGCAGGAAAAGTCTGCACAAAGTCAAGACGACCAGAATTTGAGGATTTGAATGAGTGGAGCATAGGGGTTTGCAATTTCACACCAAACTCTGTGAAAGTATGAAAATTTCAGGCAGCGGGGTGCATGTGTGAACGGGACTCCACTGTTGATAAAGTGGTGGGTTAAAACATTAAGTCCTCAAAGAAAGAGATCAGTTCTCTTTGCTGTTGTTGTTTGCAGAGTGGTATTCTACATCTGAGGTTTAAACTGTCATTCAGCATTTCCAAAATAAAATATCAACAAAAAACCATTTGACCAGCAAGATGTTGTGGTTTTGGATGGTTTAACGGTAAATGCAGCTTCTTTTGATGAGTTTTTGTCATTTTTAAGTTGTACAGAGAAGCATGGTTCGACAGATAGTAAATACATCGACATGATTAATGTGTAAAAAAAAAGTGATAATATTTAATACATTTTTCTCTGTTTTCTGACTAATTCTAATGTTAGTTTTTCTCCTCCTCTCACAGCTGAGTCCTCACACAGGCTCAACCTTATTTATCTCGCCAATGATGTCATTCAGAACTGCAAAAGGAAAAATGCCATTGTGTACCGCACAGCATTCGCTGAGGTGCTTCGGGACGCCTTCTCACTCATCAAGTGAGTAGTGGTTGAAAACTATTATTTTTTGTATCTAATCCAGCCACAAAGTTTGCACACGTCTCTTCTCCTTCCTCTGTTCGTCCCCTCTCTGTCCTTTGCTTTTCCTTATTCATTTAAAGAAAGAAAGGAAGAAACTCACAGGCATAAATAAAGAGAATGTCGTAACAAGCTGTAACATGAATGACTCCTCCTGTCTGTCATGTTTTTATTGTGTCCTCTCCTCTCCGTCCCGCAGCACTGAAGGTGACCCTAAGGTAATTAAATCAGTGGAAAGGATACTGTCCATCTGGGAGGAGAGGTCGGTGTATTCAGGGACGCTCATCGCCGAGCTGAGGAACAGTTTAGTCAAAGAGGAGTCTCCTCCTGAGACGCCTGTGGAGCAGAAAAGTAAGCGCGTTGACCAAATTAATTTTTCACCTCCTCTTTGACGTTTTTATTCGTACAGTGGCAGGTTCAAAGTCACTGCTCAGGAGAACAGACTGTTTGGTATGTGAGCAGAGTGGGGTTACTAATGAGGTTTATTATGTGTGTGTGTTTTTGTCCTGTCTGAGGACATGAGGAATGCACCTTTTAGTGAAATGACTTCCATTTCTGATGATTTATAAGGGCTTGGTCAGAATAAAAACAATCCAGCTACGTGGGCTTTAAGTTTTTTAGAGAAAGAAGAATTTTATTATAAAACACAAGAGTCTGACTAATGTAGAAATTTGAGACTTTTTTGAATTTAAAAGAGTTTACAATATCAAAGACAATTTGAAGAAATTTCAAGCTGACACATTTAAAGATCTTTTCATGTCTCGTGTTCAACTGTGTGACGTTAAAGTGACCAGGAGGCCCTGAAAGATTTTAACGATCACTTTGTTAACTTCTGAAAACAAAGACTTTGGTTCAGTTTTGTTTTTTCTTTCAGCTGCAGTATGTCATTTTTCAAGCATCTGTTGTTTTTGTCTCACACAGTTTTTTTCTCTTCCAAACCCTGACTGTTGTAACTGACAATATGAACAATATTCACAGTTTGATGTGATCTGTGATTTTTCTTCTTCTTTTGTTCTGAAGCTCCTGTTGAGTCTAAAGCAGATCTGCGCTCCAAGGTTCTTGCAGAGTTTGTGGTGAGTGAAGCATGCAGAACTGGAGACTAAACTTTAGAGAAGCAGCATCATTGTATTTAAACAGATTAGTGGATTTAAAGTAGAGAGGCTAAATGGTGTTATTTACCTACCTTACACTATTTTCCAGTAAGTCTGTCTGTCTTGTGTGTGACTTTGTGGCTCCTTCTGCTGTAGCCGCAGGCACTTATCGACCAACTGTCCAAGTACAAGAGATCTCTGGAGGACGTCGACCTGAGAGAGAAACAGCTGGCAGCTATGAGGGTTGACATCTGCAGTACTGAGGCCCTCAGAAAACTCAAAGGTGCCTTCTGAAGTCATTTTTTACTGTGCAGCACACACACACACACGCACACACCTTCTTGGCTTCAGCGTCAGCCATTCTCTTTCTCACACTGCCTCTAAAGTCAACCTTTCATGCTGTTTTTCTTACAGATAAAGCCGGAGGAAAGAAGTTCTCCAAGGACTTTGAGGAGGGGAGTGCACAGCTGCAGGAGTTTGTAAAGTTCCTTGACAGAGAGAGCAAAAAAGGGCCTCCACTCATGGAGGCTCTCAGCAGTGCAGATATCTTCTATGAGATGCAGTACAAGGAGGTCAAGATTGTTGCTAATGTGAGTCAGCTTTCTGGTTGCTCTTTTTGTCCACAAGAAGCTGAGAACAATCCTGTACACGTGTAGGTGACACAGTAATGTGTTTATTCAAGAGGATTCCCTGAGTTTGTGTGTTTATTTTGTCCTCTGAAGGCCTACCAGACATTCGCCAACCGTGTGACCCACCTGAAACGTAAGCTGGACGCCCTGAAGGCTAACTTACCAGACCTGGATGAGTCGCCCATCCCCTCCCCCTCTGCAGACGCGCCGTCTCCAACCGGCTCAGAGTCCCCGTTCCACGGTATGGAATTAGCTCACCCAGATCCAGACCTCGACGGCTCCGCTATGGATGACGACGCAGAGCCCCCGGCCCCGAGCCCCCTGTCCTCCCTCGGAGGATCCCCGAGACAGACAGAGGCCCTCGGGGAGAACGACAAACTGGAGGTTGAAGACATGGATCTGTCAGAGGAGGAAATGGAGAGCGGAGGGATTATAGGTGAGGAGGCTGTTTGTGATTCATTCAGTGGCAGAAAATGTGTAAAATAATTGAATTGAAATCACCAAAAATAGGGGAACAAGTCGATGAATCATGCAGAAATTTCTAGAACGGCAGCTTACACATGTGAACCATCCAAACCACCCAAGCATGCCTTCCAATCTGCAAGCCAACTTATTTAACTGGGACACTTTTTCACGCCCGCAGCTTGAGCAAATTAAAATTAGACACATTCCAGCAGCCAAATCTCTGCCATCCTCCTGATTTTTATTCTTGGCTAACTTTTTCTTGGCAGCTTTATTTTTATGCTTGTTTGTTTTCTGTCTCTTCAAACTCTGAGGTGAGAAATCATGAACTTGCAGGAGCTTTTAGACACTCAAAAATACCTTTAATAGATGTGAAAAAATCATTTATATTCCAACTTTTTCTCTACTTTGTCCTGAATTTTCAAAGAAGAAAAACTCTGAAGAAGTAATAAGTGATATAAGTGTTTTTTGTCAATGATATCTGTCACTTTCAGAAACATTGTGTTTTAACTTGTTTTTAAAGATTTACACAAAAAGAAAACCGCTTATGGGATGTCATTTTTTAGATCGATGACTGGCATAATTTTGTTTTTCACTGGAAGCTTGATCGACTGTTTTTGGCAGCATTTTCCCCTCCATTAATTTATTGGCACTGACTCCTGTGGTCCCATAAATATTCTGCTTGTAGAAACACAACGACACAATTAATTCCTTTGTCTAATATCCAACATAAAAAAAAGACTTTGTCTTCTTTCATCACACAAAGTGCTTATCTGATGGTATACAAATACTTCTCTCTTTTTGTCCTCAGTTGAGGAGCAAATCGAACGTCCCTCCCACCCGGAGGTGTCCTCTCCAGTTCCTGCAAAAACAGAGCCACCGGTAGCGACAGAGCAACCCATTTCACAGGTCACGCCCCCTGTAGCAGCTCCATCGGTGGCCGTGGAAAGTGTTGACCTGGGAAAAATTAGCTCCATCCTCAACAGTTTGAGCTCGGTCATAAAGACCACAGGTGAGTACAGGATGGCTTTGAGGAAATACAGAAAGTTTGAAAATATAAACATAGCACAGAAAGTAAGGAGATGTACATTGGGTTGATTATTTCTTTTTTGTAACAATACTTCTTGGCAATAAATCAAACACTATTGGAAAGCCTATTTATTCTGTATTACTTTATTACGTCTTCTTTCTTCACGCTTCAGTCATCCAAACACGAGTCAGTGGCAGAATGCAGTGATGGGCATTGGCAGAAAAGATTTGGCAGATTTTTCGCAGGCACAACCCACATTCACAGATCTGCTGCTCAACCCACAAATGAATCTTTCTGACAAGTTTGGCACCATTTAAAAAAGAAATAAACAGACTTTCCAATGATTAAAGATTTATTCCCAAGAAGCATTTAGGCCCATTTATCCTCCCTTGTAATTCTCTGTTTCAAACGATGTTATTGTCACTGCTCACATACTTCCGTCCGTCCTTTGCATTGTACTATTACATCTACCAGGGGGTGTCAGCCCAGAGTGAAAAGTTTATGACAACGAAACTCAAAAACAAGCATGGCGACTGTGGAGGAGGTATTAATAATGTCTGGCTTGCATAAAAGACAAAAACAGAGGCAGCGTTGTAGCAGGCGGTGGTCGGTGAGGCAGTTAGATACATTGCAAAAGTTCTGCCATTGTTATTTCTTCTTCGTGTCTCACTAAAGCCTTGTATCGGTTAGTAACAGCAACACTACCCCCATGGTTTCAAGTGGTACTGCTCCGTTTGGTCTGTGTCATTAAAGTGATACTCTGGGATGGAACAAGTTGGGTCCTATCACAAGGTTTAGGGCAAAAATTACCCCTACAGCAGTGTTTTTGTGCAGCAGAAGCCCAGAGCGCTCGCACCAAACACCCCCTCCCTGCTCTTCTGCCGGTTTCCTCTGCACTCAGACGGGACCAATTTTTACTTGACCAAAAACACAAATAAACGGACTCCCACCGAAAAAATCTGATAACGGTCTGCATTCGCGCTTTATTTAGAGAATTTTCAGCGTTACTTTCACACAAAAACACCGCTAAATAAGGCTCTAGTTCTCATCGTGTCGTAAAACGGCGAGCACCTCCACTGCAGAGCCACAGCTGGCTACGAGGTGCTTGCCGCTTAGTGTATCAGTCCGCGCGCGGCGTGCCAGATATAAACAAACGCAGGTAGTCTGCCAGGATGAAGAGACACGATGAGAACTAGAGCCTTATTTAGCGGTGTTTTTGTGTGAAAGTAACGTGCTGAAAATTCTCTAAATAAAGCGTGAATGCAGACCGATATCAGAGTTTTTCGGTGGGAGTCCATTTATTTGTGTTTTTGGTCAAGTAAAAATTGGCCCCGTCTGAGTGCAGAGGAAACCGGCAGAGGAGCAGGGAGGGGGTGTTTGGTGCGTGTGCTTTGGGCTTCTGCTGCACAAAAACACTGCTGTAGGGGTAATTTCTGCCCAAACCTTGTGATAGGACCCAACTTGTTCCATCCCGGAGTATCACTTTAAGCTTCATGGAAACATGCAGAAATACGGATGAAATGAACGCAGAGCATGGACAGAAGGCTCCATCTGTATCTGTACATTATGTTGAGCATAAATGGGCCTTTATTCCACCAAAAAAAATCTACCAAGCAAAAATTTTCCTTACTAAAAAAAAAATAAAAAATCAACAAAATCTTATATTACAGAAATTTCCCTCCTTGATAAATGATTTAAAATCCCAGCATCTTCCTGTAGTGTTTTGAGTGCCGTCTCAAACACTCTACAAGAAGTGATTTTATTCTATGTTTCCGTGTCTTGCAGGACCACT
Organism: Halichoeres trimaculatus; assembly: GCF_033239565.1. Lineage (NCBI taxonomy): Eukaryota > Metazoa > Chordata > Actinopteri > Labriformes > Labridae > Halichoeres > Halichoeres trimaculatus. The sequence goes on from NW_027437192.1 coordinate 11,542,232, forward strand.
AGCAGAGAGTCCTCCTGCAGCTAACTCCTCGTTGAAGACGACGCCTGCTGCCTCCTCGGTTCCTCAGGATGCTACTTCACTTGTAAACCTCCTCTCCAAGGTGGATGTGAGCCCCTCTGATCTACTGGGGGCTCTCTCCAAAGTTCAAGGCAAAGGCAGCATTGAGGGTGAGAATCTAGAAAAGGTCACTTAGAATCTGGAAGTGTTTTATGTTGTTCATTTATTGATTGATCTTCTTCTTTTCACTCAGGTATTTCTTCTCTTCTGAGCAGCCCAGCTGTTAATGCCTCCATAGACTCATCCAGTACAGGCAAGATTCCCCCCTCCCCCTCTCACTCATCCACATCTGCAGCAGCACCCTCTCAGAGCCCGTCTCTGTCCTCTGCAGCACCCTCGTCACGCAGCTCCACTGTACAGCAGAGCGCAAGCTCCCAGCCGCCCCCTCAGACTGTAAACCCAGCCTCTGCCCTGGTCCAGGCTCTCCACAGAGACATGGACTTGATCACAGAGTCTGAGCCGTCCTCTTCCTCTCAGAGTTTAGAATCTAAAATCCACAACTTCCTGCGGGGGAACTCGGCTTTCTCTGCATTTGACCTGGGGTTTCCTTCACAACCGGCGCAGGGAGGGGGTAACGACAGCCCAGCCATCGAGCCGGACACACAGGAGGGCACCCCAGTGCGTGATGAGGGTGGAGGCACCCCAACTCAAGATGAAATCATGGACACCCCTGTGACGGCCCCGTTCACGTCCAGCTCAAATCAAACGTCAGATTTTGGAACAGTTTCTGTTGGAGCACAGCCGAACCCCGGTCTCCCCCACCTGCAGCCTGGAGGGGCTCAGAACGGTCAGGTCTACCAGCAGTATCCATACGGCGATCAACAGCGGTCAGAGCATGGGGTTACTGCACCTGTTGCACACTTTCAGCAGATTCCTGCACCAGCAGGAGGGCACGTGTCTGGAGAAAGAGCCCCAGGCGGTGCCAGCAGCACACACACAGCTGAAGGCTTCCAGATGGGGGGTGAAAGAGGCTGGTATGGGGAGAGTTACCCTGAGGGGGGCTCCCATCAACCCGGAGGCTACGGTGTTGCTGCACCTGGAGTGAACCAGTCATCAGGAGTTTATCCGTATCAAACGGGACAGAGTCAGAAACCTCCAGGTTTCCAGCAGGGTCCAGAAACATCCTCTAATTTCTTCCCAAACCTCCTCCCTCCTGTTCCAAAACTTCCTCCACATCCTCAGGGCTTTGACATCCCTCCTGCCATGACGAACAGTTCAGTTATCCCCCATGAGCAGCAGCCGATGCCCCACCCAGCCACGGCCAATGTGATTGGACCCAAAGCAGACAGCATCATCAGAGGGATGGTGGTCCACGACCATCAACACAAATCCATGTTTCATCCTGATGATCCACTCTATGACCGAGAGAGACCTCGCCCTCACCCAGACGACCAGTACTACCAGGACAATCCGCACCGACACGAAGCCCCGTTCTTTCAAGACGACTCTTACCACCACCAAGAGGATCCATTTAACAGACCGGCCAGTCCACATCACTACCCCAGAGTCCGAGGCCGCCTCACTCCCCCTCTTTCCCCCACAGAGCCTTACTACAGTCATGAATACCAACGCCACAGCCCCCCTCTTCCTCACTACACTCCAAGAAGACCACCACCACCTCATCATGCAGAGATCCGTCACCCCGGTCTGCGACCTCCACATCGACCTCCTCATCCAGCACATCACCCACGCCCAAGAGGTCCGCCGGGCCTGTCACGCCCCCCACGCCCGCCATTTCCTCCTCAGTTCCAGCACGGTCCTGACCCGAGGTTCAGAGGCAAACGTCCAGTTCCAAGAGGAGGGGGGAACGCTGGTCCAATGTTCCCCCCGAAAAGACCTTTTCTTCCCCCGAGGTACTGACAGGACATGTAGCTCTGAGCTCTTTGAATCACTGTGGAGGTCATAAAGGTGGAGGACGGGAACTTTGTGTCCAAACATCACCATGAGAAGCCTCTGGTGAGTCTGAAATGGAAAATATGAGAGAATAAATGTGAAGAAATTGAGGTGGGCATCGGCAGACAAGGTTAAACCGCAGAGTAATGAATTCAGTCGCCACCAGAAGAAAAATGGCGGGAGGAGAAGGTCGAGGCAAGAAGAGAGACATCACGGGGAGAAGTTAAAGAAATCAGAGTCTGTGAGAGGTCTGCTGGGCTGAAGAACGAAGACAGAAGATAAAGAAAATAAAAGGTGGATATATATAATTCACTTTCTGTGTTTTTTTGCTCTAGTTTGAAGCATTGCATTACATTTGTAAATGAGATTCAGTTTGATACAGGTCAGAGTGCGTGCATGGTGCGTGTGTGCATGTGGCCGGTCATGTGAAAGTGAACCGGTCCCAGACTTTAAACCTTAAGGATTAATTTTGCAAATAGAGAAATGAAAGAATGTAGTTTATGCAGTTTCCTGCTGTTATTTAGTTGTCCCATGAGCAGTTTTGACTGCTTCTTTTCCATATCAGGAGTATCTCAGTAACTCCTGACGAACATAAATTTAAGTTTCACTTTCAGTTGGAAGAACTTTCATAGTCATGGAATTTTTATTCCAGGGTAGCATATTTTGGGATGATTAATTTCATTGTTCCAACTCGTACCAAATGTTTTATCTGTGAGCGATGCTCCCTCTATTCGTGTGCAGAATCCCTCCGGCGATAGTTTTCCGTCTCGTTAAGTTCCTTGAAGCAGAGCGGCACAAGTCTATTCAAAAGGAGAGCAAGAGAGAGGTGTGAGAGTTCTTTTTTTTAGCCTCCAACAGCAACGCAGAAGAAGTGCATTTTTTGAAGGAGATGAAGAAACTCGCCTCCAGTTTCGTTTTACATGTTCTGTCTAATAAAATCTGAGTTGAAAAATGTGTGTTGTATTTCTCTTTCCACTGTCGCACCACTTCCCTAAAATATACATCACACGAGTGTGCCTTTACTCCAACTTCATAGAAACTATAATGTCTTTGTCGCCTGGAAGTCTCGGTTTCCTTTTATTTCCGAAACAGGAGAATTTTACCATGCAACATTTTTTCATCTTGCTTAAAGTAATATTGCAAAAAGCTTAAGAAAGAAGCCTATTTTTTTTCTTTTATAACATCAATTGCTCTATTTATTTAGTGAATAGATAAAAAGAAATGATAATTTTTATGCTATGGTACTTCCATATTTGGACAAGTCACAAAATATCTTTATGCAATATTTTCACAACTTGTGGATTCAAATTGTCAACCTTTCTTTTCCCTTCATAAAAAAAATCATCTCTCAGGTCATTTTTAACAATGTATAAACATTTAATACCAGACTTTGTTTTATTGCTTTATCAATCAAAACATTAAAAATTTATGTATGTTTCAGCCTCAGTCTGCTTAACAGACCTTAAAATTGGTACAAACCCTCAGAAAGGTTCAGACGAATTAGTCTCTAATTTTAATAGTTCAATTCTAAAACAATGTCGGGTAAAGTTTGTTGTGTTTGACATCTGTGTGTCACTGAAGCAACATTTAATTGAAGTCAGAATTTTAAATCGGTTTTATCCTGTATTTTAGTTTTCGTCTCCACATTTGATCCTAACTAAATCATTTTAGACTTTATGCCTCGGCAAACATTCTGAAGTACTACCAAAATCTGTCCCGGCATTTCCCTGGATTGTTTGTGTTCTCTGTGCTGGTTGAACCCAGGCGTTTGGTTCCTCTTGGCATAGTGAACAACTCCTCAGACACTCCTAAATGTTAATAGGAAATGGAGTGACATTTAGCTTTATACTTCAGAGAGGGAGCAAGGCTTTAAGATACACTGACTATCATTAAGAGTGATAGGGTGTTTAACAAACTTTTGAAGTCTTACTTGACTATTTTTCTTGCAAAAAAAACCAAACAAACTGTGAACTAGACTTTGAGGCCTGCGAACTGTACAGTACATTCAATAAAAAGTAAATACTTTAATCTATTTTAGATTCATATGTATCTAAATTTATATTAAAATATTAGTTTAATACTTAAAAAAAAAAAGAGTTAGTCTGAAATTTTCATCATTGAAGTTTTATGTTAAAGAAAAAGAAGAAAAGTCTGTTCTTATATATATATATATATATATATATATATATATATATATATATATATATATATATATATATATATATATATATATATATAGGAACCCTTCCAGCCCTGTCATATTTAAATGTCAAATCTCATATTTCCTAAAGTTGAGTTTTTACAGACATTTTAAAGGATTAAGTACGAATTCATGAGTTTTAACTATATATTTGTTATAAAACAAAATTTTTTAGACAAATAGTCTTTTTAATGAACAGAGGAAAACGTAGTTAAAAGTGACTCGAAGTGCAACTTATTCATTACTAGCGCCATAAGAAAGAAATCTTTAACACGACAATAGTTAGCATTTTACTTTTGAGAAACAGAACCGAGTGGCTTGTTGATAGTGGACATTAGCGTCTTCAGTGTAGATTTTAGTAGCATAAAATTTGTAGAAAGTGGATTATTACTACTGTTTGACGGCGTTAATTCAATGTAAATAGGATTCTCAATATTTCAGACCACTGTCTGGTAACGAAGACAAACCTCCCGCGGGCTTAAACGAGACTCAGAACTCAAAAACGGGCATCTTGAATCAGTTTCAGGCGTTTTGAGACAGAGTAAGATTTTGGGTGAAACAAATGTCGATTCTTCCCAGTAAACACCTGTTGAACTCTCGAGTTACCTGTTGGGGTAAAAAAATGAAAAAGAAAAAAAGCGAAGCTCAAATCATCTCGAGACATTTATTTCAGGCGTAATAAAGTAGTGCGTTTTACTGTGCGTCCCTCATACAAACTAACCGTTTGAAGATCACACGTGAGCCAAACAGTCGCCAGGTGTCGGTAGATCTTTCCAGAAGGACTGAATAAATCCGCTTTGGGGGTCAAGAACCGACCATAGCATAAAAAAAAATCCCGAATTTTTGGTGTTGTAGCAGAATTTGTTCTTTGTGGATTTAATATAGGCTAATTCAACTCGACTAATATGCTATTTTGTTAATTCAGGGTCAACTGCATGTTTTCTGTCATGACTTTTAGACAAATGGTATTAAACTATTAGTTGCTAGAGTATCTACCTCGTTATTACACATCCAAGTTCAGTGTGTATATTCTCTTTTAAAAAGTACAAACATATTTTCTTTGCCTTAAACTTTAACCTACTTCCTGTTTCATCCCTCCTCCCCCTCCTGTTGTGCTCCTCAGGGATCCAGAGTCATACTTTGATGTGTCTGCTAATGTGATGGAGGGGACCTCTTTGAATCCCGCTCAGCTCACAGTGACAGGAGCTCCTCTTCATGGTCTGACATCAATGCTGAGCAGCAGCAGCTGCTGTGAGTAAGCCTCCAGAGCAAGACATCAAAAACAAAGTGGCACCAGCAGGAAATCACAACAATTAATATGAGGCACGGAGAAGGACAAATGATGAAAGAGTTTATCTTTCTCTTTGTTATTATGTTTTCAGGTTTTGTTTACATGGAGCCACAGAAGAGAGGGAAGGTTGGACAGTGATGCCTCATGTAAGTACAGTCAGGGCCACTCTTTAAACTTTGTGCATCCTAACACACCCATACCTTTAGAGTGTCAAAAAATAACTTTGTTTTATGTGGGTATTTTGTAAAATAAAGTTGTAAACTGCGTTTCAAAATAAAACAAAATGTGTAGCGTGGTAATTCATTTTACATTGCATCTGCCATCAAAGCCACCCACCTCCAATGTAAGTCGCTAACCAGGGGAAAAATGACATTTATCTTTGTCATAGGATCTAACTGTTTTTAAAATACAACTTTTACCCTTGCAAATCATTTAAATCTTGTTTTTCATTGAGCATGGCAAATAAAAAAATATTACATGGTCAAACTGTAACAAAAGGTTGTTTTATGCTAAGAGTACTTGTGTTATTACCTTACAGTATAATGGATTTGTTTGAAAAGTAATATTCCTATCATGTAAATCTGGTCCACTACACTGTGATTACTTGATTATTTTTTTGGAAAAAGCAACTATTTTTTCTTTTTTTTTTTTACATGGAAGCAACATTTTGCAGCCTTTAAATCTTACAGTTATTCAATAAATTTACCTTTTCTCATAAACTGATTTGAAAATGTTCATACTGCAATTGCATTTTATCAAATCAGAGGCAGAAATACTCAAGAGTCTCAAGATTCACCAAACACTTCAATTAGGCAACCACTATATAAAAAAAAGTCACAATTGATTCACATTTGCTTTTGCAACAGCAAAACTTTGTTTGCAGTTATTTTTCTTTTATTCAGTTATGTCTTTTCATGCATATTGGCGTATTTGTAGTGTTATCTTCTTAGGGGTTATGAGTTGTATATACATTCCTCCACTTTGAATCATATAAGTCCACAGATTTTGGAGAAGTCACATTTTGAGGCACCACCAGTGGCATGATTTTCTGTTTGCAGCTGGTCACCAGATGTCGTTGTTGTTCAGCTGCATTCTGAAATAAAAACACCATCCTTTGTGTAAGTCACACAAATCACGTTTCTGAAGCGCAGATTTTTATTTATTTATTTATTTATTCTTATCGTTTGTACCTGATCAAAGCCAAATGAAGAGAGTGTTGGCCTTGACTGCACTCCGGGCTTATATACTGGGGTTGAAGGGCGGAAATAGGATTTAGTGACTGATGGCAGATGGCAGTCTTAACATCAGAGACAAGCCTAGGAGATATTCTGCTGCTGGAAATAAAGGAATTAGTGGTGCGGGCAAAGCCAGAGCTGTACTGCCGTTTTTCAAATAAATACTTTAATGCTGCCATCGTTGCTTGGGTTCACATCGTGACTCCTTTGAAGTGTCGTCGGGTCTGTGTAGCCTGCTGTCATGTGGGCTCATTGTTTACATGCTGTCCAGATTTCGAGGAGGGCGTGTGTGTTCGTGAGAGTGTGATCCTCTGCAAAATTACGCTCCCTGCATTTGCTAAAACAATATGTGAAACATGTTTTACACCATTCATTCAAGGATTGCAGATTGTGGCCATGTTGATAATGTGTCACGAGTTTGAGAGACCCATTTCAGCACCATGGCCAGATCCACGTCGAGAACAAAAGGCGGATTTGCATCCCTTGATGACAGGGACTATCTGCTTTTTACAGTCCTTAAGAAAAACGAAAAATTTTACAAAACCCTCAAAACGCATACTTCCCTTACTACGTTTCCATGTTCAAAGTTGTTTCATATAAAGCCAGTGGATTTGTTTATGTATTACCCAATATTCAACATTAGCTTTCATTTGGTAGCCTCTATGTAAAGTATACTTCAAGCTTGGTATTAGCATGAATGTCTTTGCATTCAAGGTGAAGGTAATGCAAAAACATACATGTGGTGCATTCTTCATACATTAATAAAGTATGTAAAAGATCATTTTAGTTAGTTTAGTTTTATACTTTCAGGGTGAACTTTATGTTATACAGATTTAGTAAACACAATAGAATAATTTCATCAATTTATTTCTTTAAACTGTGTTGATTGTGACCTACTGGTAATTAAAACTGAAAACTCAGTTACTTGTAAAATATATTATGAATTTAAAAAATACAGAGATACTGGCTTTCTCAAAAGTGTGTTCATTTATACTCAACCTGATGTGGTAAGCTCCAATCAACAAACTGAACTCACAAAAACCACAAGAAACACTTAAAAACAGTCTGAACAGACAAAGTCAGCCAGCATAACTTCAACTGAAAACCACAAATGCATGATCGAATTTTTCTTTATTCACTAATATTTAAAGTCACCTGACAGTCGGACACTAGAAGAGAAAAGGCTGAGCTGAACAGGAAAATATACAGATGTAATAGTCTTTAACATGCACTGGGGTGTTCTTTTGCTGTTTGTAGTTCTGTTTTGAGCTAGCTAGACTGAGATAACATACTTCAAACAGTTGAGACGACTTAAAACAGGCTTATCATAGTGTTTTGATAAGATATTTCTTACAGTGAAAATTTAAATTACACACACAAAAACACACACACCTACAATCTCTTTCAGAATCTTTAGGGGTCCTGTTAGTCCACGTACTTAAGTTGTGGGAAGAAACATGGAACAGCTATATGTAGTATATCATGTACGTTTTGTCACTCCTGCTCCTGCACGGATATCACGGAGCCGTAAATTTAGCGACGGTCCCTGGCGGCAGACATCACGGCTCGTACAGCCCAGGGGAGGAGGGATGGAGCTGAGATGGACAGGGAGGGAGACACCGGCTTACGACGTCAAAGGAGTACAGACACACACTCACACACACATACACACACATACACACACACAGAGGCAGAGGGAGAGAGGGAAGAGGAGAGGACAAGCAACCAGACTGCCAATTCCCTCGGGTCTACTGAAGGAAACCTGAATTCATCCATCATAACACTCTTCATTCAGAGGGTGATGTGTTTATTTGTATTCTAACAGGGAAAAATACGGAGCATCTCTCAGGAAAGAGCAAAAAACAAGAGGCAGATCTAGAAAAGACGCTCATGCCGAATAAAGGACCGTCGCTGGATGTTACTTCTGTCTTACAGGCCTAACTTGTTACAGGATTTCTAAGACGCTCGTGCACACAAATGAACTGAATAACTGAGCTTTAACTACACGGCAGCGGCGGGAAGAAGAAAAGGCAGTCTCTCATCACGCCGATTCTTTGAGCACGAGCAGCACCACAGGTATGTTTATGATTTTTTTTCACCTCTCTGTCTCTTTTAACTCTTTGTTGTTTTTGGAGTAAAATCACGCTCGGGTCATTGTTGTTGACTCACACGTCTTGACAAAGACAGCGCAGGTCTCCAGCTGTGTTGACAGGCAGAAATACTGTCATGTTTCTGTATGAAAATAGGCGGCCTCGACCGAAATCAGAGCAAGGGAGGAGTGTATATGAGTATGAGTATTTACTACAGTATCACATGTATATTTCAACCGTTTTATCTTAACTAAAGGGAAGAGATGTTTGCTCTGTAGCTGGAATGACAGCTATGTTTACTTAATACTCCTGCACTGCCAAGAAAATTAACATTATAGCTTTAAATTTTAAAAATAAAAGATTTTATTTTATATTTGTATAAACAGAATAGTTTCAGTTGTTAAAATACTGTGAAAAAACTTGTGTCAGAGTGTAAAATGTATAAAAACCCCTCTTAAACAGAATGACATCACTTATTCATACTACTATAGCCATACAAACCCCCTCTCTGATAGTTAACAATGGGCTCAAGCTGCTTTTTATTATATTTTCATGCGTTTTTATTTGAATAGCTCAGTCTATATCACAAACAAACTGCTACATATGTGTTTTCTGGTCGTTTTTATGAAAACAACGCCAACATCTTCAATCCGCACAGAACTCGCTTGTCTCCATGGGTGTAGAAACTATAATTATTTCAGCCTCCCATCTGCACCTCCATCCCCAGCCTCCTGTTTGCACCTCCTGTGCAGTGTGAATTTAAGCTCTGCACGCAGGCTCCTGTCTGCTCCTCCTGACCGCCTCCTCTACTCTCTCCCTCTCCCTGTGTATGTGTGTGTTTATTTCTCTCCAGACTTCTCAATGAAGGAGCCTGATGCAATCAAGCTCTTCATCGGGCAGATACCCCGAAACCTGGAGGAGAAGGACTTGAAGCCCATTTTCGAGCAATTTGGGAAGATCTATGAGCTGACGGTGATAAAGGACAAATACACAGGGATGCATAAAGGTGAGGAGGACCTGCAACTCCCATGTAATGAGGTTTTTGTGTCAGACTTGGAAAACGTACCTTTGATTGTGTAGTTATCATGTTTTCTAGTTAAGATCTTACCCCAACTAAATCCCAGTGAGGTTAAACTGTTCCTTGCTAATTTGTTGGAGTCTCTTGGAGGAACCTCATTGGGCAAAAACCTGATTTGTAGCATCACCATAAGGCATCAAAGTTTGTTTCCTTACATTTTACTGACAGATGGACAAACTGACCAAGCTTGACTTAAATTTTAAAGATAAAGAGTTTTTACCACTGAATGCTAACAGGTTGAATCAGCTTTAGTCTTATCCCAAAGTGAAACTTTATGTTTTACAGTCATAGTATTTCAACAGAATTGGAGACCACAGCTCAACAAGAGTGACATTAAATTCAGTGACCAAGGGCAAAAGCAGGGTTCAACCAACTTCGAACTGACTTCAAATGCAGCATTTATTTATAATATGTAACGACACTTACACAAACTGTAAAAAAGTATAAAATTAAAAAAAGAAAGAAAGAAAGAAATTTGAATTTTAAAACAACTGAATTTAAGAATTAACATTATAGGGCTGGTGCATTCTGGGAGATTATTTCTATAGCCCTTCTTTGTTAAAGGTGAAGCCCCGCCCCTTTTTGGGACCAAATTGGGACCATTTAATGGAAATACTTTGTATGGTTGTCATTGGTGATAACTTTGTTGTGGTAGTATCTGAATCCTGTCTTAAACCGAACATCTGATAGTCCCTGCTATAAAACATGAAGTTTCAAGCCAAATGAATCTGTTTGTGTCGAAACAGGTGGAGTAAAAGGCTAGTATGTAACCAGTTTTCTCACAAATGTGGACTTTTCATGACTATCACTTGCTTCATATTTACCCTTCTCTGAAAGAACTAGATACAATGGAAAAGGCGACGTTTTGATGAATATCATACCGTAAAATAATGGCATGCAGAATTCAAACATCACTACGTATTGACTGATTTACTTTTCCCCACACAAAGTAAGGTCCCAAGGTTGTCATTTTCAAAGAAAGGGACATTACTCCTGTCAAAAGCCATCAACTTGAAGACATTGGGATAAACTGATGTGCAATTTCAGATTGTGGAAATGTAAAATACAGCAGTGACATGTTATTTGGGATTTCGGTTTTGCTCAGCACATTCCATTTCCTCCAAATTGTTAGAACCTGATTACTGATGTTCAATCAAACTTGAGTAAAGTGTTATGCCAGATCTTAATTGTTCTCCTGTGGCGATATCGGTCAACATGTAAGAGCTGGTGTCACCCACTAATATCGCTGTATGTCAAATGGCGAACATGGCACTCGTATTTTGGGAGTGAAGTACCATCACATTCAGATTCGTGTTTGACAGATGGGCTGACGCTGCTTTAAAGAGATCTGAGCTAAACAATGATCCTGTCCGTCATTTCTAATGCAAATCTGAGCACAGAAAACAAAAGCTTTTATAAAGCCGCATAAACCATCAGTCATTTGGGAGACGTATAGGCCAGGTGCTATCAGTCCTCCAACACCTATAACACCTATTCTGCATACATTTACATATTCATGATTTGCAGGAGCCCTAAAGGTTAATGAAGGCCTTTCTCTATTATGTGGGACTGCATACATTTAGCTTGACCAGCGTGATATTAAATACTCACTCAGACTGCTTGTGTCTGAACAGTCTCCAGGTATGAGGAGATATTAATCCCATGGATCTCCAAGGCTACTGCTGCTGCGAGGACAAAAACTCGCCAAATTCATACTTCCTTACTGTTTTTATTATTTCATGCAAATTAATAACCTGGCCTAGTTTGAGGCATTTTTGGATATTTGAACATATGCTGACCTAAAACTGTTAAGTAAAACTGAAACACACATATATCAAACAGCAGATTTGTATGAAAACAATAATCTCCAGCAGCATGTTTCTGCCTGCAGGCCTTTGGAGCAAAGGGCCAATTAGGGTGATTAAAAAATAACCTAGTCCTGCCAACTCTGACAGTATTAAAGCATATAAATCTAACATAAAATGAATTACATGGACTCATCATTCTGTGGTTTTCCACCCTTTTTCTTTGTCTCTAGGTTGTGCCTTCCTGACATACTGTGCACGTGAATCTGCCCTCAAGGCCCAGAATGCACTGCACGAGCAGAAGACGCTACCAGGGGTGAGTGTGTCTGATTTTTATTTTTTCATCACCCTCAACAGCTCATCTTCTATATATAAAAGAGGGGCAGAATAACTGGCATGCCAGGCTATCTGAACGCACAGGAACACACGGTGACACAAGAAAATTAACGCAGTTTGACAAGCAGAGCCTGACTCCCTCCTTCAGCTGATAGGCTGGAATAAAGGTCAGGGGCTGCTCTCCCTCTTATGTTTCATATGTGATGCATCCAGACATATCCATCCAGTTAAGGCATGAGTCATCCCACAACATGTCACGGGTCGAAGCAGACAGCTATGAGGCTCGCTGCTGGAGTGACTTTGCCAGATCTTATTCTCTCTGATGTTTCTTTTCCTTTCTCTTCCCCCCCACCTCTCCCTTCTTTCCATCCATCTCTCCCGCTGAATTCTAATCAAAGTTAAACCTAGCTTTATTAGCATAGCCAGGCAGCAGGTGTGCTGCCAAATGACATTTCCAGGGCTAAATATGACATGACAGCCTCGTCTCTATAATAACCCGCTATATGAGAGACAAGGCGACAAGGCAAGGAATTACTAAGACAGAGTGTGCTCCCAGCCTCGCTGCTGCTTCCTCTTTTACTAACAAGGCCTTACTCTTGTTTCCTTATGGTTATTTTTGGTGAAATCTACATCATTCACTTCTTTTTTTCTCTCCATGCTGGTTTGCAGCTCGTGACCCTGGTTTTGAGGGAGGATGCAAGTGAGCAGTATCGGGCTCTGCTTAATGATATTTTCCAGATTGCTAAACCAGTCAATCCTAGAGATGAATCATTTCATTTTTTACATCTGAAAGTAGGAAGATAAGGCCAGTAACAATTTAGCACAACCTAAAACAGTCAAAACCCAAAGATAAATAATTTAACTGCATACAAGAGCAAGAAAACCAGCTCATACTCACACTTGAGAACATTAAACGATTTGTTGTTTGTGATCTTAGCATAAAATCAGGCTTTGGCTAAGCTGAAATATCCTTTTTATTTCTAAGCAAAAACACAACATTTGTTTAGTTTTAGCTTTCCATAGCCAAGCATTTTCTAGTTTTCTGTCTTTTTTGATGCTTTTAGTCATAATTTAAGAAATTTATCATTGCCAACCTGGACTCATCGCCATTTTGCATCAATGTAGTCATGTTGAAAACAAATTATGTGCATCTACTGGAGAGAAAAAACAAATACATTTCAGCAATTTTAAATTTTCAAGCAGAAACATGAAACTTCGTCTAATTTCAGCTTCTCACGTACACAAATTCATTCCTAATTTTGTTTCTGAGGGTTTTGGTTGGTAAAAGCTCATAAAATGCTGTAGGTTGTTCTCACTGGTGTGTTTTCCATTAGGAAGCCATCTCATTTTGACAAGCATGACCCAGCAAATGATTCTACCTTTAACTCTTTTCTTTAAACAGATCCCCGACTTATTGATTACTTAAGCTCAACATTGTAATGGCAGGTGGGGGGCTACTGGTGCACGTGGAGTCTGATTTGAAGCAAGCTGGTATTAGTGCAGGAACAAAAGAGATCCCATTGTTAGCGTGACAGTAGGCTGACCTTTTTGACCTCTCGTAGGGGATCAGCCGGGCCCGGTGCCCCTACGGCTAAAACCCTCTTCTCCCCTTGTGTTTCTACATCAGCGGCTCTCGTCCTCATAACCTCCTACCTCTCTAAGCTGTGTGGAACAAGCGAACCCCCCTCCTCAGAGATCCCTCAATCCTTTGGCCCTGCACCCCCTCCTCAACCAAAAAACCATCTTATTAGCTGCGTTCACGCCCACACGGACAAGAACCGCTTCCCACCCCTGCTACCAGCTGTGGTGTAATTGTCATCTAATTGCACCTGCACTGCCAAAGAATAATTAACTTTGGCATCTCATGGCTGCGGTGATACAAAAGAAATAACATGAAGGCAATTATAGGACTGAAGGGAGAGGATGAAAGTACACCTGAAAGTAGAGAAAGCTGAATGATGTCATTAACACTCAGCACAGCTTTTTTTTCTAAGCATTTCACCTCTCTGGAAAGTAAGTCGTTCTTAAAGCTTTTTTTTCCCTCTCACTCTCTCCTCGGCTATTATAAGGATATTTTTCTACGTGCTAACAATGGAAAAGAAAAGGAGAAATGGAGGAAGGAGTCAGTCAGGGGCGAACAGATGGTTGTTTGAGAGCGGCACCTGGCCTTGTGTTTAATTTCAGGTGAGAGAGTCCGTCTCAAAAGCGAGGCGAGGGGAAGAAGAGTGTTACAAGCACATTCAGCCCAAAGCGAGGACAGAAAGTGAGAGGATAGTGTAGCAATACGCTCGACTCACTCCAAGAAAAAAGTGTGGAAACGGAGGATTGTGGAAAGAAAAACATTCACTTCTGAGCTTGCACTCTGGTTCAACCCCACTCGGACATCTTGTACTCTTGTCCTCTCTGTTCTTATCTCTTTATCTCTAGCTTGTTTGTCTGGCCAAGTCAGCTGTCTTAAGCCTCGTAGAGACAATAACATCCACTTAGGCCACAATAAAACAGCCGTGTTTCAACCCAACCTCTAAAACCTCGCAAATGTATTCCAGAAACTTCAACAAATAACTGTGAACCACCTAGATTATGTCATTTTGCTACTAAAACAACTGGAGATGATATGATTTGACACAGTCAATCAAAGAAAGAATAAATCAGTGCTTACTCTCAGAATCTCTTATTACAAATGTTCACCGTCTTTCTCTGTCTATTGGAGTATGGTACATGATGTTCTTTATGGTATCCGGGTTGAAAAATCATTTGTTCTCCACGCAGCAGCAGTGCTGTGAGTGGCCAGGGTGAGTTTCATGCCATTTCTGTTCTAATTTCTATTTCTATTGCAAATAAGCCATGAGGCTATGCGATGAGAGCAGTAAAAATGGTAACCTAGAACGCCCCCATCCATCCTGTTGGCTTTCTCATGGGGAAAATATCCAAAACATGGATGAATCATGTTTAAAAAAAACGATATTCATGTTATGGCCAAGACAACCTTCTTCAAAGTACCTGCATACAAGAATAAATATGGAACCCTATTTGTGCTCTACCACAGGGACAGAAATTGATGTGGAGCAAGGCAGTAGTTGGCCTTTCGGTGTTTTTATGTTTACGTATGTTTTTTGTGTTTATGTACCAAAGAATTGCAGTCTGTCAGTAAATCTGTTCAGGTTCCCCAGACTATGATGAGGTACCTATACTGTATTTGTTTTAGCTATATACCACTTCATTTATAAATTTAACAGTAACACAACTATCAACCAATAGAGCATAAGGGAAAAGATCAATACCAGTAAATATTAGTCTCATGTCTGTCCTGTAAATACAAAGAGCCACTTTTATCGAGTTCAACTTGGCACTAAGACCAAAAACAGAGGACTGACTTTGCTCTCTACAAGCGTAAATCAACTCACCAGCCTACTAGTTCTTTCAAGCTTACATTTCTTTAACTGTAGCATTTGAGTACACTACAGACTGACATGCAAAATAATAGGATATGATACGACACAAAACAGTACAATATGATACGGTACAATATGATATGGTTTGGCACGGTTCAATGCGATAAGATACTCTGCGATATGGTAAGAAACAGTACAATGCAATATGGTACAATATGATACATCTTGATACGGTTCAATATGATATGATACATAGGTTACAATTGGGTATGATACGGTACGGTACTTTACAATACGATACAATACGGTACAATGCGGTACAGTATGATGCAGTACAATATGGCGCTGTTTCATATGGTTTAGTGCAGTATGGTACATACAGTATGATACAAAATGATACGGTATGGTACAGTAGGGTACAGTACGGTACAATATGAAATGGTATGGTACAGTACAGTACAGTATGATAGGGTATGGTATGTTATGACAAAGAACAAAATGATGTGTTTTAACAGGGTTCAGTGTGATACGGTACAATGCAATACTGTACAGTACAGTACCGTACAGTACAGTACGTTACAATATGATGTGGTTTGATATAGTTCAAAGTAATATTATACAATAGACTGCAATACGATACGATACATTTTGAACTAAGACAACATGATATGGTTTGATATGATACAACAGAAACAATACAACATGGTGCTTGACATTACAGTACAATACAATGCTATACTTTATTAATCTCACTGTAGCGTTTCATAGTGTTCAGACAAGAGAGCTGTATCTATTTTAACATTTGGCTCCATTTGCTTATTTCCTTAAATGTCAGACTTTTTATTTGATTGGTAAGAAAGACAATAGTCAGTTTCAACCCCTAAAGCGTGTACCTGCTTTAGCACAGACTGTATAACCCCAATCATCAGCTCTCACTTACTCAAGTTAATATTTTCAACAATGCCTCACCATTAATTTTAAACGCAATAAGTGTTTAATAGTGCAACTGTGCCCCAGTGAGAGAGTAGCTGTGTGTGTTTGGTGTATATTTGCATGAGCTGCGGGGGAAGGGAGGGCAGGTGTTCGCACTAACACCGTTTAATGAAGGCTGTGTGTGTGTACTTTTGTCTGTGTATGTGCACGGCTGTGTGTGAGTGTTTGCTTTTGTGTGAGTGTGTGTGTATCCTTGGAGAGTACACATCCAAAGATATGGGCGGAGGGATGGATGGGTGGAAGTTGTTGGTTTTATTATACGCTCCTCTCAGGTTTCTTCATTCACTATCTGCTCTGCGTGTGTGTGTGTGTGTATGTGTGTGTGTGAGGGTGTGTAAGAGTAAAATCTGAGCTGTGAGGCCTTCTGTGTTTAAGCTGCCCATACGAGAGGAGAGAGCCCTCTTTGAGTGGAACATCTGACTAAGCCTGACATTTACTCAGCCATAAGGACTCAGACGGAGCAGACACAGGGGTTTTATCAATAGTCTGAAATAAATGCATATGCTAAATATAGCTCAGGCTTTTTAGGCAGGATGTGAGATAGGAAGTAGAAGTGCCACGATGTTGTGCCCTTAATGTCTGCAAACACACTGCTGTAGAAACACATGCAGGAGGAACCATTTCAGACTGTTAACACTCTCTTATGCTGTTGATACTGTAGATGCGTTCAGTCTCTCACATCTTAGTATTTTTTATAGCATACACAGAAAAACAGGTAAGAAAATGACATTTAGTATAACAATGCAAAAAGATTTGACATAAACACAAAGTCAATTCTCAGGACTGGTTCACTCTAGGGTCACATCAAGCTGTAATATTTTCATGGCACACAAAGAATAATTGGTAAAAACAAAAAGTGACTAATGAGCAGGAGAAACACACAAGATCCAGCTTGCATGAGCCTGAGCTAATTTCATGTTTTGGTCGATCAGTGCACTCCTATTTTTAGGGATTCAGTCTTTTACAATCACATGTGTGTTACGTGACACGATCAAGATATATTGGGTGAAACCAACATGCATCTGTAACAAAGGGAAAACGTAAAACCAAATCATTAAATTGTAGGGTACCAGATGACATGCCATTCTCCATTCTGCGTCACAATATTTGACCATCCACTGCCCTCTCTTTTAAGAAAGACATAAAAAAGAATCCAAAGATTATATTAAGAAATGGGCAAGCATTGATACCAGGTATTGGTATGGGGCCGATACTGGCTTTATGTCAAGGCATCGGTTCTTGTGGAGGCTGCCAATACCAGCAGCCAAGGCAAAAATCTTGTGTCGATTAAGTCCTCACCAGTAGTTGATGCTACACTACTGCAGTTTGACACCACAGCAAATAAGTCAGGTTTTGGTATCTGTTAGTGCTCAAGAGGGAGTACTTGTACTGGTATCAGTCTGAAAAATAAGCAGCATCGAACATACCTAACTGCCACTCATCTAATTAGCACTTAGCTTAGCTTTTTTGATGGGACTGGATCTACATGCATAGCTCGCAGTCGGTAGATCAAACTCGAAACTGCTTCAGGGATATTTTAATTCAGTTTCATGATATTCTTATGTAAATTTTGCCATTCAGAAGCACGATAGTGTGGTTTTAGGCCCCGTTTACACAACAACATTTCATCTGAAAACGCAGTAAAAAAATCTGCGTTTACAATAGAATGCAGAGGAACTGAAAACGCTGTAGTATGCATGCCAGGCCTGTAGTCGGCGCTCTAACTTTCTTGTCCAGAAGCCGCTTTTGGGAGATTTCCACCGAAGTAGAGTTGAGCCGATCATCTGGTGTATTGGAGAATACTAAATTCAAAAGTGGAGCAACAGATGTACATTTTGTTGAAAGACAGTCCGCAGATTCAGCAGATTGAGCAGCACAAACACAGCATGGTTGTCTGTGACGATCCTAACAACGGTCGTCGGTACTGTTGGACTTGCGCGAAGCGGAGTGTGACATCAGTGTTTCCTCTGAAAACACCAGCTTATTGTTTAGATGGCAAAGGTGTCGGGAACGTTTCAGAAAAATCCCACTCTGGAGGCCGTTTTCAAAAGTTTGCGTTTTAGGTCGGCTGAAACGTTGTTTCCGTGTAAACGTGAGGTTGAAACGCAACAAAACTTTTGCGTTTCACCCTAAAACCATTGTTGTGTAAACGGCCCCTTAGTCTGTACAGAGGCAGCGGGAAGCAGGAAGACTCTGCAGCAGATGTACTAATGTGTACCTTAAGGGACAAAACAGCAATTGCAAGATTCGATTTAATGGGAAGGCATTTGCCTCTGACCTTTATTTATTGCAATCAATGCACCAACAGTCCTTATCTTTTGTTACTCTCTGAGTACTGCTTGATCTTTTGCTGTTAAGGCAACTAATTCAAAAGTACACAAAGATATAAAATCAAGGGAAAAAACAAACATTTGGATGACAATCAGATTAGGTCCACTGACTTCTCAAACATACATCACCAATGGGACATTGCATGGGTTTTATATATTGTTTTTAATTTTTAAAAACCTCAAAGCGATATGCTTAGATTGGGTTGATAAGGTTAAGTAGTGAGGCTCTGAAAAGATGCTCATCACAAAGATGTGAGTTGTTTCATGTGTCTGACGATGAGCAGATAAAGCTCTGCCCCCATATGTAGCTGGATGTCAGTGAGCCGCCGGCATGATGATGGTTGCAATTAGCGCACTCAGAGCAAGTGTGTCTGTTCACTTGATGAATCTATCTTTAGCAAAGTGTGCGTTCATGCGTCAGTTCATTTACATTCACATGCATACCAATGTGCTATAGAGGGGTGATGCATATGATACAAAAATACGTCACTGGCCAATGTAATGATGGATGCAGATTGGATTTACAGAGGAGATAAATGGGTGTGAACAAGAGAGAAATTGAATAAATGAAGGCGGGGTGGGTGGGGGGAGGGGACATACAGATGAATGAAAGTTCGTCATGATGAACAGTGGGTGGCAGTGGGGGTGAGGGGGTGGCTGGAGGTGCATTGAGGACGTGTGTTTATCAGCTTAAACGCAGACATCTGTTAGGGAGAAGTAGTGTGTTTTTGGGGGGTAGGGGAGCGTGTGTGTGTGTCTGTTTGTGTCTGTATTTCTCTGTGTGGAAGGCAAACACACAAAAGTGAATCCTGGCTGCTGCTACAAAAGTCATTAAGCCTTTTGAACTACAGTGGTGTGTAAGTGTGTGAAAAAAACACATATGAGTTTGTAAAGTCAACAATAAAAGGGAAGAGAACTAGGACAGAGATTCTGGCTGCACTCACACACACACACACACACACACACACACACACACACACACACACACACACACACACACACACACACACACACACAAAAGGTTTCTGTGATTCAGTTCTTTTCCCCTCCTGCTCCACTGAATCGAGTCAAACGAAACTTGACATGAATATTTAACAGTCAGAGGAGTCAAAACAATTGAGAGTCAACTTGTGTGTTGTTGTAAATTTACTCTTTGATATTCACTTTTTTCACTCAAAAGGATTTCTGTCAGCACACCAAAAAAGACCAAAGGTAAGCTTTGAGATCTGTCAGCAGAACATCATAGAAACATGATCATTCACAATAAATAAGAAAAAATATTTCATGTAAACACGGGGCTTTCTCACTCAACATCTTTCACCTGTTGGATCAAGGCTGTAATGCATCCATTCTTTCACAGCTTATTGATGCAGTCAGAGTCCTTCTAACTATTTTATGGAACTCAAAACATTTACAGCTAATATCTGCTTTTTGTAAGGAATTTTTACCTCATTTGAAACAGTCTCTCTTTATGATCAGCACGTGGTAAAAATGTGACTGTCACTGAATGCTAGTGCCAGCATTTGGGCTGTATTCTCCCCATGAACAAAGTTAAGAAGATGTTAACACTTGCTTACTACAATTTGCTGCATTTAGCTCTGCTGATAAAGTATAAGAGTGAGAATTGAGTGAGCAGAATAAGTTGTTTTTCTCTTTCTCTCATGCTTGTGGCAGGATTAGCAAAAATATATGAGGTTTTGCTCAGTTGAAGAGCAAAACGCCCATGAACAGGATTTGATGCTTATGCTAGCGTCTGAAAGCTTCAGTGCTCTATTTGATGAAAGAGGTAAACAATGTTCATGTTAACATTATTTGGATGCACACATTGTTCAATGTATAGACGTAGTGTACATGATGTCACTGAAGCCTGTCATCGAAATGTAGCCATATTGGAAATGCTGAACTCAACCTAGCTTTGTTTGAGTCTGGATGCGGTGAAGAGGTGGGCCTTGGGCTTCTTTGCAGTTGGGATGTGTACCGAATTAGGTACTTTTATTGGTACTGACCAAATTCTGTCTAAAGTGCCGGGTATCGATTCACGTAAAATTGAAAGGTACCATGTTTAGGTACCTGAACACATCCTTGTGACTGCGAGGGACTGGAAGAGAAGGCAATTTCCTATGCTGGAAATGAAAACAGCATTGCAAGGTTATATGTTGAAGAATAAATATGTTAAGTAAAAGAGATTTGAGATTTTATTATAATTGCATTTTATGAAATTGATAATTTTTACCACATGAACACAAAAAAGTACAGGAAATTGGTACTGTTTTGTTTCAAATGTGAAAGGTACCCATCCCTACTTTGCAGACAGCTACAGTTTGACCAACTGTAATCAAGTCTGCAACAGCCTCACATTGGCAAAAACCATACTTAATAGCTTCAAAAATAAATTTAAAAAAGTTGTTAGAAAAATATCACCCTCTGTCTGGTGTGTCTAAAGAGAAATGAGTCTACAGACTCAAACCATGTTATGAACCAGGCTGTAAATATGTTTATAAAATGCTTCATGTACTGCGACAGCCTCAGCGCTGTATTACCTTGGCCGGGGTGCTGTTACCATAACTTTTTCACTGTTTGTTCAAGCAGAAAAATTCAAACCGAATTAGAAACTTTGGAATTTGCGCTTTGCAGTGATACATGGTTTATTACGGTAATCAAAAGCATGTGGTGTAGCCCCGCAAAGCAAAACAAAGGAAACGTGCTATCCGTCAATAATGGCTGTTCTGTCCCACTAAACTCAGTAAAAAAAAGAGGAAAAATACATATATTTTTTTGTTTTTCTTTTTTTACACTGCTAATTTTTCTGCACCATGTGCAATAATCATTTACCAGATGTTAAAAATATAAGTTTATATATAACTGGAAAAAGGGGCCATAGCACTCAGATATAAGGAATTTTCAGACCATTTTACAGCCATAATAATTAAGTATGTCCAGACCATTTTAGCCTCAGTAGGTTAAGGGTTAATGCTGTAAAAATCCCATCACTGATATGTATGTGTTTTTTTTTAGTATTCCTTAAGCCAGCCCCTGGTGGACTCTCAAAGAACTGCAGATTTGAGATCTTCACATTTTTAGACTGGAGGTTGCCACTTGGCCTAGTAGTATAAGTGCACTCGGTATTAAGAGGCTGTAGTCCTTGTGCAGTGGTCACGTGTTCTACTCCAAGCCACAAGGGTCTGATGCATGATTTCCCCGACTCCTTCCTCCCCAACATTCCTGTCTCTGACGTTAAACCAGTCCATTTGGTTATCTCTTGTTTGCTAACCAATGACATTTCATTGTGACGTTAGAGACTTTTTGTGTCTGAAAAACATCATGTAATGTCATTCTGCATCCTTCATAAAGCCAACAGAAGAGTAGCATTTAAAAGATCTGAATACAGTTTTTCTTTTTGCCTCCAACAGTCGATAAAAGCTCCTCACTGTGCCTTTAATAGAAGTTTATGTATTACATTTCCAATCGTTACAGCAGCACTGCACAATATAGTCCCTCACTGCGTATTGTTATCGCATCATGCAGGCCAGTCCTGGACAGACCAGTAAAGCAGCTTTGACACTGAGGATCATTGATTAAATATTATTGAACAGTACAAGTGTTGCTCCCTCAGTCTCTTTGTGTTTGATTGATTTAGTGACTGGCTGGGTTCAGGAGAAGGCAGTGTTTCTCTCTTGGCTGCTTTTGTGCGCCTGTTCGCCAGTGTGTGTGTGCGTGTGTGTACATCTGCACGTAGAAACATTAACTTGTGCACCTCAGTGGATTTTCTTCAGATGTTTTGTGCACAGTTGTCATCATCTGCATCTATAAATCTCCTTCCCCCACCTTTATCCTTTTTTCCTCCTTCTTTTTTTACCCTCCCCCTTTCCTTCTGTTTTTTTTCTTTTTTCTTTTTTTTTTTTAAGATCGTACCAATTTCCACCTTTGTTTGTTCTTCCCCCCTGGGTGAATTCACAAGTTTTCTCAGCGTATAAGAGCATTTGTGACATAGAAGGAGGAGAAGGAGGAGGTGGATGTGCAGGGAGCAAAATAGAAGTAGCACAGACCAGAGAGAAGCAGAGAGAGGAGGAGGAGGAGGAGGAGGAGGAGAGAGAGGAGGAGGAGAGGGGAAGGGAGGAGGGGGGGAGTGGCAGGTTGATTATGGTCGCAGGTCTCGTTGCCAGGAGACGGCGGGGACCAGGGATGCCAGGTTGCTAGGCGACCGGTGCGATGCAATGACCAGCGCTGTATGTGTGTATGTGTGTGTGTGTGTGTGTGTGTGTGTGTGTGTGTGAGTGTGTGAGTGAAGTGATGGAGCGAAGGGGAGGGCGAGGAAGGGAAAATTGTCTTTGTGCCCCCCCCCCATCTCCTTCAGCACCTCGCCCCACCTACCTTCACCAACACCCCCCTTCCCCCCTCCTCCCTCTTACACACATGCAAACACACACACATGCAAACACACACACACATGCACACACACACACACACACACACACACAGAACTCTGCCTCCTGCTGTAAATGTTCTTGAAAGAGCAGGGGAGATGGTCCGTGCTGATATATTTACCATTCAGAGTGGCTGCTTTTCAGGGCGGACGAGCAGAAAGGATTGAAAATGGAGAGAAAATCAGGCATCAGAAAGTGTCTCACATACACATACACACACACTCTTAGACACACACTCCAAGACACACACAGCAGCCTCATGCTATATAGATTTAACAACAGCGGCTGCTTTGAGAGACTATCATCTGCTCTGCTAGCCACAAAAGAGAGGCGAGAGAAACATCATCATGTATATGCTTCAGTCACTCAGAGTGTAAACGCTGCTCCATTTAAAACACATCCTCTCTATATTAAACGCCTTAAACCGGAGCGGGTGTCACTCCTCAGTGTGTGCACATGTTGATGTTTATGGAGGGGGTCATGCTTTATGGTGAAAGGGGTCGAGCTGTGATTTGATTGGATAATCTATGGATTTAATATCTCATAATCCGGTTGAAATCCCTGTGGCATCACAGTGGAAAGATTAAGTATTTGTAGATGTAGCTTGGACCAACAGAGACGGAACGATCCTGTGTGTGTGTGTGTGTGTGTGTGTGTGTGTGTGTGTGTGTGTGTGTGATGAGAAAATGTGTGTTACGTTTGCGTTTTGTGTTTTTAGATGAAGCATAAAGGGAGAGAAATCAAATAGAAAAAACACACGGCAGGCTTTTGATCGGACAGGCAGGTTTGTGCACAGTATGGGACTGTTTTTGTAAACAAGCCTAAGAGAGAACAGGAGAGAACAGGAGAGGGGAGGAGGGGAGCAACAGGAGGAGACGGAGGAGAACAGGGAGGAGGGGAGAAAGAGAAAATTACAGTAAAGTGTGCACGTTCCTGGTTGAGGCTTAGAGCAAGACATTTTTCTCCTTGCTTTCTCTGCTTTCTGCTTTTGCTTTCAAGGCAGCGCCAACATTCAACAGGCACAAACACTTCCTCCATCACTCCTTCTTTCTCCTCCTCCTTCATCTAACCCTCCATCTATCCCTCCTTCTCGACCTAGAAGCACCCTTTGTCCTCCTCATTTGTGTTTTTTTCCACCCAGTCCCCTTCCGCTCCGCGCTCAGTTCAACCTTGTTTACCTGATGTGGGGTATCTCATCACCGGGGTTGCCATGACAATGGCCATGTTGAGCACGGCCTTCGTCATAGCGGCGGGGCCTGGTTGCCGTGCCGATGTGAAGTGGCACAGCCTTGATGGCCTCCACTTCTTGCTGCTTTTGCCCCTCTTGTGTATTTCTAATTCACAATCTCCTGAGCCATCTGCTGCGCTGCTCCTTATCTCCAGCACCACCACTGCTGTTTGTCTTCCTGCTCTGAAATATGAGCCAGGTGTCAAACATGACATAAATCAAACGTGTCACTTTAAAACACAGTCGTGAGCTTATAGCTTCAGCTGTGAATCTTTATATTTCACTTTATAAACACTTATCTCTTGCTGACCTTAATCCACACTGAGTCGGATGCAGATGATGAGCACATGGTGTTCATTTTTGTGTTTGTACCTTGCATATTGTGCAGAAAGCACAGGCTGTAACAACCACTCAAGACTGGAGTCATTCAGTTATCTGTTTGTTTGTCTATTTTGGAGAATTTTAGACCAGCACTGGTTTGCTCCAGCTGTGTGATGCTCAAATGTAGCCTTGTTTAATAGTAATTCCTTAAATAGGATGAAGTTCATATTCTACAGATGTAAAATATAGACTGTATGATAAATGGTGTATAATAAAGCAGCTGTGGTAGTAAGCACCATCGCTATGGCGCATTTTGTTAAAGAGGACAAATCATGCTGATCCCTGATTTAACACTTACATATAATGCAATAAATTTGAAAACAAGACCTTACACCCCCTGAATTTTCAAAAAATGAGATATTGTATTTTTTCTGATATCCTAGAACGTGATTTGATGCCTTTGAAAATAGGTCATTGCCATTTGGCCGCGAGATTTCGACCTTCGTGACGACACGAGGATCCTTTCTTTTTATTGGAGTAATCTGATAAAGCAGCTCCTCCTCTGTGAAGTCAGTTAGTCACACAACCGCCACCGAGGGATACACCCACCAAGAGCCAAGTATAAATAAAGCTCCTTACTAGCTCTGGCTAACTTGTCTGAGTGCTGGATACAGGGACTCTGCTCTGCTGAGCAGCTCGGCTTTACATGGTGAATTAGCAGTTAAAACACTGTAGCTTTAGCAGGCCTCGTAATACTTGTGAGACTGTGATATTTGCATGCTTATTCTGACATGCACTGTGAACCTGGACCACACTAATGCTGTGGTAATAACATAGTGACGAACTGATGGTAGAGGCGATCTTTAGACTACACTTTCAGCATGATAGAAAAAACAGACAGAGAAAAGTGATGGAGGAGGATGTAGCCCTGTTATAGAAATAGTTTATTGGTGAAGTCTGCCTATATTTCCACGTATAAACTATACATGTTACAGTACCGGTTTGACTCACCACACTGAAGCGTCCTGAGATGATCTGTGTCGAGGTGGATTTTCTTCCTCCTGAGCTGCAGAACCGTCCGGGTCTGACTCAGGGTCCAATACAAAAGGACGTACCCTACACTCTACCATTTTATTAGTGATATCAATGCCTTACGGTGAAGTTTTGGCAAACAGCAAACTCGCTCGGTCTGCTCCATTCAATGTGGCGATTTTGTAAATACTGCCATGCTGCAAAAACCGCCCCCTGGCTCTACCCCCTCCGCCCCTCTGATAGAACTTTCACCACTCGATGTCACTGTTGGTATTTTATACTGAATATTAATAAAAAGTGGCCTTTTGGCAACTACCTTGACTTTGCTGTTTGTTGGTTAACGGTGTTTTTCGTCAGTTAGGATTAGCCATTAGCTTGTTTGCTGCAGTGATGCATACATCACTACAAACTCTGTTTGTTTGATTGCCGAGACCGTTACAGTTCAAACCGAGCATCAGAATGGGGTGATGCTATCATATCAATATGGACCAAACTCTCTGAGGAATGTTTCCAGTACCCGTTGAATCTATGCCACGAAGGATTAAGGCAGTTCTGAGAGCAAAAGGGGGTCCAACCTGGTACTAGCAAGGTGTACCTAAAAATGTGGCCGGTGAGTGTATCTCTGTGGTACCAAAACCGTAACACAGCTTATGGTTTTAATAGCTTAATGTTGACTTAACACCATAACAAATCATTTTTAAAAACTTACTTCAACTGGCCTTGAAGTTACATTCAGCAGTAAGTGTGGGGGGAAATGGCAGAACAAATTCTTCAATTTTCAATTTTTAATTTGCAGAAAACTTTGCCAAACATTGTCTGACAAACAGCAGAAAAATAACGACAAAGTCCTACTTATCAGGCTTCATTTGTACCTTTAGAGCTTCCTTTTTACCTTCAGCTTTAATTTGTACCTTTTCTTTTGGGGTATTGAGGTCAACATCAAACACATTTCCTAAAATGATCTTAACCTTAACATGTGGAGGTTAAGGCCGTCACAAGGCTCGATTCATTTTTAAAGATGATACAAGAGACAAAAAAAAAGTCTGAAAAATCAAAATCACAAAAAAGAGAATGCTAGACAATCAGTATTAACTCATTCCACACATTCAGTACATATTCACACTTCACTGACTACATCACCATGAGCAATATTGGCTTCAGAGTAACTTGTCAGGACACTTTGGCATGTGACTGTGAGGGCAGGGATCTGATTGAGAGATGGCAGACTCCTCCACTGAGCTACAGTCGCTCGACTGGCTCAGTGTTTAAATCTTACACTCCATGTGCAGAGGCTGCAGTCCTCTTAGAGAGCATCCAAGGTTCAAATCCAACCTGAGGCCCTTTTCTGCACGTCATCCTCTGCTTCCTCTGACTTTCATCACTGTCTTACTGTCTAAATGAAACCTCAGAATCTCAAAAATAATCTTAAAAAAAGAAGAACCAGTGTCAACTTTATGGGCAAGTATCTAGACAGATAGGAGGAGTTTGACTCTGACTCAGCTTTACAAAGATGTCTGTGTGCAGACGCAGATGCACGACAAGGGCAATGGTGCAGTGATGATGGGTGGACAGACTGATGATACAGAAAGCATAATAAAGCTAAATCATCATATGTGTGTGTGTGTGTGTGTGTGACATTACAGGGTCATCAGAGAGGAACTTTTAAGAATTGCAAAAATCAATTAGATAGTTTCTGATAATGTGTGAATTTACAGTGTTTTGTAATAAAATAGGCATTAAAATAATGACGAAATTGAGCCCTGTGATGAAGTTCAGCACCCCATCATTTCTTTGCAAGACTAGTTTAATACTTTTTTTTAAATTGTCCATTTTTCTATTTTGCATTGTAGATAACTGATTTTAACTTCCATAATGTGCATTTTTTTCCCTTTTCATCCCTTTTTGAGAGATTTCAGATTAAAAGAGTTGTAAAAAAATTTGCACCCCATGTTTAGAATGTATAGTCAACAGCACAGGTTAACCCTAAGGACGGGTACCTTTCACATTTGAAACGATATGGTACCGATGCCCGGTACCTGGCAATTGGTATCAGTACTCAACGGTACCGGTTTTCGGTACTTTTTTGTGTTGATGTGGTTAAAAATATCTATTTGTTTAATAATGACAACTCACATTTTTCAATTTAGCATATTTATTCTTCAGTATATAATCTTGCAATGCTGTGTTCATGTCCAGCATGGAAAATCTTCTACTCTTCCACTGCCTCACAGTCACAAGATTGTGTTTAGGTACCTTAACGTGGTACCTTTGATTTTACGTGAGTCAGTACCACATACTTTTGATATACTTCAGTCGGTACCTATAAAAGTACCTAAATGGTACCCATTCCTAGTTTACCACCAACTGTTTCTACCTGTTTCCTGTGCTATTCAGTGTCATATCCACTCAGATTAAAGGCAAATAAAAGATGAGCTGTAAAAGTGTCAATTAGGAGGAGAATAAAGCTCTAAAAAGATTAAATCTAATGTGTAATATTTCACAGAAGACCTCAACAATTTATCTTTCACATTTTCCCACAGTTAAGTTGATGCAATTGGTAATGTTGATTTAAAAAACAAAAAAAAACAAAATGGCAATAAGATGTCAGTGATCTAGCGCTGTAAGGATGTAACAACAGACAGGGGTGTCTGTTCAGCAACCTAAGGAATTTAAATCTGTTTTTTTTTTGTCAGGATAAAGAATAATTTAAACATAAATTGCTATTCACAGAGTGCAGGAGACGAAGGGCAGATTTGCTTGACTGATGACATGATGCTTTGAGTCTTTGCCCCCTCCATCTCCTCCATCAGTCTTCCTATACGAGGACGTGGGGCCCCCTCTCCCTGCAGCAGGTGTTGCTTATTTTTCAGCCGATGGTTTGGTTATGGAGACGACTGGTGTTTGTGCATGCGAGTCCTGGCAGAGGAGCGCGATCACGGCAGCAATCGATAGTGTCTCCGGGTGACCAATCACCGCGGATCAATCAGTGACACGGAATCAGTGACTGGCTGAAATGTCACCAGCTCCATAATTAAGACCTTCATTAAGCCACAGTTAACAGAGTGTCACTCTGTTGCTCTCACCTCCACATCAGCCTCCTTTCCTCTCTCCTCTTCACACACACACACACACACACACACACACACACACACACACACACACACACACACAACCCCCACCTCTGTCTTTTTCTCCATATGCTCCTCTCGTTTGCCTCTCTGCCCTCTCTGTCCGTCCTTTCACTGCTTTCATGTCACGCATGTGACAGATAAGTCAGAGAAAAGATGTGTGCATGAGTTTATGTCAAGGTTTGATTATATAAAGCTTACAATAACATCAAGAAGGAAAGAAACAAGTTATTTTGCTGCTTTTTTCATGTATTATGAAAGTATCACCAAATCCTTGTCCTTTTTTAATTGATCAACATATCATTCGCTCCTCTCTGACCCTGTATACCCCAGTCCCTGTCTCTCTGTCAGGCTCAGAGTCGCTCACTATTCTGATGCTGCGTGCTCCTGTAATCCAGATTAGCCGGCGAGTGTGCTTAATCTTATCACTTCCCCAATCCCACGTGGGTGTGTGCTTTTCCTGGTTTTGTGTGATGGGGGAGAAGGAACGATAGACGGTGGGATTAGAGCTGACTCTCAGAGAGGAAGTGGTGGAGTGAGAAAAAGACTGCAAAACAGTGAGAATTTAAAATCACACATATCCGTGTCTGCTGTGCTCTGCTGGAAGACATAAAGAAAAGAGAAATAAAAAACCTCATACATGCAGATATCACTATTACACTTTGTTACAGCATCATCGGAATTCTCACATGAAGTCCACACAAATGAGCCGAGTGTCTCTTTCCTGGTTCATGCTTGTGTTAATAGTCTCTGTTCATGTCCTGTAGTTAAACTGACATTTGTTTTTTTTTTCTGTCTTTCCAGATGAACCGTCCGATCCAGGTGAAGCCAGCAGACAGCGAGAGCAGAGGGGGTAAGAGACACCTGGCCCCACCCTGAAACACAGCACCTGTTCAAACAACACCACAGTGTACACAGCACAGTGTAATGAAACATGTAGTCTAGCATCCTGCGGTGATTCTTCATCTTTCAACAATCAAAATGAAAAAAGTCTTAGGTTATGTGACAGATGAGTCAAGATCAGCTGAAAATAGATGATGCAAATAAATCAAAATTCTCATTAAAATGGAAAATTCATCACTGCCAACATTGTACCCCACAAATGATACACATAATTTTAAGCATCTTACTGCACTGACAACTTTTCTCGTTGCCTTTTTTAATAGCTTTGTCACGTTTTAAACAAACAACATTGTTTAGTGAAAATGAAGCCTATGCGGAAGTGCTAAAAGTTGCTGGTCATCAAAAATTTGCTTGAGGCTGGCTGGAGAAAGACCAGAAGTCACTTACACATCCAGCCATAAAAAATGATTTTACGGCATTAAGAAATATATTTACAGCCTGGTTCAAATAACAGCTTAGGTCTTGAATGCTGAATTCACTGTAAAAGTGGCAATAAAGAGGATCGTTTGATTGTCCAATCAGAGACACAGCTCAGGTCACGTGACCGCCGGGCACCCTGTAGCTGTTTGAAAGGAAACTCAAAGCTGGCGTCATATTAAATGTGGCTACGTCCATGGATTGGTTTCATTTCACAGTTTCAGGAACAGACTGGTGAGGCTACATCCATGTTTTATACAGTCTATGGTTACGTCCAACAACTCTTAACCTCTTAAGGCCCAAGCTTTTGGCTGGAATGCAATTTTAATTCACCTTGCTATTTGGATACGTAGGACCTAATAAGTATTATCACCAAACTTGGTCATTGTATGGGAAGTTTGATTATTTTTGTTATGAGTTCTCTATTAGTTCTTTGTCAGCAGTGTTATTGTTTTCTTTTCACTCAAATGGGTGTAATGTTGTGATTTCACCAAAAAACGATGTGGGCAGTGTCCCTAAATGTGAATGAGAGGTCAAGGTTTAAAGAAAAGTAAGTATCATGGGTCTGAGTGGCAGAAATGTGATGTCCACATATGTGGCCGCTGGGTTTTAAGAGGGTAAAGGGGGAAAAGAAGGTAAAATAAACCAGATAGAAAGATATAAAGATAGAAAGTGTTTCATAGAAATAATAAAAAGAATTTTTCGAACAAAGGCAAGTTCACAGCCAACACAAATATAACAAAACCAAAACTATTTCAAAGTCAGTCTCAAAACTAACCACTTTAAATCCAGTCACCCCAACTGAAGCTACAGCCAGCATTTTGAAGCATGTAGCCGCCTAATTACCAGTCCTAATTGGTCCAGGCAGCCGCTGGATGCTACAGTCCTCAATCTCCAACCAGGCAGGCTAAGGGGAGGGAACGAAACACACAATACACGCACAGACTCACACACAGCAACTCATATGGTACCAGCCATAACAGTTTAGTTTTGATAAAGTTGGGGCTCATTATAGGAAGTGGGGCCTTTTTCCATATATATTTCAAAGGGCCCCTAATCTTCCCTGACCTGGGATGACTATCACTTTTATAGATAAAAAAGGAAGGAGAACCCAGAAGCAGAAAACTAAAACTGTTTATTGAACAAAAATCCAAAAGTCCAGCAAATACTTATTTCAAAAACAAAGTCATGGGGACAAAAATCAACAGAGAAAAAGGAGCACAACTGACAAAAGACAGATGAAAACAAAGACACGCGGACACGGGGTAACAAGAACAAGACACAGGTGAAACAAAAGGGTAAATCAAAAGTGAAGGGCAGACACACAGGGAGACACAGGAAGCAAGAACTGCAAAATCAAACAGTAAACACAAGACGAGGATACCTATGAACAAGACAAAGGGGAACACATTTGACCCAAAGAAACACAAGCATTATTCTTAAAAGACAGATCCAAACACAAAGAGAACACAAAGCTAAAAGAGTAACACAAAAATGAATCAGTGAAGTGTTTATCATGTATAAGTTTACATCAATGATTTCGACACATCAGGAAATAAAACCCCAGGTGATTCTCGCTTTGATCTTGCTCTCTATCATGACATAACCTCACGATGGGACTCTTAAATAAAGCAGAGCCATTGTGTATTTAACGAGTTACTCCTGTGCTTTATGAGTTATGTAATCCACGGGGATCAGTCTCATAATAAGCTTACTTTCAACAACTCTCTGCTGCAGTTTAGGACACATCACACACGCACATTACAACTGAAGCCTGTTGTCAAATCATTAGAGAATCTTTGTTGGCGTATAGTACACTTTGTTTTTAAGAGTGTTGCTAAACACCAGATTCAGTTCATTTCACTATATTAAGACACTGAGCTGGCAGACACTTGATATTTCCCTAACAGTCTGTTGACCTTGAATATTTACATCTGCTGTCATACATCAACTTATATACGACGGCAATGCAAAATCTTGATGCGTTTTTGCAGCCAGCTCTAAAATTCAACACATGAACACACCAAACAGGGAACTTCTTTCAGTAAAACCACAGTTTTCACCCACAATAACAAGAATTTCAGAATATGAGCAAACATTGACTCTGCACCCAAAGCTGTACACAGCCTGACAGCTGATGTGAACACCGCTCTGGTATGAATAGAGGAGAAAAGGCAGCCTGAAAGTTTGAGAGCCTTAAATCGGCGGTACATTTTGGTGCGCATTCTCCTGGAATGTAACGTGTTTGTGATTTGTAGTGACGGGGCTAAAACATGCAGAAACACTGCTCTGATCCTTCACAGACGGAGACAGACGGAGCAGCTTCCCTGACAGCACAGAGGGTGACAAACATTTGAGTCACCGCCAGATGCTGTTTGTTTGTTGTGATGTTCATGTTACTGCACTCTGGTGGCACCCTGACGCATTGCAGGCTGACGTCTACCCTGCTCTTGTACACCACTTGTTTATCACGTTGTTGTTGTTCTGGTGTTAGTCATGCATGTACGGTGACATGGCAACTTCTCCCTTTTTTTTCCCCCCTGCATTCGATCACCTCTTCCATTAAAACATCCACTCCCACTATTCCCTCCTTTCTCTAATCTCTCCCATGTTTTCCTCACATTTTCCTGCTCTTTCCCTCCCATCCTGGCGTTCTACTTCCCCTCAGAAGACAGGAAGCTATTTGTGGGCATGCTGGGAAAACAGCAGACGGACACTGACGTGCGAAAGATGTTCGAGCCCTTCGGCAGCATAGAGGAGTGTACAGTGCTCCGCGGGCCTGATGGCACCAGCAAAGGTAACATCACAAATCACACCTGAGAAAGACATCAAATCTATAAACATAGTTAAAAAAAAACCAGACAAGCAGAAACAATTAATACAGGTCAAACTATCATCATCATCATCATCTTCAAATTGTGACCCCAGAAATCGAAATTTAGAAGGACAAGACTTTGAATGATGGTTCACTGATTTGTTTTTACCCACACTGTGCCAGCAGTGCATTTAAATGTCTGGAAATAGTCTGTCCAGTTATACACAAGCCTTGACTCGTGCTAAGAATATCCTTGTTTCACAGATACATAAAGACAAAGCACACATAAAATTATAGCTGATTTAAAATAATAATGCTAACTTTATTTATAGAACACTTTAAAGATAAAGGTACAGGGTGCTGTATGGGACAGCAAAATAAAACAGGCAGGTCATAAGATCACTGAAAAAAACAATACAAGATGTAAAATACTTAAAATTTAACTCTACAGATTCTTTTAAGATACCTTTTAAAAACTCTCTAGCTAACGTAAAATCTGGAAAGTCTCATCAATAAAGGTATGTTTTAAGAAGGGATTTAAAAGAGATCACTGACTCAGCAGACCTGATCTCCTCAGGATGATCATTAACCAGGAAAGAAGTGAAGCGAAGAGCAAAAACAAGCAGAGCAAGAGAGGAAACATTTCATACACAGATCGTGAGTCACGCTGCGGAGCAACAGAGTCAAGAAGGCGCCGAATGACAATTTTCCTTTTGTTGTAAGACTGAGGAGACACCTCATCTCGTTGTTTTCTAGTAGTTTCCTTCACTATATGAGAGGTCCTAACATTACCTATTATAAAACTAAAAGTACAAGCTGAGATCATGACATAAAAAAGTTTTTCATTATTTTTGTATTATCTTATTTATTAATTGCTCTTGATGCTGAAAACAGACTTTAATAATTAATTGAATAATGCTTGGCAACCACAATAAATATGCAGTCATTTGAAAGCATTTTGCAACTTACTTTTGAGAAGTTCTGCCTAAAAGAATATGATTAAAGATTAAGAATTAAGATGACGCTTATCTCAAGCAAACTTTAACAAACAAATCTCGCCTTTTAGATGTAAATTAATTCATAATTGTGTTTTTAATGTCATCTGCCTGAGTTGATCTAGATCAGGGGTGGCCAACCAGTCAGAGACCCAGAACCACAAAAATTACAGTAGTACTACAAAGAGCCACATCATACACATGGTCTTACAAATGCACTTTGTCTCACACATAAACGAAATTACATAAAATGAAAATTAAAACAAATGGAAGACAAATTTCTTTTTTTACTGCAGAAGAGACAAAGTTCCACCTATCTATGTAGCTATCTAGATAGATAGCTATAAGTACATGAGCGATTAAGAGGAGCACATGTAGAGAAGAGAAACTGAAACTTAAGTATCAATCTCATCACCCAAGTATTGATCAATACTGATCACAAGGTTGACATCTAAATATAAACATTTTAGACTGATCGGCACACCACTTCTCATAACAATATATATATGTATACATTTTTGGCCGCCCCTGATCTAGATGTTACTTGGCATAAATGCTAGTCAGTACCACTACAGGAGAGAGTGGATGGCGATTGCATTTAAGTGGAAGCTCATAAAGCTGTAAGGATGGTCAGACATAAATAAGGGGAATAAAGGTATCCCTGTAGCATTGAGGACTGACGTTGAAGCCTAGATAGAAGTATCTCAGAGTGTAGTTTTCTTAAGTTCAGCAAAGTTATCAGTAACACTCTTTCCTCCCCTCGTCCCCTAAAGCTTTTAAAGATCTGTCAGATCAAACTCTTGTAACAGGAGCCTACTGTCGATGGTGACTGTAAAAGTGACATTGACTGAGACTATTGGTATTTTAATCCAGCTCTGTCAATTCAGCCTCAGGCACTTCACCATGGCTTAAATGTAAATATCTATTGTCGCTAACAATAATGCTAATGATATTTGCTGTGTAAATCAAAGTCTGGCCACAGTTCAAACACAGGCGCTGGATTTCTGTGCCTTGGTTGTGAGAGGCCTGACTAATGGTGCGATAGGTTTTATGGGTCAGAGCTAATGATGCGTTTGGTGGTTTACGGACTATGATTGATGAAGCAATGAATGTCCCCTGGACCATGTTTAATGATGCCACGGTAACTGATGAAGCACTAGATCTAAAACGGCTCCTAATGTGTTTTTAAAGGGAAGTAGTTTCTGTACAAAGTGTGTGTGTGTGTGTGTCTGTGTATGTGTGTGTGACATTTAATTGTGTGTCATTTCATCTAGGTTGTGCGTTTGTAAAGTACCAGAGCAACGCAGAGGCCCAGGCTGCCATCAATGCTCTGCACGGGAGTCGTACTTTACCTGTGAGTCCCCCCCTTACACACACACTCTCACACACACACATAAACAGCTACGCTCAAACATCAACTCAAACATACACACATTTAGATCCTGCAAACACAGTCATTTAGACACTCAGTGGAGTGACTCAGCTAATAGTCAGTACTTCTCTTTTTCTGTCCCCTCCTCCACACCTACACACACGTACACACACACGCTTATAAAAACATGAAGGGCGATTACTACAAAGACCCGGCAGCACTTGTACTCTATCGTTTTATTAAAGGACGGCAGGTTTTTAAATTAGCTTACTTTTTGTTCCTGCTTTGGTCGTTGGATTCTGCTTGGGTGCTGCCGAACAAACACGGCTTATTCATTCAATTTTACAACTTTTTGAGTCGTTACATATAGATTATTTTTAATTTTTCCTTTCTTTCAAATTCACATGCTAAAATAGACAACATTTTTATTTTTTTTCCTTTGAATTTGAGACAGTTTTTGATTTATATGTTGTTTTTGCAGACTTCTGGTTTTATTTGAGAGCACAGATTACAGCTCCAGATTCAGTTTGACTTGATTCATCATGTTCCTTATGCATTTACATAAAGAAATGATAAGATGCTTCCCCCAGCCCACAGCAGTGCAACAGAAAGACAGCAAAGTATATGAATACAATTAAAAAACACTCACGATCACTTAAAATACTCAAAACAAGCACATAAACAAAACTTTTGCAACAAAAGTCTTGATCCAGAGACAGAACGGTGAAGTTTTTAGCATCTTCTTATTCACCAGCCATGACCTCATCCAGCTGTGATTTTTTCTTCCACCTCAGCTGAAGTGGTGTCAGACAGCAGAGTTGAGAGATTGAATATGTTTTTTTTTACTCCCTCCTCCTCCTCCTCAGGGTGCCTCGTCGAGTCTGGTGGTGAAGTTTGCAGATTCTGAGAAGGAGCGAGGGCTGCGGCGGATGCAGCAGGTGGCCTCTCAGCTGGGTGTCATCAGTCCCATGACCCTGCACCTCGGGGCCTACAACGCCTACACACAGGCTGTGAGGAGCTCGTACACTCACAAACAAGCGCACACGCTCTCTCCTGGAGGCACCTAAAAGTGATGCTGAGATTTCTAAATTAAATCCAGAGCAAATGAGGCCATAATCTTTCCGTCAAAAGTTTGTGAAGCTAAATTAAGAGAGGAATGATTGCATGACAAAACTGTCAGCACAAAGATAAAGCCTGGAAACAGCTTGTAATCTCTGAAGTAAAACAGATGTGGCAAAAAAAGGGAAAATATTTATCTAACGATGTCCTCCAAGAAACGACTCAAATTTAAATATCTTGTTAGCAAACATTACTCAAAGCGTCTTGTGCGGTGTTATTAAAATAAAATCAGCTTTAATGTCTTCTCGGGTGATTTTTACTGGAATAAAATCGTAATTTGCAGCGTAGAGCAGGGCCATATTACTGTTCCTGTCACTGCTAATTGAGCATTAACTGCAAATGGATTCAGACTCAGCTCATTAAAAAATGTTCCATTTTTGAAGCTTAAGGAGCCATGACAAGATTTTTGCTTGTAATGGATGTGTTGATATATACTGACGTTTTATATTTCGGTAAAGATAAGACTAAAAATGAAAAAGCCTGTGGATGGGAGCATTAAAAAAGTGGAGCAGAGGGAGATTTAATGTAATCAGGGCTCAGGATTTAAAGACAGAATGTTATTGTGACTTAGAGTGAGACTTGTTCCTGTGCTCCTCTGCTGCACGCAGAGATGTGGCCTTTAAATGTATTGACTCCTGATTGAGGTTCAGACTGGAGCCACTGCAATTATATGAAACATGTTCGATTTTTATGACCGGCTCTTGTCAGTTAAGCTTGGTAATTATGGAAATCTGAACAAAGTGTTTCCATCTACGATTCTAATCTACAGCTTTTTGTAATATTTCTGTGTTTGCAGCACACAAAACCTCTAAACATCCACTCTGTCTCGGTCTCCCTCCTTGTCCTCCAGCTCATGCAGCAGCAGGCCCTGGTGGCGCAGTCGGCCTACCTCTCCCCTGTTGCCACGGTGGCGGCGGTTCAAATGCAGCAGCTCGCCGCTCTCAACCCCAGCAGCATCATTGCCACGCCGATCGCATCCATCACCCCCTCCTCAGGTAATGAGAGGCAGAGATGTCTGGCCCTGGCTGGCCTTGATTAGATTTCTGCTTGAAATATGAGGACAGACACACAAGGAGAGGGGGACCTAAGAGGACGAAATAACAAACGTCTATTTTCTAGTGTTTCTGCTTTTTCCAACTGTCATATAGTTGATTTAACTCTTACATTTAAAGGAGAAAGATTGTAAAATGGGATACAAGTCGGAGCCTGTGCACAAAGATCAAGAGAATTTATACTGAAAAGACTCTTATTGTTCTTTTGTGTATAAATATATTCATGAACAAACATATACACTTAAATATGTAAACATTGCATGTGTAGCTTACAGGCAATGAATTCAGGTGTCAATGTAACAAGCAAAAAGCAGTTATTGATATGCATCTTTGGCTCTTGTCCACACTCGGGTTAAAATCTTCAAGCCTTATCTCATAAATATATACGCTTTTATTTCAGAATCACTCAAAACTAAGGGGATTTCTTAAAATCAGTGCTTATTTGTTTTCAGGGCAGCCAAAAAAAACCCACCCCTCTAGCCCTAACTGTCAGCTAATGAAACAGTAAACAACAAATGCACAGACGTTCATTTCCCCCTCAGGATAAACAGTACTCTCTTTGCTGATACCGTCACTTTTCATCTTGTGCTTTCATCACACACTAAAATTTAAATTGGCCAATAGTCTGATTTATGGCAGTGACACGGCAGAATTTGGGGCATTACTGCTGTTAAGCAAGTGTTAGTTTAAGACACTAAGATGCTTTTCTTCACAAATATGATTAAATTTTGAAAATCTATTGCTCACTTTAAAGCGTTTGTGCAACCCTGAGGTCTGACAAACCGTTGTATGTGTTTCCTCACCCGTAAAATATTTGGATAAGTGGATTGTTCTAGGCGTGTTTAATGAACTGTGAGTATTTTAGCACGCCCGTGGTTGCATGAAACTTGGTGAGAAAGTAAAATATATTCATCTGATTGATGAATAAACATAACGTATCTGCAGGTACCAGCACCCCTCCCTCCATTGCCGCCACACCTGTTCCTGCTCTGCCTCCACCCATCGCAGTGAACAGCTACCCATCTGTGCCAGCTCCACCCAACAGCCAATCAGCAACTGAGGCTCTGTACACCAACGGGGTTCATGCCTACCAAGGTAAACCCCTCGTATTCTTTTTTTTTAAATAGTAAAGAGTAACTGTGCTCCTGTCATGAAATATTCCTCACAGACTCATCCTGTTTGACATGCAAGAGTGACGGTTTAATTAAGAGGAACTGAAATGAAACCAAAGCTCCGAGCGTTATTTGGAGCATGCTGCTGTGCTCTAAAAAGCATTTAGGATTTCTTTGTATGTGCATGTAGCAGTTAGTGATGATGTTGTTTACTGTGCCACAGCTCAGAGTCCTGTTCTGGACCCCCTGCAGCAGGCTTACACAGGCATGCAGCACTACACAGGTGAGTCTAAGTCATGAGTTCAGTATATCACCATAAACTGGAATTTTAATGGAAATGCATTGATGTCTTTATAACAAGCTAGTGAGGGGTTGTTTGCTGAAGGAGAAAAGAGATAATGTTTTAGATTCAAATATACTGGAGATGAACATGAAATCAAATATTCTCTTTCTGTTTCAAGTTGATTTATTTAAATCTAGCACTGGTCCAACCAGCATGCTGCCCAGGTTCTTCACAGTGCAGCAAACAGACTGAAAATAGGAACAAAAGCTGGCAACAGTACATCAAGTTTGGCAAGGCAAAAAAAGAATAGCTGACAATGAAATGTTAGAAAACAATAAAAAACAAATACATGTCCATCAAAAGTTAAAAATCTGATCTGAAGATGATTAATAAAACTGGGAATTAATTATTAAGGTCCTAAATTTTCCTTTAGTCGATGTAAAATGTATTAGCGGATGTTAGATTTTTGTTCCATTTTTTTCTTTTACTCAAGTTTTTATTCAGCATAAAAATGGAGCAAGGTTTTCAGCAGGTCAGGGTAACAAGGTTCCTTTCAAAAGGACGAAGGCAAAGAAAAGAAAAAAAGGAAACACAAAGTTAAAAAATGAAAAATTTTAATGTTTTGTAAAACTAAAATTGATACAAGGACAGGAAGGTCAGAGCAAGTAAAAAATAAGAAGATAGAAAGTCAAGTTTCAGGTTTTTAAAGATTTAATTCCTTGAAATAATCTTTCTGCTCGTGAATCCAGAATGCAAAACAGGTTTTATGTAACAGACTTGCATGCAGCTACACCACCGTACACTCCCCCACTTTCCAACACTGCATGTGTAAAGTACAGATTCACTCCAAAGCATGCACATACAGTATGTAGCTGAATGTAAATAAGCCGCAGCTCGATATAGAATGAGTCACAAATCGCAGATATATGCAAAACATCTCCCACTTTTAGCAAATCTGTGGGAGGAGACGCAGCTCTGTCAGATGTTGTTTTCAGGAAACATCTCATTAGTTTCGCCGTCTCCTCCTGCCTCTCTGCTGCTCTCTGCTCACTTGTTCCTCCTCTCCCATCAGCCACCTACCCCGCCGCGTACGGCCTGGTGGGACAGCCGTTCCCACACCAGCCCACTCTGGTGGCTCAGCAGCCTCAGCAGCCTCAGCAACTGCAGCAGCGAGAAGGTAGACTCAGAGGTCTCAGGGCGGGGGAGCTTTGGAATAATCATATCTCAGACAAACATTCCAGTGGTCTTGTATGCTTTTACCCACTCACTACAAATGAAGTGTTTTATTTTATCACAAATCACACTCACTTTACAACACAGATAACAGCTCTGAAAAGAACTCTGGACAAGAATTTGACCATTATTTTCTAACATTCAAGGTATCTTGGTTTTTGTTAACTTCTGATAATATAACCACCAATTTTTTTTGCTAAGCTGAGCTGATCTCTGCAAGAAAGGACTCTTTGAATGTCTGGTTGTGCATCTTACTTTTTATGCTAATAAAGCTGCCTTTTTTTAATTATTGTACAGTTGCTTTAAGAGGTGTTATCGTGTTTTTTTATATGCATTAGAAACAAGTTTCAAGTTGTGAAGTAAGGTTGTGTTTGATCACAGGACAACAGGCTGCTCTGAACAATGAGTTTTAGATTTGCTCAACTTGTGACATCACCAATTGGTGAATCCCCTCATTCTCCTTAAGATAAGTTGAGTTATTTGAGCTGTGAATCTAAGCTGTGTTAAGCTACTTGGGAGTGAAAAACCCCATCTTTAAATGAGTTTATTCTCGAAACAAATACTTGACTATCATTTTTTTAGAAGGATTTTGAGATATCAAAGCTTGATTCATATTTTAAAAAGGGGACAAATTTCTCATTTAACAAAGGTAATTTATTGAAACATGGTGACCTTCTTTTTCATGAACCCAGTTTTTTTTTTTGAAAGTAGCATTTGGGGTTGTTTTGTCAACTTTTATCCCAGCTTTATGAATCACTGCAGCACCTCTATCAAGAAAAGATCAAACGTGTCATGGTAGCACATCACTTAACCAACTCAACCTTCAACATCACACAGGGAACTCTGTCGTAACTTGTCTTGTCTCGTTATATCTGTATCATCATGGCTTCCCTCTGCCTGTGTTCAGGTCCCGAGGGCTGCAACATCTTCATCTACCACCTGCCACAGGAGTTCACCGACTCTGAGATCCTGCAGATGTTCTTGCCCTTCGGAAATGTCATCTCTGCAAAGGTCTTCGTTGACCGTGCCACCAATCAGAGCAAATGCTTTGGTGAGTCTCCTTAAGGGCTGTTATGACTTAATATGATAAAAGACATACTTTGTTTGGTTTTATTTGTTTCAGTGTTTTAAACTTTCTGTTGGTGTTTTCAAATGATGTCAGTTTTCCCCTGATGTCACTAAATTGAAACTGATTAGATCAGAAACTGAACCTTGAAGGAAATTTGATATTAAAACATACTTTAACCAACAGCTTTAGCTTCGCAATGCCTGATGTTAGCATTAAATGTATTCCTAGCTAAACTTACACTAGCAAGAGCGCAATATCCTAGCCCACAAAACAGTCCAGCTTTATTTGCGCCTTTTTTTGTTTATGCTAAATGACAGAATAGTAGAATAAGGTGCCATGTCAACTAACACTGTAATGTTCGCTACTTGTTTTAGTGTTTCCTGCACTCGGCCACCTTAGTGCCCTCTAATATCAGTTGCAGCACCTTCAGTTAAAAACAGTTCCACTTTATGAACTAGTCAGCACTTATCAATGCCACGCCTTGATCACCTACCTGTTTAAGTGTGGGACTTGTGACATCACATTGCCAGAAACATTAGCAGAGGTAGGGATATGTAGGGACATTTTGAAGGTCTAGAGCTGTTGCTAATTCTTGTTTTAGAGTTTCCTGTTTGAAATGTCATAAACGATTGTGCGTTTCTTTTTCTTTTTTTTATTTAATTAACCAAAACACTATGATAAAATGTTTTTTCAAAAATTGAAGATGCACACAACTAACTTAACCTGCAGCACAGCAGTATGACATTATAACAGCATCCCAGCTTCCCATCACACCAGCATCACACCAGAGCTAAATGAGTGTGAGTAACATCAAACCTGTCACTCTCTGCCTCAGGTTTTGTGAGTTTTGACAACCCATCCAGCGCCCAGACTGCCATCCAGGCCATGAACGGCTTCCAGATTGGCATGAAGAGACTGAAGGTGCAGCTGAAGAGGCCCAAGGATGCCAACAGGCCTTACTGAAGGAGGTGAGTTATCCTGTATTGACATATGTGAGAGGACAGGGAGGGACTGATTGACAGCTGGAAATGTGTCTGCGAGTTAAAGAGGCAGAGTGGATGTAATTGGAGGCTCACTACTAAAGCGGCTGTCTTTTATATGAAACTAGAGTCAATAACCCTACAGATAATTAGCTTTAATGAGGTGGCAGCACTTTGAAATACCACCAGTTTGAAATCCTCTGTGTAAAGATACTTCTTCCTCTGGACATTGTGATTGAAAAGTACATTTTAACTGGGTTCAAATGTTTTGTCTAACCAGTGTTCTGTCGCAGGGTTGAATGCCAACTACTGTCCGTCATTAATTTTTTGTTTTACTTTTTCATTTTATTGTTTTTGTGCTGTGCCACATGCCATTTTTCCTGAACAAAACATCACACCACTCTCAAGACTGTCCCCCGTCCATACATATAACGTGGAGACGTGCGTCGCTATGGCTACGGTTGCCTAGCAACCGCTAAAACCTCTCCCCCTTCCTTCTCACTGCGTTGTAAGTTAATTGGCCTGTGTTGGTTGCTGTGGCGATATATTGCCTGTGATGGTTGCCATTAGCAATTTTGTTTTATTTTTGGGCCGTTGCCTTGATTCACCATGCTCAACTGCATGGCGGGTTACTGTGGCGACCATGAACTGTGTTTGGTGCGTTGTGAGTTTCCTCTTATTATTTTGTCCTGGTTTTTAATCCTTGCAAACACTGATCAATAACTGTCACTTTACCTCAGCATCTGTAAGTAACTGATTATCATGACACGCTGTTTTTCCTCAAAGTCCTCAAAAAGCTTCAAAGCTCAGAGCCAAATTCGCCTGCTGTCCATCAAATATGGATCTATTAGGACGTTTTTCTTTTAAGACTTTTTGCTTTTTGATTAGTTTCTTTTTGTTGTCTGTCATGATTATCATTCTTACACATCCCCTCTGTTTAGGTGTGGTAGTTTTTTTGGTGAGTGCGGGGTTTTCGTTTGGTTGTAACTCGATTCCAAGTGACTTTGTGCCTGAACTTTGTTTGGTTTTTGTGAGATTGAAAATGTACTGAAAGTGCCCCCGTTATTGGTTGCTACTATAGCAAGTGTGTGTGTGTGTATGTGTGTGTGTGTTTGAATGACGGTGCAAGAATGAGACTGCCAGACTCCAGACGATGTGTACATTTGTTTTGTTTCAAATAGATGTAAAACAAATATATCCATGTGTAAGTGAATGTGTGTGTGTGTGTGTTCTTGTTAAACTGAGACACTAACCTTACTTTAGAAAGGTTTTGGGTACAGCTGTTTGGTTCCTGTGACACGTGCTGCTGGCTGAGGAACTGCATTCCTCTGTAGGAATTCTGGGACCCCAAAATATTAAAAAAATAAATAAATATAAATATGTACCCTAAAACTCTACATATTACTGAAAAGTGTACATCTAAATGTGTCCACCAGTTAAAAAAACTTCACAGGATGTGCACAGGGTATCTGCTGGTCGCTGACCAAGCTGTATAAAAAAAATCAACAAAAAATGAAAGGCCCTTGATTAATGTATTTTGTAAAATTAAAATTTTAACATCTTTGTGAAATGAACAAACCTGGAGCCAATGTTTGCACTGAGAAATTCCAAAGGCTGCATCCCTGTTAATCTTACTTTGTCATGTAACTGTCAAGTCATAGGCAGATTATTGTATTGAGAACTAAAGACTTATAGAGTTAATACTTTCATACAGCATATAATCAGCT
This sequence comes from Halichoeres trimaculatus, assembly GCF_033239565.1. Classification (NCBI taxonomy): domain Eukaryota; kingdom Metazoa; phylum Chordata; class Actinopteri; order Labriformes; family Labridae; genus Halichoeres; species Halichoeres trimaculatus. The sequence goes on from NW_027437192.1 coordinate 11,586,142, forward strand.
TTGATAAAATACATCTTTTAAAAAAGTATAGATGTCTCTGGTCTCTGCAGATGCCCTGTTTGCAGTGACCATCATTAGAAGTAAAACTTCTTGTTATAGAAAATATACTGATGAATGTCCTGATCCTGATCAGAGATTTCATCCACACCAGAATTCCTACTGTGCATGTTCTGAATTAATTTGCCTGCCAAAAGAGATAAAGTATTTTTGAAGAACGTGCATACACTTGCAGCGGTATGACTGTCACTTTTTGAGTTGCATGGACACTAGTTGATTTCTGAGACTCTCCTGAGGCATCAGTGCAAGCAGTGTGTATTGCAGACACCACTACACTTCCAAAGTCTTGAATGTATGTGTTTTATTGCTGTGATTTGGTTTAATATTCTCTGTGCTCTTTTTTTCTCACTTCCAGGAGAAACCTAAGAATTCAATCAAGAAAAACCACTCGGGATGTCCCAGCCTTTTTTGGTTGTCTGACCAACCGTATAGCACAGGAGCAACACTTCACAAAAAGCAGTAACATGTATATGCGCTTGCAAAACGCAACCACAACAGCAGTTATATCAGCAACAAAAAACTTCAACTGATTCAGCATCCGCAGTATCAGAAGTGCTCCAGATTTCCTATCATTCCACAGCTGGATTCATTTATATTATGTACATACTCTATTGTCGGCAACAAGATCTACATGTTAAAAAAAAAGCATATCACTGATGTTATTCTACTGAACAGGGTTTACTGTATAGTGTGATTTGTGGTCTATGGCGTAAACAGAAAGCCAATGTGCACAGTTGGAGGCTAAAGAAAATACTATTCTGTATGATTACCATTGGTAATATTGTTATGTAGAGTTAGTTTTATTATTTATACGTAAATTAAAACCATGGGGTGATGAAACTGAAAGAGAAATGGAGTTCCTCTCACTGTACATACCTTGGTTTGTAAAAGACTTCTCCAGTAAACATCTCTGCTGCCACTACTTTTCAAATTAAAAAGCGGAAGGAAGGGCTGGGAATTTTTGTATCTTGATTTTTTACGTTTGATTTATTTGGTAATCAATTTGATGAGGGGGGAGATGTGACAATTCCTTTTTTAATTTAAGAAGAAAAAAAAAGAGGATTCCTGTGGTCTTCAAGACAATGAACACACTTATAATAGAGTTTTTAATTACATAAATGTAACTATGGAAGTTAAAAAAACATAATGTTTCTTTATTTATTCTCTACAATCGCTGTTTTAAAACATATGTCTTTAAAAGAAAATAAAGTACAATTTAGAAAAAAAAAGGGGTGTACATAACTGTCTGCTTCACAACATGTAATGTATCATAACATGGCATCATTTTTGTTTCGTCTGCGTAAGTAGGCAGGAGAATAGACAAAGGCAGTGTCAGAGTTTGGGTGTTTGCTCATAGATCTGGCATCCAGGGGAGTTTGCTGCTCTCTATTGGCCTGAATGAGAATTTAAAGCCAAGTGGAAAACATCTGGCCTCCACACTGTCATGCATTCCAACCTGTAGATCAAACCTACAAAGACTGGCATGAAGAAAATTACCTAGATCATTTTATGCCTTTATTTGGGTTCCTTGAATGGGTTGTCTTTACTTTATATTTTCAGGCCTGACAATCTCCTTTCTAATTAAACATAATCGTCTTAAAACATTGATAATCCCAACTCAGCAAGCTCCCACTATGACTTTGCAATGACGCCGCTTAAATAAATATCCAGCTCAGATTAGAGGATGATGGAAAAGCTGAGGTGTGTGTGACCACAGCTGGGTTGTGTCTGCATTTTCGGGTTGGTCTGATGCGTTCAAACACGCCTTAGCTTTCCTTGGCATGTCTGGATGTATGAGGGGTGATAAGTGCCACAGCGACAGATAAAAGTAAAATTCATCTCCTAAGGGACCACATTAATATTTTGAAAACTCTAAATTTCAGGAGAGAAAGGAGCTGTAAAACAAAAGCTTCAGAACCAACCTTGGTGATGATGTACAAGGAAGTAGCTCATTTTTCACTTACCTGGCATTCCCTAATGTGTAATGGAGAAAATGGATAAGCATCCCTCCAGGGTGCCAACTGTGAAGGCTGTGCAGTACTGTGGACTTACGAATGCCCTTAGAGAGGAATACGTACTCAATGTAGTGCCCTCACCGACATGATCAAGTATGCTTCTAGGTATTTTCAAAAAGAAGGAGCCGTGTTGCAGTCCCCCAAAGACTCTCGCTGTAGTAGGTAAAACTGGATCCAATAACCTCTTGCATGCCCTTACACGCAAGTAAAAGTGATGAAGAGCAGTAAGAGGCACTTCAAAGTGATGAAAATGTGTTAGATCACCCCTAAGGGCACCTCTACAGGCAGAGAGATCCTGCACACTGATGGGTTTCCACCTAATCAATCTAGTTTGATTTTAAATTAAATTCTTTTTCCTTCTTTGGTATGAAAGGGATGTAGCTGTTGAATTTTAAACTAGGTAAAAACACTAAAAAAATAATTTTGGCTAATGTTACCATCTGTTTTAACTATAAAAAAAGGTCACAAATGACTGTGGTCAAGTAGCCCATAAAGGTGTCTCACTGAAGCCTTATGCTTTATTTTGTGCCTCTGCCCTTCCATCCAATACTAAAGGCACAATATTTAACACTTGTTTCTATTAGAGTTTATTTAAAAGGTGTTTAATGTGAATGAAATACTAAAATAAAGGCTAATAATGCCTTCAAATAGTAAAAATATTAAATAAGATTTATAGATTTTAGCTTAAACATCGCTTGTTGGAACATAATACAAGACAACAAAATTAGCTATCTAAATAAACATCTGCCATTGCTCTGTTTTTGTGTCTTCTGTCAATCAAACTGCAGCTTTGTCTCAAACAGGTTCCGTTAGTACACTTTGAAGTGTGCTTCGAACACTGTGTACCTACTAGTGCAATGGACAAATTTCTTCTTCTGCTATTCATTAACTGCAGTGGCCATCCACTGTTTGATCTGTTCCTGCCCCTTCTGCTTCTTGGCCAGCTGAGAACTCATAGTGCACTACTTTATTTTTCTAAATTGTCAGTGTAAAGTTTAAGTAGAAGTACACGATCTGAGACGCAGCCTATGTTGTACGAGCTACATCCTTGCTCATGTTAGCTTTTTTTTGGCTCAGTTCTGTTTCGTTATTTGTAATGTGAAACTGCTCCCATTAGCTTCACCCTTTTGAAAATACTGCTAGACACGTAACATCTTGTGAAGTTATAGCTTAGAGAACAAAAAGTACTTTCAATGTTGTGAGTAAAATAAGAGTGTGCATTATGTGGCCTCTCCTTATGAAAATGACCCCATTTGAAGGCACCATCAAAGACCGTAGCCTAGCTGCTAGCAGCTGCCGTTTTGTGGCACTAACCACTCCCCATACAGGGTAGAGGCTCACGTCACTTTAAATAGCCTGCTCCCCGCCCGGCTCACTTTTAACATATCCTACTACCATAATATTCACTACATCCGTCCAATTGAATTACCCAGCTTCAAACCAACAAGCTGAGACCCGCTCAAACAACTTGTATTAGACGAAAAAGTTTACACTACTTTTCCTCCAAAAGAATAGTTTAGGAGAGAAAGTGCGACACAGCTTTTTTCTTCTGAGAATGTGGCAAACCTGAGGTTAACTAGAGAAAAGAAGGAGGCGGATTGTAACTCATTGAACGTACAACAAGTTGGACTGTGTTTGATGGCGAGAACTACATGAAATCCGCTAAACTTCACCAAGAAGAGAAGAAAAGCAGCAGCCGACTCGACGTGCATTTTAAGGCTCCATTACCTGCCCGCATACGTCCAGTGAGAGTGAAGAGAGGTAAGTAACCGTTACATGATGCAAAGGCGCATTTTACGCCAGTTGGACGAACGTTAAGATTGAAACTTCTGTTCGTGCTCCGTTAGAGACTCAAATGATAGATGACTCGTCGGGAACACACATTGGGCTGCTATTTTTAGACAGAAATGTGAGAGTCGTCGTCTCAGGAGAATTTATCCGAAGATTTTAACCTAATGATAGTCTAACAGAATCTTCCTGACTTAGCCGTTAGACAACTTTAGCGTCTCGCGCTAATTAAAGTTTGGCGAGCTAACAGGCCTTTACTGCTCCCGATGTCGGTGATGTTTGTTCAGTAACACCGCGATAAGAGAAGACCAGTTATACATTAAAACTGAAACCGATAACGAGTAGCAGCTGCTAGTAAAAATACAGAAGTTGAAACCCGCTGGGACACGACCGTTTATAACTGTCATGGAACCTTTTATGAATACGTAAAGAAAGTTTTCCAACGTAAACTGGAGACGTCGCCAGAGAAAGTTACCCGTAGTGTCCTCGAATTAACATCATTCGTTCGAGTTAACCGACCTTCTCATTGTAATGCTTGAAATTTGTGTGTGAGTTTAGTGTTAGGAAACTTCTTCAAAGCTCCATCTCGCTGTCTGTTCCGCTATGTCCGGGAGACTCCCCGCTTGCGCCATGCACTCACTCAGCCACTCCCTACACGGGTCCACGCAAACAGCGTAGAGAGCAGTGACTGACACTAACTGCTAAACTTTGAATGGTAATCATCATTTAGTGACCTTCACTTGACACAGATAAGCCAGAACTCATTGACATTATCGTAGATAAGGTGAATACTGTTTTGGCTCAATTTATTTTGTTTACATACCTCAACATCACACTTCTTTCTAGTCTACTGTGTGACGTACGACTGTACTTTGAAGACAAAAGGCCTTTATAGTATGAACAAGTTGGCCTCATCCCTTAACAAAGTCAAAAAAGAGCTTCCTTAGCAGGCTCCTGCTTTGCTCTAATGGTGTCATCAGGGTTTGCCAGTTAAAAGGGTGCCTGGGGAGTTTTTTAGGCAGCATTTACCTGAAGATTTACTTATCTCACCACTTTGTTTGTATGTCTCAAGCCCTCAAAGGCGTACTCTGTTTAAGTCGTCTTTATTGTCATCTCATTGCCAGAGGGAATAATGCTCAGTTACTGTCAGAAATGAAGTCTGCAATGTGCTTTTGCACAAGTACTTTAACTCAAAAATTCATACACAGGCACAGAAAACTATAGAGTAAGAGTATGATTTGATGTTTTGATGCAACATTTTATACATGCACAAAATTAGACCACATTTTTGCATTTAGCTTTTTGTAACTGCAATGGGGAGTCTGTATTTTACTAGTTAGAAAATTATGTAACATAAAGAGTAGCAGAGAAAGAATCGAGACTTCCAAGACAGAAGTGGGTGTGATTAAGTCTAGAGCCCCAAAAATATCTTAATAACAATATTTTATGATATTTATATAAATCTTAATTTATAGATTACCGTGTCTGTTGATTCAAAGCCAGCCTCGAATGTTCCACTCAAATACTCGCTCATCTGTTCCTCATAAAAGGTGTCAAAGTGTCTGTCATAGTACATCATGTTTCCATAAGCAAACCTACACGTAACTAGTGATAGGTATTGATAAGATTATATTTATACCACTGTCATTATCAATTCCACTTATCAATCCAATTCTACAGCAATTCTCTTATCAGTTCCTCCCGTGAATTTTCTTTGTACAAAAAGTAGGCTTTACAGGTTTTCTGTATTTTTATTGGGTTTATAAGTAAATAGATATGACATAAAACTCTTGGCAATTAACTCCGTGCACTTTGTGTTGTTGGCGTCCTTTTTGGTAAAGTAAAGCCAAGGTTCACATTGCTTTGATCTTTCTCTTGGAAATTCTGTTGCGGACTGATGAGCAGGATTGACGTGTGGCACAACACATGACATTGGCGTAAGGTCTGGCCACTCTGGTGTGTAAGGAAACCATTAATGGATTGAACCATTTCTAATTGATTCTTAAGAGGAACCAGTTATCGATACCCATCCCTACATGTAACTTCTCCACAACATGCAGTGCTTGTTGGATGTTGCTACTCCTCAGGGGTGAACACCAGAGAAATGGTGAGCCAGAGCCAGGGTTGTTGGTAGACAAGGCTCATTGATGTGTCTGGGCAGTGAAGGCTTTTCCTGTGACGTCTTATCCAACTGAAGAGCCACTTGAGCAGAAATTGCTGAATGAAGTTCGTCTTGGTTCTGATGGAAATGTGTCAGAACACTGATCTCCAAGTCTAATCCATGGAGGCACACTTTCAGAGATCTAGTTGGGTCCATTTGTTACCAGGTAAGGGCTGTTTCGGACCACACCTGGTGAGGTGAAACTGTAAGGCATGTGATCACAGACACATGGCTGATCAGTGTAACCATCAGAAGGAGATACCATTCATGGTGGCAGAAGCAGGAGATGGTCAGACAGGATTTAGTAGGTGGTTCAACATTATTAAAGATATTAACTGTCTTTCCACAACAATAGTTGATGCTTAGCTTTGAAGAGAGAAATATAAAATAGAAATAGAAAATTTGAAGTCACTCCATCTGGTTCCTCTCCAAGAACAACACTCAACCATTAATGCTCCAACTGTGCACTTTGATCTTTCCAAAAACTCTCCTGGAGTTGGAAAAATGTCAACTCCAGTACAGCTCGACACAAAATGTCAGCACAAGCTGAGCTGTACCGGATTAAATGATCTAGTGATGCCAAAGTAGAAGTCAGCCAACCTGGGAGCAGGTGGAGGAGAATACTACAATCATTTTGGTACAGTGAGTAGGAGAGTCACAGAAACAGTCCACACATGCCTGTTGTTTTCTGTCCAGGTGGAACAGCATGAATGGAGTGCAATATGTGCTGTAAGCTAAGCTGCATCCACCAGTCCACTGTTCCTGTTTGTATCATGGCATACTTATTAATCCAACCAACAGTAGCTTGGCTAACAAAAGGGAATGAAGTTTACTTTAGCTTGCAGCAGTTGAACCTGCTGAACTAACAAATTTAACTCTTAACTTCCACAAATAAACATCAGGGCAGGAGGATGTTTACTGTGTACGAGCTATGCACACCTTCCAACCAGTCAGATTTCCTGTGTGGGAATGTGTTTCAATCTGCTCTCACGCAATGAAATAGAGCCTTTACGGCAACACTGTATCTTTAAAAGTTGGATATACCCCTGAGAACTGTTGCAGCTGCAAGGTTTGTAACCAGTTCCCCCAGTTTAACAAAAAAGACGTACATTCACCAAAAGTCTTATTATTCATTCAAATACTGAATGCAAAGCAAGAGCAAACTGTCAGTTTCTGAAGACACATACTGGCTTACTTGACCCCCTACATTGATTAACTTTAAAAGACAGAACGGTTGATATTTTACCACTGTTGTCTCAGCAGTGAACCATCTTTAAAGTGCAACACATACGTTTAGGTGAACCTCCTCTGCTAACAAAGGCAGAGTAAGTGTAATTGTGTGTTCTTTCTAAAGTAGAAGCTGGTCAAAGTCCACACCTGCAATCCTTGTGAAGGGATCTCTTTCATCAGCCTTAATTACCTCTTAAATGTTTTGTTTCGTACAAAACTTTGACTGCAGAGGCAAAGGTGCATCAGTAGCATGAGTCAGTGTGGTGATCTAAACCTGCTGATCTGACATCGTAAAACTCCACAGGTGACCTAGTGCTCTTTAAATAGGTAATTACAGTAGCACTGATGTCACACTGGGTTGGTCGACTGCCTATCCTGTTGCTGTTTCTGCACTCTAATAACAAAGCAGGGGGAATGTCCAGGTATCTGATGTTGCTCCCTTTTAGTCAGAGTGTAACTTCAGCACTTAACGTCTTATTGTTAGTGCTTTATGATCCTAAAAGACCCTAAAACCAGGAACCTGTGAGCCTGTACTTAGGAACTATGGTGCTTTGAGCTAAACTAAACCAGTTGTGCTTCAGCTCATCAAAGCCTGAAGTAAATGTCTTAATATCTGCAAGTTTTTGTCACCAACAAAAATTACTAACCTCATTACAACACTTTGGAAAACTCAGGAGCTTGACAAATATCATTAAATTAATCCTCTGATACCCTTAAAGGTTCAAGAGAAATTGAAGAGGAATTGACAATGTATGGTATTAAAATGAAAGTCTAAATGGTAATTTGGTAAAAAAAAAAAAAAAAAAAAAAAAAGGCAGTGTGCTGGTTTTGCACAATAAACAGCATTCATATCTGCATCCTTTACTGTGGCTGTTTTCAAAACCAGCTACTTAAACAGCTGTGCGTACAGTTTTTCTCAAAGTGTAGTATGCAGTGTGTAGTATGTGAAAAAGAGTCAAAATCTGCTGTCTGCTAAAAAAAAAAAAAAAAATGGATGTCTTACTGATTTGGGAAAAATCTCCATACACAACGGGCCAGTGTACCTCACATCCCACAATTCACTGCTCCAATGTTCTTGGTCTTCTTTTTTGATTCATCGTAGCTGGCATTTCGTTTCAGGGGCATTACTGCCACCTATTGAGATGAGATGAAATTACAACTACAACGCTAACGTTTGACGGCTAGAATACAGTGAAGTTATGGGAAAGAATCACCTGTGAATCTTATCACATTAAGTCATAAAAGGTGATACACATCTCACAGTTTACACCTTCAGATTTATTCAACTCAACTCAAAGCACTTTTAACTGTTTTCAAATTATATGTGGATTCTACAAGACATTTTTTCTATCAGCTATACATTTCCGATTTCCAAAAACATATCCAATAGAACAGTCATAAGAAGTAGTTAGTGGAAACTGTCTCACAGGGATCTTAAAAATACTGTATTCAGCTTATTTCATGGTAACCCATCAAATGGTTACCTCCAACAAGGAGGTTATGTTTTTGGGGGAGTTTGTCTGTCTGTTTATTTGTCTGTGAACAACTTAACTCAAAATGTAACAAACAGAGCTAGATGGAATTTTCAGGAAATGTTCAAAATGGGATAAGGAAGAAGTGATTTAATTTTGGAGGTGATCTGGATCCAATATTTTTTTAAAGGATTCTTTATCATTGTGAGATAGTGCTGTTTTCACCATATGTGTATATAACTCCACGATAAATGGTTGGATTGCTTTGCAAAACAATACAAGACAAAGTCGCGATAATTTCTGACAGATGTAAAAGTACGATCCGGATCCTGGCAATATTCTGGATTCTAAGATCTGGAATATGAAATATGTACTGGGTTATCATAATCTTCAACACTGTTAGGTAACAAATTATTGTACAAACCCGCAACTAACACCAAATTGTAGCAGACAGTCTACTGAAAGGAAGTATAACATTAAAGTAGGACTTAAGTGTTGCATCACAATCACAGTAAGCTTGGTGGAAGTCTGTGCTCTCTGAGTGCTTTTTCTAGTTGTTCCTGTGTTACCCACTAGAATATCCGTAGATACTGAGGCATCACATGGAAACCATGAATTCATCTTCTTTGGGCAGTTGATGTAAAGTGGTATCATAGCAGAGTATCTCAAAGTAATCTACACATTAAGCACATGGTTACCATGTAACACTGGGAGATTTTAGGATTCAACATCTGGGGACTATGGATGTCCATATCAGTGCTTTTACATGGTTTAGGATACTTCAAATGAGACCAAAGTGCAGGCTAACATTATTCATTCATCCTGTGGTTTTCCAAAGAGCGCAGACCTCTGATCCGTCTTACATAAAAGGCTTTGAGCTCCATCCTTTTGGAACAAACCTATCAAATGGCTGACCTGGCCCTCTGTTATTTAGAGCAGTTTTGATAAAAGTCATAATAACAATTATAACCATCCATATGTGTTTTTGAGCAGCTATTCAGTTCTGGTTCAGTGAACATGAGTAGCTGGTAAACAGTAGGGAAATTGAAACGTAATCTTGCTCAAGAGATTATCAGTTAGTGGCATGCAAATTGTGCAATTTCCTCTGCCTGGTTCAGATGTTATAAATTAGAGGAAATTAATAAATGTGAAAAACAGCAGAGCAGCTCTCAGTTTTACTGATTGTATAATAACAAAGAGAAATGTTGTCAGTGTTGTTGAGCACAAACATGTCAGATACCACAGGCTTTACTGAAACTACTTCCTGTTTAATATTTAATGACCTATATTTACTCTGCACTTGTGTTAGAGTACGTATTCTGTGTATGAAGATGTGTTAATCCCTAAGTTTAGACCTATTTAATACTCACCCAGAGCTTTATGATGATTTCTCACTGGCTTTATGTGACTGTGCAGCGTTACATACCCCTTCCTTTATCATCCCTTCTTTTCATCTGGATCAGGAAGTACCCTGGTACGATAGCCTGTTGCAGATGCCCAGAGAGATTAATCACCTCCAATCAATACTCATTTTCCCTCAGCCGCTCTCTGTTTCCTCTGCTTCCTCTCAGGATATTGTCACAGCTGAGTGCGTTTCTGAATTGATCTAATAACCCTAATGGAAAATCTGAAATGGAGATCACAGAGCAGAGTCTTTTTACTATTTCTTAATTTCCCTCTATCGAAAAAACAGACAAACTCCAACAAATCCTCCCTCTCTGTTTTCGTTTAGGATGTTGTCTCGGTTGAATGAGATGATATGGGCCGACTGGATCTGGTTTCCTGAAGGGCACGGCTGGGCTGATCTGACGGACCACGACGATGTAGTCTTTCCCAAACCAAAGGACCTCTGGGCCTCCATACCCATCGCTTTGTGCTTCCTTGTCATCAGACAGATCTTTGAGAGGTGACTCATCACTTTTTGTCTTACCCCTTTTGATTTTCCTTCATCTTTCCTACAAACTTAAACTGCTTCATAAACAATATTCTACATCCTATTTGATTTCTCTCCCCAGGACTGTAGCGAGTCCTCTCGCATCCCTGCTGGGAGTGAGTGACAAGCAGCAGGTTCACGCTTCTCCAAATCCTGTCCTGGAGTCTTTTTTCTTCAGCACATCAAAGCATCCCACACAGGTAACCATCCTGCATACTTCAGCATTAACCAGCGCTGCCTCATACATTCTGTGTATCCTTTGGCGGCAGCGCAGCTTGAGCCACATCAGACACACACACGTTCTAAAGAGATTAAAAATAATCACCTACATTTGATGTGACCAGTCAGCTTTATGACTACAAATGTCACAACCAGCAGTAACCTTTCCCTCTCTCTTCGTGCTGCTTTTGTTGCCAGAGCTCCGTAGAAAGTTTAAGTAAACAGACGGGATGTTCAGTGCGACAGGTCCAGAGGTGGTTCAGGCGGCGGAGGAACCAGGACAGACCCAGCAAGCTCAAAAAGTTTCGGGAAGCGAGGTAACAATCAGCCTGAGCACCCCAATCCCAGATTGTGCTTAATTTTGATTAACAGGCCTGCTATCATAGCTTGAGTGTCAGTAAAGCTGTCTTGGATGTTCTTTCATTTTCAGTTCATAAATTTTCCGTTGTCATGTCAGTTTAGATTACATTTTAAAAGCAGAATCTCAACAGTTTCAGGTCATGATATGTTGAAACAGCCTGGTGCTGCTTTTCTGTCTGATGTTGAAAAAGTCCAGCAAGTTTCACATCTTCATTTGACATCTCAATGCAGACACTTTTATTAGTTTAAATCAGATAAAAGTAGCATATAAATAATTCTGCTGCTGGTATAAATTGAAACATCAGATTTTCAAAATTGATTAATACGCGTTGTCTTTGAGTGTTTTTTCCATGCAGCTGATAGATACAGCTTCAGGTGTTAACAGATACACACTCGTTCACAGAAACAAGCATTTCTTGTATGTGATTGCAAAAAAAAATCTGCAGTGATAGGAGGAAACATGGTGTTTAGTCATGCCAAAAAGTGCAAAAGTATGTGAGACACATCCAGGTGTTTCTCATCAGCTGTCAAAGGGAGTTTCCCTCCCTGTGAGGATGACTATCATGTAATGTATCTGCTTTTTAAAAATGATCCTTTCTGTCTTTACAAGTAAGGGTGGGGGAAAGAAATCCATAAACAACATCTTGGAATTTCTTAGTTTGACAATATCAAAAAAACTTTTTTTTCGTATTTAAATTCTTCATTTGAGTTTTTGTTTATAAACTGGATTGGAAATAAGTTACTGCTTTTCTCCAGCGGTGGGTGAGATGTTTCTCTCTGACTCTCGTGATTTGCATTTTATGGGAAAATATGGCCCCTGATATAGTCTGTACGTTATCATCATCATTTCACGTTTTCACATGGTCTGGTGTTAAAAAAAAGCAAACTAGAAATCGTAAATATCGAAGAACCGCAATTTAAATTGAGTCACCCCCCCAAAAATCGTAATAGAATTGAATTGCAAGAATAGCGTCCCAGCCCTATTCAAAAGTGATCGTTTCTGAAACTTGTGTGTCTCGATGTTTGCCCAAAATTGGATTTCTGAGCTGCTGTGCGTTCTCTTACAGTTGGAGATTTACCTTTTACCTTCTTGCTTTCTTTGCTGGCCTGGCAGCCCTAATTGATGTGAGTACCTGTACATCTGAAAATGTTCAATTTATCTTCTGCCGTTGTGTTTTCACCGTGTATATGCTGTTTGCGACACATGCTTTTCAAAAGTAAATTACAGAAATCTGACTTTTTACCATTGAGTGTTGGATGCCAGCCAAACATTGCTTTCCATTCTGTTGTTATTGTTGTTGCAGCAGAGAGCCTGTGGTTAATATTGGACACTTACGCTTTCATTAATATTGAGTTTGTCTCTCCTCTCAGAAACCATGGTTTTATGATACAAAGCGGATGTGGGACGGCTTCCCGAAAATGGTATGCTTACTCTAAAACCTGCAGTTTACACCCATTTTGTGCCGAGTTATCCTCCCTAGCTTTGTCTGTTTAATATTTGTATAGCAAACAGTCACTCTCATAGTTCCTTCTTCTTTTCCTCCAGCCTCTGTTGCCTTCACAGTACTGGTACTACATGATCGAGCTGGGCTTCTACCTCTCCCTGCTTTTTAGTGTAGCATCAGATGTCAAACGTAAGGTAAGTGGTGCAGCGCTTTCTCCTTAACTTTGTTATCTCTTGACTGTAAAGCCCCTCAGAAACCATCCCATCCAGAGAGATCACTCACTTGAACTAATGAGAACGATCTCTTTGCTGGGAATGTATGTTGAGGTTTTAGATATTGATTTCCTCATGCTGAGATGCCCTGGCTATATGCAATGTATTGAGTGAAGCTGTTAAAGTTAAAGATAATGCTCTATCGCTCCCATACAGCCTGTTTAAGAGGAGTAAAGTCTAAACTAAGCTGTGTCTTCAGTTCAAAGTGCTGCATAAGGACACACAGGTCTAAAATTTGTAAAAACCAGCAGTCCTGAAGCATGTCAGAAATCTGAGGCCTCTTCTCTGTGCCAGGTTTCGTTTTGTAACTGCAGCTTACACAAATGCAGGGAGCTAAACCCTTAAAACCAAAACAATGGTTTTCTGGTGTTGAAATGAGCAAAAGTACAACATGAATCGCCAAACATAAGAAGCAAAGTTTCTTTCTTCCTACTGCAAGTGGATGTGGTTTGATTTTATAACCACAGTGCCATATAATCTGCTGTGCAGAGTTAATCATTAGTAGCATCTGTCAGACACACTCCGTCGATTAGTAACCAATCTCCACGGCCTGATCAATAGGTCACTAAACAGTGTTTCACATCACCACTCTCTTAATTCTGTTTTTTTTTCTCTCTGCAGGATTTCAAAGAGCAAATAATTCACCATGTAGCCACCATCTCCCTCATCGGGTTCTCTTGGTTGGTCAACTACATACGAGGAGGAACTCTGATCATGTTAGTGCATGATGCTTCTGACTACCTGATGGAGGTATGACATCCAGCGAACACGAGAAAAACAGAAAGGGATTTTTTTCCCTCATCAATCATGTGTGTGTTTGTTGTCTTCACACATTCGTTTGTTTAAGACATGTATTTTCCATATTAGTTTAGCATATGTGTGCATATTAAGTATGAAGCCACCAAATCACAAGACTCATCATGAAAACAACACACGTGCCTCCTGCCTCCTTAAAGTTAAGCATTGCTGAGTAACTTGATGATGATGATGAGTCCACCTCACACAGCTCACTGTCTGCCCTCTAGAGGTAAATGTGTGGAAAGCTTAAACTTTGATATTATCCCTGAACTCTTTGTCTTTCATTCCAGTCAGCCAAAATGTTCAACTATGCAGGTTGGAGGAAAACCTGCAACTTCATCTTCACAGTGTTCGCAGCAGTTTTCTTCATCACACGCCTCGTAATCCTTCCCTTCTGGTAAAAACTCAGACTTCTTTACAAGATTGCACTTGTTTTATCTCAAACATATATTCAACGGTGCTGTGCTGTTTCTAAGGCAAAATATCTTACTCTGTTGTGCCAAAGAATTAACTTTCACACACAGTTATCTTCTTTTTTGCATATGTTATTCATATTGATCCCACTCACGCTAACCTATGTTGCAGCAAGTAAGAATTAATCTGCTGCTAAAACTAGTTCCAGGTAACTCCTCTCATTACTCCAGCCTGAGCAACTATATTAACAATTTTTATATTCAGTGAGCTACATATTTTTCAGTCTCTTTTTCAGTTTCTGCTTAGTTTTATATCTGGCTAAATGAAAAGAGAAAATAAAAACATTAACATCATTTTAGCGTAGTATTTTTTCCACTATTGTAGATTCAACATTCATGCTGCCACCCTTCACGCTGCCTTCTCTCAACAAATCCAGCAAAAGAAAAAAGAAGACCGTGCAGGCAGGCGGGGGTGTTCATGACATACTCTCCCAGCTTCCAGCTGGTTACAAAGAGACAAAGGAATCTGCTCAGCAAACAAAAGAAGCAAATATAATGTGTCAAGTAACTTGATCTTGATGATTTTATAAAGCAAATCCTTTCTGATTGGATTTCGTCAGCTTATATGAAGTTGATTGTGACGAGCACTGATTCGTTTTGCACACATTTCATGTATTCTGTAAATGCAACAACAGACGCATTGTGCACAGCTCTGGCGCCTCTCAATGAGCTTTTGATGGCGAGTGTAGGTGGCTCTGACTGGACTCTCTGTTCTGCCTTTGTCCTCTCGTCTCAGGATCATATACACAACGCTGGTGTACCCCCTGACCCTCTACCCTACCTTCTTTGGCTTCTACTTCTTCAACGGGCTCATGCTCGTGCTGCAGGCTCTGCACATCTTCTGGGCTGCACTCATCCTGCGCATGGTTGTGAGGTTCCTGCCGAGCAATGTATGAAGCATTATTTTGAAATTTACCTAAAATATTCAGTGTATGAAAAAATGGATGAAATTGTGAATCTTCAAAAGTAAAGCCAAAATATTTAAAGCTCCATCAAAACTCCACCTTCTGTAATTGAACTGTTGTTATAAGTCTTATAACTGTTGTTATGACTTATGTTGGCATAAGTCAGACATCAAAATACCAACATCCAGGGTTGCAAAGAAGTGAAAAATTTCCACAAAATTTCAAGAATGTTTCTTGAAAATTTCCATGGATTTATTTAGCTAATGGGAAAATTGGACATTTTCTAGGTTTAAACCAGAAATTAAATTAATTTTCTATAATTTGGCTTGGAAATTTTCAGTGTTTTTCTATTTGTTGTTAACTTTATTTAAGTATATTGCATTAGATTTACTTGCATGCATGTCTGCCTATAACAAACCAAAATGTTTAATATTTATACATGTATATGACCAGGGAAATGTAGTTAATATACATTCCCAGAATATTCCTGTTAATTTATGTGTCTCTAATGATAATTAGTTAACCGTTCTGAAAAGTTATTCTATGCTTAATATTGGAAAAAACGTCATTTTCACAGCTCTGTTGACAAACGTAGCAATAAATGTATGTTTGTGGCAGGATGTGGATATTATAGCTCCACTAGTCAACCCATATAGGGGCTGAGATTTGTGCCACTAGAATCTGAATCTGAATTTGAGTTATTGTATTAAATTTGAGAAGCGTGGTCTAAAATTGGAATGAATTTTGTGCGATTGAATTTATTTGCTTTAAAACTTTATTTAACCCACTTAAAAATTCAACTCTCTTTATTCCTTAAACTCAAAAACACAAAATTCAATTTCAATTTGCAAAATCAGGTTCAGTCTCAAGATTTGGTTTTAGTTCAGCGTGAAGCAACCGTTATTTCACCTTCATCTGTGAGGAAGATTAATCGAGCACAGATTCAGAGAAATCTTCTTCACATGGGCGATCAATGTTTGTTAAAGTTTGTTTTCCTTTGACACTGTTGTTTCGGGTTTCAAAACTCCAGACTTCAGGAATATAGAGAGTTGAATTTTCAAGTAAGGAAAATACAGTTTCAGAGTAAAAATATTTTATTTCAAGAGATAAATTTGATTTTAGATCATGCTTTTCAAATTTAAGATAATAATTCAAAGGTATTTTGTAGCGCTGGGACGATATGCTATTCTCGCAATTCGATTCTATTATGGTTTTTGGGGTGCCAATTTGATTTAAATTGTAATTCTTCGGTATTTACAATTTTTGTGATTTTTCGTATGCTTTTTTAACACCAGACCATGTGAAAAAGTTAAATAATGATGATAATGTCTACAGACTATATCAGGATCCTTTTTTTCCCATAAAATGCAAATCATGTGAGTCAGAGGGAAACATTTCACCCTCTGCTGGAGAGAAGTGGTAACTTTTTTCCAGTCCAGTTTATAAACAAAGATTGAAATAAAGATTCTGACTTTGAAAAAAAAGGTCTTTTGACAAAGAATCCCGATTTTGTCAAAGAAAAAAACCCAATATATAGAGTTTTGATTTTTTTCTCCCACCCCTATTATTTAGGCTCTGCTTTTGCATAGCAGAAGGAGGCTCGTTGATTTTTATGTACAGCCAATTCTTAAAACCTACAACTATATGAGTAAAACTTAATTTTTTTTTTTACCTGATAGGACATCGTGGAGGATGAGCGGAGCGACAAAGAGGAAACGGAGTCAGAAGACGAAAGCGAAGAACGCGAGCAGAGAGAAAAATCTAAAAATGGCCACGTGCAGAATGGCCACACACTTCTCAACAACAACCACCGTAAGATGGACTGATGGGACAGTGACGGAGCGGAGAGGAGGCTGTGTGAGGGGAGTCACATGTGGCCTTTCCTGAAAGCCAAAGAATGGGAGCATGGCATGTGAAAGAGGCAGCAGGCAGCACACTTACACCTTATGAACTCCTTGGATGGCTTCACCTCTGAGGATTTTATACCAGACTATGACGAAGAACCGCTGCAGTCTGCTCAGCAGCAGAGTGGTTTTCTTGTTACCCACGCTTTATCCTTCCTCCTTCCTTTCTTAGTCTGGTTGGCCAAGTCCCCATGTGCCTAATCTACCTGCTTGTAGCTTTAAGTTTTGTTACTGGATATGTTTTAAAGAGTTGCTGCCGGGACAGGCAGTCAGTTTGAACCCTTCCAAGTTAATTACTGCCCTTAAATCTGACTGATTTCTATCACTGTCAAGAACCACAGCTCTGCAATGTGCCGCATTAAAGACATGGTGCCTTTCCTTGGCACCAGAATTTGATTTATCCACAAACTTGAGTGTTAATGAAAGTTAATGTTAGTGTTTCAGCTGGTGTTCTGTCGCATGGATCCCAGCCTTAAATTTGTTCCAGCAATGTTTAAAATGAATCATTAGGAGGTAAACAATGTGTTTTTTAACCGTGTGAAGAATGAGAGATGGTGCTACATCCGCCCAGTTTTGTTGAAAAGTGCCTTTTGTGAGAGTTTGTCTTAAATGCTTTCTTTTTCGGAAAGCAGAGCACACGGAAGATTTTGGTTTGTAAAGCGTAAACAGCGTTTTGTTTATGCACAATATTTTTTTTTAGATGTCTGATTTTATTTTGATTTGTGTTTTATATGTTCCCAGCCCAGTTGACCGTTAACGTTTGGGAGCAATTAGTTTGAGTGTGGCCCAAATCAGTCAAGTAGCTTCTTGTGGATTCCTCATGGGCTGGAAGCGTCTACAGCATTTCCATTCAGTGTTGTTTTTTCCCATCCATCCAAAAAAGATGCACTTTATGGCTCGCTAAAGATCAGCATTGACTTCATATCTTGTAAACAAGCTTAGTGATAGTGTTTAATTCAGACTCAAACCTGATTTAGTTGAAAACGGTTTGCAGTATGATTAAAATTTGTTTTATATTTATTCTCAAAATTATGTAATCCTCCCCAGATCTTCCTCTTTGTCAGTGTTTTTGTCAAAAAGAAGAAAATGTTTGAGTAAAGAGGTAAAACTGAAACACCAAAGTTTACATTTTCTACTTGACTTTGTAATTTCAAGTGCCTACATGATTTCAAGTGTTGAACGTCCCTTTGTCTCTGTATCTGGCGTCTTTGTTTCCTAACACATCAACACATTTTTTGCACTGTAACGCTCTGGGCCTTTAAATTTCCTGTTCGCTTGGCTCACAAAAAAAATCACCTGCAGCTCTGAGACAGAGCTCTGCTTCTACAGAAAGTGTTTTTATTCTGCGTTCATGTGTTGCTGAGATGTAAAAATATAATGACCATGATGATAAAAATAATTGTAAATGATTTTTCTTTTGACTGGTCTTTCTTTGGTCACAACCTGCAATGAAAATTTGAGGATACATGTTGAGTTTAGGATATTTAAAAATCCTGTGAGGATTTTCTAGCTGGTTATGGAGCAGAATTATATTTATACTGATGTCTGTTTCTTACCCCTGCCTCAAACCGCTGCAACTTGCAAGAAGTCGGATGAAATTATTCTTAGTGCCACCGGTCAACATATTTCATATTTTGACTGCTTTTTTTGTCCCTTTTTGAAACTGTTGAAAGAAAGTAAGATATTTTTTTTTGTTTTGAAAACAACACTGATACATGTATGAGACAAAAGAGGCAGAAGAGATCAAAAGTGGGTGCTTTATCCACAGGAGGGCGCCAAAGTAGACACAAACCTAAAGTTTCTCACATAAGTCTTCACACTAAATCTTACAGAATGTTCTACTCTATGATGTACTGCTCATGTATGTGATCAAGAAGTTGATGAACAGTTTTTCTTACACCGCTACAAAAGATGTGTTTTTATCACCTTGATTCACATTTGTCTGCAGTATTCATTGGGGGTTTTTTAAAGTTATTCTCAGGCTTTTATGCCTATAATCTGAGGATAGAGCAGGAAACAGGGTAAGAGTGGAAAGTGACATGCAGGATCAAGGATGTAGGTTGGACTTGTACCCAGGCTAACAGCGCAAGGGCTAGTCTCATGGGGCATGCAGCCTAACCCCGAGGCTGTACCGATGCCAGAAAAAAGCTTTTAAAGAATTTTTTGACAAATAGTTCTGGGGTAATTTGAGTCCATTTTAGGTTATTTTTAAGCAATAAAAATAATGTCACTTTCAAATAATGACACATTCTAATAAAAAGATACATGCTCTGAAATTTCACTTCATGTTATTTTATCACATTTGTTCACAAAGAGTGGAACCACAACATTTTTTTTTTCACAAAATGAGAAATCTACTTTGTTGATTGTGTTATATGTAGCCTGTTAAAGCTCATGTAAGAAGTTCTTTTTTTCTGAGTTTTTACCTCCGCCAAGGAGGTTATGTTTTTGGGAGAGTTTGTTTGTTTGTCTGTGAACAACATAACTCAAAAACTAACAAACGGAGCTTGATGACATTTTCAGGAAATGTTCAAATTAGAATGAGGAAGAAGTGATTAAAATTTGGAGGTGATCCAGATCACCGTCTGGATACAGGACTTTTTTTTTGAAGGATTCTTTATCATTGCAAGATAGGGCCGTTTTCACCATATGTGTATCCTCCACGATAAATGGTCGGATTGCTTTGCAAAACAATACAAGACAAGGTCACCATAATTTATGACAGATGTAAAAGTACTATCCAGATCCTGCCAATATTTTAGATACTAGGATCGGGAATATAAAATATGTACTAGGTCATCATAATTTTCAACAATGTCAGGTAACAAATAATCGTACAATCCTGCAGCTAACACCAAAGTGTAGCAGACAGTCTGCTGAAAGGGAGTATAACATCAAAGTCGGACTTAAGTGTTGCGTGACAATCACAATATTCTTGGTGGAGGTCTGCGCTATCTGACTGCTTTACTAGTTGTTGTTTTTTTGTTTTGTTTTTTTCTGTGGTGGATCTAGGAGGAAACAGGGCGAGTGTTGGGAGTAACCTCCAGGACAGGTGGCACATGCCATGAGCTACGCGCAGCCAGAACAGTTTACAATTTATAGATCTGCTGAGAAGGGCGTGCACTGGGTTAATCTGCCCTTGTTTGTCCTCTGGGGGCACCAAAATTAAAGCACACCCTTACTGAACCTTGAAGCTGGAAAGATTCAAAGCACTGTTTACAACGAAGTTAAACTCCCAAAATGACTCCTGTATTTCATGAAACGTGATCTCACTCATCACATTTAATTATCCTGAAACCACTGTAACATTTTGACAATGAGTGCAATTTTGTCATTCAAGCATGAGCTGCCTGAAGGGAAAGATCATTTCATTGTCATGTTTCAGGAGCTGAGAAATGTACCTCCACATAAAAACTCTGGCCTGGAGATATTGTATCAGAGTGGAAGTGGAGCAGATCCAGCCTGGCACGATGAGCCCTATCCATCAGTGCTGCGACTGTGGAGTAGACCTGAAGGCACCATAGGGCTATTAGAATATCAGATGGCCTGCACCTGGCTGGCACACTTTTAGAAACACAGTGATGCCAAAAATGTTTTTATAATTATAACAAAGTAGAAAAAGTTGGACCTTATTCAGAGTGATGATCCTCGTCATCTTTTTTTTTTATTTAAGAGAAACTTAGTCTTGTGCTTTTTCTTTCCTCTACCACTTCCCCTCACGGTATTTTGGCAGCTGTGTAAAAAGGCCTTCTTGGCTAATTACATATGGAGTGGGATCACTTTACCCCTACACTGTTCTTGTCACTGCCAACTTCACTGTTACAATCTCCATTTTAAAGCGGTTGGGTCAACTTCCACCCTCTACTGTTTGATTGCTAATGCATCTCCTGTTTCTCTTCCTTCATCGTCTGGGCTGTCCTATCCAGTCTCCTCCTCCTCCTCCTCACCACTATATCCTCTCCTCTTCCTCAAATCTTGGCCTTTCCTTTCTCGTTACATGTCCTCACCGTTCTGTGTTCCTTTTTGTTGTGTAATAGATAACCACATTGTCGCCCAAGGTGCTTGAGTTAATTGTGTTGTGAAGACGAGTTGGTGACAGTGATGAAGATACCTCTGACAGGTGAACAAAAGCTTCTGGGTGTTTGATTCACATGTGAACTGTGTAGACCGTTATTCAATTCCTGCTTAAGTATTAATAAAGGCTTTACACACCAGGGGGAGGTTGCAAGGTGCAAGTGTGCGCTTGTGTTCCCAGCATATGTGTGTGTGTGTGGAGTTAATTTGTGGGCTGATCATCTTCCTGTGATGATCATGAGAAGAGGAGGGACAGTAAAGACTTTGGTAACTTAGACCACCTTATGTAACTCAGGGGAAGCTTGGAAAGAACCAAGATCACATGCCATGACAGCCCCTCAAAGCTTTGGACAGGGGGTGAAATAGGTCTGGAAGGAAAAACAGCTACATCACTGTTTACATCGCAGAATGGTGAGTTTGAGCTCATATCCTAAACATTTACTGATAATATGTTTCAATATTTTCTAAAATTTGGTCACTGTGTTATTGTTTTTGTAAGATTTTACAGTGAATACATCATTTGTGACTTGTTTTCTGGAGGTAAAGCTCAATATGACTTGCTGTTTTAGGGTACTTTTAGTTTTTTCTCTGCAAAACCAAATGTTGAATAACTTTTACAATAGCAACATATCTCAACTAAGAGGAAAACTTTATGAATTTGAGATTTGTTTAGAGTTTGTCTGAATTATTGTGAATATCTTTTGAGCATTGATATTGATCGAAAAAATACCAAACATCCTCTCATTCCACCTTTTTTTAAAATGAAGCATTTGCACAATTCTCGGTGATGTCTGACAAAATAAACTTTAATGTTTTATACAGTTACAAAAAAAAAGGAAAAAAAAAGTTTACAGTGTTGTTTTTTTAAAAGGAAAGTTAATAATCAGTTGGAGTCCATCATTTCTCTATCACTGGATATTGACTCTGACGATGAATTTATGTATCATAAAAAGATTTAAATGGAAAAGCTGTTAGTGATTTTTTTTAACATGTCCGAGCAAGTTCGGAGAAGACCTATTTAAGTTATCAGCTAATGCTACATGCCGAAGAAATGAATAAGTTATGAAGTTACGAAAGATCTAGAATATACTGCAGATGAGCTATCCCCTCACAGCTAACGCTAGCTGCCAAAAAGGTAAATGACAACCATAAGTGAAAAATTTTAATATATTGCTGAAAATACAGTGATTTACTGATAATGCTGCATGCTAAAATTTTAAACAGGGTAGCTAATATATAACAGATTTCGAAGCTGGCCCAGGGATGTTAATTTTGCCAAAGAATTTGTGTAAAATAAGTTTTGTACAAAAGATGTTGATTATATTGAGTTTTACTGCTAATGAAGCATGTTTAAAATGTGTAGCTTAACTCTAATATTGCATGCTAAGACATTTAGTGTTTCTGTCATGTGGAAAAAATTGAATGTTAGAGAAAAATCTGGTGCGAACTTCTGATGCTTCATAAACAAAATCTGTCTGACATGTCATATGTTGAAATAAAGGCTGAACTATTTTATATTTTTGAGTGTGCTGCTTTACATAAAGTAACTTGTCTTTAGTGATGTACTTTTAGCTTTGGTTTGGTTGGTCAAAACAAGCTACATCTTTGTCAAAAGGCAATGTTAGCATGTTAGCAAAACAAGACTGGTAGCTGATGACATTTTAAACCAAAATCTCCCTGAGCTTTTGTGGGTGAGGAAATGGATTTAGCCAAAGAAATCAGAAAGAAGTTTGTTGTAATGTTAGATTAGTGGAGATTCTTAGTGGAGTCCCTGTTCTCAATAGGGACTCAGTAAAGTGTAAGTTGAGGCAAACTAAACACATTGACTCTCAGTAATGAGTGTTATGTTCACTTTAAAGCTCGCTCTAACTACTGTTATCTTTATCTCTACCTCTAATGTGTCTTCTTGGTGTCAGGTAATCATCATTTTAAGAACTCTTGTACAGACCCCAGCTCTTATCCTGGAGCAATAGTGCAACAAAGCCAAAGACTGGAAAGTACTCAAAAGGGATCAGCAGCCTTCATCGCCCTCATGGACCAGCCTCTACCTCCTGTGGTGCAGTTTGAAGTGGACGTGGATCTGGGTTTTGCTCTCTTCTTCCTCTTCCTCCTGTGTTTCTTCCTGCTGGTGACAGTGGTGCGCTGCGCTCAGACTGTGGTGGATCCTTATGGCTCCATCTCCACCTCCACCTACCAGGAGGAGCAGATCACCTGACAAAGAGGACACACTCTCATCACTTTATAAATTTGCATTACAAATCAACATTAATACAAACATCACATACAGTCAGGTTGGGTTTTGACTTGTTGCAGCAGCAGCAGTTACCAAATGTGTTTCTCCAGCAGATATGATCCTACAAAGTTTAAGTGATGAGAAATCTTAAAGACTCTACAGAAGAGGAAATATTGGGGCCACAGTGCTCAGACAGAGCACTCTTCTTGTTCTTTTGTGTGTCACAGGAAAGACAGTTTGATAGTTCGTTTCACATTTTTTCCTTGTAAATAAACACTTTAAATAAAACTGCTATTGTCATTGTGTGCAGTTGGGTACATGCCTGCGATCCAGCCTATAAGTCTGAGATACAATTCTATCTGTATAATTGTATGAAGTTTAGATATTTGTTTGGAGCATTCTTGGAACATTTGTCATTATTCATGAATGTCAATCTGAGAAAACACAAAAGAAGAAGAAGAAGCAAAACTATTGCAGGAATAGAGGAAGAAGTGACAACAACTGTGACAAGGGTGTAAACTAGCTTTAAGCTAACTCTTGTAGCTACAATACTGAAATTGGTAACCTTTTTTTTCAATACTACATAGTCTCTTTTAAGTTATTTAGTCAGGCTTTTTTCATTAGAGAGGATAAGATCGTGGCTTTAAATGTTTGTTTAGGGACATAAAACAGGAAATAATTGCTTCAATATTTAAAGAGTGTAGATAACAGATGTTCTTCTCCACACAGAATCGGATAAATGCGAACGTAAACCAACACCTCTCGGTATATTCTGGGAAAATATACCCCAGCCATGATTACAAAATCAGTTATATTGTTTGTTTGTTTGTTTTTTTTAAGAAATTGTATTGTATTTGACATCTGTTCGCCAGGGCTTACTCACGGGGGCTTGATAAGACCGGCAGGCGATTTGATGTGCCATGACATCCTCCGGTGCAGTAGGTGGCGATATCCACTTTCAATGATTGTTGTGACCCGCCAATAAGCTTAGTGAAGAAGAAGAATCGCATCCTGTAACATCAAAATGGAGAGTGCGCCTCTTTGATCCTTTTTGATCAACGGCGGGATTTCTCTTATATATGCTGTTTTCCCCCTAGATACTGAATTGAGGTAACGGTTGAACTGTACGTGTTTAAAAGCCAATGTCTATATATCCCTGTGATCGCGCTCATAACTCGTGTTGTTGCCTAGTAGCATCTGTTACTGTCAAACAAACGAGCTTCTGAATTATAACTTTTCGTGACCCAAGTTTAAAAGCTGTTTAGGACCGGATAACCCAGGTAAGTTCTTAAATAACTTCTGTTACGTAATTAAAACTTACCTTGTTGTCAAATTAGGTTTTATGAATTGCTTTTTCCTAATTGTGTTTAGCTACATCCAATCACCAAAAATGAACTCGAGTCCCCTCTAAACAACAGGTTTAGGTCCATACATTAATAGATACTACCAGTAAGAATTTGAAATGTTACTAAAAATGACTGATGTGAGTCTTTGGATTTTTTTCACGTTAACTTGTAAGTCATGAGACTTATATTTGAGTTTAACGCGTCATGCTGAATTACGTGTGTGTTGCAGGAGTTATGGAGAAGATTGAGATGGATATGGGATTGTCAGATGTCAGAGGATCTGTCCAGGTTGGAGAATCAAGCGTTGGAAAAGGCAACGGCGGTAAGCAAATTAAATTATTTTCTTTAAGATTTAAGCAGGGTTTTTTGCTCAAAAGATTTCATTTTAATGCTTTGAAGCTAAATAATTGATGATGTTTCACAGAGGTGATGTCTCTGTTAAAAGGTTCAAAAATCAAATTTCTCAAATAAATCAGTTAAAAATTATGTGCACTTGATGAAATCGGACAAATCTTACCACAGATGTAGCTCTCTCCAGCCTTCTCTCTTAGTGCTGTACATTTCTCTACTGTTATGAGACAATTACGCAGTTGTTTTTTGTTTTTTGTTTTTTTGTCACAGATCGCAGCAAGAAGAGACGAAGAGAGGACAACTGCGATTCTAACTCTGATTGTCCTAGTGTTGTAAAAAGACCAGTAGTGGTCTTGACCAAACTTCCCGACTATAAAATCAGAGCTCTGCGACCACCGACCCCCACACAGTTCTACAGCGAAGACGAGTGTCAGAGCACCTCTGAATCTGATGGACAGTGGGAACCAGACAATGATTCAACTGGCTCTGATTTTTCTGATACACGGAATAAACAAAATAAGGGAAAAAGCACAAAGAGTTTGCAGAAAAAAACAGCTGCTCAAAACAACACTGAAATTGGTAATGGTATCAACTTTGACTGGTTGGTTTAGAAAGTATTTAACCAAAATCTTCACTGCTTCCATGTGATGGTGTTTACAATAAATGCATTGTGTTTTGTTTTCCTACAGTCCCAGAACCAGCACCCATTATCATATCTACTGCTTTCGCTCTTTGCGCTGATGAGACAAGAAGCAGTCCACCTGACTTGCCAGAACAAGAAGTTACAGTGGGCATGACAGTCCTTGCCAAGAAGAAGCATATGATGTGGAAAAAGGGAAAAATTGTGGAGATGCTATCAAAGGGTAGGTTATTTAAACTTGACAATCAGAAATCAAATGGAGGCGTTGTCAGAAAGCAGATACACAAATGTTTGATAATGTTCTGATTTTTCTGTCATGTTTAACATCAATAATTGGTTTAAATCACAATAGGTCAAAAGACAGAGGCCACAGCAAAGATTTAATAATGTCATTCACTGATGCTTTGTCATTTGCAGAGGGTGGACGCTTGAAGTACAAAGTGGAATTTGAAGAAAAGGGGAGGAGCCTTGTGTCTGGCCATCACATCGCCTTTACCACCACACCTAAGCTGGAGGAGATGTATGTTGGCGCTCGTGTGGTGATCAGCTGCACAGAAAACAAGTCAGATTTCAGGCCCGGTATTTTGGCAGAGCTCCCCAGCAGGAAGAACCGCTTAAGGTTAGATCAGTTTGTATACCTCTATCTGCCAACTGGCAGTTTTGTCTTTCATCTATTCCCTAACCTTCTAACACGTTAACCTCAGTTTGGTATGAGATTAAAATATATTTCAACTTTTAAGGTTCTTGGTCTTTACTGATGATCATGTGCCGGTCTATGTTGGTTTACCTGCACTTCACCTGGTGTGCAGACCACGTAAGTAAAGCTGTTCATGTGCTGTCCTTTTTTCTTTCACCTCTTAGGACGTGGTTTGTCTTGTCTTCTGTCAGTTTCTAAAGCAGTTTTTTGACACTGATTGGTAAACTCTTCAAAGAAAAAAATGGGTTTTGTGATTTGATACTTCCTGTCATGTTTCATCACATCAAATTAAGAAGAGTCTCGATATGTAAAGTTAGAAAGTTGCGTCAAGTCTCGTCACATCAAGTCAAGTAATGTCACATTACATCACATCTTGTCATGTCACTTCACGTCCGCTAAATTTGTGTCAGGTTTGGTATCATCAAATCTGTTGGCTATTCAGACTGAAGTCATTATTGGTAGAGGGCTGTAAACATGTGTATGTATGATGTGGAAAGTATTTTGTTTGGTTTGGTGTGTAGTTGGTTTCCATTACTTCTTGACTTTGCACAAACCTTGTGCGAATTTTAGCATTAGATTTTAGCGTTCCCGTTTTGCCTGGCAATTTTAGACAGTATGTTTTTGTTAGTTAATATTATTTAACTCTTAACTATTGAAAGTTGTAAAAACATAATGTTCAAGAGAGGCTCAAAAGTTATGTGCTGCCATTAAGTTCAGACAAAAGAATAACAGTCCCTTTCTTTCTTTCTTTCTTTCTTTCTTTCTTTCTTTCTTTCTTTCTTTCTTTCTTTCTTTCTTTCTTTCTTTCTTTCTTTCTTTTACAGTGAACAACTCTTTAGATGACCTTCCTGAAAGCCCACACAAGTTCTTTATGACTCGGTACCTGAGGGACTGGCCGTGTCCACATTTAACCCAGTACAAGTGTGGAATGAAAACCAACATAGAGTTAAACGGTGTTCTGCAGAAGTGCGAGGTTCAGGTGGTGGACTGTAGCTTGATTGAGGTCTTTTTTCTGGTATGTGACATTTAACCTTGTATATAATGTAACTTTACTTCCACATTTTTTTCAGACTTTGATGTTCTTTTTTCTTTGTCACATTGCAGGAGGACAAAAAGAAGGAATGGATTTATCGAGGCTCCACGCGACTCGAACATATGGTAAAAATCTTGAAATTAAAAGAAATGGAAAGAGAGAAAGAGAAGGATTCCAACTAAACCATCTGGATAGTACAGGCCAAATGTTGGTGTGGCTTTCATGATTTTATTGTATAGTGGTGTACAGAATGGCATAAAAAACATGTTCTTTTTTTCCTGTTTTTTTTACATCTCCAACCAAACTTTAAGAAGATCTTATAACTGTACATACTCCTGGTTTTTAGACATGTATAAGATATAACTTTGCTCATCTTCACATTATTTGTTTTGGCCTTGTACTCCATCATGTTTGGAGCTTGTTACCCATAATAAATATTTCCTGTAAAAGAAAGTAGCACTTTCATACAGAAATACTGATGGTAAACAGATTTGAAGCAGCGTGGACATCACAAAATAACCTACTACAATGTCTGGCACAAAAGGCTGTTGAAATAAGGTCTATATACATTCTTCCTGCAGGTAATCAACAAGCTCTTGGGAGGGGAGACATCAATACAGTCATTTTGTGACATTATTATAAAAAACAGCTGTATTTAATTCCAAAAAAAGGTGGCTCATAGGAATAATATTCAACTGTTACAAAAAAATGTAAATACTTTGCTTTTTTTAAAACAAAGCAGGGACACACAGATTCCTTTTTTGACACATTTGTTGAGTGGTTCACAACAAACTTGCATGAATTTGTAATAAAGAGATTTTTTTAAAAAAAAGTTTGTTGGAGATACATTTTTATAATAGTAACAATGTCATTTGTATAGCTCTTTTCTATATATGTAAAAACAGTGTTACACAAGACAATGGAACCATATTAAAAGCAAAATAGCAATAAAATCATAAAAACAAAAGCACAGAGGTGACATTTTCTATGGCAGGCTGTTCCAGAGCCCTTTTAAAACAACCTGCAGAGCACTACTGTAGCATCTCAGACTGGCTCATGGGGAATAAAAGCTTGATATAGAGAGGGGCATGTCCATGAATGCCTTAATACTGATTGAAAGAATCTTAACATGAATTCTAAAACAACATCTAACACAGAAGAATGCTAAAATCACTGTGATTTGGGCACATTTTTTGGTCCTGGCTCAAAACCTTTTAAAACAAAATTTTATAATAATTATTATCATAATTGCTTTTACTTTTATTAATCATTTGCATTTGTTTACATTGAGTTGATAAAGAAAGAGATGTTCAAAAAAGAAACCACTTGCCAGCTGTTCCTATGGACACTGGGGGCAGCAGTGGGTTGCTCCTGAGTGCAGCACCAAGAAGCAAAGAAGTCACAACTCTTTGGAAAAAGCTAAGCAAAGAAATACTCGTGCCTCATTTAAGGTATTTTTCCACTAGATTCCTCACCTTTACCATTTTAACATTTTAGTACTAATGTGTTAGACTGAAGTGAACTTTCCCACCATCCAACATGATGGCTGAAGAAGTTACTTTTCCATGTGCCCCAAAGTAGACCCTAAAGTTACAAGTGAGAATAGGAGCAGAAGACTTCACTTTAATGTTCATAATGGATGAACTTGGAGTAAATAGTTGTATGTTTGATTGGCTTTTTTCACAAGTGTTTCTGTGGTGTTCATTATCACTAGTTAGTGGTGAATTTCTTTACCTGGGTCAATCTACCATAATTTTTTTTCATAAATTTTTTAAATTTGCAGCGCCATAGTAGCAATGTGGGTCATTCCACAAGAAATGTAAATTTTCATTGGAAAAACCTTGGATTTTTTGCCCCAAAAATATTTTTCCTCTAAAATAACCCATTTGGTGAAACCCTTTGCCCTATGATTTCAGCAATTGTCTGAAAATTTCTTTTTGAGCTGTAGTCACTTGAACTCCACATTAATGAGACGGTTTTGTGTTTACTTACACACCATCATTTATGCTACATTTAAGAATCATTAAAGTATGACAACCATTCCTTCAAACAAAAGAAAGACAAACTATATGCTTCACAGGCTCTTGAGCGCTTACACAAAGTGTTTTTCTGACTACTCTTGTAGCTTACTTATGAGCATAAAGTGATAATAACTTTAGGTCTGTGGCAGTGTGTGAAGAAACATACTCTTTATTGGGATGTGAGTACATCGGCACACATCCTGAGGATGAGGATGGTGATGATGTCAAAACCAAACAAATTGGTAAGATACCACCTCTGACTTAGTTCTGCTTTTGTTTCCATGCATGCAAAATAGCTAGTTTTGGTTTGTGTACAAGCCACAATTTGACTTTTGCTCTTGTTTCCTGTTGTATGAAAAACATCTCCACTTCAGCTTGAGTGTGTTCATTTAGAAAATCAGGTCTCAACCTCTCCAGCGGCAAAACCTCTGCAACCAAAGCTTGTGACAGTGAGAACATTCATATCAGTGATGTGAGAAGTCTTAGAAGGAATCCAGTGGTAGCCTTGACCAGACTTCCTAGTTGTTAGCGTCTGTACATGTACAGGTCTGTACATTCACCAACTTCTCAAAGTTTGTGGGGTTACAGAACATTTGGTTAAGGCTAAAAACAGGCCTATTTCACCTAGAAAATGGCCCGGACAAAAAGGGCTTTTTTTTTTTTTTCAGAAAGTTGGACCAGAAACCTGTTTTTGAGAAAATACAACTGGGGACGCTCCTAGGGACCTCACAGATGCGCCCTAGAAATTTCAGAGCCCCAGGCTACGTTTTGTGAAGTTATGGCCCATTTGGTGAAAGGCTTAAAAAAGGCCTATTTTTCCCTGAAAAATTGCCCAGCAAATAGTCTTTTTTTTTTTTTTTTCGAAAGTTGTACCTAAAACCTGTTTTTTCAGTTATGCTATGTTTTGTGGAGTTAACGCCCATTTGGTGAAAGGCTAAAAACGGGCCTGTACAGGCGTCAAGAAAATGCAAGGGGTGTCGTGCAGGCCATACTTCTCTTAAGTTTTCTGTAACTTTGTCCCTTCTGTCTTGTGACAGTGAAAAACCCTGTGGATGATATTTTAGATGGTATCAACAAGGATTTCCTTAAGGAGTATTTAGCAGCGTGGCCTTACTTACCCCAGACATCATACAGGATTGGACAGGTTTCTATTGCAGAATATGAAGCAGTCCAGTAGGAGTAAGGTGTGAGGACAGCAGTTTGATATAGGTTGTTTTTCAGGTTTGTATTGTGGGTTAAATCTGAACTGTTTCTATTGGATAATTTATTAACTTACTCTCCTTGGTGTGTCATTTTTTTACAGAAAAATCAACACAATGAGCCCATCTACCAAGGCTCTGTGTGTCTGCAACACATGGTTAAAAACCCTTCCAGATAAAAAGAATACAGCTAACTTAGTAAGGGGTGAAATCAGTCAATTTTTATAATTACTCTTAATTTATAAATACTTTCTTGTCTTCTCACTTCAGAACGGTGAGCAACCAAAAAATGGTTAAACTGCAGACATGTCAAGAAAATCAGGTGCCATATTCCAAAAGTGGTACCACTATTATGTAGCAGTTGATCACCAGATGTGGTGGTTGAGAGGATTTTTCAAGCTTTGCAAAAAGAAGTCCATTCACATAAGACACATGGACACCATCCTTAAGATTCCCTCTTAGCCCAAAAGCTAAGAATGGCTCTGTACTGTTTTAAAACCATGATGGGTTATTGTATCTAATCATAGATTTTTTCACTCTTAAATAAACTCTTATTTTTCAAGTGTTTTTCTTGTTTTCTATGAGAATCTCATCTTTCAATGGTCTTCAATTGTAGATTATTTTCATTGCTGCTTTCTGTATAAATGGTTCTTTTCTTTTGGATCAAGGTGCACTGAC
The DNA here is from genome assembly GCF_033239565.1 of Halichoeres trimaculatus. Lineage (NCBI taxonomy): Eukaryota > Metazoa > Chordata > Actinopteri > Labriformes > Labridae > Halichoeres > Halichoeres trimaculatus. The sequence continues at coordinate 11,617,446 of NW_027437192.1, forward strand.
ATGCTGTACAATGAAAAGGCAGATAAAAGAGCTGACTGTGAGGCCTAGTCACATGCAGCTCATGACAAGTGTGATAAGGTCAAATAATATAGTTTAATTTGACATGTTGTGAAAAATATGCTTATGGATCATGTTACATTTAAATAATATTTCATTAAAAAGACATTACACTACATTTTTTTTACTTTCGTAATAATCATGAACGTTTTAACATTTTTCACCCAAGACATTTTTTACTACTTTAAATTTTATTTTGAAGTTATTATGAAGTTAGTATATTGCGCTCAGTGGTGGTCTGTGATAAACTGAGCAGGCTGTAGAAAGACACTTCGGGCGCGGGGAGGCGTTAGTAGCGCCAGTCTGAACCAGAATTAGATTCACAGGGAAGGCAGGAAAAAAGCTGGCTGCCTGCTAGCAACATATTAGTTACCACTAGGTTAGTTAAATTATAAGGGGAGAAAACTGGGACGCCACGACGGATTTCTTGTGGGACAAACGTACAGGCCTCGCTGCTAAAACGGTGGGTGTTAACGCTGAATAGTTTCATGCTGTTTGGTGAGCTATATTAAGAAGAAACGGTAGCGAAAGTAGCCGTTGAGCTAACTGACGAACGTAGCTTAGCTAAGATGGCGGCCAAATTATTTACATTAGCTCATGTTGCTAGCCGAGCATGCTAGCAGGCTGTACATTGCTTGTTGATGACTTAGTTGAGTGTGGTTCGAGTTTGAAGCATTATTCTGCTATTATCATCTGTCAGCACTGCAAAGCGGACCAGTATAAAGTACTGTATTCTTATGAACGTGTGTTCATTAAGATTAACCGCCCATTCGGCTGTGTTGCCTTCGCATCGTCTTCCATGGTAGAAAAAAACATCAGCAACTGAGTACATTATGAACTTGTAACGATGTTTTGTCACAAATGTTGAACTATTATTGCTGTCCCTCAACTAATTCTGCAACAAAGATCATAGCTTGAGTGCTGTTCAGTAATATATTTATTCGTGCAATGTTTACATTAATCTGTTGCAAGGCTGGGGTAATTTTCCTCCTCTGTAGCTGTTAAAATGCTTACTCGCCTCTACCAACGGTTAGTTTAATTTGCAATGTTATGTCTAGGACAACCTCGTGTTGATTTTTAGTTGCATCCATTTTTGCACGGATTATAGTCAATATTGAACCGTTTTTGTTGCTGGGCTTATTCCATCAAACACATGTTTGTGTTTTTTTTTAAATGTTCCCATTACTGAGTTTATTTGATCAAATCTACTTACCCTAATCTACCTAACCCTAACCTACTATCTAAAGTTGTATACCTTCAGTGTCTACAAGAAAAAAGTAAGCTTTGTATTTTTGTTATTTTTTTGTTTGTGTCTCAAATTTAGTTTGTGAGTGACAGAGAACCTTTCTACTGTTTTCATTTTCAGTAAAAACAAAATGACCCCCTTTATATAATAGGAGTATTTCATGTATTTGTAATTTCCTTGTTTTCCTTCTAAACCACAAGATGCCTCACCCCAGACGGTACTCGTCTTCGGATAGGGACAGTCGAAGCAGCTATCAAGACCGCTACAGAGACAGAGGACGAAGACATAGGCACAGAAGGTCACCTAGTTACTCCTCCAGTAGTGACAGAGACCGAGACAGACGAGGACGGGGACACAGGCAGGATGGCAGCTTTGCACGTACAAGGAGGTAAGTTTGTGTTTTTGTGGAAAGAGAGGTTTGTTTGGTGTCTCAAATGCATCAAATAGCATCTGCTTTTGAGTTCCTTCTAATGTTTGATTGTTTGTCTCTTTCCTTCACTTAGTCGTAGCTATGACAATCGTTCTACGGAGCACCGGCCGTTTGATCGAAGGTACTGCGAGGGATACAGACGCTTGGATCAGAGCCGAGATCGAGACCGGGACAGAGGAGACAGGGAGCCACATGGAGCCACAGACGGTTACTACTCACGCGACTTCTCCCCAAACATGTACGACTACCGACGTGGCCGCGAGAGGGAACGTGAACGAGATGAGTCCTACCGGCGAAAAGGCAGCAGGCGTAAGCACAAACGAAGGCGGCGTAGAACCAGGTCCTATAGCCCATCCTCCTCGGTGAGTACAACCAGAACTGAGATTTAGCTTTACCTCCCTTTATCTCTTTTCATCTCTGTCTCTTTCACTCCACTCTCTCTCTGTCCCTGTCTTTCTCTAACCATTTCTTCTCCCCAGCTCCTGGAATTGGTAAGTAGGACAATCTTTATGATTTCTTTTTTTGTTTGTTTGGTTGGCAGGATTTTGGCTTATTTTTCTGTTTAAGTGGGTTGTGCTTCAATTGGCGTTTCTCTTTGGCAGAGCATTTTCCTTTTTTTACACAAAGGTTTTTATTTTCAGTAGTTCAGGAGAGACCAACTTCCAATTCTTAGGGATTTTGCTTTTAAATCGCAACTTGTTTAACTCTTGCCTCTAGAAGCCAAGTTTTACCAGCTCAAACTTAATCTGATATCTAAGGTTGTGTTGAATTTTATTCAGTATTTTGTCTGTTTTTGGGAAAAGACCCAAAAGCTTGTAGTCACAATTGATAAGCCACTTGTAGACATGAAGGCAGAAAGGCCAGAAAGAGTGAAAATATTCTGCCAAACACTGTGCAAAGTTAAAAACGTAAAGCTGGTTTTGAAAGAATTCTGATAAAATTTAAAGTTGCATTTTCTGTGGCTCATGTTTAAACCTCACATAGTTTAAATCTAAGAGAGCAATGACTTGAATTTCATGTAGCTGGGGGTTATGTTTAATTTTCCTGCTTTGGTTTTCTCTTTTTATTATCATCTTGCTTTATCAGAAACGTCCAGCTGATAAGTTTTATACTAGTTATATTGTTGTTATAACTGGTTTTACACGTTGATGAATGGATATGCCAGTTGCTTCCTTGTTTGTAAGCAGCTGTGGTTGAAAGGTAGAGGGGGGAGAGGAGCACAGGACAACATGTGATCTTTGACTTGTTCCCTTGCACTATATCCCTATCGTTATATATTTCCTTCACGTGGTGTCATGCGTGAACCGCCCCATGACCACCAAACCCATCTACCACCACAACTACATCAACTACCACCCTCCTCCTCCCTCCTCGTCTGCCTGTGCCGCCTGACGCCATGGCTGCGGTTGCCCCTGAAAACCCCCCCTGTTCCCTCCGGTCGTGTCATGACCTGCTGATGGCGGTTTGGGTGTGAAAACAGCGGAGCGACAGCCGGACGCGGGCACTGAGTGTGAGGGACGACGAGGAAGGGCACCTGATCTGTCGGAGTGGGGACGTCCTGCAAGAGAGATGTACTCACTGCCACTACTCTATCGTAACCCTTCTCCATATGAGTATAAAAGCATAGAGCATTTACATGACATGGGAGTGCCTGATGATGATGATGATGCCTTGATAGAATGCTCTTCGCTCTAGCTGCAATGGCAGGGTGGATTGCAAGAAGATTTTGAGAGGGACTTTAGGTTCCTTCTCCATTTTTGTTTTAGGACTTTAAACTGTGGAGCATTTTCTGTTTCACAGGTTACTTGACTTTTCTTAACGTAGAATCCACTTTTCAGTTGTTTGTTTCTGTTGCCTTTCAATCTGATTGATAATTTTAAATTATTTACTAAAGCTAGCCGTTTTCTATACCGAGGGTCTCTTTTGTTTGCTGTGAGTAGACACATCACCAAGTTAGACTGTTTGTTGTACGAGCAGCACACTTTACACAGCACATTTATGTTAATAGTTTTTAATTGTTGTGATCATGCATTACTGTATAGGAATGACAGAAAACATCTTTGTCCTTTTGGGCAACTTAATTAGCATGTGTCTTTCTTAGATGGCTGCTAATTGGTCATCAAAGAAGGGGAGTGTTTACTTTACTTCCTTTATATTCCTCACATTTATCTATGCATTTAGTTACCATAGATTACCTCAGAGTGTCAAGCCTGCCAGATTGAATAAGCAGCTGTTTGAAAAGGGGATGGGCGCTAGATTTGATCCGCCTGTCTACACTTTTGAATTATGTATCCCTGCTTAGGTCCACTTGTCTAATGCTCCTCGTCTTTCTTTCCCCATGCCCCCTCTGTCTTCCTTTCTCTGTCTGTGCTGTATTGCAGATGAGATTGTCAGCACTCTGGGGGAAGGCACCTTCGGGAGGGTGATGCAGTGCATCGACCATCGCAGGTGTGTGTCCGCTTACTCTAAAATGAATGCAACATTCAGACTCCTGTAGAGGAAACCTAGTTTCTATCCTTGACTTTTAGAAAAGTGTGTTAGCATTTCAGCCCTCAGGTGTAAGACCCCAGACAAATGGGGTTAAATGAGGCACAATTTTGCCAAATTGTGCAGCACTTTAAATCATGCCCAGCTATAGTGTGGCGTTTTTTCCACTGCCTTTGCCAATAACATGATACAGCTTTCTGCACACAAAATACTGTTTTGTGTCTACTCTTCAGACAGGCCCATTCTTAAAGGATAAGTTTGGTTCATACAGCTTTTATATTGTTTATAGAATGAAGTAGAACAAAATACTCACCCAGAAGGCTTTCCTGATCCAAGCAGTGCTTCGGGAGATTTTTAGATCCAAAATCGTGCAGCGGACGTCCGTATAATGGGATCCATCGGGGCATAGACAGCGCCGCTACTAAAACTGCATTAATCGTCCAAAAACTTGTGTTTTTCACCAATATTCCATCATGGTCCGCTCCGGGTTAGTCCTCTGCTGCAATCTGTGTCACTCCAGACAGCGCTGTGTGGCTGTGCTGACCTCTGAACTGACGAAGACTTTGTTTACGATTGCCCCTTCGCGCATTCGCAGTGCGGCTCATTGTTTCAGTGGAAGATGGCAGGCTACATGACGACGTGCGGGGGGACAAATGTAAACAAAGTCTTATTACAGCCACACAGCGCTGTCTGGAGTGACACGGACCTCAGCAGAGGACTAACCCGGAGCGGACCATGATGGAATATTGGTGAAAAACATGAGTTTTTGGACGATTAATGCAGTTTTAGGAGCGGCGCTGTCTATGCCCCGATGGATCTCATTATACGGACGTCCGCTGCACGATTTTGGATCTAAATATCTCCCGAAGCACTGCTTGGGTCAGGAAAGCCTTCTGGGTGAGTATTTTGTTCTACTTCATTCTATAAACAATGTAAAAGCTGTATAAACCGAACTTATCCTTTAAAATGTCATGCAACTTGTGCCTCACTTTCTAGCTTCTTACACAGTTCTGTTGTTTTTCAGGGGAGGAGCCCATGTTGCGCTGAAAATCATCAAGAATGTAGAGAAGTACAAAGAAGCAGCTCGGCTGGAGATCAATGTTTTGGAGAAGATTAATGAAAAGGATCCTGATAACAAGTTGTGAGTTCTGACACAACAATTTCCTGAGCAAAGCTTAGTGACACTCCCTTCATTTATGATTAAATACATTTAAGTGTCAAACTTTTCCTCATGTTTGTTTCTTAAAATATCTCATGGCTTCCTAAAGTAACTTGAACAACGTGTGCAACGAGTTTAGTTTCATAACATCTTATCGCTGTTGAGTGAAGGACGTACTGTTAGCAAAGGATGATCCACCACGTTACTGCCATCCCTCATTACGTCTGTTTATCTTACAGCCTGTGTGTACAGATGTACGACTGGTTCGACTACCACGGTCACATGTGTCTCTCCTTCGAGCTACTGGCTCTCAGCACCTTTGACTTTCTTAAGGAAAACAACTACCTGCCCTACTCCATTGGTCAGGTCCGACACATGGCCTACCAAATCTGTCTTGCTGTGAAATGTAAGTTTCTGAATATGTTTTCTTTTCTGCCATTGTGTCCCCAAGAATTTAAAACAGTCCATTCAGAAAGTTGAGTATAGATACAGAGACTCTTTGCCTGGGTTTTTATTCAGTTTGAAGGTTTTCTTTTCTCCCTCAAAGCAAATGTAGCTGTCCCACATTCCCTCACTCCCTGGTGTCCCTGCATCTATTCCTGTTACAACTGCTGTTGTTTGTAGTAGACAGTCTTTAGCCACATGAGGGCGTCAGAGCTTTAGGCAGGGAGTGTCCATTAAACTAAAATATTAAATGAGTTAAGGCCAGCGCACTGTATGAGTAAAACTCTTCGACCAAGGTTCAGCTGAGATTAAAAAAAAATGTCTTTTTTTCTTTTTCTCTGCAGTTCTCCATGATAATAAGCTGACACACACAGACTTAAAGCCTGAAAACATCCTATTTGTTAACTCTGACTTCACCATGTCCTTCAACGTAGAGAAGGTAAGAAAGACAGATGCATGACACAGTAACAGTGATGCTAGGTTTAATGTTTGTTAGCCAAACAACTTCTGAAAATAATACTGTTGTTTTTTTTTTCTGGAAGAAGCGAGAAGAGCGGACAGTGAAGAGTACAGCAATAAGAGTTGTGGACTTTGGAAGTGCAACTTTTGACCATGAACACCACAGCACCATTGTGTCCACGCGGCATTACAGAGCCCCTGAGGTCATACTAGGTGAGGATGACTTGACATATGGAGCATAAATCTGAAAAAAAGCTTTTTTCTCTCTTAAAGATTTGATCATTTCTGTTAACTTTTGTGCTGGAAAAACTCAGATGCTCTTTTTTAATGTATTTAAAGGTGTTGTAGAAAGAAGTAGTCCTACACAAGTAGGAACAAGTCATAGCTTCCAGCCCAACCACTGACTCCTATTTTCAGAAAACAGGTCAAAGCGCATTTTTTAGCTTAACGTAAGGAGATCAACATGTATCCCCCACTTTTTCTTTAAAAAGATCTACACATTAGCATTTGCATCACTACTTCTGCTGCTGACTGTAAGGGAGCAGTAGTTATTAGGATCAATTTAGGCCCATAAACACGAGGTGTCTACAGCAGCTCTTTGCCTTTTGAGCATGTATTTTGTCTTGAAAGCCTGTGACATATGTACACGGTGCAGTTAGTTTTTTGTCATCAGCCCCACCCTGAGGGTACGTCCTCTTTTTGCACATTTTCACTTAGTTTTATGTTTTTCCTGTTTGCTCCCTCAGAGCTGGGCTGGAGCCATCCCTGTGACGTTTGGAGCATCGGCTGTATCCTGTTTGAATACTACCTGGGCTTCACTTTGTTTCAGGTATAACAGCTGTTGTTCATTCCTGTGTGTTTGATCATCTGTTTGACTCTGAAAGTAGCAGCAGAACAGCTCTAAACTTTAAATCATGTCTGAATCTGACCACCCTCCAGACTCACGACAACCGAGAGCATTTAGCCATGATGGAGAGAATTCTGGGACCTGTTCCCTCCAGGATGATTCGCAAGACAAGGTGAGATAACACAAACAAGTCACGGGATGTAGTGCTGCACTGTTTGGTGGGATATCAACATATTTTTGCAAGTTGGATAGTCGTGTGACCACACAAACTAACACACTAGGTTAGGGCTTATGGGTGAAACCAGCCTCCAAACATTCTGAGAGTTTGTAACATTTACAAGCACACCTGCGCTTTTGTTGAAATTTCAGCCTTTTAATGCGATTAGCTTGATCATGCTGTGCTCAAAGAGGCTCACTGGTATCAATAAATAAATCTTGTAGAATAAAACTACACACACTTGGCTTCCATTCACACTGATCTCTGTGTCCCTGCAGGAAACAGAAATATTTCTATCGTGGCCGTCTGGACTGGGATGAGAGCTCTTCAGCGGGAAAATACGTCAGAGAAAACTGCAAACCTCTGCGGGTAAGATAGGGCAGACTGAAAAAAGGGGGGAAAAGGCTTAGAGGTGTTTTCTGACGTCCCTTTTGATGGCTTGTGTCACTCCTAATCTCCCTTTCTCTTCCCTTTCAGCGGTACTTACTATCGGAAGCAGAGGAGCACCACCAGCTGTTTGACCTCATTGAAAGCATGCTGGAGTATGAGCCGTCCAAGAGGCTGGCGCTGGGCGACTCCCTCAAACACCCTTTCTTTGAAAACGGGGGTAACAGTGAGGCAACGGGCAGCAAGAGCTGGGAGGGAAACCGGGACATCAGCCGGTGACCCGAGAGCCTCCAAAGACTTAAAAACAGGAAAAAAGTCTTTAGACGGAGCAGAAAAACTGTTTCTCAATAAAGCATGGACACATTAACTTCTTGCTCCTCCACCCAGCCCTTACAAAATCCACCTCTGCAGCCACACGAGGCATGTTTCTGCAGCAGAGACCAAAACAAGCCACCAACAAGTGGAAGAGTCAATACAGATGTTTTATTCTGGCCTCAAAGTAGCCGTCTATGCAGCTCCTGTCTTCCTTTCAACTTCTGAACACTCTCCTTCCATCCGTCCATGAGTTTTCTTCATCAGCATGTGAAGAAAATCATTCACATTTCTGTGGAGAAATGAGCACTACAAGGTTGATAAACAAAGCCAGCTTTGGAGAGGAACTATCCTCTGAGTCCAAAGTGTCATGAAAGGTCAAATAGGAGAAAGAGCTGTTTATGCAGTGCAGGTCTTCACCCAAATGATTTTAAACAGAGACACGATAAACCGTCTATAATGTTGATATCAGATTATTCAGGTTGAATACATCGTTGTTTTCCTTTAGGTGAAAACCTGCATGGCATATCACTCGTTTCTTTTTTACGTTTAAAAAGATTATCCCGATGTGGAGACTCCATCCTCTTTCTGCAGGCCGGTTATTGTTTGCAAATGAGATAAAAATGGTGACGGGCACTCCTCACACACACTGGCCTCTGTGGTCTGATAAATATATACGTTATGTTATACTTTCTGGATTTGAGTGTGTGTGCGTGTGTGTGTTTGAGTAGGGGTGGGGTGGTGTGGTTGACACGGTTATGATTATGTTGTGCTCAGTGGCTTCTTTGTAGTTCAGGATTAAGACACGGGAACTTTCTCACACACTTTCTTACACATGGAAACGTAAACTGCCTTTTCCACTGAGGTTAAGCACACAGCTCCTGTTGCTCCTGTTGACAGTATTTATTTTGAGTTGCAGTAGGTCAAAGTCTCCACCCCCCCTACTCCCCCATTTGTACATGACTTTTTTTGTATGAAATTAAAGCGTATAAGATTGTATATATGTAACATTGTGTAGAATTAAAGTGAAATCCTCCTTACCAAAGGCTTGTGGTGCTGTAAGTATCAGTTTAAGCCTCTGGTATCTGAAGGGAGGCTATCTGTCCTTAAATACCAACTCTGAGTCAGTCTTTTTGCTTACAAAATCAAGTCCACAAATGATGTCCACATCTTCCAATTTTGCTTCTATCTGAGCTTCAGAAATAATGGAAACAAACCAGACATAGAGATAACAAAATAAAATGCTACACGGGGGTAACTGCCCAGTGATAGAAAACAAAATCAGACCAGATGAAGTCATGATGAGCAGTGTCTTTTATATCCAATTTTTATTTTTCCAGCTTTGTTGTGTTTTTCATGGAGCCTAATTCCCTAGCAGCACTTTTTTTTTTTTCAAAAATGTGGTTTTGTTTGTCTAATTCGAGGAAATTAAAACAAGGACTCATCATCTATAAGCTCTGCTTTTGCCAAAACCCTTTTCAATCAACCTATTTTATTTTTTGCTGTAATGATTGTAAGTGTGATGATTTTTGGGCTGCAGGAACGTAGGGCTAACCCCCGCTGGCTGCAGAAAAACTAGACACCACATGCACACAAAGCCAAAAAATTTGACTTTTACAGCCTGATTAAAAAAATGTCTTGGGTCTGAATAGCTAATTCCTCGATCGGCACACACCGTACTGGGGTTTAATTTTTTTCTAACTCAGTAGAAGATACTAAGGTCATGAGTTTACACAATCAGTGGCACAGTTTACGTGACTGACAGGTCAGGCACCCTATTGCCAACAAGGTTTAAAGCCCAACCCCTAGAGTCAGCAATTCCATTATGGCCTCTGCTGGCAATTGACCTCATTTCTCTGTATCAGGAACAAGTTGGTGACATCACAGACACTATGTCCATAAGTTATACTGTCCATGTTGTTTCCTCAACTATCTCCAACTACTGTCCTAGATGAGGAGGGTCACATTTCAGCTGTTTCCTTGTGATAGTCTTCTTACATGCTAGGTTGAGGTATACAGACCGTAGGTCCTATGATATCTCACAGCATAAAATCTCTTCATCTCATCATTTTGTTTGTCTGTGTCCATACAATTTTATCTCAAACATTCTGATCTATGACTCAAATATTCTTGATGCTGCTTTATAATCATGGCATAAACTCATCATTGTGGTTTTTCATTTCAAGTATTTTATAACTAAGACTTTTCAATTAAGACCGTCACATCATTTTGAATTTTTTCGAATTTTTTTTTGTATTTATCATAGCTATATTATATAGCTTTGTGTTACCAAGTTTACAGCCCATGATTTCAATTTCTAGCAGACAAAAAGCCTCAAATGTTTGCCTGTGCCAAAACTGAGTTGGAAAATATTAATTTGTCTCGTCACACTCTCACTCTCATCCAGACCAGCTGCCATAGGGTTACGAATCAGCTCCACTGCCCTCCTAATTCCTATTATTTCAGCAACCCCAGTCTCGGACTCCGACCATTGTTTCTGCCTTCCATCCCTTGAACAGGAAGTGCAGGTGATCTGCTGACACAGGTGTATCAATGCCTGGTAGCATAAGCTGCCTCCATCTGTTGGTAGCGTGCCCGTCTACTTCATTAACCTCACTCACTGACCCCATTCTCTTTTTATTCGCAGAGGAACCAGAAACACAAAAACTGGGACCAAAGACTTATTGAAGACCTGTAACATTTGCTCAAAGGAAGCCTTTGTTAACTTTGGAGGTCAGCTACTTTCTTTGATTTTCAGAACCTCAAGCGGTTTGATTTTAATTTAATGGACAAGTAGATACTGTGGAGACACAACAGAATGTTTGCAAAAAAGTTTAAATGTTTATCTGGAATATATCAAAAGTTAGCACCAAATCCAGCTGACCTAAGGAAGCACAGGTGGATTTTGAAGTTGTGAATGAACCGAGTCACTCCAGGTTGTGAATCAAACATCTCCAGTCAATGAAGGTGAATGGATCTGAGTTCAGGGACATGAAGGAAATCCTCACTGCGTCACTGAAACGTCACCACCCTCCATCTGTCTTACTCCCTTTCTCCATCAGCAGCCAATCCAAAGCATATGGAGTGGTGCTGCTGAGGTTTTGAGTTTGAACCACACGCAGCCTCATTTCTGAAGCAAAAACAAGTCAGAGTAAGCTGTTTTTGGAGCCAAAGGGTGGACACGCAGATGTTTTCCTGTGGAGGTTTGTTTAGAGAGGCTCTGCTGGTAATGAGATAAAAAGACTTGTGCGTTCTTCTGTAATCCTGTTTTGAGGTCCAGAGAGGTCATCACTCAAATCCCCATAAGAGCAGACGGCAACAGAGCACAGGTGTGCACATGAACTCACTCTGAAGCGTTGGAGGTAACAACAAATGGAGTCAGCTTCTTAGAAATCCTTCGAATGACAGCAGCTGATTTTTCCTACAGCTGATACAACTTCCAGGTGAGATTGTTTAACTGTTTTGATTTTTTGTGAGCAATATAACAATAAAATGCTGAGTACACTTTTCATTTCTTGTGTTTGCAGGTGAATAAGTCAGTTCTGCCATATTTAAAAAAATAAGTCATGGATTCCTTCATGTCGCTGGGAGCCCCACTGAAACAGTTCACCAGCTGTGTGTCTGGGAAAAACACCCCCAGTAAGAGGAGCCAGTCGGTCCGCAGAAGCAGCTTCACCCGCAGGAAGAGTGTCAGCAGGAGGAGAAGCCTTCCCTGTAGCAGCCAGAAAGTGCCCGACTCCTGGCTGAGGATATACCAGGCTGAGCTGAAGAAGGAACGGTGAGTCAGATCATATTTGTCACTTTGTTTTGAAATCTTTTGGTGAATTGTTTTCTTTTCCTGAGGTGCTTTTTAAAGAAAGTTTTTCTGACAGTGTCTTCTTCAGCTCCTGTTGTGTTATCGTGCTGACACTTGGCCAGACAGCCTCAGCTTAATGAGGATCAAGCTGTTCTTTACACGATTAAGCTGCTTGCCTGTGTCCTGTGCCTCATGTGTCTTCTGTTCTGTTTGCCAAAGGAAAAGGCAGCAAGCCATCCTTGCCAAGAAGAACGCAGAGAGAACAGTCAGAAGAACTCACTTCAGGAGCCACCACTGCCTCCCAAAGGTGAGTGAAACCAAAGGATTAAAAAAAACACTTTGGTTTTATTATTCAGATTTTTTTTTTTCAGTGTACGAATTTGACATCTTTTACCTTTATTTTTCCACATGTAGCATACCACATCTACAAGAAAACCAGCTCCAGTGAAGGATGAGTCCATCTTTGGGGCCTTTCAAGGCCTCAGTCTGGACGGTCTGATGGGAGGCAGTAATGGATCTCCTGCTGTAGCTGCTCCGCCTGCAGCAGGAGATCCCTGCAAAGTCATGTAAGACTCACCAAGGGCAGATCAGACTGCAAGTTTTCCTCTAAATTGCAAAGACTTGAAGAAGAAAAGTTGACAGAAAGATGAAGGTTTACCACCTTTATTAGAAGAGAAAATGAAATAAAAAGTGTATTATAATGTTGATACTGCTGTAGATGAACTGATATGTTTTGACCTTGATTCCTTGACGGTTTGTCTAAGTTTCTCTTTTTTATCAGTCTCTGTTTACAGTGAATTATGATTAAGACATTTTCTGTAATGTATATACAAGGAAGCGTTAACAAGCTTTAAATTCTGTTGGGGTTTTTTTCAGAATCGTGAGATTATTTTGATCAATCCCCTCCCAGCAGGTGTATGCTTTTTGTTGGCAACACTTTGAATACATTAAAACATGAGGAGCTAATTGTGGTAGTCAAACTATTTTTTGTTCTTAACATTTGTGTATGAATTCTGGCAGATTTTTTTTGAAAATGATGAAATCACAACCAGATCTTAAAAACAATAATACCACACATCTTTATTTTTCATCACCACAAAACCTTGTTATTAGTCTTTTCTCAACCTTGCTTTCCAAACCACTGTAGTGTATGGTTTTAAACACAAAGCTTTATTTAAAAAAAATAAAGAACAGAATGAATGACAGATCACATTTTTCTCATTCGTTATGAAGTGGAAGATGCTCTTTCTTGTGTGGCGTAGACATGACATCTGGGCCTGAATCACATATATGTACATTAGAAAACCGAGTACAAAACTACGATTTCCAGGGACAGGATGAGGAAACGACGTCAGTGAAGTGTCCTGATGACTGTGTGAGGATGACACAGCTGACTGGGTGAGGACACAGAATCAGGGTGTGTAGAACAGTGAGTTAGATCCAAAAGAAGTCCTGTCTGACAGCCTCATTCTCGCTGTTCCATCTTCACTTTTGGCGGTTTAAGGAAAGACCTGTTCTTTTTCTCTTTGCTCTTCTTGCCTTTGGCCTGGAAGGTCCTCCAGCTGTCCACGCGGCCATCCCTTGTTTCCTTTAAAAATAAACAAACAAAAAAGATCATGAAGTGATATCAGAATCCAGATTTCATGTTTCAAATGGCAAAGTTAATGACTTCACTCACCTCAAAATTTTTCTGCCACTCTCTCTCCCTCTTTGCTTTCTCTGCTGCCTCGATTTCTTCCTCTCTTGCTCTTTTCCTAAAATTGAGAGAAGACCAAAACATCCATGAGATTTTGAATGAAGAAGGGGTGAGGTCATATTGATTTCATAAATCTAGTGAAGGTTTTACCTTTCATGCATGTCCTTTGCTTCCCTTTCCTTCCTCTTGATTTCAAGCTCTGCGAACAGCTTCATGGTCTGCTTGTACACTGCTTGCTTGAACTGAAAGAGTAAACAGTGTTTATATAGTAAGATGCAAAACAAAACGTGTAAAAAGTGAAAGCATGCGTTTGATTTAAGTCAAGCTTACCACTTCTGGGTCGTCTTCCTCCACGTCTAATAGTTTACCATCTTTCTTTAACTGTTTCTTTTTCTCCTTTACCTGTTAAGAACACATAATGATAGAAAAAATAAATGTAACCAAACAAATAGAGACCAAAAGAGCTGTGTAAAATCCAAGCTAATTGACTTCAGTGTTAGTACGATAGAATATCGTGTATCCATGCTCACCATATGCTCCACATATTCCTGTCCTGCATGAATCACATCTAAAGCTCTCTTCTTCTGGTCTGGATCCAGCAGAAGTTTGTAGGCTTTGTCCACAGCTTAAACACACACACACAGGTTTGGTTGATGAAATCTGGGCAGGTTTCTTTTCATCTACTGACAACTGGCACAAAACACTGTGAAGCAGGGAAACAGAGTTGTTCGAACTTTACCTTCAAAGGCTTTCTGTGCTCGGTCTGGATCATCTTGATTTTTGTCTGGATGGACCAAAATTGACAACTGCACAGTGCAAAGGACAACATACAAGTATTAAAACAAAGCATAACATTGTGGTTGTGTAAACAGGCAAGTCTGCTTCTTCTTTTTTTTTAACTTACCGCTCGAAATCTCTTCTTCAATTCATCATCTGTCGCCTCTGGATCAATTTGCAGCACCTGCAGGTTGAGTAAAAATTGAAGCGTTTCATCAAAGACTGGCAATTTATCTTAAGTGTCATTCAAAAGTTAACTGTAAGGTAGAAATCTAATTCCTTAATGCAACAGTAACACCATTAAAATCATTGCTCTGTTGATCTAAAGCAAACGGAATACATCAATAAGTGAAAAATATGATTTTTAATTTATTTTAAAGCTATCAATCATAGGTGCTTGGCATAAGGTGCACAATATCTTCAAATATTTACACCTTTTCCCGCCTCTTTATAATGTCATGGAAAAATGTAATTGTCTTCTGATTCACTTCTGACAGTCAGAAATTCACACTACAGTCTATTTAAGTAGGACTGCAGCACTTACCTCAAAGGGATTAAGATTGAAGTATGATGCGCCAGGTCTAAGCAGTCTGTCAATCTGCTGCTTCGATGTTAAAACGGAGTCTCTCTTCTCAATCTGCTTCACCTGTTAGACACACCGACACAAAAACAAAGGGATAACAATCTGAGTCGTATTTTGGATGAAATTCGTAATAGTGAATTGCTTAACAGAAAGCCAACAGCTCAAACCTCGATGCATACAATCTTTTTGAAACTGTGGTTAAATTTACCGGTCAGTGTTTCAGGACGATAAGCTCAGAAACTTAAACTGATCATGGTTTTGGATGAGATCTTTCTAGATCTATAAAGACGAGGCAGGTCAGAAAAGCATCCTTGTGAACGTTAGCATGTTATCGTTAGCCACTGCTTATGTCTGCGCGGCATAAAAACTCAAGATTCGTTGGATAATTTGTTTTATCTGATTGACGGAGAGGGGTCAACGCTCCCAGAACACAATATCACGTTTTAAATCAAACCTCAGAGATGAAGTTCTGAAATAAATCTTCCGACATCTTCTGAGTGGAAGGCTCTCCTCCGGTGGCCGCCATCTTCCCTGTGGTTTACATGTGACGTAGGAAGATCACGTGACCATGGAGTTATATTAAAGTAGTGCATAGCTTACCAGTGCTCTATAAAAAGAATGCAAAAATATTTATGGACAATTTCAACTTATTATCGTCATTACGGACATGAACTAAACAAATTCCAATACAAACTTTAAAAAGACAAGAAAACTGTCACTCAACTGTAAAATAGATCGTGTAGTTCTTCAGAGTGCCTCTGTAAAAATGTGCAACGGTTTTTAAATGTTTTATATGGCACGGCTTGGCTATTCTAGAGAAAGGGATAGGAGTACGACCTGGCTGTGACTTTGTTAGAGTGAAATGTTAATAAATGCGGCAAAGAAATGAAAACCCAACCGGGCTTTGAAAGAAGTTGTGAACAATTTACCATACACGAACAATAACGGCTGATACGACTATTCTTTATGATGAGACCCCATCAAAACTGATGTACCGTTTTGTTAACACACTCTTAAAATATTTTAGTATAAGATTGAGGGTTAAAAAAGCAAATTAAACTTATTGTATTGTTTTAATGCAAATAAGTGAAATACAGTTAACTTATCAAAAAAACAAAACAAAACATTGACTCCAAAACGACCTTATTCAACCCTATCACTCAGTGCAAATGACGTCACTTTAGCTCTCAATTTCAGGTATCCAAAATTATTCATCCTGTCTATGATGAACATCTTTTACCTCTGTACTGGAAATTCCTGCGGAAGAACCCAATTCCAGTTGTTCAAAATCCAAACTTGTCACATTGTAGTGGACATGAAAAACTGCATGCTTAGATTATTTTGATGTTCATCAGGGACTGTAGTGAAAACATTGTGGAAACAGGAATTAACTATTACTGAGAGTGAGAATTTCCCCTTTACTAGTGAAAACTTACTTGCACACACTTTTTGAATTCCTTGTCAATCTGGTCTAATGAATGTTTAAGAGGCTTGTTAATAGTTCTTCCAGTCTGCAAACCAAACTCTTAAGGGCCTCAAGATCACCCAATATGTTTTCACACCCACTCATTCTCACTGCTGGAGTTTGGAAAGGCAACAATTTAAAGTGACTTCACCATATCACTATCATGCCAAATAAGCACTCCAAATCCTTAACACCTACAGTTAGGATGAATGTTGAAGCTTTTAAATAAAATTTGAGAGTAAAACATCACTTATTGTGGAAAAAATCAGACAAGATCACACATTTACCTTTGTAATAAATTGTATTTCAGTGTAAAGCAGCACACTTTTATTTACAATACATACAACAGCAATGAACAGCTGGATGTTGTTGATAGTTATCTGCATCCTCCTCTTCTTCTGCAAGAAATTACAATTAACCAAAAAAAAAATCTCATATCAGTTATAGTCAATGTGAGTTTAAATCTTCAATGACAAAATGTAGTGAGCCCCTACATGAACCCACATAACTTACCCGTGTTGTCTGAAGACAGGATGTGTTCACCTAGGTTCTGGACCTGAACTGTCTGCTCCTGTACTTCCTCTGAGAGATGAGAAACCTTGAAAAGGTTCCAGCTCACACCTTGTGAAGAACAGTCTCATGATTAAGAGCTAGAAAAAGGCCACACAAACATAGTTATGTTACCTTTCACTAGTGTTCATGTACCTAAATAACCATCCACAACAACCATCTTAATAAAAAAAAAGACTTAATGTTTGCCTGATTTTGGATTTGGAGCCATTACATATTAAATACCCAAAAAAACTTACACAAGTTACTGGCTCTGGAAGGTAAAAAGACTAGTAGGAGAAAAAAATAAATGCAAAATTTAGAGCATAAAACTTTTTAATCAGTTTAGATAATGGAAAATCTTACCCATCAGTCCCTTCCATTTGTGTGAACTCATTCACATGGACAGGGGCAGCTCCTTGACTGCCTGGTGACAAGAGGCAACATATAAAACACACAGTTCTGAAGTGAAAAACTAAGAAAAAAATAATAAAACATATCATGACACTTGAAAATTAAAACTATAAAATGTACACACAAGCCATTTGAATGAGCCTTCTGCACAACACAGGGCTCCCTATTTCAAGCTTACCTGTTTTATTAATAACTCAGCCCATTCATGCCACCTTGTGGCACTGAAAAATACTACCATCATTTTTCGGGCAGTCTTTGTTCCATCAGAAGCTAATTTAACCAACATTTTATTCAGTATTCCTACCGAATCTCAAAGTTTATTAAACAATTGCTCCTTTAGTTAATATTTTTGAACAAATTAACATCTCGCTCTGTCTGAAACACTTATGAAGCGCTTAACCAAGTAAAGGGTCGTTGGATTTCTGGTCGTGCTTGTGGGAAACTGCTACCTCCAGTGGTGTACAAGGGGAACCACCACCCTCCATTCATAGACCGTTTGCAGACAGCTGAAGTGATTTGGTGCAGTAAGCCAAGGCAGGCAGCAGGTGTTTACAGGGATTTTGACATATGTAGGGCTAACAATATGGATATTTATTGTCCACATATAGATTTGATTCAGTCTAAAATTTGCAATTCAGCTCTTGAAAGACCCTGCATTTGGTCTCAGTAGGAAAAATAATTTATGTTTGCTTATGTGTGACTGAATGCCTAAAAATATGCTGGCAACACAAACAAGCGTGATAAATCCAATGATTCTTCAGTCAACTTTAGTGACGTATGTTCTTCAAAGCCTGAGGGGAAAAATCCTCCAACAAGATAAAAGAAGCTTGATTTTTCTTAAGCACACAAGGAAACAATTAAAATGGAACAAAGTACAATCATGTCTGCAATTATTCCAGTGATTACTAGAGGAGAGGAGACAGTACTCTGTGCAAGGCTAGCTCACCCTTGAGTACCGTTCAGGTGAGTTCCTCACTCTAGTGGTGCCGCTCTCAATGCTTCTCCACCTAGGCAGGTTGGAATAAAAGGACAGACACATGAAACAAAAGACAATGATACCATGGCACCAAAAGGCAGGATGCTAAAAACACTTAGTAAACAGACAAGAACATTTGGCTGAATTGGAGAATTTTAACCCTTTGGGTGGTCAGATCTTCGGTACCTTCAAAAAGGAAATACAGATGGTGAGGATGAGATTTGGAGATTGAATTAATGAACTGAAGACAACTGTGCACACAAATACATATTTAAGTCAAATTTGTGATTGTGACTGTAGTTAGAGGACTAAACCTGCACATGACAGCTTTACATTATCCAAGATTGTCTTTAAAGTTAGAGTGAAAACATTAACAGTCTAATCTCCAACACTGAGGCTGCAGGGTAGAACATTCGAGTGATATTGATGCATGATTGCTTCCTTCAGTTTCTTTGACGTTACAGTTTGCTTAAGAGATGTCCAATTTTCTTTTTCAGCACAATAAATTTAATATTTTTTTTCTTCTGTTGCTCCGTAGAGAGGTTATTAGGAAAAAGGTTTGACCTTTTCCCCAATAAGCACAGACACCACATATGGCAAAGTCTTTGCAAAAGCAAAATCTTGGCAAAAGTTCATAACACAATATATTTACTGTGGACGCAAGAAAAGTTTCATCTGTAGACACAAATGGAGAGAAAAATCTTGTGTAATGTAAACCAGTCAAAACAAAAAGGTCCCTGAATTGAAACAATGGGACCAAACTATATCAAATACTTGCACTGCTGAATGCAGGAAACAGCTTCAGTCTGATGTGACATGCATTAAAAGAAATTAAGGGTTAAAATTCTGTCAAAATTATTTAATCTTCCAAACCACTTTCAAAGTTCTCTTGTCCGGTGTCTGAACGCACAATTTCCTAAAAAGATTGTCCTAAAAAGTAAAAGTCTTTGACTTGAAAACGATGATCTTCATCCAAATGGGAGAATTGAGGTAGCAATCAAATCAAATACTGAATGACAACACTTAATTTGAGTATCTGACAATTGACTGATGCTCAGCTGAGTTTTATTGAAACGGAACAAACGTAAAAGTTATAAATACAAAGAACATCAGAGAACAAACTGCTATGGCTCTTAAGGTAAGCCAAACCAAATTCTATTGGGCAAGTTCAAAGAAAACATAGGAAGTTATGGTATCAGTTTAAAAAAACACATTTTGACTACCTCTAGAAATGCTAGGCATACACTTTGAACATTACAAAACTTTGATTTCTTCCTTCCTGTGGATTCTTTTCTCCACCATTGCAAAAAATGAAGTATGAAGCTCTAACCATATGCATTTATTTACAAGCAAGTCCCTAAGCAACTATGAGAAACCACAAAGAAAGGGATTACAAGAAGGGGAGGGAGGGAAAGGGCATGGACAAAAACTTCCTGCAAGGCAAATATCATTATTTAATGTCCTCTCAGACTTATGAATGTCCACTTTTTTTTGTAAATGTTCATTGTTGGCTTTAAAAGAATCAGCAAAAAAACGTAACAATAAAAGTGTTTTGAGTGTTTTTTTAAAGACGAGTCCCAATGTAACCGTCGAAGTAAGAAATGATTCACCACAACGGTTACGTTCACTTCTTCAGCCCAAAGGCTTTCCAGCCAATCATCTCGAGCCAATTCTGGGGTCTGTCCATTTTTTCTTTGAGATATATATGTACAGTTTTTTTCATGAGGGATGAAGAATAAAAAGTCAATCAAAAAATTGTGGCCAATCTCCAGTTTTTTTTTTTGTTTTGTTGTTGTTTTTCTCTTTTTTTGTTGTCACTTTGCCAAATACCTTTTGGTGCATCTACTTCCACTGCTGCCCATAAGAATCCTGTGAAAACTCCATGGTGTCATTACTGTAACCATAGTTACCGGAATAGTCGGCCCCCTGCTGCAGGGGCTGCTGGGCGATTGGCTGGGACCCCCAGTTCTGTTGGTTGTTGGTCTGGCGGCGCTTGGAGTCAGGCTGGTTAAACACGTCCGCCTTCCTCTTTCCACCCACGTTGCCGCCACGGTTGCCCCTAGCCCCGCGAGGACCACGGCCCCTCTGTGGCTGGAAAGGGGCCCCCCTGCCTCCTCGGCCACCCCTTGGACCACCAAGAGGAGGCCCTCTTTGGGCATAGCCACCACGACCTCGTGCAGGTGGTGCTCCACGGGCCCTGGGTGGAGGAGGCCCTCCCCTGTTAGGACGAGTACCACGGCCCCTCATGCTGTACACGTCATCGTAGCCGTAGTAAGGGTCTTCATAGCCCCCACGGTAGTCATGATAGTCGTAGCCATAGTAGTCATCGTAGTAGTCTTCGTATCCATAGTAATCTGGGGGATATGCATAACCCCCTCGGCCACCACGACCCCTTCCTCGTCCTGGAGGAGGCATGCGAGGAGGTGGGTAGTAGTAGTAGTCATCATACCTGCAAAGGGAAGAGTAGAGTTACCGTAAGATCCTAATACTAGGTTAAGTATGGCAACTGACCAATCACATATCTCCATCCCTCACCCTGCATTCCTAGTGGTCTGCCTCGCTGCTTGGCGCTCTTTCCTCTTTTTGTCTGGGGGCTTTGCCAGGACAATCTCGATTTCTTCTCCTCCCAGCTCCTTCCCGTTCATCTCGTCCATTGCCTAACCGAACCAATCAGTGCACAGCGCTTAGACAGAGTACCAGCCAAGCAATAAACGGTATCAAAAGCACGTAGTACTCACCTTTACAGCTGCATCTCTTTCCTCAAAGTGTACAAAAGCATAGTCTTTCAATTTCTTCACTCGCTCCAGTTTTCCAAACTGAGAAAAGGTTTTTTCAAGGAGCTCTTCAGTCACTGCTGTTGCCAGCTTCCTCACAAACAGAACTTTGACCTGTAAAATCAAGCAAATTATTACATGTAAGGATCTTATCACCTTGGAAAACCTTGAACAAAAATGCTTTAATCACATCAGAGTTTCTAACCTTTGCCATAACCTCAGGGTCAGGCTCAGCGACGGGGTCTGCCCACTCCACAGTGACCGGGTTCCCCCAAACCTTGACTTTACCACTCATTAGGCGACGACGAGCCTGTGCTGCAGACTTGTGGTCCTCATACTCCAGGAAACAAAAGCCGCGGTTCTTCTTTTTGTCATCTGGTTGGTGGTAGAGTATCACCTCCTGGAGACCCTCTGTAACAGAAGTTATTGAAATATTAAAACTCTTCAAAAAATGTCATGGGTATCATCCGACATGGCTGAGGGTTTCTGATACAAGTCCACTCGAGTGCCTCTGAACTGACCTGTAACTTTGCCAAAGTCTTCCAAAATACTTTCTCTTGTCTTGTTCTTTGGAATTGATCCAACAAACAGGCGATTGTTTGCAACAGATATACACACTCCCAAGTACTTGCCGGGGCGAATTTCATGGTTGTCACACTAAAAATTAACGGAAACGCCAAAATCTCAATGAAATTTACGTTAAGCAAACAGCAATATCAAATCAATATTATTTATTTATATTTTGTCGAGTGTCTTCTATTAATCTACAGTTAACGTGGTTTAAATGGCCTCAGAGATACTCACAAGTTTCACAGCCTTTTGGGCGTCATCTTTATTGCAGTACGTGATGAAGGCGTAACCCCTATTCTGACCAGAGAGTGGGTCCATCATTAACCTCAGATCCCAGATGGGACCAGCGGACTCAAAAAGTGGCACCAGCTCATCTTCATATAGATCCCTTGGGATTTTACCCACAAACACCTGATGTGGAGAGGAACAACAGATATAAGTATTTACAAAAGAACAAATATGGCATGAGTTTTAGAATGACTTATTAAAAATCTACAGCCAACACTTGGAGTTTCCAGTAATTGTAGAACAAATGGGCTTTGAAAATGAGACAAAAACAAGCCATAACAAAAGCAACACTTTCTACCTCAGTTCCAATTCCTGGTTGTGTTCCCTTAAACACATCCTCAGGTGGAGGGCCTCCGTATTTTCTCTGCCCTGTGGTGACATCCAGGGTGTATCCTGTCCGCTCCAGTAGTGCCTACAACAAAGAAAAGTTAACCATTAAGCTGGCTGCATTGATGAAGAGGCATGCATATTCAAGTTGTCATTTTTACCACAGCATAATAACAAGTAGCTGTTGACCTTAATTTTTGCCTCATCTGGACCCTTAGTGGACTCCTGCACTTTACTCCCTTGTTTTTCTCTCTGTCTGTACGTCTTCATGACTCCACAAAGGAAAGCGCTTTTATTCTACATAAAAACACAAGAGAAGGTTAATATTTGGAAAATGAGACTGCTCCAAAAGACAAAGGTGTGTAATCCAGCCACAGGGTTACCTGTACATGGGACAGGTCACTTTCTTTGAATTGCTGCAGCACAGTAAGGGCTCCCTCTTCGTTGAACTCCCGTAGTGCATCAATGGCCCTTTCATCAAGATCTACATATGCTACCAAACCTGTAAAAAGCAGGCTTAGTGTCAGGCTTAGAAAAGGTAAACACTTTTTTTTTACTGAAGCCAAGCTTGTAAAGAATACTTCAAACACTATGACCCACCTGTCTGGAAGATATTATCTAGACTTTCAGCCACTTTTTGTGGGAGCCCGGCATCAATGAGTGTCTGGTAGTTCTCTGTGTGTGTTGTTGTCACATCCATGGGCTCTTCTTCCTCCCTTACTGGAGCAGAACTGCCGTTCACCTCAGCTGCAGCCATTCTCCTGAACCTTAATAAAAGGAAAAAAATGATACATTTAATTAACTCCATTTGAGACTGTGCATTTCCCTGATCATGAACAAATATAGAAATACTTGGATGTCTTAAGAGGGTGCAAAAATATTTGACACCCAACATTATACGATATCTTTATTATCCAAAGGTTTTATGCTGTCTGCTAAAGTAATGGCCTATGTAAAGAAAAACGGACAGAAATTTAATGATATACACCACACAACAAAAGTCAATATACTAACAATCTTAGAAACAAAAACTGGTGGGAAAACGTTCAGATATTGAAATAACCCGGTCAATTGTGCAAACCACCGACAGTTGCCGTCCCGCCCCCCTCACATGCAGTTTGCTAGCTAACGAGGTTGACACCATTTATTTTCATATTCACATGTGCACAGTTCTAACAGGAAAAACACAAATCTCAGCAATCTGACAAACTCGAACGTTTTTACAGCAAACAGAATCATCTACATTGTTTTCTGCACCTGGGATAACAGTCATATTGATTGGCAGCTTGCTAGCCTGCGAGCTTATA
Organism: Halichoeres trimaculatus; assembly: GCF_033239565.1. Taxonomy (NCBI): domain Eukaryota; kingdom Metazoa; phylum Chordata; class Actinopteri; order Labriformes; family Labridae; genus Halichoeres; species Halichoeres trimaculatus. The sequence continues at coordinate 11,641,013 of NW_027437192.1, forward strand.
CGAAGGCCTCGTCGTGCAAAAGACACCTTTCACAAATCAAACACACGCTCCGTGCATGGTGCAAACAGATAGCTAGCAAAACTCACCGCTACAATTCGGAACTCTTACGGCGACGGGTGTTAAAATGTGAAGGGGTTAAAATTACGGACGAGCAAAATCCTCTATTTTGAAGAATAGGTTTTAGTCAAACACACGAGACAAATTTCCAGACAGCTACGGTCTCGTCGTCGGCTCGCCCGAACAACGCCACCGCTCTGCAACCATCGCGAGATTTGCGTAATGAAACGCGCAGAGGGGCGGGTATGTTAGTTTTTGACGTCGGCAGCTTCTTCTTCTAGAAAGGCACATTTAACCACGCGGAGCACTACTGCCTCCAACGGTTGCTTTTAGGGAATACGTAAACTCTTCCCAGCAGTGCTGTCATGCCCTTGGAATTTTTAATTAAGGAATAATAAAGACCTATACAATCACGTAAACGGATCCTGTCCTGAAATGTGATAATTCTTCCCTCACCAAGCTTCATTGTATCTTTTTCTGTCTTTCTATATTTTCACCTTTAATTTGTCTGATTTGCTTTATTTTTTTTGTCCCTTCGCTACTGATTAATGTGGCAATCTCTTGCATATCCCAAACCGAAATGTCAAAACTTAACCTATCAAAATTATTTTTATTTATTTATTTTTGTACATTTATAATAAACTTTAAAAAAACGAAGGGTCCTCGAAATGTTGTATTCACCAAATATCTGAATAAAAATAATTCTTTTACCACATTTTATCTTTTCCTCCATTGTTTTTAAATACTACTTTTACTCATTTCAAACGTGAAAAAATAGCACTTTAATACTGATTCATCGCTAAACGTTTATAGTCAGTCATTGTCAACAAAGTTCGTATTCTACAACATAAAAAAAACTTGCTAGCGAATGAAAATCTATGGATTGGGTATGCGAATTGTTCTTCCCCGAATCTTCAAAAACACACTAATTCAAGAGGTACTGACAAAGAGGTGCAGCTTCAGATATTGAGGTACCTCAATATACACATCTACTCTGTTTAACAAAGGATTTTAGATCGGAAGAGGACTTAGTATCTTACCTTGAGGAGCTCCACTTTCTGCACACTTTTCTGAAAACGACCAAAACAAACCTGAATAAACTACTACATTTTAAACGTATTATCCAACGATGTACTAGGCCGCCAACTGCCATATTAGTGTTTAGACAACAACAGATGCCTCAGGTTTAGGATATGAAAATTCGCATCCAATGGCGGTTTTAGCAAAACGAGATGTCGCTTAATTTATCTAAGAGGCTAAAATACACACTAGAGGCGCTATAACGAAGAAGTCGTGCATGCGTCCTGGTCCAAGCATTGTTGGTGTTAGCAGGACACTAATTCTGGTGATAAAAACTTCAGATATACTTTTGTAAAACTTTTTTCAAATATAGGTGATATTGGCAGTTCCTCTAACAGTTCCTGGAATTTATTAAGCAATAATACACATTAAAACAAAGCTGATCCGTTTATCGAGTTAATTGAACAACTCCATAAAGTGTGTACAATAATAAAGATCTCAGTTTTTATGCTGATGTAACACCAAAACTATGAGACAATATTTCAGCTAATTAACACAAAAGCTGTATGGTACAGCTGATCTTAAATCAAAAAGTTAACTGTTTAAGTGATTGTACTGTACTGCTTTGACATCAAAACAACTTTGCAAAGGCATACTTATCCTCCCCACTAACATTACACCTGGCTCAAATTTCACCTGGGCGTGGCTGTTGAATAGTGAGGCATTAATGCCTCATTATTCAACAGCCACACCCAGGTGAACCCAGGCAAGTTCATTTTTGACAGCTTCAAAACAGCAAATGCCCCAAATCTGGCTTGTTGGACATATTAGAGTATTGATATTTTAATATGTCCAGCAAGCCAGATCTCCTCTGATCAGAGAAGCTTAGCTTTAAGAGTCTGGCCAGTTGTGTTGTTTTTTTCTTAGTGAAATTCACTCTCATCATCACAAGAAATTATAATAATTACAGCTTAATGAAACCAACATTAAGAAAGAGAGTAGTTATTGAGTATCCGAGCAAAAGATCAGCTTTAGATAAGTTTGTGCTAATGCCAGGTTAAAAGTATAGACTATATATGAGGATACACAGTCAGAAGAGCAAACTTTAGGCGTTTCATGCATAAACAACATGCATGGTAGTAATAACAACACCAAATGAACATACTTATTCCAAAATGCAATTTATTGTTATATTATTATTCATGGTGTCAGTATGAAGTGCCATACAGGACCTGCTTTGACCAGCAGCAAACCAATTAATATCTTTGTGATTATCAGACTCAGGAGGAAAAACTATAACAGGATTTCCAGCATTAGTCATCATATTTTAGTTTTCTGATTTTGCCATGGTGGCGATCAATCTCCTTCTGAAGGCGCTCAATCTCCTTTTTGTGGTGCTCGATCTCCTCTGCATGATGCTTCCTCAGCGCTTCCATCTGCTCTTTCTCCTTCTGCCTGCAGGCCAGAAAGGAAAGGGGAAACATACTTAAAAACAAGCTAAAAAGGGACACAACAACATGTCTGGTACAGTATGTTTCTCACCTGAAGTACCGCTCCTCTTCTGCAACTTCTCGCTTTCCAAATGCACCACCTGCCGCTCTGATCGAGCCGCCACCACCTCCACCTTTGCCTGCTCCTTTGCCCAACTCTCCAAGCTGGAAATTACAGGAGTAAGGTTACCAATCCAAATTCACAGAAAAAAGAAAAAGTGGTCTTTTTCTGTGTTGTATAAAGCACTTTTTTGACTATAAAGTATAACTACGAGGACAGTATAATGTGCTCCTTTTAAAACAATCCTTAGTCAATGGGAATAAATAGGTCTACGGACACATTTTTTGAAACCCAACTAGCATGAAAACCTAACTTGCATTGTGAATTAATTTAATGTAACAAAAAATATCCAATACATTGAATCAACAGGCATTTTCTTTTACTAATTTTAAACATTAAGGTTATAATATTATATGGTTAGTGTAGTGTCCCCATGTTCTTAATTCATAATTAAATTACAACTTGTAATGCAATATACAACAATCTGCAACAGTATTGCAAAGTCCCTTACATTTTTAAGATTTTAAAGTAAACATGAACATATCCCAGTTATTTGAGTTTTTATACTATCCCTGTGGAAACTTAAACCGATAATAAAAACGAACGGAATAACGGACATAATAGTAACTTTTCAGACTTTTTACTACGTTTGCAGTCCCGTTCTTCATTATTTCCGTTATTTCTTTAAAGAAAAAGAGCATCTGTTGTTAAAGTAAAAGTCAAAGTGACATGCGCGAGTCAATCACACAGGGGGCACCTGTCAGGGTACTGCTGTACAGTTTTATATGATAGAAGTGTTATGCATGCTAAGTGTCAACGGTTAAAATGACGCAAAAGTGCTGTTCTTACACCTTAATAAGGCTTATAGCAACTTTTTTTGAGACAATGCTTCCATAAACCGAATATTTACAGCATGACTCCACAAGTTAGCCACTAGCTTGGCTTGCTAACTTTATTAGTGCTCATACGACGCACAACTTTGATAAATAAATGCTAAGCTAACATCCAAAACGTCTCGTGCCAGCAGCACAGTTTACCTGTTCAGATGCCATTCTGATCTGGGAGAAGATGCATCTCCTTAACTGAGCCCTTGGGAGAAACCTTGACATTTTTACTAGGGTGCTTCCAAGTGCTACTTCTCGGGGCAAAAGGAACTCAACAGGTTGGACAAATCTATAATGCGGAAATTTGGAGTAAATGTCTCGCGTGGGCGTGGAGACGCCTCTGTTTTAAAGGCTCGCTGCTGCCACCATGTGGTGAGGGGTGACACACGTTCATTTACAGTCTGACTCACTCTCTTGATTCATCTTTTCTGCCTCCGCTGATCACATCTACGCAAACTACCAGCATGAAGGTATCATACATATATTCTATGTGTATCAAACAATTGTAACTTTTTTTTTTTTTTTTTTTTTTTACTTTTTCTAAATTACAAGTTGCCATACTAGACACACAGCAAAAACAATCAAATAACCTGAAAATTCTCTCTTTTTTTGATGTGATGTTTACTTCAATGTATCAACATAATTGATAGTTCTGTAGCAACCTCAGAAAAAAAAAAATTAAAAAAGGGGAAAAAAGAAAGAAAAAAGATGTAAAGGCAACTCAAGGTACTCAACAGAACATGGGAGGATTCAATTTCAATGAATGAATGGGAGTGACAGTAAAAGAATGACCAAGAGCACACTAACAGGTGACGGAAATTAAAAATGAACTGTATCTGAACTCCGTCATTCCATTTATTTAGATGAAATATGACCTTACAGGTTTATCATATATTGTGACTTTGGACCAAATTCTGTTATTTCTTCTTTTCACACATGCTTTGATTCCTCTTCCATGCACCTAGCTTTTGAAATAGATGAGATTGGTATTTTTATTTAATGTAAAAAAGCAGCTCAAGGTATGCCACGTTGAAATGTAAATATAGCTACAAGTTACTGTTACAGTACGGCAAAGTTTGCCCTCTGACAGGGCAAATAGCCATTATGAGTAAAGGGTTTTGTATTGACACCTTGGACAGACAATCAGATTTTAAGACAGGCAAGAACTATACCAGGCCTCCCTTCTGTATGTGCTTTATTCCATCACACATTAGCACATTTGTTTGCACATAAGGATTTACCAATACCATTTGAAAATAGTTTTGTCTTTCATGACATATTTTTCATTTCCTATACTAACCTTTGAATGCTATATCATTTGGTACCCATTAGAAAAAAAGAGTTTATCCTAAATTTCATTAGTTGGACCAAACAAAACATCCATCAGTCAACTATTATTTAATCTGATGGTTTTAAAAGCTGGCCTTTGAAAAACATCACTGTTAAACTGACCTGGTTTGATTCAAGACGCTCGCAAACCACTTCAATCAACTAATTGGTAGTGTGCGCAGCTAGAGTACACTTTGCGTTTCCCCATTTCCTCTTAATTAATTACATATTTGATATACACAGGAAGTAAAAAAGTAGAAAGGACCAAGACACTCAAACCTTGCTTACTGTTAGTGCAACAGTTCAACTTTTCTCATATGTCAGACATGAATATTATATACACAATGACATAAACCGAGCCATTCTAGCTTTTCTCTGTGGTTCTCTTCTGCGTAAAGGTGCATTTCATTTTCAAATGCTTGTTCCAAAGACAGATCTAAAGCATACATCAAAGAAGTAGTACAGCAAACAAAATATGGGGACGTGTGTGTTTCATGTGGATTCATTAGTTTGTTTACGCATCTGAAGCACTCACATAAAAGACTTGTTAAATTTTGCAAGAACATACAGAGAGATTTTAGGTCTTTAGAGTAAGGATCTCTCACAAGAACATGCACAGGCCTCTTCAGTTAATTTAAAGCTTGTATTTGGTAACTGCAATTTAGCATACACCTGTGTTGTGGTCAATTTACTGATCTTTTGAGTGCTGGATGAGACACACTCAGCAGCACAAAGGGAAGCTTTGCAGTACAATGAGAGGTTGTGGGTGCTGTCGTACAAATGAGTCATAATGGAGTCCCAGTAATGAAGAGTCCTCCCTGTCAGACAATGCTCATCTCTGCACAGCGGTGTATGATCTCACCGTCCCTGACATCCTCCTTTCATTGTCTGGGTCCAGCAGAGTGGTCGGTCTATGAGTAAGAGAAGGCGTGGTGCTGCTGTGATGACGTGCTGCATCCTGTGGAAGTGTTTTTAATGATGTGAAGGTTTCTGTGAAAGGAAAATTATGCCAACTTGCTAGGTCACTGTGTGCTGATTGGGTTGTATCTATACTGCTGAGGGAGTGGAAGGGGAAGTTGGAGTTTCAGTGCATGTTGTACAACAGAGCACAAACAGGGTCAAAGAGAAAACACTTGCACAGTTTTTTATGGAAGTAAAAGAGGTCACTCGCCTTTCCAGGTCGGATGTACTCTGCTGCTCATTTGGTAGTATCATTTTGGTAGTAACGCCTTTGCAACAAATGGTGGCAGTATGCTCTCACACTGCATCTGCTGTGTGTTGCAATGAGTATGAAATAAACTACCATCTGTATAGCATTCTTATAAACAATTCCTTCTACTCTCGTAATGGAGCAAAGCGAGGCTCATTTTGTTTCGAATGTGGATGGAAATTGAGTTTCAAATGGAAAAATGGATATTGCACAGTGATAATCACTGTTGAAGCGATAGCTCAGGTATTCACAGAGGGAGAAGATTCTGCTGTATGATCATGCAATCCAACACAGACACTATTAGGATGTGAAATACCTGATGAGTTTATGAAGATACAGATATACGTACCAGATCTCGTCCTGCAAATTCAAGATTCTGGAGTCTTGTGCCTAAAATTAAAGCAATGCAACTGTTTCTTCTGGTTTGAATCAACATGCATACTTCATGTTGCTCATGCCAGTCTGTGTAAATGTTGCAGAGTATTTTCAGCTGAAAGCTTTGTGACTACATAGCTCCGGAAGTCACAATTTTCATCAGAGAAACCCCAAAAAATGAGTCAAACTTAACTTTGAGAGCTGATTTTTCCTGACTTTCTGTGGTCATGAATGGACTTCCGGCCCACAGGATACAGAGCAGCCAGTTTATCTGGATCCTTTCTGCTGCTCACCTCGCCGGCTCAAGTGTTGCCATAGGAAATAGTATCCTGGCAACAGCGCTAACCTGAGCAAAGACAAAGTAAGGTCATGTAGACGACAAGATGTGGTACAATGTTGCTGCGCCCGGGATTCATTTTCATAACTGGTGCTTGCAAAAACTTTCAATACATTTTCGTGAGAGGAATATTCTGCATGATATTCATACCTCGTGTTTTCACGGCACGTTTTAGCAGCCTTTTTGGTGCAGGCTTTCGAAATCTGCATGTTTAGGGGGTCATGCATAATGCTGTAATGTGCCCTGTTCAACCTGTGCACTATCAATAATTGCATGAAATAGCACCTCAGGGAAAGGCGTGTGGATATACCTCAGGGGATGTAAATGAACCTTCTGTGCCAACCCATATTGCAAAGGTATTTGCATTCTGCTTAGTGCGAGTCATACACTGCTTTCAACAGAGTCTGTACCTCATACTGCAGAGGTACAGAAAACGTGATAAACATGCAGCAAAATAAAGTGCACCTGGTTTATATCACAAGTTATTTGATATGTTAAAACACTGGATGGTGCTGCAGAAGTATTCAGCCTGCCTTGTTTCCCCTTAAGTGCATTAAGCTTATCTAATTCTCCAGATCTGTCTGTGCTGGGACTCCTCGCCGCTAATCGCCCTCATCATGAGCCGCCTGGATGTTGCCAGTGTTGCTATGGTGACCAACAGGGATGATAAAGTGGTTCAGGTTCTTCATGTTCTGTACATACAAGGTCTTTTGGGCTAAGACACTGAGGTAGAAATTGTTGGTGATAATAAAGGAGGAAATGACTCATTTAGCATACTGAGAACAATGTGAGGAGCGTGTCCAAAAAACAATTAGCTCTTTGGAAACAGTGAAGGTGAACACTTATTTTCTCATTGTGGCAGCCCAGACTGCTGGGCACTCAACATCAGATAGTTGTTAATGTCAAGGATAAGACTGTCAAATGGATAAGAAAACATTTCTATACAACTACAGCAATGACTGGAGTTAAGAAACTGAAAGTGTTTAAACAAAGCATTAAAAGTGAGACAGTTTGTGTCAGGTAGACCATTTCTTAGTTGTAACAATGCCACTTGGGAATAAATCTTATGGTGCTGTATAGCCTGTTTATTAACCTTTTAAATGGAGCTATATTTGTAAGGAACAGGCATTTCTGAGCAGCAGAGCTTAGTGTGTGGGGCAGCAAATTTGCCAAATCTTGCCGATGCCAAACAGTTTCTGCGTCTGTTTCTATTAAACTGTAAGGCTTTACTTTGAGACCTGATTTAGTAAAATGCGAAAATGCTCAAAATGGTTTGACTCACTGTTAACATATTTTTGTATCTTATAGTATATCTGTGTTCACTTGTCATCTCAAAACATTATTTTGAGCTGGTTTAGTTGAGAGTATTGCATTTATTTTGCTAACCAAGGAGAGTGTGTAACATTAGAAAGTCAAATCTAAAAACAGTGAAGCTACAACACTTGTGTAGCAGGGCCATTCACTCTTAGACTGTTTAATAGATGCAATCTCTGTGACATCAACCACCTGTTTCTGAAGTGGAGTATTGAAGCATTTTGTTGGTGGGTGCCTTACTGGGAATAATGACCCAACCTAACTTTTGGTTGATCTGACAGGTGAAGGTGAGACTAGCTGTTAGCCTTCTTGCTAACAGCCACAGGGTGCTTGCCTGCCACAGTCTTGGTATTTTCAAAGCTAGTCTCGAAAAAAACAAAAACACACTTGTACAGTGTGTTCAGTTAAATAAACAAGTTCAATCAAAAATGTTTGTAACAGCTTGTAAACATCTACATTACTTGTTGTAAAAATCAGCTTTACTGAGTGTGTGTTGGTATGTGTCTATGTGTGTGTTTTCTGGCACTTCTGAAGCGAGCCTCTTTTGGACACTCGAGGAACTTTTCAGCAATTCCACAATTCACTGACCACAGTTTTTATAAAGGACCCTTTATACAACCACTTGTATACCATACCTTTACCATGCATATGAACAAGCTAAGCAATAAGCTAGCTGCTCCCAGACTTGACTTTGGCAGAGTTAATCAGAGCTAAATACTAATTACAGTATGCTAACATACTTGCAACTCTATTATTTACTTTGGTAACCATCCTCGTAATGCAAGCTAGCACAATGAGTTATTATTATGTCCAATAAGGAACTACTACAGCTTTGCTCAGTTTGGTACCTGTCTTGTTTACAGGTCCCTGCACAAGACACCATAAATGTTCTTATGGTTGTTCAAGACAAAACAGCTATGATATTAACCATAACATTAACCAAAGTCATTTGGGTTCACTGTTCTGGCAATATGAGTGTCTAGATGATATTTCAGCCTTCATATTATTTCTAGTATTTTTGGTTACTCAGAGAAAAACTATGAAAAATTTTACTACAGAATAAAGTCTTGTTATGTCCTCCAATAACAGTTTAGGGTTGAAAACTTGAATTTCAAAGTATTTTAAAGAGTGCCATATAAAGGGCTTAGCAGTCAAAGCTTTGTAAAGAGTATGTTCAACTTTAATTCTCTATTTAGAAAACACTGTGCCTTTTCTATACCCACTCTATTGACTCATGCAGTTATGAACACTATGTGCCTCTTTCCAAGTTTCCTGATGGCTTTATTGTACAAAACTTACAATACACTTCAACATGAAACCCATCTACATTCCATCAAAGTTAGTCATTAGACGTCTGTCCAGTCAACCCCTGCGGTTCGCATGCGGTCCAAAAGTGAGAGTGTGGAAACATCCCACTGGGAACCTCTCTCAAGAAACTGCTGGCAATTAGCTCTGACGCACAAACACAGCTGTAACCCACCACATCGGGCTTTTTTTTTTTCATCCACAGCCAATGGGGGCCCTGTTTCTCACAGCGAATGGATCTCTCCTCAACCTTAATCAGGGGTGAAAGCAGTGTGTGAGGAAAGATTTTGGAAACCTAAGCCCTCCTCACCACTCCTGCTCCCTGCATTGATCCCCTGAGTGGTCTGTGATTGCTTAAGAAACAAAGAAAAACGAAAAAAGGATATATATATATATATATATATATATATATATATATATATATATATATATATATATATATATATATATATATATATATATATATATATATATATATCGGGAAGAAGCTTGCCTCCCAGAAACAGACAAGCTGGTGGGTTCAACGTCTCAGAGTTTTGCTTTTGGATCTGCTACGCTCTGGAAAACAAGAGTATGGTTTAAGCTGAAGAACATGCTGTTCTAAAGCTGAAAGCCCTGAAATAAGCTAATCTCCACTGCTGAAGTTTTGCTCCCCAGTTATGACTTTAAACAAGGCACAGAATCTTAAACTGGGACCAGTGTCAAAACTTATACACAAAAAGAGGATGAACCTCTGTTTTGGCTGAGTTTTCAAATGTTGAAACTCCTGTGATTAATATTTAGCTGGTTATAAAATGATCACTCTGCACAATTTTGTACGATCAAACCAGATCATCAAAATGAAGAGGGATCATTTCCATCCAGTGATTCTTAATGTCTGTTACTGCTACCACTGGGTAAGACACAGATGAGACGACAACATGCTGCTAGTTTTCCACAGCAATAGTTACTCGAGAGTGGTACACCAGTTTGACTTAATAGCTAAATTGTGCTCCCTATACTGCTGCTCCTGTCATGTCTTCAAATTAGAGGCATAAAAAGCTTTATATATATATATATATATTCAACACAAACTTTCAGTGACTGGTTGTGTTTTGAGAATGCAGGAGGGGTCTTTTTCATAAGAGAGCACTGCTTCTTTATTATGTGCAGCTGACCTTTTGGCCAGGTCACCACTGTGAAAGAAATCCTGACTCAATGGGTTTTTGGGGGGGTTAAATAAAAAAAAAAAAAAAAAAAAGATAAATGAAAATAAAGGCTCCTGTGATGAAGCAGTTATTGGCATTGAAGCCTCTAAAGAAGCCAAAACGAACAGTCTTGGAGAAAGTACTTTGTGCCACTGTTGATTTACAAGCAGCTCTTAGAATTTAATATAAATTTATGAATGCTAATTTGATTTATGTTACCATTAATACTCAAACTGATGTGGTTGGGACCTGAAACAGCTTCTGTTTGTAGTTTTCTGTACAGAACGTTGCTTTTATGGTGTCCACACCTGCATGTTAATGACAACATTACATAACGGCGCACAGGCATGGGGCTGATGTTCCTCTGGTAAGTGAGCTGGCTGTACTTCACTGTCTTGTTGCACAATATGCTGCAGCTGAAAGACACTGACTGGTTCCAGATTTAATCCATAAATCAATCCTCTAATTGTCTAACGGCCTCTCTTTTCTTTGCTCCTTTCTAGTTTTCAGATAAAATGTCACCTTACACTTTTGTACAAATTTTAGGTGACAGCGTGTCATTAGCTTCAGCAAAGACTTCCCGACTACTTTACTTCCACTGCTCTCCTCTCCTCAGCCTTTTCTTTGTTCTGCGTTGTAGGATATAATATGATCAGCAGCGAGCGGCTGGTCTGCAGAAGAATTACTGTCAGTATCAGAGCATATGATGGACGGTTTCCTCGCTCAGAGAAGCTTGAGACAATATTGCAGTGAAAATATTTTGTGGTTATACAATACAGCTAGTAAAAATGGATTTATTCTATTGTTATTCTTCTTAAAATATGTTTCTAATTGGTTGACAAATGTTAATTTTTATGTCTGTTAAGACTGTCAGATGCAGAATAACAGTATTTTGAACTGTAGAGATGTCTGGCCAAAAAATCTACAGCCTGCTTCAGAGTTTTATTGCAGCGTTATTGACCCTGCTGGATTGGAAATACACAAAGCTCTCTGAATGTTAAGTTTCTCTTCTTATCTCTGTTTTTTTTGTGTTCATCATGATAATACATAATTACAGTACACTTTGAAGAGATGGATAAATAACAAACCTGTGTTGCAACTCCATGGAGTAATCAATAGAGACCATAATTTTTTTTTTTATCATGCCCCTTTCTTATTTTGCATTTTGGTGCTGGCCACTTGATTAAAAACAGTTTCCTGATCGACTCTTTGGAGTGTAGAAACCAAAATAGACCCCAAAGTCAAATGTCTTTTGCATCAGCAGAAAATAATATGTAAATCAAAAAAAAAGAAAAAAAAGAAGGAAAAAAATAAAGAAAAAAGAAAAAATGAAGAAAAAAGAAACAATTTGGTTTCCTAAATATGATGGCCCTGAAATTCAAAGACAATAGAACTAAAAAATGATCGCCCGAAAAAGAACCCCCCCCCCCCCCCCCAAAAAAAAAAAACAAACAAACAAAAAAAAAACCAAATCTTTTATGTTTTTGCATTGTCGTGCACTTTATGGCCACCGTATCTTAGCTTATATCTTCATGTTTTTTTTTGCTAGGCACTGCCCTGTTGGCTATGGCTGCCTTTTGCAGCAGCTTCCTCTTCTTTGTCCGTTTTTTCTAAGTTTTTCGTCTCTTTTTCATAATCTTTGTATTTGGAGTGGATTATTAATTTGTATGGCTCATTTGTTGGTCATGGACACCAAACTTTTTGTGGCTTCAATGATAATTTTACTATTTTTTCTCCTGTGTTTGTCTGGAGATCCTACATGTAACCATGGCTGCATTGTTTACATGTGAACTCAGCTGTCAGCAGCCTGTGGCATGTCAATGCTAACTGGTGTAAGGCCTGATGTCTTCCCACAAGGTGAGGAGAAGGAGTTTTGGACGACATGCTGGTTCTCAGGTGTGAGCTAAGAAGTGACGACATGGACCTGTCCTTCCATCCATCGTTATTGGGAACATAAGATCTATCTCTAATAAGATAGACATGCTAGCTGTGCTAACCCAGCAACAGAGAGAGGCAGAGGCAGAGGCCACTTCAGCACACAGAGGCAGAGTAGCATCATGCTATTCACAGACATGGCTAACAGAGCTAACTTCAGACACCAACTCCACATTGGAAGAGCTTCACCTGCTGTGAGCAGACAGGATCTAGGAGACAGAGATGGAGCATGGCTGAAGAAGCTTTCTTACTTTTGTTTTCTTGATTGCTGCTGTGACTTCAATTTTGTTGTACTTGTTACAGTGACAATACAGTTCTATTCTATTCTATTCTATTCTATTCTATTCTATTCTATTCTATTCTATTCTATTCTATTCTTAAAAACTGACAGCAGGGCTAATTTAAAATAACTCATATAATAAAAATACAAGGGTTAAAAGTTATACATAGATAAAGGTTGGAATAGGGGGATGATACTTTTTGACCTCTAGTTGTCTCCTCAGCTGTTTCAAGTCAATGAATTTGCCTCTGTAACCCAGCCTACCGCCATTATTAAATGCACTCTGCAAATAAGTAACAGTCACAGCAATGGGGAATAAGCTGTTTGGCATTGGCAGAAAGAAAATTGGCAAAGTTTTCATTGGTACCACCAGGATGCTCATCCCACAAATCACGTTTCTTACAAATGTTTCATTCTTTATAAGGGAAATACACTTTCTAACGGTACAAGATTTATGTCAAGAAGCTGCGTTACAACAAAGAAATAATCTACCAAACACTGACCGCCTTAGTTTTTTTGTATTATGTTCATTTAAATGATTGTGGAGTACTTTCCTTAGTTGATATTATGCTCGTTGATACTTTGGAGCAATAACTGCATTATCTTTTGTTGTTGCTTCTCTGTTCTGGTTGTTAGAAGGAAGTTCATTCTTCACACTTCTCTTTCTTGTACATTTTGCTGAATCTGTTTAAAATCTACAGGAGTTTGAAAACTAAACCCAGTGCTGCTTTAAACTTCAGAATGATAATTTATGTACTGCTGGAAATGATTAAAAAAACACCAACGCCTATTCTTTCACTTCTCTCTGCAGGTCTCCAGGGTTAGCATCTGCTGTTTCTATAGCAACAGCCTCCAATTAAGACACAGCAAGGACCTCAGTGTTACCGCCAGCAAGGTGCTAATTGAGACTGGGTTTCTCGTCAGAAGGGGTGAGGGTGCTGAGATGAAAAAAGAATTGTGTGTGTGTGTGTGTGTGTGTGTGTGTGTGTGTGTGTGTGTGTGATCATTTGCTTCAGGATGTTCTTAGCATTGGGACACACACAGCATATGTTAATTATTGTGTTTATGATTGGATTTGCTTTGTGAGAGGCAGAGGCAGGAACTGCATGCCTATAGATTAGAGTTAATGTTTGCACCAACTTTATAGCTGCAGAAAAATAGTATTTAGGTGGGTGTGGATTATGTTTGTAGAATTACTTGTAATTTGCATCTTAAAGTAAGGCAAGGCAAGTTTATATGTAGTAAAGCTAGCCACATTTATTTTTCTAATGTGAGTCTGATTTAAATGTGTGTGTGTGTGAATATAAAAGCCCCTGATCCCTTTAATGTGCAATTTAAATGTTTTTGTTATTTGTGCATTAACAGTCTTTCACAATGTCTCATAGTTTGCATTCTTAGTTTCATTCTGTGTCCCTCTCTGTAGCTGTCCATCCATCTCACAGACAATCTGTCTCCTTGCTCACTGGATGCATCCAACTGCAGGTCATGACATGAAAAGAAACACAAATAATGAGGGGCCACACTGACTCATGTGGTATATTTTTGGAGCCGCATATCAGAAGCTGCCAAATTAGCTCCAGCATTTGAGCTTTTGATTGTCAACTAGACAGACAACGCAAAGATGACGTCTGATGCAGCGATGGATGAGCACAAAATGGTGCACGTCTTGTGACGGGGTAACAAACGTTAAACTGCAAGGAAAAAAAACTGGCATCTCCACTTCAGCACACAAGCCGGTCTGCTCCTCCAGCTGACCCCACGAAATGAGCAGCGCTTCACAAATGGAGGATGTAAATCTTCTTTGCTTATGGCTTGCAGCAGAATTACAGCAGGCTGGTCCAATTAAAACAAAAAAGAGGTGATTTTATGGAGGGGAGAGAAAGCGTGGAAGCTTATACTGCAGACTGAGCAGCAAAACTAAATCTAAACTGTTGAAACATTTGTCCTATTTTTAAAAGAGGCCATAATCATATTTTGGCCCTTGTCAAGAGTGTTTGTTTTCTCATTACTCAACTTCATAGATCTCCTTTTTTTCCTGTAATGATTCGCCTCCCTGAAAAGCATGAAAATAGAACAGAGGAGAATTGCACTTTTATCATCTTTAGAGATTGCTTTTTTTTGAACCTGCAAATCACGTCTATATTTAGAGAGAAAAATGTTGGCCCGAGGCTTTAATGTGGCGCGGCTCTAACTCCATTACTCCATGTTCTGTTTCTGCACATTTCAGTTTGTCTGATTGGGATTTTACTTCTTTTATTTTGGAGGTTGTTTTCTTTCTGTCAGACGTCAAACAGGGTCTAACTCTTCAAGAAGAGCTGTGAATAAGATGCTGCTACAGATGATGACCACATTCTTAATGTAATATAGATGTGTTTTATTAGAAATAAGTCACATTCATTTTGTGCTGTGAAAACTGTACATTTAAAGGAGGTAAAACAGAACAATAGAAACAAAGCTGTGACAAGAGAATACAAATGGGTCTTTGATACGAGTAACTCGAGGTATGAATCGGGCTGGATGCAGGAGTCTGCAGGGACCGGGGGAATTGGCTGGTAGCACATACTGAGTTACTGACAAGGTTATCAAAAACACACCATAACAGAAGACATGAGGTTCAATCACTCCTCGCTACACAGCGAAGAGCAATCACAAATATCCTGAAGCACAGTTTAGAGATACCATTCATCCTATATAACGTCTGCTTTATAGAAGTACAATAATCTACCTGTCACATAGAGCTCCAAATATGGAGTCTTGTGCTAACAAATCTCTAGTGAATAAATTCCTTGAATTACTAATACAGATTTGTCATACAATATTCCCATAAAGCATCTATATGCTCTGTAAATATGAGGAAGATGGTACAAAAGTTTGGAAACATTTGTAAGAAAAAATACTGCCAAAATCATATCAGTCTTGCTTGAGCATCAAGCGCCCATCATATTGCACTATTTCACACTGATGGCTGAAAACACAAATGTGTTGAAGTCTCGAGGACCTGGCGCCGCTCTGGAAGTCACATCGGCGCCAGGAAGCCTCTGCTCGGTCCAAGAGTCCTGCAAGGCTGAGCAAAAACATAAGGGCGATAATGAAGAGTCTCGCTGAACCCCTTGAATTCCTCATGTACAACATGGAAGAGCCTGCATCTTGTGCCAGCTGAGAGGAGGCGCACACCCGCCACATTTCCAGCATTTTTTTTTCTTCTCAATACCCAGAGTGCACTGCTCTTCCTGTGTGAGAGTCTGTGTTTGTCCTGGTGCTGGTGTTTCAGTATAAAAGAGAAACCAGGTCACGTCTGTACCAACGATCACCTCCATCATCACTCTGTGTTTGTCCCCATGCAGTCCATCGCAACACATTACAGATGCAGTTATTACTTTTTTTTGGAGCCTGATGTTGTCATTTACTGTAAAATAAACAATATATCTTGTGCCTGACAGCAGCGGGGACGGACAAATTAAAATAAAGACACTAAATTCATAATGACAATAACAGTAATAGCAATAGGAGTAATAATAAGTGGTTGATAACAGCAGTGTGAAGCACTATCAGCATGATTCAGCCTGCACTCAAAGAGAGGAGCTATATTCCCCTCCGAGTCTCATCAGAGTGTCTTTAAAGGCTTTTTGAAGCGGTTCCAAGTGAAAGCAGAAAAATTAAAATAACCCACGGTTCAAAAAAGCAAAAGCGTGTGTGCTCATTTAAAAGTGCAGAGTATTGGACTCCAAGCCTGAAACTGGCCCCTTTTTTTGCTCCTTGCCTTGTCTTAGTTTGGAAGTGAACTTGGCTGTTTGAGAAGCAGCCAAGAGTTCCGGTTGTTCCTCCCAAAAAGCAGGGAGGACACACCGTCGTTATATTATTTTATTTTTCTCCAAAGTTGAGTTGAAGGAAAAAAAGAAGCACAGACATGACGACCACATCTTCTGAACCCAAGCTGAAAGGTTCAGGAAACTTCCAGCGAAGCGCGAATGGAACCATTAACCAGTCCTGGTCCATGGAAACCACCGTTTACTTCACTAACCCTAAGACCATCTGAGCACCCAGACATGAGGTGCTGCAAGTCCACACAGAGAAGCTACATTAAACATTCCTTTAACACCACCTCACTCCTCCATCTCTACTTCCCTTCCTGCTCTGGCTGAGGGTTGAAGACACTGATTCTGGGACCAACTTCCTCACTGCCTGGGTTTCCCCTCTCTTCTATCCATACCGGATCCAATTCCCAAACCAAAAACGGTGACCAAGGTGAAATCAGGCGGCTTCTCAAGCCCCCCTCAGACCCCTCAGACCTCCGTCTGCAGGTCAATAATGTCCTGCCCCACCAAAGGGATGGTGGTGCTGCTCTTCTCCCACTCCACAGAGTGCAGCTCCAGAGGTGAAGCAGCCAAGGGCTCCAGGTCTTTCCGCACCCACGCAGGGGGTGACTGTGGGATCCCCCGGACTCCCTCCCAGGGCCTCTCCATCGGAGCCTGCTGCTTGTCCTGCGGGATGAAAAAGAGGAGCCACTTTAGCTCTGGTGCCACCCATCAGCCCTGAGCAATTCTGATTTAATCAAAATGAAATGGGTTTCATTACATCAGGGTGATTTTCTAATAATGAAAGTCATTTTGTCATTCGGGGACATTAGTCCTCCTTTGAGGCAAGTGTAATATCTGATGGTGTGTGTCGTCTACAGGGGGTAAAATTTGAGACTGTGAGGTTGTATATAAACACTCACACTGTGGTTCGTTTTGTCACTTCCTCCTGATGACACACTCCATCTCACAGACTGTAAGAAGGAAGAAGGAAGAGAATACATCCTTATTCACATGACCTCCAGGTAAACACAACCAAAGTTCAATACACAGATCGCTGGTTGTTTCATCAGGTCATTCTTACACCCAGGACGCTGCCTCTGTCATGTTAACCTTTAACCTTTACTCTTCTGAAACTCCGATCTACTGAAATGGGTGATGAGCAAACAATCACAAAAAGCTACCTTGCTGTCAGAAGCAGGGGACTCTCTGTCTTTCTCAGCATGATGTAGCTTCCTGTTCAGGTCCTGGAACATGTTCTGGTGGCGTTTCTTTGTGTGCATTATTTTCTGGAAAAGACAGGAAAAAATACTCTCACAGAAATTCTCTTATGCACATTTCTTTATATTATTGCAGAGGAGAATCCTTCGATATTTACCTCAAAGTCCAACTCAGCGTAACGCGACTTCTGCCTCTGTGAGAAAACATAAAATGAGGGCATAAAGAGTCAGTTTTGTGAAATAAAAGTGAATGGAATATTGTGAAGAATCCTTTCTGCAAGAGCAAATCTACGTTTCTATCCAGTCTTACCTCCAGGGAGCTCATGGACAGCGTGGAGATGGTTTCACTCTTTGACATCATGGAGTTCATGGACTCGAAGGTGTTCTCCAGGCTGCTGTGTGTGATGTGGGACTCGCTGGACATGTTGTGGATGTTCTGGATCGGGGAGTCTCTCTCAGAGTACGACATGCTGACCTGATCCGCGGGGATCGGCTTCATCCCGAATGCAGCCTGGGGTTCAGCAAAGGGCCCGGTCAGGTGCATCAGCCTGGCCTGTGGCAGCTGCTCCACGCTGATGTTGTACTTGGTGGGGTCGTCTTTTGGCTTGGTCCTGAGGGTGGAGGTGGTGTTTGGCATGAGGACGTAGCCGCTGCCGTCTGAGAGGCCGCCTTCAGCCTGAGCACGAGCGAGATCGGCGTCCAGCTGCTGGAAGAGCTCGCCCTCGCAGACGTACACGGGTTTCCCACAGGTTGGGTCGACTCCTCCTGCCAGGCGGCTCTTCTCTCTCTTCAGGGTGAGGGTGTGGCTGGAGTACTCGGGGACGGCCTGCATGTGGCTCTTGTTGGGGTTGGATGGGAGGGTGTGGAAGTTGGAGCCCATGGGGAGAGGCAGCTGAGGAAGAGGCATCTTCTCTTCAGAGGAGCTCTTCATCCCTTTAGTGGACAAAGTATGAGAAGGGTTAAAAAACCAACATAGAATCAGGTCATGCTCAATTAGCTGGTTTTGTTGAGATGTTTTCTTTTTAAAGATTAGATATTGAAGTGCAGAATGAAAATGGAAAAATGGTTAGGGGTAAAAGTAACAGGGTCTTACCTTGTCTGCTTGAATCTCCATCCTTTTCATTATCAGACGGCTTATGAAAGAATAAAAAACATTCGATTAGAGTCTAATGTATGCACGTATTCATTCAGCGGTATAACACAGGAGGCACTCAAGACATTAAAGCGGCAATAAGCCAAGAAATTTACCATATGCTGGGAGTGGCCATTGTGGTGGGAGCTGCCAGAGTCTCCATTGCCGTCATCTTTGCGATCAACGACTCTGCACTTTACCGCTTCTTGAACCTAATGGATGAAGAGAAGGAGATCAGCTCATGTAACCCCATTAAGAGAAAAACACAGCTTCCCTTTTTGGTTTCACTTTATCTCATTTATAAACCCTTTTCTTCACCTCTCTACGCAGGATGCAGTGGACCATGACGATGATGAAGCCTTCCAGCGAGTCGAAGACAGCGAAGAGGATCTGGAAGAGGGCGGAGCGGCGGTCGGTGATGGCAAGCACGGCGGACATCCAGGTGAGCGCCAAGAGAGGGAGGACAACGCAGGAACTCCAGAGCGACGCGCTGGGAAAGGAAGAAACCCCCAAAAGATTAGATACAAAGGCTTCTGATCCTCTACTGTCTTCAGCCCCGTTGTTTGATATCTGAACACATCATCAGTACACCTGATGCAGGCGATAAGCACCATACTCAGGCTGTACAGAGAAGATCAATAAGACCTACCCGGCTCTCTCCTTCAGCTTCACGTCGGTGATGCCGTCCTTGGACACCAGCTTGTTGAAGACCAGAATACCAATGACCATGTTCACCTGTAAGCAAGAGAAAAGAATTAAAAAATGGATAAGGCAATCTAATAATAGCTAATGCATTTACAAACAGATAAGGTACTGTGATGGATTGGGATGTCAAAGTACCAGAACAACAGCTGCAGCCGGGCCAACAAAGGAGTAGAGGAGTCCGCCCTCGAGAGACAGCCAGCAGCTACAAAAGAGAGGAAAAGGAATATTAATGCTCGGGCTCAGAGAGGAGCTTTTCTGGATGATTGCATCGAAAAAAGAAGGTCTAAAAAATGGCAGCAGGAGACGAGACTTACTAGGTGACAGTGCCGTATCCTTTTGCTTTTGTGAAACCGACAGCCACAGCCACAACCAGAGCAGGGAGTCCTAGAAGACGTGCAAGAAAGAGGGAAAAGTTAGAGCATGAAGAGATGCAAAGGGATGAAAGAAAAGTGGTGCAACAAGAGAGGAAAGAAAAGTCAAGCAGAGGTGGTCTTACCCCAGCCCAAGCACAGAAAACGCTTGCGAATGATGCGGTTGCGCAGACGACCAGTGACAGCCATGTAGGACTGCCAAGCTTCAGTCAGCACCCAGCAGAAAGAGGAGAGGAAAAAGAAGTGCAGGAGAGCAGCGACCAGAGTGCACACCACCTGTCAGAGCCCAGAAGGAAGTGAGGAAGTGAGGAAGCAAGGAAGAAGGAAAGGAAAGATAAGTCTGTTAGTGCTGCTGCAGTGAATTCAAGAGGCTGCACAAAGAGCAGCTGGGAGAAAGAGAGACTTACCTTGTTGCGAGCCTGAGTTTGTCCCACAAGAATGAGGGCATTGGAGCAGATGATGGAGAGGCAGAAGTTGATGAGGATGACGGAGCGCTCGGAGCGGATGTACCTGGAAATTTGAAAAGAGAAGGAGAAGATTTAGAGATGAAACAGGCAGAGAGAAAGGAAAACATGCTATGATATCAAAAGTTGGGGTGCTTACTTCCAAACTGAGACGTAGATGATGATAAGGAGCAGCAGGGTTAGCGAGGAGACCCCACAGCCGACGATGAGGGTCACGGACGGGAGGAGTGCCTTGTCCATCATCTGCAGGAGACAAGACCAAAGGTTGCTTTAAAACAGGCACAAACACACATATATACATATTCCAACAGAAATATGTATGCACACACACACACACGTAGATGCACGCACGAGCTAAAGCCTCCAGGCGGTGTGTGTGCTATCTAGAACAGCAGACAGCTCCCTGCAGGCAAACGGTTGAATGGCACAATCAGGCCACGGCTGAGGCAAGGTGACCCCACGGTGAGCGTGTCAGAAAGATGGAGCGGCAAACCAAACAAACGGTCAGGGTCAGTGCATTTCTCCATCCAGCTTCAGAGTCAGCAAATGAGGCGAGGAGGATACTGCACATATATCTCCCTCGCTGGAGCGAGGAGGGAGTGTTGTCCGATTCCCGGGAGGAGCTCTCAGGCTGTGTTCTGTCATTACTCTGAGCTTTAAATCACTGACAGACATCCTGAGCTCTATATTTCCTTTTCGTCCCCGCTGCGTCTTCTCGCCATGTTGCTGTTTTTGCAGCTCCTCGTCTGTCCCTGCAGCACCGAGCAGGTGGACCATTATCACCTGTGCATTAATCTG
The DNA here is from genome assembly GCF_033239565.1 of Halichoeres trimaculatus. Lineage (NCBI taxonomy): Eukaryota > Metazoa > Chordata > Actinopteri > Labriformes > Labridae > Halichoeres > Halichoeres trimaculatus. The sequence goes on from NW_027437192.1 coordinate 11,662,281, forward strand.
CCGCCACCTGCCCTTCTGATCTCTTGACAGCAGCTTAGCGCCTGACACTGCCAGCGGCGCCAACCGTCCCCATGTTTCAAACCTGCCCTGGCAACGAACCTCAGGTGGAGGAAACAGAGAGAGGATCGTCTTCCCTGCTGCTCATTCACCTGCAGGCCGATGGGTCACTGCTGCACACACAAATCTCACCTTCTTCAGATGTCACAAAGCGGCCTGGCTAACAGTGTGGTCTGTCTGTCTCACATCATCCCTTTACGCAAGATTTTTGAGTTCTCTTAAATCAAGTCATTACCGCCGTAGAAAGAAACGAGTTAAAGCTATATTTTTAACAATGTGAGAAAGGGTTAAGCGGCTCAAAAATTGCGTGAAATATAATAAATCTTTAGGATTGAATTTGTGCAGATAGAGGGGGAAGAATGGGCACCACATTGGCCTTCCTTTGATTTATGAGGGTTGTAAATTCTCATATTGAATCCTATGTGAAGCATGTGATTGCTATTGTGGCCAGAGTCTGCGATTTTAAACAGCAGCCTTGAAGGATTGTTCCCGTGAGCTCAGCAGAAGCTCTTCTGGAATCAAAGCACAGCTGGTGGAGTCTGAGGCCTACGGCAGCCAAAACACTAATTCAGTGTGGCAAATTTGTTTCAAAATCTCTCCAACTACATCAGAAGCGCCCCCAAAACAGATGGCAGATAACAGAGCGGTGAGCTGTCTTTTCACTTTAGCATAAACTGAATCAGGGGAGAGCGAAATATAACAAGTGATACAGTATGTTCTGTTCCCTTTCCTCCCCAATCTCCAGATCTGGGTTGATGCTTGCACCCTGGGGCCTCTGAGTGAGATCCAGACAGCCACTTTGACCTATATATGATGCATGTCTTCTGTCTGTCCTTGATCAGATCACTTGTTCTCATTTTGGATAAATCACAAAAAGTTGAAGAGAAACCTTCAACTATTACACCTTTTCTGCTGTTTGCAAAAAAAAATGCCTCTGCTAAGAGGTGAAGGGCATCTGCAGCTCCTGCTCGAGTGTCATGTTTCCAACACACATGATGCTCCTGGAAACAGACCACATCGAACCAGCGCTGCAGTAGCTTTGTTTTTTTTTACCCACATCTGCTTCTCTCTTCCTCTCACATGGCGAGCAGAGAGACGTTATTGAAAATGTCCACAGCACACATCAAAGGATGGATGCAGAGATGGGCAAGGAGGAGGAGGAGGGGGAGTAGGAGAAGAGGGGGGAGGCTTAGGATGGAGATGGGGGGGCATCAATGCATGACCAGACGTCTGTCTCTCATTGGTCCGCCTCCCCCTCTATCTTTCTCTTTCTCTCTGGCATTTTCAGACTGGCTGTTGTGGCCAAAGAGGAGAAGAAAAAAAGGAGAAGGAGGAATATGAAGAGGAGGGGGTGGATGTAATCGAGAATTCAGAGATATTGGCAGACGGGATGATTGCTGCAGCTGCTTTTTTTTCTTCTTCTCCTCTTTACAGTGGCGGGAGGATGAAAACAGCCTGTAACAAATCTATTAAGGGGCTGTTTAGACTGCCAGCTGCAGAATTAAACAAACGTGGGATGTAAACAACAGGTTGACGGGGCAGCATAAAAACACTGCAGATATAAGCTGTTTTACCAGTGCACAATAAACCTCGTTAAAATGTTTCAAAAAATGCACATTTAAGATTCAAAATTCCTCCCACTGATCCTCATCTGTTGATTTCTTTGTGTGCAGCAGCATCAGATGAACAGCAGAGATGGACAGGCCATTTCCTCTGTCCTGAGGGGGGCTGTACAGAGAACAGAGGAAGGAGGAGGAAGAAGGAGGAGGAGGAGGAGGAGGAGGGGGCTCTCTCTTTCTCTGTGCATCTATGTGTAGTGTATGTGTGTGTATGTGGGTTTTTCCCCCTCAGCATCTCAGTTATCAAAAATCACACAGGCCGAGCTCGCGCTGCAGAAGCCGTTGCCACGGCAACTGGAGAGCGAGCAGCTTTGGAGGCAACAGAGTCTACAGGGAGGAAAATTACACATTGTCTCTTTTTTTCCTTCTTGCGCATGAAATAGAGCGATGCGTAATGACAGATTTCGGTTATCAAAGCATCCGGAGCTTTCACAAGTTCCCCTGCACTCACTCTGCTCACTTAAGATTCATATGCATTATTTAAACAAAATTCATGCACGATCTGAAATCATCTGTAAAACCAGGTTACACGACGATTAGAAAGTCAAGATGAGTGATCGGATGAGCAATTTTTCGTAACTGCTTTTTGTAATAGAGTAAATCGCTAAAAAAACTGAAAAAGCTCTTTTTGTTAATGCTGTGATAATATTTATTTGGTCAATTACGCAGCGGGTTGCAAGCAAAAACGCGTCCAATTAACACGCGCGTGCACATCTGAGAGACTTAACGCAATGCACATTGTTTCAATTCGAAAATTAGACGAAATTCCTGCACAGCAACACCTTTCAGCAACATCAAAAACATTCAGTCCGCCTGCAATCCTCCGATCACCTGCACGGAGACAAAGAGGCGCAGGCAGGCAGGCGATCGGCTCGACAACAACATGTACATCCACACTGCACCGCATCCACACACACACACACACACACACAGCACGAAACATGAACGGAGAATGGAGAAAAGTCAAACAATGCGAAGAGAAAGGAGACTTACCGAGTCAAAGTTGACGCGCGATAAAATGGCGAAGGTGGAGAGGCTGTCACACACGCATTTGGTTCTGAATGAATGAACGGGCACCGCTCTGCAGCTCCGCGCAGACCACGAGCCGAGCAGAGAGGAACTGCACGAGGAAGGAGGAGAGGAGAAGGCAGCGACAGGTTAGGAGAGGAGAGATCAGACAAATGCCTCATGTGCATGCCTCCTCATGAGATTTTTCTCACACAGCCAGACCTCATCCTGAAAATACTTCAGTGCATATGTTTTAATGCTTTTAACAGCATTAATGTTGCATTTTAAACATCACAGAAACCAACTTCTTCTTCTTCTTTTTTTCATTTTATGTAACATTCAAATGTTGGCTCTATGTGCCAGTGTGTATGGGATATAACATTAAACTACTTCAAATCACCTGAAAAGCCCAGTTTCACCTCAAAAAAGCCCTAATGATGCGTCACATGAGTGTGATTAACAGCCATCTGTGCCATGATTAACAGTCATTGGTCTTCATAAATCTTAGTGTAAGCTTAATCTTTACAATTTCTGCTAATGGCCTATCTTTTGCAAGTAAAACACACCAGCACTGGGAACATTTTTCCAGTTGGCTGGGGACAAAAGGACAAAGTGTTCCCTTTTTTGGAGAAGAGGGAATGTAAGGACAATCCGAACCAGGATCCAGACAAAATCTATACCTGAAATTGATTTCGGCTTGTATTAAAGCAGCACAAAACAACGTTAAAGTGTTGAAATATGGAAGGACACTGTTTCGTGTTGTGTTTTAGTGACTTCTACAGTTCCAAACCTGTTCAGACAAAAACTGAACCAACAACAAAAACAACAAACAAGATGGAGCATCACTGATGAGTGCTTTATGAAGGATGTTTTCTCAATCAGATGCATGCTGGATGACAAATCAACTTCTTGAAATTTGGAAACATCAAGCTTGGATTTTGTTCTGACTCAAACAAATGTAGGATGTTTGTGTGTGAGCAGCATCAGCAGCAGATGCCAGAGAGCTCAGAGGGGGTTCGTGCAATAAGCAGCACCCTCAGGCTCTGACTGATGGGTGTATTCAGAGGCTTCATCATAGCCAGCAGGTTCAGGCTGGTGCTCGTCGTGTCATGGAGGGGACGCCCGCTGGGCAAAATCAGCTGAGATGGTATGCATGAGCCAACACGGCCGTACACTTTAGTGTGCGACGATTGAATTGTGATATCATGTAGATTGCTGTATTGTCGTCTGATGCATCTGTACATTTTATCTGTGTGCATCTGAAAGTTCATTGGTGGAGACTAAATGGAGCACTTCCTGTCATCAGACATACGCAGCCATGCAAACACGCCTTGACCCCAAACTGCATCGTCTCCCTCCTCTGCAGATAATCACATCAGCTGTCAGAAAACAAATCTCATTTGACTAGATTACATTTTCTCCTTCTATTCATTCCTCTTTTTTCTGCTTACACAATGACTCTAGTTGTTTGTGGCTAATGTGAACGTGCATTTTCATTTATCTGCCCTCCACAAGTGTACAAATCTATCTAAATGCAAATGGTCTACCTGTGTGTTTGTCAGGAGAAGCTGAGTGGGCCTGAGGCTGATTGATCCAGCAGGAGCGTCTTTAAAAGTCCTACACGCTGCAGTCATTAACCTCGGCGCTGACATGTGAACACGACTTAAGAGGTGAAGAAGCGGGAGATGTCATTGTCTCTGGATTGACACTTTGAGGTGCAACCTAAAGGGTGGCTGTGGTGGATTTACTCACTGATGTATGTAATGAGGTTTGAAGCCTGGCCTGTGTGTTTTCCCCGAGTGAAGTGTCACTCAGCCAGAACAACTGATGCTCACTGAGATTGTCATTTCTTTACTCTGAGTACAGTTAAGTGTGTCAGACAGCAGAGCGGGGCCTGCTGCTTCTGGCTGGGGGACATTATTAGTCTCTCTTTTGTTGAGTGTGGGTTTAAGGGGGGACTTTGAATGTTCATACACAGTGACAGATGCATAACTTAAAGCACATCAAGCAAAGAGATAAACAACAACAACAAGGCCACCCAGGACGGAAGAAATGGATGTGAGTGATGGCTGGAGAAAAAGACAACTTACGATTCGCTCTCGTCCCAGGAGAGGCACGTCTCATTCATGGTGCCCTACAAAAATATAGAGGCAGATGGACCAGTTAGTTTGAGGACTCTTTGCAGAAAAAAGGGGAAATGTGTAGGCTGGGATGATGTGCTGTAAACGTGTGAGATGCAACAGCTTGCTGACAACCACCTGCCCACATTTTCACGCTCCTTTCCCCTGGAATATATGTGCAACAACATTAAAAAAAACTCCTCTAAAAGCAGCTTCTTCTCATCTGCAGAGACTTAATTACTGCGCATGACTCCTCATCAGCGTTGACTGACCGCTGTGATCTTTTGCAACTCACACACGTTTTAGTAAAAGTCACAGTGTCGCTGGAAATGTCAACAAAATGTCAGCCTCGGTGCACCGGCCAGCGCTGAGCAAACACCCAGAGGCGGGAGCTGATATGTTTTCGTAAGGCTCCATTAGATCCGTAACCATTAGGGACTTACATTGTGGAGGTGGGGGAACTCGATCTCGACGGGGGACGACAGGAGGGTTGGGTTGGGCGAGACGATGACTGACACAACCTTGGAGTTAAGGAGGGTGGTGTTACTGTGGAAGGAGAACAAAGTCAGATTTTAAAAAAGGTACTGTATGGATTCAGATATTGGAAAATGAAGCAAACATAGGGAAAGGTGGAGTTCAGAAGCAGGGAGCCTTCTAATGAGGGGCGCCATCTTGTGGCAGCAACAGAAACTCCTGGTAAGCCATTTACATGCATTTTTTTTTTTTTTTTTACCTCTGAAAGGACAAAAACGAAGCAAGATTTCTGTAGAGGACGATTCCGGTCACAAAGGCGTCATTGCCATCTAGGAAGAAGAAAAACAATCCTGCTTAGATTCAAATCCACAAAAGAAAGAGGTCGTTGGTTTATCTTTATAATCATGTCTCTTTGATCTCACCAGTCTGCTCGATGGACAGAGCATCCCGGGACACAGAGATCTTCTCCTCAGAGCTCCTGACCCAGTCCAGCATGCCCCTCCAGCCTTTCACAGGGAAGGTGAAGTTGGAGCTTGTGGTCGTGGGGCGCTTGTGGATGCTCAAGACTGTGAAGGACGAAGCATGAAAGAGTTACTGCAAAGTCACTTTTTCTTTTCCTACTCTTTTCAGGCCTGTTGAGGAAGCAAACGATGCCAAGGACATTTTGGTTTCATGTGTCCAGCATGTGTGTGACCATTCTGCGAGAATGTCACCTCACCGTGTCATAACAGCCACAGAAGTCACAAAGAGTGATTCACGGTGAAGATTACAGTCACTCCCACACTATTTGGCTGATTGATAAGTTTGCGTGAAAGCCTCGTATGTGTCGTTCCAAATATACTTGCTTGAAGATGGCACATGTCACAGGACTTGACATTCTGTCAGAGTGATATATTTGGAGCGCTGCTGCTTATGTGGACTCGGATTCACAACAAGATAAAGATTGATGCACTCTGGCTGGAGAGGGGACAAATCATCCCTGACTACTCCACATGAGCAGGGAGCAGCTGGCGGAGGAAATTAGGACTCACCTAAATTCTCGGTGACTTCATAAATGTCCTGGAAGCCGCTCATTTGCATACCGATCATGTTCACAAAGTCCTCGACGAGGCGCAGGAACGTCTTGATGTTGTCACCCATCTGGATGAAAACAAAAAAGAGAAAAAGGTCAGAAGAGGGATGACAGGAAGAAAGGAGCACAGGCACTAAGAGTACTTTCATTAGATGTGCGTCACACTTTCATATAACTACTCTAATGTATAGATTTCCTGTCTTTATGTCAGTACAGCTCATACTTATTCTTTCCAAGCACTCAGCAAGTGAGTGCAAACAAGAGAAGAAGAACACACTTCTTGCTGCTATGCAACCACAGAACTTCCTTAAGTCCATAAATGGGCAGGCTGTTGATTCATACTCTGTTTTTTTTTTTTTTTTTGTCCACCATCTCTCGCTGTGTGGAAGGGAGGGCTTGCGTGTCTCTGACGCAGATCTGCAGGGATGTGGGCGCAAAGGTGTGTGCTTGTATGCAATGTGCTGTCTCTGTTCCCCTCACAACTGCTGTCGGCATGTAGGATGGCGGGGAGACTCACAGATTGCTAAGTGGGTGGTGGTAATTCTCCCTGATTCCATCACACGCTCTTTTCCTCTCTGTCTCTCTTTCCCTGTCACCTTGAAGTGTTCACTTTCTCTTGTCGCAGTGGCCTCGGTAATTCACAGTCTAGCCTTCAGTTTGTGCACAAACATGTTGTTTACTCTCTGCAGAGGAAGTCCCAATGATTGTCTTCTTTGTTTTTCACGAGGAACCAATTTTTAACTAATGTGCAGGACTACTCATTTTCTGTAATAAAGCGGAAAAAAGTGCTAAAGCAAGCCTTCAAATAAACAAGTGTTTGAGTAAGGACTCCCGTATTTACTTAAGTCATAATATGATGCTTTTGTTTTTATCACTCCCAGAAAGTTTTTAGATTTTTGCACCATACTCTAATTTATTCAAATCAAATATTTGGGTGAGTAAAAGGACATTTCAGGGTGCTAACACTGACAACTGAGTCCTGCTCACATTCATCCACTCACACTAACATTAACACAACAGACCTATTTTCTCCTCTGCCCACGTGCTCACAAACACACACAGACACACACACTCTCTTATCACGTACCAGTTGTGCCTCTTCCCATTTGTCACGATGTTCCTCCTTCACAAGGTTGCTGATGGTCTGGACGTAGTTCTGCACATCATTAAAAGGAGACAGAGGTGTAAGATGGCACAAAAGTTTACTTGGATAAGATTATTTTTGGTCAGAGAGAAATCATTTTGTAGTATGCACTTTTAAAAAAGATAAACCCTTTACAAGTTTTCTTACTTCCACATCTGCACTGCTCAGTCTCAGCCTGGTTACTTTGTACAGTTCAGTGGTGTTCTTCAGGATCTCCATAGCAGCAATGAGGTCACCGCTGTACCTGGCTCCTTCATCAGAGGAGAATCTAAGGCGTGAAATCACCTCAGCGATCCCATCCACACTCTGCCCCATCTGTGCTTTGGAGATGTAGTCCCTTGACTGCAGAGATGAGTGGAGAGGTTTAATCTGTATCTTGACATTCAGCACTTTGGCACGACAGACGGGGCATTAAAACTGAATTCAGGGCTCTTACCAGCGTCTGAATGTTCTCGTAGTTCTTTGAGACGCACTTGACGTGTGATGGGTTCTCCCAGGAGGCGAGACCTACAGCGTCCAGGCTGCATCGTCGCAGAGTTTGGCCTGTTATCAAAAGAAAGTAAAACTTAAGTTTGCATGATTAGAGGGTGTTAAAAGTTAAAGAAGAAAAAGAGAGGAAGTTGTACCTGAGGCATCAGCAGGGCAGGCGATGGCGGCTACATCTCCAGCGGCTGTTTTCTTCCACACAATGTCTCCAGTGCTCTGCTCAGGGCAGATCTCGTGAGGATCTGTAACCATACAAGGATGAAAAGCCCTCTTTAAAGTATTCGTTATAATATGATACGCTTTGATGTTTCTGCAAAATTTATCATTCTAGTATAGCTTGGCCTCTCTTTTTCTTATAACTTACCAGGGCATCTCTTCTCATTGCACCTCTTTTGCTCTGCCTTCTCACCGGGGCAGGGTTCTCCGCCAAAGAAAGGCCCCTCACACACCCTCTGCCTCTGCTGGATGCCTCCACCACAAGTCTTGCTGCAGCTGCCCCAGGATGTCCACGGGTGCCAACGTCCATCAACTAAAGACAGGATGTTTCACATCATGAACTCTGCATTTAGAAATATCAAATCTCTCTTTTATTAATCTTGGACTCAGTTTCTTTCTTATTTTTTTTTTATTTACCAGGGCATTCTTGCAGGAAGCAGTTGTTTGTCTCTTTCCAGCTGCCGTGGCACTCAGAGCCCCCGTAGGACGGCCCGTTGCACTCCCTCGTCCTCTGCATGGTGCCGTTGGAGCAGGAGGCAGAGCACGCACTCCAGGCAGACCACTCATTCCAGGATCCGTCCACTAGAGGGCGTCAGAGATACATAAGAGAGTTACAGGGGCAGCTGCAAAGACTGGACAGACCCTGAAGCTGCCAGCATCAGGCTGCACTGAACATTTCATGTGACCTACTTCAACTGAGTTTGAGAGTACCAGAAAGTGGAGCTCTGCTGTCTGCGTCCTAACCTCTAAAAAATGGCTGTCCTGAAAACTAAAATCAAGTTTATGTCATAATTGACATCTTGAGGATCGTTGAGTGAACTTGACTGGTAATGCAGATCCTTATGTGCCCTTTTTGGGCATTATCATGAAGTGCATATCGACAGAAATGTAAGGGAATAATGATCCTGGGGGAAACAATTTAAACACTCCAAATTAAACTTTAGGGACATAAAAGGTTTGAAAAGACAAAAAGTAATTTTGCAATTAAAAGCTGCTCGGTATGATGGGAAATCGACTTCCAAAAGTAAAAAAAAACCAAAAAAGTCTATCAGGCTATAGGACTATTAGGGCTGACTCAATTTTCTCTGCCTCTCACTTTTGAATTAAATGTGCAATCATCTCTGGCTAATGACTTCGCCTAACAGCACAGCTCCTCTTCTCTTGGACATTAAAGATTGATTCAGCTGAAGCATGGAGACATCTGCTGATGGCAATAAGTAATTGCAGAGGAGAGTGAATCACATTGGATATAAAAAAAGATTTCATTTCACTCACACTTGTAATGACTCTTTCCACCAATCTAAGTGTGCAAAAAACCACACGGACAAGTTGCATGTGAGACTTCAAAGTGAGTTTTGGCACATGAGTGGGTGGCAGAAAAGGAAAGAAGTGATGCACTGAGTGACCATGAGTACAGTGTGAGTCACCAGCAGTTGTTGTACTGACTAATGCCCACAGAGCCTTTTTTTTCTCCTCCTGATGCGTCACTTTTAATGTCAACCTGCCACTGCAATTGATGTTTAGGGACAACGGGGATGCCGATAAGTGGTTTAATTACCTCTCATATATGAATCAGTCATTTCAGGGGTCAAGTGGTTCAGCATGAGTCAGCTGTCAAGGATTTCAAAAGAATCTCCTCCTTAAAGTTTCTTATCTCACAGTCTTGGTCTCACCTGGGCAGACAGCGATGTTGCAGAACTTGGTCTGTTTTGTTGGGCCGCGACAAGGCTCTCCTCCATTCTGGGGCAGCTTGCATGTGCGGGTACGGTCACGATAACCCCGACCACAGGTGGATGAGCACAGGCTCCAGGGGGTCCACTCATCCCAAGCTCCATCCACTGCACACAGCACATAGAGAGGCAGTTAATGATATGCTTCATCTGAAATGTGCAGGTTCAAGATCCATCACAGGTACACGCTGTCTCCAGTAGGTGGGGCAGTTCTACTTCTTACAAAGCACTCCATGAAAGAGCTGTTAGGGTAATTCATTTGCGATTGAATGCAGCCTTTATTCCCAAGTGAATCTGAGTGTGTGAAACTCAAACACATCTCACTCACTTGTCTGCCTCTGCAGTCCCTTTGCGGCTGACGCACTCATTAAGGCAAAATTGCTTGTTGTGCTTCAAGAAGTACAAAGTCTCCCAAATGTTTCCCTCTTGAGGATTCTCACTCACATGCAAGAGGAGAAAGAAGATACTTACCGGGGCACACAGCTGTGTTGTTGCACGGTCGGTTCTCACGCAGGGGTCCGGTGCACTGAGTGGTGTAGGAGGAAGTTGCACAGATGCGGGTACGGCTCTGCCAGCCCTCTCCACAGGTGACTGAGCAGGAACTCCAGGTGGACCACTCATCTGTTTTGGCATCTACTAAAAAAACAATCATGATTTATTTACTGTATCACACTTTTGTGCACTATACTCAAATTTTACGCCTTTACTTTTTGGGAGTCAGCTCATTATCCTCGCAAAATCTGCAGACAAGTCTCAAATTTAAGTGCATGCATACCTGTTTGTGTAGCAACAACTCCATAGTTAGCATCATCGGTGTTGTCTCTCCTCAGACCAACAATAGCACGCAGACCCTGGCTCCTGTTGCGCTCTTTGCCTGCCATAATTAAAGAATTGCATGATTACAGGACTGAAATTGGAACACCTGCAGCTGCAGAGCAAATGACTCAATCACAGGTGGGCTTACCAATGCATGCTTGAGAGTTGCAGGCTCGCCCTTCTTCGACTGTTCCCTCGCACACACTGTCCTCGGGCTGGCATGCCCTGCTGCGCACCTGGACTCCGCCACCGCACTCCTGGCTGCACACGGACCAGCGGCCCCATCCAGCCCAGCCTTCTGCAGAAAGAGGATACTTATGAAACATGTTGGGAGAATATGAAGGTGCAACACAAGCTCTTGTAAAGTTTATTGTATATAAAGTAGTGCACATAAGCATGACTCAGCTCTCCTTCCTGGAGTTCACATATAAGAGGAGGAAGTGACTAATGTTTGTGGTATGTGCAGAGAATGAGCAAGGACACGTCTTTGTCTGCTCCAACCTCCATGGATGCTCCATCTTAACAGATAATCATTTGCTTCAACAACACTGTGTAAGTAGCAGTTTGAACGTGTGTGAAGCTAACAAGAGCGTTGCTATGACGACCAAAAGTGCAGCACTTCGATTTCCGCCACCAGCTGACTGTGAGGTCTCTGTGCTCCTTTCAGTCAACCCTTACCCAACACACAAACACAGCCTCTATCTGCCTGTCTGTCTGTCTGCTCCCTAAACCCAGTCTCCTCACCTCGATTCGTCCTAACATGCCAGCCTGACACAGAACAGAGAGCTACTGATGTGTGCGCTCCGAGCAGTCTTGCCAATAAAGTGCGAAGATGCTCTAACAAATTCCTCTAACACCTTCGATTTACTGCTCATTACTTTGCGGTGGAGGAGTGCACATCCTCTCCCTGCTCTGCAGACATGGATCATTACCCTCTGTGCTCCTGATGGCAGGGCTGCAGACCACCTGCAGAGCTGTGGGTGCTCTAACCTTGAAGAACACTGCCCCCTGAATCAACAGGTCTTGTCTTATGGATTACAATTACAAAACAACACAATTGATCAAACAGGTGAACACTGTGTTTGTTTCTTTCTCCAAGGTAAAGAGAGATTGAATAATCATCCTTTTCTCCTACATTTTAAAAAGTTTTCTCTTTAACAAAAGTTTTTAAACTTACTGATGATCTCAGCATCACGTCCGTTGTCTTTGGGAACAGGAAGGCATTTCTCGACATAGACCCCGCCCCTGTAACAGCTTCCTGGCTTCCTCTTGGGGGCCTCCCAGCACTGGCAAGGTGTGTTCATGATGCCACAGGGATAATCATGGGTGCTGCTGGACAGGCACTTCTCCAGCCACTGGCACAGCATCTGGCAGGCAGGCATGCTTGGGTTCCTCTTCCCCACAACCAAAAACTCAGCCTTGAACTCGTTGACATCACTCTGATCCTCCACAACCTCCAGACCGTTCCTCGGGGCCACTCTGCGGAGCTGCAGGAACTGCTTGCTGGATTCCAGGTAGGTAACGGTGGTTGATGCATCACACAGCCTCACGACCTCATCGAAGCTCTCCATGCCCAGGTATGTGCGGGAGGTCTCGATGAAGGAGTCGAACTGGAAGGTTCTGATCTGGCGAGGCACGCAGGATTCAACAGGCTTGGTGATTTTCATGTAGACGGTGTAGCGGCGAGGATCGGGATTCTGCAGGGTCCAGGAGCAAGGCGTCGATTGCAGGGTGGTTGAAGAGGAGAAAACACCAAAGAAGCGGTTCTGCTCCAGGGTGGCACAGGTGGCGGAGGCGGGGCCGGAGGGAGTGCAGGAGGTCAAACCGAAGAAGAGCAGCACAATGGCCACACAGGGGCCGGTGAGAGCTGACCACGCCATTGGGTCGGCTTTGATAGGTGATGGTTTTGTTCTTGTTTCTTTGACAGTTGTTTCGTCTGAAGTTACTTTTATGACTTCTTTGTTGCAAGTTACTGCACTTTTTTTAAGATCTTCTGACTTCCACTGATCCCGAAGAAGTGTTGGAACTGTGGGATTTAGTGCATCAGACAATCTGTCCACAAGGGAGCTGCAGAGACACAGAGAGGGGAAAGGAGACAGAGTGTCAGTACTTAAACTAAATTACAAGAACAAATGACCTATCAGCCTGCAGAATGAGAGCTGTCTCCACATGAAATCCAGTTTACTCACTATTCATGTGCTGCATATTAATTAACCCCCCTGTTGACCTAACATTCATGCATCAGGATTTGCCTCTGATCAGTATCATGGTGTTTGAGGGCACATTCAATGATCCAAAATGCCCATCTCTCAGGGACATAATTGCTCCTGCTCTGCAATTACAGTCCTTCACAGCAGGCATGTATCTCAGAGCTCTTGCTTTTTCCTCCCACACACTGCACTGAGCTGCGATTCATGTGCGTCAGTCTGACGTCCGTGCAAGCATTGCCACTGGCAACCACAGACGCCTATTAGTTCTGTTATTTGTGCAATGCGCTCATTCTATTGAGTGGAAAACAAGAGAAATGTGTTTTTTCTGTGTTCAGGGTGAGGTGTGATGACATATCCTGCTGTGGCATCTGAAAGATCGCTTTGGAGATACTTCCGACATTGTATATCACCTGATACACAAATGGAGTTGTGCATCTGGAGGGACAAATGATGGTCACTAATTACTGATGCAAATGCATGCATAGAAAGCACACAAATAAATGCTATTTTGCAGAGGTGCATGCACCCAAAGTAGTTTTAGCTTTACTCTGGTTGCTCATTCTGCAAACATGCCTCATGACTTGCACACCTGCAGAGACTCTGACCATTTCAGACTGTCTTCAGAGAGTATGTTGAATCAAAATCAAAACCTCTGCGTAAAACAGGACCTGGCTGAAACACTGTTGCTCAGCAACATCTTTCACATGAATTCTGGGTTGTTTTTCTTTCTTCTCAGGTTTTCTGTCAGTACAACAAGCCACTGGACATAGTTTGATTTAAGAAGCCACTGTTAATTAGCAAACATAAGAGAAGGGTGTCTTTATAGAGGAAGTCTTTAAAACTTTATAATGAAAGCCTGAGTGTTTAACTGATAAAAAAATTAATCATAAAGAAATTAGCAGCAGCAGTGATGATGCCTGTAGTGACATTCACTGTGAGAAGCACCTGCATTTTCAGGCGGAGTACTCGTAATTACCTTCCTCACATCTCCTTTTCACATCTCTGCCTCCCTCCACCCCTCCCGTCTCCTCTCTCTGAGCATCACAGCAAAGACCTCTGCTTTGTGTTGGTGGGTGTCTCTCTCCCGCCTCCCTAACAACCGGAAGCTCCATGAATGGGCACTTGATGAGGCACATGGTGGGAAAAAAAGAGAGGTCCAGCTGTCTGAGCAGAACTCTGCTCTTTTCCCACCCCTCCCTCCAAAGCCTCTCTGTCCTTTTCTCCTGTTTTTGCTGTTTGCTGTCGTCAACGGCATTTGTGCAAAGCAGGCAGCCGGATGAGTAGGACATTTGTCATTACAGAGATAAGCTTTATTACTTTGCAGATCAGTGCGAAAACTGCAAACCGTCAAGAACATGCTGGAGTGCACAGTTTTGTAGTGCCTTGAATCAAATCATAGAGCTTTACATGAATCATATGAGTTCAGCAAAACTAAACAGCAATGCAGCAAAGATATGAGCAGATCTCAGCAGAGCAATTGAAGAAGATGCTCAGACGATGAATGAATCTGTACCTATCACATGCATACATCTCAGAGGCTGACAAAGTTGTTTTATACATTCCTGCTAGACTAACTTCAGCATAATCAAAATAATCAAGATGTTCTCAAAGAATGCTATTAAGGATCAAACATTTATCCAAAGTCAGTGACGCACACTGGATAAGTACTCATCACTGTCAGTGTTTGACTTGACAGTCGTTGTAAGCCCATGCTTTTCATTTTCTTGTTTCCAGAACAGAAATGTGTGCATGTGCACTTTGTACTTATGGTGCACAAACAACATGACAGCAAACCAGCAAGCAGTATTACACAGCAAATCACAGCAGGCTGCAGACTGCTGACCGCAACTCCCTGCCGGTTGAGACTGAAGTAAGTTTTAAGGCTGTTGGGGAAGATATTACAGAGCTATTGATGCAGGACATTTAAAAGAGGAGACACAAATGTTCAAATACAACTTCTGTGCAAGTTAACTAAAGCAGAGAGTGTTTTACTCATCCATGCAGATGCTGAAAGCTTAAGTGCAAAAAAAATCTCATGAAACAACAAATGCATGATTTGAAACTTTGCTTTGCATCTTGTTGGTTGTAAAATTGTAAAATTGTGCAAGATAGATCGAGCAATCTGAGCAATGCAAGCACAAACAAAGTTCCATTGAGCAACCTGTTGCTACTATACACATAGTAGACTACGCGGTACTATGCGCAAGAAGCTCTGAGGACTGAAGGGAAAAGGACATTATTCACAACACAATCAGTTACTGGAATAAGCACAGAAAGCAGGACATAGATGTTAAAGCATGTCTGCAGAGCAGAAGCCGGCTGAGAGGTCTGAGAGAGTTTCAGCACCACGGACAGCGACTCAAACTCAGCTGCAGGACAACATTCATGTTCATCCTTCAAACAGACTTTGACTTTCACTGTCCCGTCGATCAGCGGCATCAAAGCAACATGGATCAGCGTAACAGTTGAAAGCAAAAGAAAGCAAAAGAAAGCGTCTTCTCTTACCTTTAAAAACTCTCTCTGAAGTCTGGTCAGCGGCTCTCTATCCAGTCTGTTCTCGGGTAGCAGCTGCTGACTTGAAGTCTTCTGATCTTCCCTCTGGTTCTTAACTTTTGCAGTGAAAAGTTGCGTCAGGTCCAAGCCCGACCTGAACCAGACGGGTCGACCCCAAGTTTCAGTGCAGTCCACTCTCACAAGCAAAGAAAATATAAAGCGACTCTTAACAAACTCCAAAGAGTTTACTACCAACTTAGTTTAGCTGCTATATCCAGAGAAAACTGGCGTATAGCGGAGTGACTAATCGGTTAAAGTCGGAGCTCCAGCAGACAGTCCGTAGAACCGAAAAAGCTGTGTTCTCGTTTGTCTCTTCGTTCAAAGCTCCAGGATAAATGTTGGTACTTCTACTCCCGGCTTCGGAGTCTTCCTGCTTGTGGTCTTTGCACTGCAAGTGGGTCCAGTCTCAGTGTAGCTCGTGGCCTCCTCTTGGAGGTATTTATCCAACCCCGCCCCCCCTGCGCAGAGTCGGAGTCAGTGCGTGGATGGCGTACCGGAGTGAATGAGACAGCAACCGAGACGGAGGGGAGGGAGAGAGTGTGCGGGGGAGACGTGCTTGTTGTGTGCGTGTGTGCGCGTGGAAAGTGTGAGAGTGAGTGTGTCAGCGCGCAGAGGAAGGAGGGAGACTGGAAGAGAGGGGAGGGGTCTGTGCAGGGAGACAGAGACAAACGATTATTAACACCAAACTACGCAGATATGAACGCAGAGCCAAAGGTACCGGAAAGAGGATCAGTGGAGTCAGCGTGCATGCACGCGGTGCTGACAGACAGAGATGAATAACTGAATACTAAGTGTACTAATATTTCAAACACAGGTTAAACAAAAGCAACAAGAAATTAAATCAATTATGTTTCTATAGTGTGACATTTAGTTGGTTGATAATTAGTAAAATGCTAATTCTGGTGATTGAAAGGTTTATGTTGAAATGAGGCTCTCGCGACGGTTCAATGAGTGCATGTAAAGGGATTATTTCCTTTGTTGCGTTAATTAAAAGGCAATCACGCATATTAGAACAGCACGTGGGGTTTTCACTTAACTCAGCTGTGCAGAGGGAGCATGAGGCGCGCGCACTGTTCCGGTGCTGCTGTCATAGTAACAGCGTATCCTCACAGCCAATTAAAAGTTGAAGCGAGGGGCAGACAGTGCTGTAATGCAGGAGAGGGAACACACAGCTGGCGCGCGCTCACTCTCTCCCTGTCTATCTGTCTGTATCACAAAACACACACTCTCACATACACACTCACACACATGCACACAGGAATAGGCGTCACCCCTCCCTTTCCCTCTATCTCTCTCCAGCTCTCTCTCGGGGGATGTGGGTGGATCAGGGTAGTTCTCGAAAAAGTGTTAAAGGGATAACCTAACGTGGGTGTCTGCCTGTTGCTCTACTGCTGGCACCGTTCCTCCTCTAACCAAGCTGTGTGAGAGGAGGAGAGAGATGGAGAGGGAGAGAGATTTAATAAAAACTATTCAAACAATGTACACCAGGAAGCCAAAAAGGAGCTGATTTCAAGGGAGCTTCATCATCATTTTCTTCCCTCTATGTGTCCCCCTACTCAGCTAAAACAGAGCCTCATAGTGGTGGGAGTTAGCAGTCATCATGCTGTGATGTGATCTGTTGTGGTGCCTTGGGAATTTTTAGATCCCACGACTTCTTGTGGGAAATTAATGTAAGCAACTTAACAAAGTAATTTCCTCCTACTTTGATTAATTTGACTGAAACATCCAATACCACGTCTAACACGGATTTAAGTTGAGTATTGATTTAGAACAGAAGGTAACTCGACCTCATGTCTCAGGGGTTAAGATGACCTGCACGGCTGATGTTTCTCTGTGTATGCAATCTGGACATAACGCTCTATTTCAGGGGCAGGTCCTAAATTTAAACACAGAGAACAATGTCATACTGCAATTACAGAGCCACAGATGAGTCCTGGGCACTGTCACCTATGTCAAGTACAAGAAAAAAATGTTAATGGTTTCTTAGGAATAAAAGCATCTTTTCTGCAGGGCATGTGTCTGAGCTCCTCAGCTTTATTTCCTTGTTTGAGCAAAGGTAGCTGTCAAAAGTGCATTTCAGCTAAAGATTTATGGGAAAACTTAAAGTCAGCTGTTTTACCATTAAATTCAGTCTTTTTTTTTCTTTTTAAATCTCTTTCATTCTAAACAAAGAATGGTTTGTTTTTGAGACATAAATCTGAGTTTCAAGATGTAGCCTTATATTTTGTGTATCCTGTTTTTTTCTGTTTAAAAAATGACAGAAGTCTTTTTTTGTGAAATTTTTGAAGCACTGAATAGCACTGAATAATAATCATGAAAGATATTTGAATAAATGACAACCTTGCCTCTTAAAATTATTTTCTATTAATGAAACTGTCAGTTTTCTTTCAATACAGAAAAAGCTTCTTTTTACAGCACAGTATTATGCACATAAACTGTGTCTCAACAATTGCTCTTTTATGTAACTTTATGCCATTTTTGTAGTCTTGACTTTCAGTTGTGCAGAAATATCAAAGCCCAAACCCCCTCAGTGATCCGCTAGTAATAACATCTCAAACAGTGATGAGATCAGCTGCAGCAGGATTGTCTTGTTCGGACAATAGTAATCAAGCTACCTTATGACGCTGGCAAGATGAGCAACAAGGACAGTTAGTATTTCTTCACACTTGTGTACACTGCCAGCATTACGTGTCACTACGATACAACTTCCTGTGCATCACAACACCATCAGTCATGTCACACAGACGCAGAGCTCCTGGTCACACGGTAAAACCTCTTCCCACACATGTGAGTTCTGTCACAGTGTGCTTTATAATCACTATGACACTTGGAGCAGGTGCAAAAAATACGTACAGTACAAGACATACAATAACTGCAATCCTTACAACAACCCCTCATTACATATGAATCATACATACTGTAGATAGATGACCTTTTCTGGTTGTGAAGAGGATGTTTCGTGCTTCTCGAGCTTCTTTAAGTAAATTTTTTGCAGTTTGAAAAACTCAAACTTAAGTTCTTTTTGAACAATTCAAATTAAATGGTTAATAGCTTCGAAATCTGCATGGACAATTATCAATGATGGAGTTCCTCAGGGGTCAATATTAGGACCTACATTGTTTTCTTAACATACATTTAGAGTAAAGCATTTTGTTTAGTGGACACTGACATAGTTTCTTAAAAGAATTCAGAAAAAGTTGCTGAAAAGGGTTAACAACAAAAAATACTGAGCAAAAGTGACGATTTTATGTTAGGAAATTATTTTTACAGAAAAATTTCCAAATCACAGCTGTTTTTTTTTAAAAAAAAAAACCCAAAAAAAACCAGTAATAATGCAAAAGTTGGGTGTAACTGACCTCTGTCCTATCCAAATCTAGATCTCTTATGTAGTCTGTCCCCGACTAGACAAAATTATTCCTAGGTCTTCAACAAACTTGATGTCTAACTGCTGTGTAATAAAATAACCAATGAGATATCCTGGAGGTTAGGCTGGAAACAAGATGTCCAAGAATGTCACTACTCTTCTCACTTGGGTTTGTACAGGGGTCAGAAAATATAGACCAACAGATAACAGTCTTCCAAAAATGTAAAGTTTCTTTATAAAAACAACACAAAAAATACCCTTCATTGTAAGAATCTCTTGATTTTACTTTATCTTGAATAGTCTTTGACTTGGTGACCACTTTCTAAAAAAATAGCTTACGCTACAATCCAATTTTTTTGTTATCCTTATGAGCATTTTTAAAACTTGAACTTTATGAAAGTACTTTTGAAATGAAGGTTATTAAAGGTTATTAAAGGTGCAGTGCATATAATAGAGTAACATGTAGCAGTACAGACTTTGTAGAAATTGAATATAGTATTAATGAGTAAACTACAGGGTAAATGCCAGAATCATTTGTTTTGCTAACTTACAATAAACCTGTTATACCTCGTATGGAGTGCATGTTCCAAGAGAGCTTTTCTGCTTAAATGTAAAACAGAAATAAATCAATTGAATTCTCTAAAAATTAAAGTCAAGATGTCTTAACTAATATCTAGGCATTATTCCAGCTCGAAACAGATGATGATCAAGTTTTTGTTTCTGCATTCCCAGAGCTGATTGAAGAGGCAGGCGTGGGCAGCTGCAGGCACAGTTATATAAACAAATGCCCATATATGTGAGCGTGAGACAACAAAGTTTTGAGGAATCACCACTGAACCTCTGCACCTTTATCACCTACGCGCTCTCGTATCCAGGACAGCCCTCTCTATCTGCACAGGTATTTTGGAGGCAGCACTGAAGCACACTTAAAAGGTTTCACATCCAAAGAGAGGCAAATCCCTGGTCTTATGTGAATCACAGGATGTGGATTCCTCTCTCTCAGGTGGGAGTGAGTTTCGGGGGTTATTTTATTTTTGTGCAAAAGCTGCAACAGGCTTTCTTTTGCTGCTATTTTAACCACCATGACAGTTTGTTTCACCATTATTTCAGATACTTTTATCGGGTGCCTGTGGTGCATAATGTGTTAGAACACTTCGTCCCAGACTCTAACGTCAAAATTAGGGATGAAAATCTTTCTCTCATACTAGATGTTCATCATTGCATGTGTCCCTTGCAGCTATGAGGGGTTTTTGGCTCTAGATGGTGCTGTTTTTGGATGAATTTGGCTTACCTGAACACTGTGGCTGCAGCAGGCCCTGCCTGTTTTCTGTCATGGTCAGACCTGCAGGGAGGAAGAGAGAAGATGTCATACTCTGTTTAAATGTTGGTGCGAAATTCATGTTACATATGCAAATAAATAATATAGTTTTCACTTCTGAGATGTGCTGATTAACTTGCACGTGTGTCATTGCACTTGTACCTGTGCCTGATGCACTCTCACAGGATTTAAGACGCATTTAAAGAGACACAACATAACGTAACTGTGTCTGTCCCTGTCATATCTTTTTTGTTTTGCACCCAGTTATAATACACATCCGTCGTTTCTCTCAAAGAAGAACATCCGGTGTACCCTACAGGCGCTTGTGTAACTCAGAGTCAGCTGTATCAGTGGGCTGAACCACAGAATTCAAACAGCCTCTTGAAATGTGTGTGTCATGCTGCACACCTGCTGCCTGAAAGAGAGAGAAAGAGATGTCACCAAAAGAGCGGTTCAGAGTTCATTCAATTTTTCACTCTATCTTGCCAACGTCTTCTCCCTGCTGCTGGCTGCAGCAGTATAAGAGCAGAAATAGGGCAGACACAGTTACAGGGAAGAAATGGGCAAGTTGACGCTCCTCCAATTACCATGACCTGTGCCTGCAAATCGGAGTTCACAATCAATGCAGTGCTTCAGACAGCTAAAGAGCTCTCAGTCTTTGTGGTGGTGGAGGACGCTGATGAACAGCAGCAGCTGCAGCTCATCCCCTCACTCCAGCCTCTGAATTACCTGGAAAAGGCAAAGATCACTGGGTTTATTGTTTGTTCATCATTAGATTCAAAATCATCAAGTGTCAACCCATCGAGCAATTTCCTCACACATCAAAATGATCAAAGGAGCCTTGGTTTTGGCATTTAGGATGCTTGTGTTTTAAAACTGGATGGAGCTCTATCTAGATTAATAGGTTACAGTATCAGAAAGCAAGATGTAGCTGTGCTCTATGTACTATACCTAACCTAGCTGTCATGTAATGACATCATAACCTACAAAACAACCATCATGTTGTGTAAATAGGTTCAAAACTAGCTCATTTTTACCATTAAATTATGAATAAAATGGTGGTATAGGTTATGAAACAGCTAAAAGTAGGGCCTTTTTCTTGTGGGCTTATACCCTCTTGGCAGGAATCACAATTTTTACCTCTGCCAAGGAGGTTATGTTTTTAGGTTGGATCACCGTCTGGATCCAGATTTTTTTTTAAAGGATTCTTTATCATTTTGAGATAGAGCCATTTTTACCATATGTGTATATAACTCCACGATAAATGGTCGGATTGCTTTGCAAAACAATACAAGACAAGGTCACAATATTTTCTAAAACATGTAAAAGTACGATCCAGATCCTGGCAAAATCTGGATACTAAGATCCACAATATGAAATATGTACTGGGTCATCATAATTTTCAACACTGTCAGGAAACAAATTATCATACAAACCTGCAACTAACACCAAATTGTAGCAGACAGTCTGCTGAAAGGGAGTATAACATTAAAGTAGGACTAAAGTGTTGTCTGACAATCTCAATATGCTTGGCAAAGGTCTGTGCTCTTTAAGTGCTTTTCTAGTTACCAGTGTGTTGACCTACTTTGGTCAACAGATCTAAGGTGATTCACAAATTTCAACATTGTGCTTTGTCAGCTTTTCTGACATGGTTGCCACAGCAGTCTGCTTAGCTGCACCTGAATGCCTCTTGTGTAGTACATAAAACTTAACATGTTCGTATTTTATTCATTTTCCAACTCAAAGCTCATATAACTCATTACACTGAACCACTGCAGAGATGTTTAAGGTAAAGTGTGCCACTCAAAAGCTCAGCGGTTTTGTAATTTTCCCTCACAGTGGCAGGAAGCTGGTGGAGGAATAATGAGTAATATGGTATTAGACCTTATTACTTTACATTATCCTGTACATAACAAATTCAAGGGGCCTGAAATTGTGTATTTTAATGCAGATTCCTGCCCCCTTCACATTTCTAACAGTCAATCATGAAAATTCATGAGCTTTGTGACTGTTAGAAATTCATTGTCATTCAAATGGGAGCACTATGTGTGTAACTGTTATTTTGTGTTTGTGTACATAAGATTCAATGAATGAAATTTAGACAATTCAGATGCAAACTAAAACCCAACAGAATCTGCTCCTGACATGTATTCCTACAGCTAGTTTACTTTCCATGGATTTTTGATGCAGCTCAAACACGTTTTTTCTTTTTTATTACGTCTCTTAAATAGTTGTTACTTTACTTGGGCTCCTGGTACAGGACAACTTCCTTGTATTTTGCTGTAAAATCATAAACACAACAAGCCACTGCCCATTTTCTACCTTCTTCCGTATTTCCTTCCTGCTTGCCTTTATTGAATTCTCCTTCCTGCCACCCACAGTCACTCAGCTTCATGGGAGGCAGGAGTCAAAGTAATAGGTGGATGAGCATTATTGGGAGTACAGGATGGTCTGTCTCTCCTCTAAAGGGTAGGAAACCCCTCGAATACAAAAGAAAGAGAACAACATAAGGAGAGGTCACCGAATTATTACTTATCTAATCTGGACACAATAGAGACACTGCACCGAATGGAAAAGGCGTATTTACAAATATAAGCTACAGCAGCCTTGCATAAGCACAAAATAGGATCCTCCTGATGACTGGAGGACAGACAGGTGACATGATGCTTTGTTAGTCCCTCCCAATTATCCGGTGACACCTTCCACCTTTTATCACAGCCATGCCACTTTTTCTGTGTGGTTCCCTCTTCAGTTCTTGCTTTTCCCAGAGCCTCTCCGTCCCTGGTATAGCAGTTGATAAATGGGGGAAAGCTCAGACTCTGAGTGGAGATGATTAAAAACTAATCCCTATGTGTGAGGAGGCTCATCTTGGAGCTGCACATCTAAATCTCTCACAAAACATCACACATCCTTTGCTTGCTTCTTTATACCCTTAAATTAAGTGAAAGCCTGAGAGTCAGGTTTGTAGGAATAATAAGCTCACACATTAAAAAAAAAACGCTCCCTTAGACCCAACATGACTAACACTCAACACACCCACTTTCATTACAAGCAGATCTAATTTTGTAACTCACATGTTGACTTTTCTACCATCTTATTTCTTTGAATCATAGTTTTTATATATGATAAAAAAATCTTTTAAAATACTCCTGAATCCAATTAACACATATACTTATTAACTGAAGAGTGAAAAATGTTGAGAGGAAACCAGCCAGGGTTGCTTCGCAGGTAATTTTATAAAGTAGGTCGTATAATACTCCTTACCAGACGTGTCTCTCACAATTCCTGCACCATCTAAAGATTTCTTAACAAAGCCTCATCAGCTTAATTAGAGTTCCATGAAATACTTCACATAGCCACAATGAACCCAATAATCCTGATTACATACGTTTCAAACACACTGACCCACAGAAAATAGCTGCTAAAAGCTGCACTTACCAGAAAACATAAAAGTGTAGGGTGCATTTTTTTCCCACAACATATAAAAAGACACTAATTATGAGACTGTTATGAATGAGAGTTTCAAAATGGAAAAGCTGTGGATTTTATAAAACATAGACATGGTTTCTGTAGGGTCACTCCTCAACTGCTGGAGAAACATTTCACCAAGAAGTAGCAGGCGCAGTACTGGAAATGCTAACTCCACCTAACTTCTGCTCAGCTTGTGAACAGGAAAAAGGGAGCTTTCAGGTCAGTTCAAATCAGTTATGCTCCTAATTTTCCAAAACATTATAAAAAAACTAAACAAAAATAATTTCGCTACAAACTCAAAGCTGTTTTTTGCAACATGCTATAAACAATCCCAAGTGGACAACCGAGGAACTGCAGTTTGCGGTGAATTAGCTTCATATTTAAATCTCAAAGGTTGCAATGTGGGACAAACAGATAAGTTCTGTTCTGAAATCAAGCTTTGTTTTGACTTTGTGTTTTACTCTGAGTCAATTTGTTCTTATTTTTTAATTATATGAAAAGTTTGTGCATGTATATATCACAACCTGTCTTGATTGCTGCGATGCACTTTGTAATGGAGCCAGCCAAGCTGTTATATCTCATCTGCAGTTGGTTCAGAATGCAGCAGAATGTTTTTACATCTTGTGTCTTAGGCTGTCACGAAACTGCCCTACCTACACTATCTATAGGTTGTTTCCTTGCTTCTGTTTTTTAACTTCATTTCCTTATGTTTAAATTTCTAAATTTTTCATACTCACATTTTTTGTACTTTAATTCCTAGACAATAGAAAATTTTGAGTCTTGAATCTACAGTAAACTGAGGCATCTTAAAGCAAAGAACACCCTCCATATTTATCTCCCCCTTACTTGCTTCCTGTGTGTTTAAGGAATGACTTTAAAACTTTATCTTTTAGGTCAATATCATTCAAAGAACCGCTTCCATCCCATTTCTACCATTCTGAAACCACATCTTTTACCAACAACTCTCAGATCACCAAACCAGTTACCTTTGGCTGACTTAAGGTCAGAGCAGAAGCTCAGGGGTGACCAAGCTTTTCAGCTCTGACTCAAAAAGCTATGTCACCACATGTTCCACTGTTTCCAACACTGCCGGTTTCTGAATTAAACCTTAAATGCCCTTTCACCCCTTGGTTCTGCAGTTCTCTATTGGTTGGTAAATTTAAGTGACCCAGAACATAATTTGGGGGGTCAGGGTCGATACACATCAGGCCCTGTTTCTCGACGATTAAAACCTCTAATAATCTGAAGGCTGAAGCCGCCCTGGACTCACTCATACAGCCAATCCTCAGCAGGACAGACAGTGCAATGGGGTGTCACTCTAGCAATCGATGTCCCATGGGGTTTATTAACTGTTCATAAACTCTGCAGTTGCCTCCTTTCGCATCAATCCTTGCTTCTACAGAACATCATGGGTGGCATCATAATTATTTTAGTGATCGATACAGACAAAGAGAAGAAAAAGCCTTCAACTACTTCCATTTAAGTTGGGGCAGGAAATTGATTTGTCCAAAGCAACATCAGCACAGCTCTCCCAACTGAACCCTCTGACTCTTTCATAAGAGCAGAAATAAGGCCACTTGGCCTGGTGAAGAAAGTGGACTGAGGTGTAGCTTTTGCAGGGAGACAGTTGATTTTAGAGAGAAAAAAAAGTAACAAGACAGGCAGATTTGTGTTTGTGTTGGAAGATTTGTTGCAAGAAACACAAATCCTACTCTAATCCAGCAGAGGCCTTACACTTTCGACAAAGACAACAACAGCTACAGCAAGCTAACATCATGCACTGTTCTCAGTTATCGCCATGACTGTAAAAGAGCCAACATTCATTAGGAATCCACAGGGCAGGTGGTGAGATTTAAATAAATAACTGAAGATGGGATGATGCGGGCATGAAGCAGGGTGACTCAGAGGAGGCTTTCTCTGCACTTAGCGCCAGAAGAAGGTCTCTGAACAACAGGTTCCTGTGGAGGCAAACGCACTCACATGGCAGCCGGAAAGACAAACATGGTGGTACCTGTGGGTAGACGGTAATTCCCAAACAACTTGTGCGAGCAGAAAGAATCTGGACAAAGATGAGCTTGGTTGGCCTTGAGGTGTTGAGTCATCCTCTATGTTTCTTAAAAGAAATGACATAAGTTTTGGAAATCAAAGACACACTGACAAAAGAACTGTTGTGAGTACTCGACAAATAACGGAAGGAAAAACAGATACCGGCATTTTCCCTCTATCTCAAACATAAACAAAGGACACAGCTGCCAGACAGCTAACAAGAGTCACAAAAAAAGGGAAAAAAATTACATAAACTACTCCTTAAGTCCTAAAAAAATAAAATACTGGAACTTTTCTTTGTTTGTACCTTTCTCCTAAAAAGTTCTGTTTTGTGCACATATTAAAAATATACAAAATATTTTAAATGTAAGGTTGAGTCAAATGGGTACCAAAAGGCAAACTTTCTATACCTTAAGACAGAAGCAGGGTAGCTGTTTGTGTCTGATTCTGATCTTTGAGCTAAGCTAAGTTAAGCTAAGCTAAGCTAAGCTTGTGGTGTCACAATATCTTCACTCACTAAGGATAATTTATGTTTATTCTGATTTTGGCGCCCCCCTGTGGACAAAGTCTCATGTCTTTGCTGTATTGTCCTGTAGATGTACAAGTCTTTTTTTCCAGTTAAAAAACATATTAACCTGTTTCGGTTTAACAGTCACACACATTAGGGAATAGATGTCTCTACCCTTGCTAGTTAGCATCATCTCTATGAGTTAGTTAAAGGTACAGTTCGTAATGGTTTGTGGTTTTTAGCAGATTTAGTGGAAATAGAATACAACTTGAAAGAGTATTGCTAAATTAATGTGTGTCATGTAAAAATAAAAACTATTTTGTTTTTTGAACTCAAAGTCAGCTTTCGGTGTCTTTATAAGGAGTGGGTACCCCTCCAAAGAGGCTGCCATGTTTTTGATTGCCTGTTTAAAATGTGCCTGTTTAATTTATTGTATTAACAAGAAATTTTACTGACAGATGTTTCTGATTGTAAAACTTGATAAAAGGAGCAAGGGAACTTTTCAGTCTAATATCAGACTGCTAGGTGTCTCTAAATATAATGCCTTGCTAACTGGATGTAAATGAGCACCAAAAGCTGGTGGTGCTAGCTCTGCTAACCGTAGTCACACTTAGCAAACCTATTTACCCAGAGACCAGGCAACCGTGTGTTTAGCTTGTTAAATAAGTTATACTCAACTTGAAAATTTGACATGCACCAATCAGAGGTTAATTTTTTGTTGAAACAAAGAACACATCACTTCTGAACATTCCTGTCACACATCACTCACTATTATTACTCTCTGCAGCAGTTTTTCTGTACTGCAGTGTAAATCCTTTTGATTTTACACATCCTTTTAGTAATATAGCATCATTTGAGATCAAACTCTATTTTTACAGCATGTTCCCAAGCAGGCAATTAAAAAACAAGAGTTCACGTTAGATGGCAGAGTTTGTGGTGACAGGCTTAAAATATAGATAAACATGCCAAGAACCAAAGTGTGAAATAAAAGTCAATCGCAACCCACACAGTGTCACCTGTCTGGTTTATTATATCTGTTCATCCCATAAATTGACTAAATTTCTCCATCACAGGCTGTCTGTGTCATCAAAGTGGTAAAAATAGCAGTATCACAGCTCTTGGTGTTTTGAAAGCTGTAAATATATCTTTAAGTAAATGAGTTTCCAGAAATGAACAGGAGTGGATTTGGATAATAGACGTTGCAAAGCTTTAGTCTAATGTTGTTTTCCTCCAGTTTGTAATCAAATCCTTCCATTGGGAGAAAAGCCTTAAGAGGACACATGTCCCAGTTTAGTATCATTTTAGTAACAGTAGCACACCATGTCTCCAGGCACAGACACAGAAAACAGACAAGCTGTCCTGGCTCACTGGGGATTACGTTCAGTCCTTTCAAAATAAAAGACAGATACAGGGAAATATGCAAGGCTCTGAGAAACAAGTGGGAAATGTTCATTTTTAAAACAAATTTGATTTTTCTTTTTTCATTTTGGTAAGTTAGACCAGATCTAAATATGTTCAGATAATACATTTGGGGGAAATGCTAGTGGATAGTTAGCCTAGCTTAGCAAAACAACATAAATTTGAGTTGTCAATTTTATTCTGCAAATTTTTCCCCTTAACCCCTCCCTTTGCCTTTCTCTAAAATCTTGATCCTGAGTTTGCACAATCACAGCGAATATCTTGGTTCCTTCATTACCCTAAAGAGTTATCTTTTATTGCTAATTATTGACTGGATCCTTTTTTGAAATTGCTTTAACTTGTCTGCACAATATTTCCATTATGACCCTACATGTTTTCTGCACTGTACCATACAAAGTGTTGACTATCTTGCACAAGCCATTGTCTCATTTCCTCAATATTCAAATCCTACTTGGTTATGCCATCTCGATGAAGCATCCAAAGTCCTGAAGCCCTGTCATCACCACAAGGCAAGATGCTGGGGTTGGATGGGCCAGCTGGTGGATCTGAATCCCACAGTCTCTAGGAAGTTACCCCTCACAGCCAAGGAATAAACACAGGGGGGGTTACCACATGGTGAAACAATACGTTTTGAAAATTTTGGATTGCAAGTTTTCATTGTCATGCATTTGCAAAAGTTTTGTATTCCAGCATTAGGCTCAACTCGAAATATGCAGATAAGTCTTAATGGCATCCTAATGCATGTGCATGACACATAGATGCCAAACAAAAGGACAAAGCAGACTCTTGTTCTGTTAGAAGGATGCTTTAATGGATGAGGGAAGAACAATGCAGTGATCTGAAGAGAGGAAAATGCTCTATATCACAGGGTGCAAAGATTAATATAATGCATTGTCATTGCTGCTGTTATACTCTCAGTGGGATTGGTAGATGTCAAAATGTGAGCACAATTTCTTGCTTTGCAGGTTTGCGCCAGGGTTTTTTTTTCTTTTTTTTCATTGCAGTGCTTTTAGTGCTTTATTCTCTTGCTGTCTCGCTCCGTTTGCTCTCCCTCTCTGTCTTGCACACATGCGAGGAATGGGAGTGTAGGAGTCTGAGTGATGACTCATGTGTTGCACACCTCATCGTTGCTTGACCATATTTGGGCTGCCCGGAAATCCTTTTTTTTTCTCCTTTTCTTTTTTTTTTCCTCTGTGCTTGTGTAGCGAAGAGGAGCAGGCGATGCAGCGACAAAATGATGAGCTCTTTTTCGACTTTCTCTTTTCTTCAGAACAAGGACCTCTAATCGAGGCTCTGAGGTGTTTTCATCATCACAAGGACAAATATTGAGCCTGTTTTACATGGGTACCTTGGGGTTTTCTTTAGTCAGGAAACATTTGCAGATTCTTTGAAGCATGAATCACAGTGATTTTTGCATTCACACAACCATGCTCCCTTTCAGTCTCTGACATAAAACACACGGAAATAAAAAGCATCAAATAGGAAACACTTTGCACATGCTGTAGACAGGAACAAACAGGTTGTTGATGCTTTTAATATTTCCTTTTTCATATAAAGGATAAATTCAAAATGTTCCAATCTGATATCTAAACAAGATTTAAACAAAGAACAAATGATTGCACCAACATGTGCTTCAACACATGCAATGTGTCAAATAAATGTCAAATAAAAACCAGAAAACAGAAAGCCAAATATTTTAAACCATGTGTACTTGAAGGTGTCCTCTCACAGCAGTGTTTCCTCCTCAGATTTCATGTAAGCGTCACACCTTCGGCTGTTTTTATATTTGGGGTACATCGGTGTTTCCACTGTGGAGGGCACTGTGTCAGAATGACGTTTTAATGAGATTCTCACCATCTGAATGGCATGTCTGCAGGTTTGCCCTACTTCCTGCAGCTCATCTGCTCTCACTGCGTTCAGATATCCTGAACCAGCAGAGAGGAGCTGCTGCTGTAACAAACAACCTGCGGGGACACAGACTGGGGCTGCTTCTGACTGGTGCACATCAGAAAGTTGGTACAGACTTATGTAGGAATGTGGAGCAATAAGGTCACAAGAAAGTTTGTACTCTGGTTAGGAGACCCAGTGAAGACTTTATAATTAGTTTTGAAAAAGTCTCACTTTTATGTTTTTGTCTGTTCATAGTCAACAATTCAAAATGAGATAATCAGCAACAAAAATGGTCATTTCTAAATGCTATTCCACAGTATTCAAGATTGGGTCTAATACAGGGGTGGGCAAACTTTTTGATTCTTGGGCCACAATGTGTTCTAACATTTGACACAGGGGCGGGACCAGGAGCAGATGGATGGAGTGCTTTGGTAACTATCAGGGTATCATTTGTTCATTCCATATCCGTTTTAGAATCCAAAATCAGAAAATGAATAACAACTTGTTATTCAAGTTTTCTTTTCAAATCAAAAACCAGAAAACACATAACGGTCTACTTTTCACTGTTTTGATTTTGTTTTGAAATTAAAATTAGAATATGAGTATGAATGGAATTATAATGGGATTTTTAATCCGTGTATGGTTCGTTCTTTCGTTATTCTGTTTCAAAACAAAATCTGAAAAACTAAAAAAATGACTTGTTTTTTTGTTTTTCTGTTTTAAAACCAAAACGGAAAAACGGAATTACAGAAAAACGCGTTTTTTCTGTCCTGGTCTTAAAAATGAAAAAAAAAAAAAAAAAAAAAAATAATAATAATAATAAAAGATTGTGTCAAAATTGTTTGTGTGATATTTTGATATTAAATGTGAACTCTCTATATAGAAAACATCAGAATTGCAGGGAAAATAAAACATTAAAAAGGTTTATTCATTTAATTATTTGAAGTTCGGCGGGCCGGATTGAAATAGTCAACGGGCCGCATGTGGTCCCCGGGCCGTAGTTTGCCCATGCCTGGTCTAATATCGATCCATTTACAGCCCATAGATAAAAAGTCTCTTTGACGATGTGTCTTTTTTCTTGAAGAAAAAGAGTTTCTTAGATTTGTTTTGTAGTAATAGTGGACACTGGAGCTGGGCTGGCAAAATAGGAAAGAGGACAGAAGAACAGACAAAAGCTAAATGGGAGGTTGACAAAGCGTGGGCTGAAGGGAAAAGCACAGGTTGAGCTTTTGCAATAATGTTTATTAAACCTGACATGTAATGCAAGTGGTGGATGAGCACTGGTAAGACATAACCAGGATTCACTAGGGAGAATCTGCTCATCTGTGTATAAAACTAGGAAAAAGAAGGAGTTCGGAAAGTTTGTTTTGCTTGCCTTTGTAAGGGTCATGTCCCTACAACAGTGGGTGATGGTACTCAAACACTACAGAATTCAACCAAAGGTGTCACTGTAATTAACAGGAAACAGATAGTCCTCACAGCGGCTTTAATTTTTTAAATAATCTTTCATGATCTTAATCTTTCAACTCAGTCCTCACAGATATGTTACATTATGCTGGGTTCAACAACCTGCCAGTTGAGTTAAGCAAACTCAAACCAGATACAACTAATGCTCACACTTGCTTGCTTTCACAACTTTGCAACTTGTGGCAAGAAAAAAAGTACTTGGGCAAGGATTTTGAAAACAATTCATTCCTCATCAATGTGCACCCGCCATTCATTGCCCCGGTTTAGTCGTGCACCGTACACACCTGTTTAATTTCAAACTAGTGAAAATGTATCCACAAATAATTGTACTTTTGAAAGATGAAAGACTGAGGAGCCAACACTAATTCATATGTTTTGGTTATGCCCTAACCTTGAGAGGTTCTGGAAAGCCATTTTTGAGGCCCACTCCACTATTTTAACTGTTAGAATTAATCCAGATCATCTAAGTCTCTCTTTGGAGTACTTCCTGAGGGGACACAGTTACCAAATGGGGGGAAAAGAATTGTAGCTTTTATCACCCTCTTGGCGCATCGCTTGATACTGATGGGATGGAAGGATACTGCCCCACCTTCGATCTCTCACTGGATAAGGGATGTACTCATTAATCTGAAACTTGAAAAAAATCAGATGCACACTGCATGGTTCCAAAAAGAAATGTATTGAAATCTGGAGACCTTTCCTGACATTCTTCAGCAAACCCTCCACATTTTAACAGGAATAAATAGTTTATTGTCTTTGCTTTGGCCCTTGACACGCTCTATTTCATGGCTTGGTCATGCTGCTTCTGGATTTTACTAATTTGTTATTATTTTCATGTCTTTTAAAAACTTCTTTTGTATTTATTTGTTCCATCGTTTCTACACATCTGTATATTATTTTTAAATCTTTTTTATGTATTTATGTATGTTTATCTTATTTATTTATTCAACACTAAGTGCTTCAACAGATAGTTTCGTATCGGGGGGTTAATTCAATGTATACAATGTTTTTTGTGTACACGTTATTGTACATGATATCAAAATTCAAGACAATAAAAATAATTTTGAAAAAATGTACCTGTTGTTACTATCTATCCACCTTATCATGTATGTCATCTAGTCTATGTGTGTGCGTGCATGTGTGAGTGTGTGTGTGTGGTGTTGTACATCAATAAATGCTTTAAAAATTGTAACATTTTCAAAAAGCCACCACAAAGTATGACATTTTCGCAGGTGTGATCCATCCACCAACAATAATGAAAGCCAGACCTGATACCATAATTTAAACACTACATTATTTGACAGCCAGTTTCATATTTTTCATGTGCCCTGTATGAATCAGCGGTCACATTTAGAATAACATGAAATGTGTGTAACACAGCTTAACACCAGCAACTAGACACGTCATTTAAAGATGGGCCGTTGTCCTTCAAAAGAGCAAATATCGTCCTGTATGTGTTTTCATAACATCCTTACTATAGGACTATTCTTCAGTGGTGTTATATCAACAGGATGAGGTTGGTATTCAGTTACATAAAGCCAGATTTAAAGTAGTTTGTTCCATGTCTATATTTGCTTCTGTTGGGTTTCCTTGTTGTGTGGTTTTCTCTGCAGTGAAATACGGCAAGGCTTTCACAGCTTCATATTGTCATATGATTGTAAAAACGTCCCCTGAGGAGACTCTAGTGATTTTTTGTAATTGACCTATATACATTACAGTGACTAGATTTACACAACCCATAATGCATTTACCTTTGTGTGTCAGTGCTTATTGAATAAAGGCTGCATCTTCCCTCATCTGCATTCACAGGAAATAAACCTTGCTGTAAGAGACCATCTTGGTCAGAGTCGAGGACACGTATTAAGCCCGATTTTAGATCTAAGTCTCTTTTTTGTATTCTAACAGGCTTTTTCTGCCAGGGTTCAGGGAGAACAAAATTAACTCCTCGTGTTTCATTACCTTCATTGATTTCTCAAATACAAACAGTTTTTCAAAGACTAATTAGAGGTTTAAATGAAGTCTCCAAGCTGGCAGATTTATGCTGTCTATCACTGGCAGCACATGGATTATTAAAGAAGACCAAAAAGCACACAAGACTCATCCACAATGATCATCAGTGTGTCAGTATATGTAGGCTACATGACACCAACTTTTTTCTTTTGTGTCCTTATGTAAGGAAGCTCTCTACTAAGACATTAACAAAGACTTTAACCTGTTGTCAGACTAATCAGTCCCTCATCGGGCTCATAATTAGTCATCTGATCGTATTGCGTACATGTGATAAAAATATGATTCCCCTTGGCTTGGGGACTTGCAGAACCCACTCACAGACACTGGTGTGAAGTGGGAGGACAGAGAAGACTGCCGAAGCCAAACTATTTATTCCCCATCATGTTTCTGCTCGGTCTTTCTCATTCCCTGCTCACCGGCTGCTGCAATTTGATGTCATTATCTTCTCCCGCTCAGCTGGCTTTATGTTACCGTGACTTGTACTGTCTGTATAATTGTTTTGACAGAGCCACAATGCCTGGTGAAAGCAAGCGTCTATGTAAGTCTTCTATTTTTACAAAGACGAAAATAAACGTGTCCAAGCGTGTGCATCCAGCTCTTAGCGTGTAATGAAAGCTCTGTTAAAAAAAGAAGAGGAAAAAAGAAAGCACTAAGTTTCCTGTAAATTTTCCAAGGCTTTGTTTGCATGTCATCACACAAAGTTTCTTTCAGAGCTTTTATCATTTATGTGGGAAAAAACAGCCTTAAGAAGTGTAAATTGAGTGGTCTGACTAAGATGTAAAAGTAAGGTTGGACTCATTCAAATTGTTTACCTCTGCATGGATGAACCAAGGTTATTTTAGTCACCCTGAACTTAGAAAGCCAGCAGTTCTCTATGATGTTCCACTGTCTTCTGTCTATTTACAGCAGAAAAACAACTCTCCTGTTGGCACAAAGTAGTGGCAATTCAATTATTCTGTATATTTATTCTCCGAGGAGGACATACTCCTTGAAGCGGGCGCCACTGATAACGTGTTAGTGTTGGCGGAGACGCGGAGCCAAGTAAACAACTAAACTGTCAGAACATCAAAACAGTATTTGTTATGCAAAACTCAAAAGTAAACAGACAACAGGAGGCCTGGTGGAGGAAAAACAAGGCTGAGGCGCTTCTGGATTACATCAGCAGGCACTTGATCCGAAAATGTAGCAGGGCAGAGTTTATAATTCTAATGAAGGACTTTGTGACAAACATGAGCCTCTGGTTGTTCCTCTTTCTCAGCATGCCGTCTTTGGATCAATGAGGACTGAGTCCCATGCGTAGTCTGCAATTGAATAATATGTTTCAAAATAGAAAAAAAGAGACAACACCTACTTCATATTCTCCTCTGAATACCCTGCTGAGGAAAATGAAATGTGGAGAGAGAGAAATGTGCTTTTGAAAATTAAAATTTAGGACTGATGCTTTAAAATAAATTAGAAGCGTCATCATCCTTTGAAATGCCCTGTGGCTCAGTGGCTGTACTAGACTATCAGTTGAAATCAGGATAATTGCATTTATTAGGCCAATGTTCCTCAGTTTCAATACAGCTTTTCATCATCCAATCATGTCATGTTGCTTTAAGAAGCAGTTTGAAAGCAGTGGTGTCAGAGGCTGCACACCCTTCATAAGGAGAGAAAAAAGCACATGCATCATTTCTTTCTTTATCCTAAGTATGGGCATCATTGTGATTCAATAGGTTTAGATTTTGGAAGTTGAGCTTTGATTGTTAACTGAAGCCTCTGGTCTGTTTTATCTATTGGGATGACAAGAGAAAATACCATATTGAACGGGCTCCAACTGACTGGATCATACACTCTTTTTATATGTTTGAAATGCATGGTATGTCGTTTAAGACTCGATTAGTCTTTTTATTAAATCCTCACCCTGTTTGGAAACCACGAGGAGTTCATTAAACCAACGTTAGCATCAACATTAGCTGCTACAGACAGTGGTAGGGCAGAGGGGGTTTACTATTTGGCCTGCAGGTGAAAAGATTGAGGATACGTTTTTATTTATTTGCCTTTTTGGCTTATTAAGTTCTTAATCTGATGACATAACGATGTATTTTCTGTTATTTTACCAATACTATTGATTCTTTAAGTGACAATACATTCACATTACTTTTTAGACTTTGTAAATGTAGCATCCGGTCAACATAAACTTTGTTCAAATATGTTGTTTCTTTGTATATATCTTTAGAAAATATAAAATAACAACGCATGTTTGGTTTTGTGAAATTTACTCTTATGCATTCTCATCCTTTTTTTTTCCTGATTCAGTTCAATTCAAATCGTAAATATAATCATCAGATTAATCGATTACTAATCTATAGTACACAGGGTCACAGCATCATCATTACATCTGGAGCTCCTACACAACCCAGCATCACCACAATGAAGTGCCGTCATCACTTTACCTTTGTATTCACACAATGCCTGAAATGAAAATACATGCATTGCGGTGTTTCAAAAGCACAATGCGGGAGCACCACACACACAAGCACACACACAGTAACAATCACACACTACACTTTGCTGCCATCTCCCCCTGTTCAACCTCAGTTACCTCTGATGGAGGATCAAAGGTGGGATAGCTTTGCTCCACTATTACTCCTCTGTGTGTTACACATTTCTGAGGAGGTGCAACAAGGTGAAATGGCATAATGCCAGAGCCAAGCGATTGCCCTTTCCCTGCTTTTTTATACTCTGTAAAGCATTAGGCTTTCAGGAAACTGAAAGTGTGACAGCAAAACCAACATCTTCCATAAGAAGACATCTTTAATTATGTCTGTTATTTACAATTTTATCCCATTTTCCCCTCTATTTTAAAGTAATGTCCACGTTTTTCTTCTGAATGATTGCAATGATTCAATTATTTTTATTTTCAAATATTTAGCTGCTTTATTGCCTTAATTCTAAGAGCACCAGGCAGGAAACTAGGAAAGACAGAGTGGAGTGACGCAGGAAAGGATCTGTGGAGTGTAATCAAACCTGATCCACCTACATGAGGACCAAGGCCGAGGCAATGACCAGACTCTAATCCCGTCATCCCTGAGTCCAAGTGAGCATATCTAAATGAAAACCATAAATGTCTGAGACAATAAACTACAAAAAATGTTTTCTATTCATATTGTGGCTAATTTAACAGCAAGCCTTGATCCTTTAAAATCAGCATATTTAGGACTTTTTTTTCTTTCAGTTTCAACACAGAATTTTTTTATTTGAAAACATTTCAAAGCAAAATGTTTAAATGGTTGAAGTGAAAGTGTTTTTGACCTTCTTTTTTAAATTCAGCTGCCTAATCTTTACAACACACTTTAGAGTCAATGCAATATTCACAAGAGGGAGAAGGACGACAATGTTCAATGGACTGTTTGTTGCTCTTTCTGTAATCTCCAGACCGCTCAATGTGCTATTTACATTACATGTCACATTCGCCCATTCACACACTGGCTACGTTAAAATGCAGTCAATATTTGGGTTAAGGTCAATATTCCGGTTTCTGTACTGTTGAATAACCTGTTTACATGCGTGAGCAAACAGAGTTGTTCCTGTTTACATGGTATCCTAATCGATTATGAGTAAAGTGTCCTCCTACCCTGCTGAAAGGTTTTTAGCAAATACAGAGAGAGCTAAACCCCTCTGTGTGTAAACAGGTACTGGGGTCTATCTTCTTGAGACATGAAAACAATTTCTGGCATTTTGCAAAAGAGCTGATGTTGAACATCATGACAGAACAAAAAGTACGTTTCAACCTCTTCCAGATGATACAAAGAGCACTTTCTATTTTCCTCTGTCTGACACAGAGTAGGAGCAACCTGTCTCCAAAAGCAGAGGAGGAATACCATCTTAAGTGTGCACAAACACATTTTTATGCTCCGCCATGCCAGATGTTTTTGTAAGTTCTGTGGTCCAGGTTTAGTTGCACCTTGAGATTTGTTTAGTTTGCACATTAATTAATGTCTCTATTTCACATCTGTTTATTACAGTGCCTATGAAAAGTAGTGTTTTTATTTAATTATTTATTTTATTATGGTCATCTAACACCTGTAATAATAATCTCACACAGAACATTAAACATAATAATAATAATAATAATAATAATAATAATAATAATAATAATAACAAATATATATATATATATATATATATATATATATATATATATATATATATATATATATATATATATATATATATATATATATATATATATATATATATATATAAACATGCCATCAGCAAACACCAGTTGCCCCCGACCCTGACCGCTTCCGCCAGCTCCTATGAGGGGATAGATACCCAGGCATTTCAGACAAGCCAAGAATTAGGGCTGGGGAGATATGCTATTCTCGCGATTTGATTCTATTACAATTTTTGGGGTGTCGATTCAATTAAAATGTGACTCATAGATATTTATGATTTTTGCAATGTTTAGTTTGCATTTTTTAACACCAGACCATGTGAAAAAGTTAAATGATGATGATAATGTCTTCAGACTATATTAGGAGCCATATTTTCCCATAAAATGCACATCACGTGGGTCAGAGAGAAACATTTGACCCTCTGCTGGAGAAAAGTGATAACTTTTTCTAATCCAATTCATAAACAAATACTGAAATGAAGAATTTGAATTTTGAAAAAAAAAATCAACTTCAACAAATCAAGAAAAGAATCCCCATTTGATATTGTCAAACAAAAAATCCAGATATATTGATTTTTTGATTTTTTTCTCCCACCCCTTCCAAGAGATATGGGCCATGTCAACACATAGCTGGATATTTGGGAGACCGCAGCTTTACATCCCTTAAAACACTTTTATCTGAAAACTCTGGCCAAAGTGAAGATTTTGTGAAACTCTGGTTTCATGATTTTGTGTGGTCACCAGGAAATGGAGTTTTCAGTTCTCAAACATCACAGCTGAATGACGGGGGCTCATTCTGATTGGCTGGCACGAGTTTTACGTTTGGGAAACACTGCCAAATATGGGTTTGGCATGCCTTGAGCCGCACATATTGGCAGATTTGTTCGCTGCGTGTGGAATGAAGCAGTGGTGATTGCTCTAGGACTGCAAGGTGCTGTGTGTACATTTCAATGACAACATATGGGCTAGAATCCCTTCATCTTTTGTTCAGAATCAGCTCCCTATCACAGGTAACTGGCTCCACCTCCTTCTTATTCATCCCAGCAGCGTCTCAGCGCTTTAACGCAATCGGACGCTGAGCGTCTTCTGACTTCAGCGGGGAAGCCTGGAGTGGGTTGTTCCTCTTTGGAAACTGGACAGTCATTGGATAAACGCTGGGCTTTGTCCCGCCCATTGAACGCTCAGCGTCTCTGGGGGTCTTTGAGGCAGTGGGCTGGCCTGAATGCTCGGCTTCTGCATGATGATTGGATGATCTGTCTGAGGCCGAATCCCTTTCTGATTGACAGTGAAATGAGCCAGTCAGCGATCTTGAAGTATAACCCTCCACTGCAGCATCTTCTGAGTTGTTCTGGACTGATCCGGAGGCTTAACAATCCTCAGTGAGTTTACTTTTCTTAAAAAACGACAAGCGTTGAGGGAACACTGGTAAAATCCCTGGAAAAAACACCTGGTTGGTACGACAAGGTCACAGATGATTTTCTTGAAAAGGAACGGAGGGTAGAATTTATGTTTAAATAAACAAATTTATGATGTAGGCCAGAAAAAAATGAGCTTCCCCTCCTTGACTGACCAGCAGCCACCACTGGAATGAAGTATTTTTAAAAACAAACAAAGGGGGGATATTCGTTTTTGAAATACCCAGCTACATGTGGACATGGTCATAATTCCTCCACCCTGTCCTGGATCTACCCTGGATCTCCTCCCAGCTGGAAGTGGCCGAAACACCTCCCCAGGGGGGCACCCTCACCAGATGCCTGAACTACCTCATCTGGCTCCTTTGATGCAAAGGAGCAGTGGCTCTACTCCAAGCCTCTCCCTGATGTCAGAGCTCTGAACCCTATCACCAAGGCTGAGCCCAGACACCCTGCAACCTTTCCTTTCAGTCACTACCTATAGCTTGTGGCTGTATGTGACAGTTGAATTGTAGATTGTCTGGTATAATGAGAGCCTCATCTTCTGGCTCAACTCCCTCTTCACCACGACAGAACGGTAAAGCTCCTTCATCAACACCGCCCAGACCGGTCTGTCTCTTGCTCCATTTTCCCTTCACTCGTGAACAAGACCCTGAGATACTTTAACATCTCCATTTGGGGCAAAGACTCCCCTGACCTGGAGTGGCCTCTGACGTAAATGTACACAAAGTGATCATACTTTGTTCCACTTCATGTCTTAAAACTTCAGCTACGTTCTTTCCTCTGTGAAATTCTCTGTGAGCACTTTGTTATGAGACAGAGTCAGAGAGACGTTCATTTAATTCAACAATAATGTCTGTGGTTGAACAAAAGTCAGCAGTGGAGGTGTACTGGATGCCATTACATTGTCTGTCTGCCCACATTTACACACGAGTGGGAGCAAAATTTTATAAAATTCTTTTAAGCGAGTGCGCTTTGTAACCTGATCGCTCTCTGTCTGTTCCTGACTGATTCATTTAATTGCTCCCTTGCTCAGAAGTTTTCCCAGAGAATGGGTGTCGCTACGACCATCAAACCCAGAACTACTAGGACAGAGTCTTCAAATAAGCAGAGACGGAAATACGCTTCAGGAGGTGGGTGTTGCTCTTCGTGGCAGTCAAGGTTAAAAGGTATCAACTTGTGGAAACTTGCGTCAGAGCTAAGATTATATCAAACGCTGAACACTCTGACGGCACATTACTCACATGCATTGGAAAAACACTTTAAATGAAAAAAAATAATAAAATAAACAAAAAGTAAAAAAGAACGTTCAGACGTAGATGAATTCAATGGAGCCAAGAAATTATTGGTTGAAATGATCTCACAGAAAGGAAATCTGATCGATTTATGGGTTTTTGTTTGAAATGGTTGTTCATGTGAGAATCTACAGAACCAGCTCTGTGAAAAAGGAGAAATATAGCTCAAAGGAGAAAAAAAAGGGAGCTCCCTTCAAAGATCCACATTGTTGACCATCAAAGGCTTGAGGTGTATGTGAGTGACATGAAGAAATAGAAATGGCTGAACAAACCTCTCCTGTCTACCACTAGAAAGTTTTACAGAGGGATAAATGAGTATTCTTGTAATGTAGGGCAGACAGAGCAGCACTGATGCTGGACTATCTTGGTCCAAAATCAGAAACATGCAGAGAAAAAATGATTTCAAATAAATTATTCAACAATAAACAGGAAAATGACATTAAAAAGAAGAGTTAAATAACACGTACTGACCTATAAAAACTACAAAATGTTTAAAGCTCAGCCGTCTGGTTGCTCATCCACTCTTGCAGTGTCTACATAACCCCAATCATTCATCACCTGTATTCATTAAGAAACCAGTCCCACACATTTTACCCCTGACTGTTGACACTGTGCCTTATAAATTATAGTCTCAAATTGTCTGTTACGCCTTAAATACATCTGTTATCCATCTCTGCTCCGTTGCTGTAAAACCTGTTGACTCCTGATCTGGCTCTACTCATTATGTGTGTTTGTTGCTATAGAAGGAATATTTGTTTATCACCAACAGGGGATCCAACTTGGGAACAGAAGCACTTTGGAATATAATGGTTTGTCAACCGATGTGGAGGAGTTAACCACCAAAAAACACATTTTTTAACTTAATGTCATCACTTTGACAGACAGCAAAATGCTCCCAGGTTTATGAAATAGCAGTGAGTGAACAGAAGAGATCAGCAAGTGGACAGATATTAGGTGGACAGACGTTTTTAGCAGAGAAACCAGCGTGTACCCAGAGAGGAAACAACTCTCACTCGATGCTCATGACTGCATTATCCGTGGACACTTATCAGACTGTGACAGACCAGGATGTAAACATTGTTTCCTAATATTCCCTAATTTTTCTTTGGTCATAAAATCTGTTTCTGTTAATTACAATTTATAGGTTCACTCATTATTAATTGTCCATATTGAGTCCATGTTTGGTCAGAACCTCAGCCCCAAACCAACTTTCTCATTAAATAAGCAAAGTCAAACCTGTATTTTGAGTATCAGCAGTTATTATTGCTTGTTTGCAGTCAAACCTGGTTAACTGATGTTGGATAAAGAATACACATTTAATTACACACATGCAGACGTCGCTGGTGTATCAGTGTAAAGTGTGACCCTGTTAACTGGTGACTCTCGGCTGTTAATCATGTCGGCTGAAAGTCACCAGTTAGCATGGTCGCTATCACCGCCGAAACACCGTTTGCGCTGTAACGGTCGAAACTTGACAAAAGTTACCTCTAATGTGTAGTATTGTTTTTGACAGCTGTCCACAGAAAAAGCGTACATTTGGATTCTTCTAACAGGTTAAATTTAGTGATTAAAAAACGCTAACTTGTCTGAATGAACGGAGCTAAATGCTGCTTCTGCGGTCAAGATGCGCGCACATCTTTATGATGATGTAGACTGATAATCCCTCTATAGTCAAGCTAAATACCAACTGATTTTGAGTTTGTTTTATTTTGAGGGTCTCTTGGTGTTATTAGGTGGTTTCCGTTCACGACTTCCTGTCCAGCCGTTAGCATTCAAAGTTAAAAAGCCTAACAACCTAGAGGGTGGTTTTGAAATTTGACCCTGTCCTGCAATCCAGGCACTGAAAGAAGAGCTGGTAAGTTGCAGATCACTGATTGAACTTTAAGTCGCAGTGATAATTCCAATAATGTTGAAAGTGATGTGCTGTATGCAAAGTCTCAAGGAGAGCTCAGTGGGAAAAAAAAAATGTTTATGCAGTTTTTTTTCAGCTCCTGTTTTTAAAAACGATGAATGGTTACTCCTCCTGTGTTTCAGAGAAATCAGTGTAGTGGTTCCAATCAGAAAGCTGCTCTCTGCTCTCAGTGGGAACAAGGAACATTTCCCTCAGCTCAGTCGGGGGTCAAGTATTTTTGGACCACTTCAGGAACCATTTTCAAAACCACTCCTTCATCAGATGGTGGATAAAAATAATTCTATTTATAAATTCTCTGATTCGTTGTACAGACTGTATATGATTTGCTTTAGACTGGTGGGCCCAAACAACTAGGCACACACCCAACAGTTTACACAAACACAAACAAAGAAAGTCTATAGAGTCTGAAAACCTGCATGGATTAAGAAGCTTAGGACAAGAAAAATGAAGAAAAGACTGCTGTGAAAACCGCTATGCTTTAGCCTTTACACCTACATGTATGGAGGATGATGATGGAAAGAAACAGCATGGTGGCTTGATTCCAGTGCTTATCCTACTGTGTAAAGCAATGAAGAAATCAGCCGTCAAACAGAAGAGATATTCTGAGTGTAAAATTGAGTTTCATTTCAGCTCTGCTCCCACAGGTATAACCAGGTTGCTTCTCACTTGATTAATTTGTCTCTCCAGGTCCCCCACTCGCGTCTAAGCTCTTTCAGTCAAGGAACTGAATAAGAAATTGAGAAAGAAACATGAGAAAGGAAAGGGCATATTTGCCAAATGAGAAATCCTTCCCACTACAGCGTCGGAGCAGAGCGACGTCAGGTTATGATGATGAGCTGCATAGCTGTTTCACCTGTCAGACCCACAGTTGGAATCATCCAGGAAACCCCTCACTTCAAAACAATTTCTGAAGCTTTTGGTCCATATGACTCATGCCTGACATCTTTGCTCAGATAAAATCCCACAAGGAAAACTTTTTTTCTCTAAGAGATGTACATTCTTACACCTGACTGGTTTAGATTCTTGCTTTTATCAGGGTTGTTTATTTAAACTATTTAATCTTCAAATACAAGAAGTAATTAACCTGTACAACAGAGCTGGGTGCATTTTATTTTACTGCTGGAGTCAAACACCAAAGTAAAAAAAAAAAGCTGTTATATGATGTTGCAACATGTTTGGATTAAAACACCTCCGGCCCAAGAAACCATTTCATACAGCCTGCCACTTGATTTCAATTTACAGTTAAAGCTGGTCTGCTGCGTTCAGGGCCTGGTCTGCTGTTGGGACCAGGGAAGAAATAACTGATTTGACGTGACTCTGAACAGAGAACAATGAACCACATGAAGAAACATTTGTCTTCAAAACATTAAAAAAAGATGTCTTTTTCAAAAGCCAAAAGAAAGCTTAATATCAAGCACAGAGTGTTTCAATAAAAGTGGAAAAATGAAAGTTTCTGATGAGTTTAAGGGGAATCACACCTGTTTCATAGGCAGAAAGACAGTTGCTGTTCTCAAGGAGTATAACCTCCTGCAGCATCATTCAGCTAAACATGTAGGGCAGTAAAGCACTGGGGGGGATGAGCGGACATAACAAGCTGCACAGCTAAAGAAAGAGCTTATTCCAGAGAGCAAGAAAGGAGGCAAATCAGAGAATAGAAGGATTATCAGTCTACGTCATCATAAAGATGTGCACGTACATTGATTGCAGAAGCAGCATTTAGCTCCGTTCATTCAGATGAGTTAGCGTTATTTTAAACACTAAATTCAACCTGTTAGCAGCATCAAAATGTATGTAAAAATGTACGGTTGTTCTGTCGTCAGTTTTTAGAAACAATACTATACAACATCTATCAAGTTTTTGACCGTCACAGAGCAACCGGTGTTTTGGAGTTAATAGCGACCATGCTAACTGGTGACTCTCAGCCTACAGTATCAGTGATTAACAGCCAAGAGTCACCAGTTAACAGGGTCACATTTAACACTGAAACACCAGCGATGTCTGTGGGTAAATGATTAATTCTGGACGTAGTTTTCTGGTTCTTTTAATATGAACTGAGTCTCAGACTCAGCAGTATGTGTGCTTTTTTTGGTCTGGGAGGGTTACTGACACATTTTTATGTATGTCACAGTCTGTTAAGTGTCCACGGATAATAGGCGCCGCCCTGTTGGCTATGGCTGCCTTTTGCATCATCATTACTTTGTATGGCTCATTTGCTGGTCATAGACACCAAACTTTTTGTGGCTTCAGTGATATTTTTACTACTTTTCTCCTGTGTTTGTCTGGAGATCCTACATGGTTCTCAGGTGTGAGCTAAGAAGTGACGACATGGACCTGTCCTCCCATCCATCGTTATTGGGAACGTAAGATCTATCTCCAATAAGATGGACGAGCTAGCTATGCTAACCCAGCAACAGAGGGAATACCAGAGGGCAGAGTAGCATCTTGCTATTCACAGACATGGCTAACAGAGCTAACATCAGACACCAACGCCACATTGGAAGAGCTTCACCTGCTGTGAGCAGACAGGATCCAGGAGACAGAGATGGAGCATGACTGAAGAAGCTCAGTCCTGGACCCTGTGGAGGTGGAGGCTGGCTGAACTGGACAATGATGGACAAGCTGTCATCATCTATTTTCTTATGGACCTTTTTGTACTTTCTATTCACTTTCTTACTTTTGTTTTTCTTGATTGCTGCTGTGACCTCAATTTCGTTGTACTTGTTACAATGACGATTGATTTCTATTCTGTTCTTCTATTCTATTCTATAATGCACTCATGAGCATGGAGTGACAGTTAGGTGTTCAAATTGCTCTCTGGGTACATGCCGGATTTCTCCGCTAAAAACGTCTGTCCACCTGTTATCTGCCCACTTACTGATCTCTTCTGTCCACTCACTGCTATTTCACAAACCTGGGAGCAGTTTACAATCTGTATAAGAGCTGA
Source organism: Halichoeres trimaculatus (assembly GCF_033239565.1). Classification (NCBI taxonomy): domain Eukaryota; kingdom Metazoa; phylum Chordata; class Actinopteri; order Labriformes; family Labridae; genus Halichoeres; species Halichoeres trimaculatus. The sequence goes on from NW_027437192.1 coordinate 11,707,004, forward strand.
TATTTAGTTTAAAAATGTGTTTTTTGGTGGTTAATTCCTCCTCAACAGTTGACAAACCATTATATTCTGCAGTGCTTCTGCACCCAAGTTAAATGCACATCCGGTGTTGTTGATAAACAAATAATCCCTCTATAGGTCCAGATGTGATGAGCATCTTCAAGCCCCCCTTCAGAGGAGAAGTGCTTTTAGGTGTCTGTCAGCCCAGCAAGCATTCAGCAAGAAGAGCCAAACAGATCTGTTTAATATTTCATGTAGAAGTACAGTTGTTTGAACAGTTGAACGTTTGTTTTTCTTTTTTTATGGCCCTTGGGTTACTCGAGTTTGGGATCCTTGCTGTGATGCTGTTAGTGTTAGCTCTTATAGGCCCCTCAGATCAGTGCTGTGTAAATATTTAACCAAAGAAACACAAAAAACTGCGTCCAGTGTATCCTCACTATGAGCTCCTCCAGAACCCTCCTCTTTCCCTCCAGACACATTCAACATATTGGAGGATCTTTTATCATGGCATATGGGAGATGGTTTCTGGGTCAGCCAAAAAGGGAGAAGACCCAAGGATGCATAAATAAATCCATTCAGAAAAAACAAAGATTTCAAACGTTTCTGTATAGCGTACTGACAGAAGAATGAGTTTTAATAAGGCCTCTTATTTATTTAATTTTTTGAATAAATAATCTATCACTGCTTAACGCACAAACAAAATCAGTTTAACAATTCTACTTGTTTTTATCTGCACAAGTTCAACATCGTGTCAGTGCACTCTTCACTGTTTCAGTTTTAGATCAGCATCATCAACAAGTATCATTCAACACAGGTCTACTGTATGATAGCATGATATCAAGGGAAATATTTCCACATGCAAGTTGTGTTTTTTTGGTATCTTAATATATTTGGCTGCTACTGACTCAGATTCATCTTTCCAACACCTTATTGTCTTACATGACCTTTTTGCATTATCTCCCTCTTGCCTGTTTTCTCTTCTCTTCACTGTTGCTTTATTTGTTCACTATGTAAATGGAATATCCTGCCATCAATGCCCAAAAATAACAATATGTCCGTCCTGAGGGTTGTTGTTCAGACAACCAGTGACGAAGAAGTCTGCCCCGTGACACCATGTGTGGTGATGAAACACCACAGCAGGGAGTTTATGATGATTTCGTTTACACCTCCTCCTACAAAGCTCAAGCCTGCCTGTCGCTGTCCATCCCAGCCAAAAAGCCACTCATAATACGCCGCATGGCGTTGATCACTTGGTCCACGTGGTGTGTGACTGATCACTCGGCCAAATGCCTAGGATGGGACGATGACGGCTGGAACGTCCCTGGTAAAAGAGGATAACAAACTTGGTGTTTCTCGCTGTAGAAATGCCATGAGGGTTGAATCATCAGTGGATCTGGCACACAATAGCAGGGCCTCCTACTCACTCTGTTACAATGAACGGTCCCAATACAGCCTTATTTGTGCAGACAGAACGTCACAAGGAGTCACCCTGTATCTTTCCTACACACCATGATACTTTTGTGTACACGCCAACATGTCAGCTGGTAAAAAAGGCTCATATACTAACGCCTCCCAGGTCTGCCAAGGGTTGTAAGCAGGATCTGAAACCTTTTCAGTCTAACACTAAGAATGCTCCAATTCGACTGATTTGTTAAATGTTTAAAAAGACTTGAACTCCAACTAATCAACTGGTACAGAATTTTAAAAAATCACACAAAAACAGTCAACACTGAGCACAATTTATAAAAACAGATCACAGGTTAACAATGCCAAATGGTTTGCTAAACGTGGCTAACTCCAGCATTTGGTCATGTAACGAAGGTCATGCTTTGACCTGGTCTCATAGCTTTGACCCCCCCAAGGAGGGAAAGGTAATAAAACCAAGTGTTGGAAAAACAGACCTCTGCTAAAGCGGTTTCCTCCTGAATTTTGCCTCATCCCTTCCCCTGATGTTCGCAAAACCATAAAACACTACGACATTGCTGTAAATCCAAAGACTTTTTGTTGACACCTGGCGAAAATGTGAAACTGTACAGACATCCTTTTCTCGGGAGAGGCTGGTGTCCCTCCCAGCCTCCATCTAGCATCTTGTGACCCTCGACCTTTCTCTCTGGGAACAAGAGAGAAGGAATGTCAGGAAACCCAAGAAATGTGATTTTGACTGTCACATGTGAGAATTTCCTGACAGTACAAAGTTATAGTTAGTGGTCTCTGGGATAGTTTGATCCATGTGCAGGTAAGTTGAAATGTGAGGGGGTATCAGCCTAAAGTGACCTCACTGACTTGGCGGGAAAAGATGGATAAAACTCCGCACTGGGGTGTGGACAATGGCTCATCTCTTTTCCTCTGCTCTCAGCTCTTTTTCTCTGCTCTTCCACCTTCACACTTGGTCAACAACTGTGCTCTCAGCACGTCTTCGCAAACTGCACCGCACCTTCCAGCTCTGAACTCATCATCGGCTCCAGACTCTGCAGGCTGAGAGGCAAGTCATCTCAGCCCGACTGTATCCAGTCATTCACCGGTGCCTACATCTCTCCCTGAGACAAACAGCTGATCTGTGGGATTCCCTCGCGCTCTGACATCAAGAGATGAGCGCTGATCATGGCTTCCTTTGCAGTGTTTCAACTTTGCCAAAGTTTCGACCCCACGCCGGCATCATTGCCGCTGTTCCAGCTGCCGCTGTTCCAGCTGCCGATGTGAGAATCAATGCTCAACTCATTGGACATCACCTTCGTGATGCTCAGCTGACCTGCAGCCAGCCTCTCCATCACCCCTGTTTTCTCTAAAATTGGGTGACTTATATTAAAACTCACATATTGTAATTATAGATGTCTTTTGAAAGTTATACTTTTGCTCCAGTGGAATGCTGGCATTCTGCTGTTAGTAAATAATCAGTCATTATTCGACACCGATTTACGCTACAGTCATATGTGTAGCTTGTAGATGCATTGCCCCCTCAGACATGGCCTACATACAACTTTATCTCCATTCTAGACCAAGGAGGGTGACAACGTTTCAATATTTGTCAACTAAATGTTCACATCTCTTGTGATTATGATGAAATATTACAAGTAAAGTGGTTGGTGTAGGTGCAGAGAGCTAGCAAACTCATCGCACGATGGCAGATATTCAAGAGATTCAAGATGGGCAGCCACTTAACACAGCAGATGAAAAGTAAAGAAGTTCAACCCCACTGAAACGTGTTTTAGCTTTCTGCTGAAAGATTTAAATTATCTTACTTTCAGATCCATGGAGCCAGCTGTTTGCTTACAGGACAAGAAAGATCCAGCTTGTTTTTACAGGTTGCTGTTATCTATATTAACGTTTCAAAAAAAAAGTTTGCGCCTTTACACAAATCCTTCATGTCAAATGCACGTTTGAATAATCCACCAAGTCCTGACAATGAACGGTACACTGGTTATTTTTCTCCTTTTGCTCCAGGGTTGCTGACTTTGACCTCATTCTGTTTAAGAAAAGGCACATGCACATGATACATGCCAATGCACCTACCTGCACACCCACACTTGAGCACACCTCCACTTGTATTATCTACAAAATTCACCCACATCCACTCATGCAACCTACCACACGAACAAAGCAAACTCAAACACTGCTGCAGAGATTCAAAGGCCATTTCTTGAGATACTTAGTCTTGATTCAGTTGTTTTCACTGAGACAAGGACCAGTTGGACTTAGCTTAGCAACATAATCTGCCTAATCCTTTCAGCTTCTTCCACAGCTGGCTGCCCTTATTTGCTCTGTCTCTTGTTGCTGCTCAGTCACTGCTTCCTCTGTGTCCATTGCACAACCCTCTCTTTCCCGAATCATAATTGTAGTGCGGATGGAGGATGATTTCTCCAAGTAGGCTGCGGTTCTGTTATACAAGGGGTCATCGAGTTTCCCTGTACCATCTGGATAGGAAATTGAATAGAAAATGCAGAGAGACTACACACAGGTGATAACAGGAGTTCAGTTGGTGTGTCCTGAAAACAGGCCTTTTAAATATGTTTGTTTCTACAACTGAGCCTAATAATAGACATTTTTCTCTTGAATTTCCTGTGGTACGGTATAATTTATGCACCAAACAACCGCAGGACCAATAATTTAGATAATCACCTCTTTTTTTTAAGGAGATGAAGATGTATAAGTCAATAGATTTTGGACTCTGTGAGGGCGACTGCCTCAGCTCTCAACAAGATTACCTGTAATGATGCTTTTGTGGGCTTGAATTACAGGTCATCATGCTGCTATCAGAACCTGTCCTGACTTGATACATGGTTATCTACTCATCCCCTGACTCGTGACTTTGGTGTTTTTGTTATGCCCACATGTTCCTTTTGTAATGGAGTTGTTTGTTTCCGAAAGGGAATCACGATCCACATTTCCAAGCGTCTCTTTACTAATGCTAAGTTTGCATTAGGAAGATGTAGCGTTACACGGTCATGTTTGCTACTCCCCTTGTACCGATTGTAGGCTCTAGTCTTTAAAATTACAACATGCTTCTGAGTGGGCAATGGCAGCTTTGATGGTTGAACCATCACTGTGTCTCCTATAATAATTGCACCACCAAACCAACCACAAATCCCCGCTATCAGAGGTTTGACTCTTTTACTGTGATGTGACCTTTCCAACCAACTTACGAGCCTTTCTTACCTAAAAGGGTTAATAAAGGAAAGGGACATGCAGGGCTGGATAAACCACGAAGACAAGAAACTGACAGGAACCTGATTCATTTCATCTGCCGCCATCGTGACTCACTCTCAGGGTGCGATTCCATTTCTGATTAAAGAATAATATAGCTGTCATCTTGATGTAGTTCTATTAGGAAATGAATCCCACTTAACCTAAAAAAGTGAAGATTTCACTCAAAGAAGGGAGACTTTTTCTTAAAAATTTGGCTTTACTCAACTCTAAATGTAAATGTGAACTGTAAATGACGTTTCCTGATGTGTTCGTCAATGGACTGTTGTAAGAATCTCCAAATCCTATTTTTTTGTTTGTTTGTTGAAATACCCTGGGGAAAGAAACTACTGAAATGCATCAGTATGAAGTGCTTGTGACAGAGAAAGTCATCCTTTCAACTGCAGAGACTTTTTAAACAATGCTTTATACATTCATTCACTGAGGATTATATGCCTTTTTTTCCTTGCAATTACTTGTAAAGAATCACTCAAAAACTGCTTAACACAGAACCCAGTGTTCTTTCAAATTAACATACTCTCCATTAGCCAAAATCTTTATCAGGACAATAATTTCACCCAGAATGCCTCTACTTTTGGACATGTCCTCAAAATGTGGTAGTGATTGGTGTTAATCTGCCCACACAGTCTGCAGCACTTTGGATCTGACTGGGAATGACGACTTTTCGTGTGTGGGGATGTTAAAAAAAAATAAAACAAAGTAAATTGTTCCAGCTACAATCTTGACACTTCTCATTGCTTGTGGTCACACATAACTGAACGCCAACCTTCCAACACATCATTGCTATGTTTAGTTGTTTTTTCCATTTTTAGTCTTTTTTTAGCAAGTATTTTTCCACTTCTGCTTTTAGAAACCTGTCAAAAGCCTGGAAATAGTTTAATTACTAAGATTCTGTTGGATGTTTTCATTATATCTCCTTCAGTTAGGAGTTCAGATGAGTATATCACATTTGTTATTAGCACAAACTGAACAACAAGTGGACACTACACTCCCATACTCCTTGAGTTGTAAGATGTGAAGTCTAAATATTGCCTTGATGGGTGCTTACATAATGCACAGGTAGAGCCAAGAAATGCGTGGAGTCCATTTGGCTCACCTAAACACTCATATAACTTAGTGATAAATGGCAGATATCCCTCAGGTTGGTAAAGTCCACAAAAGAACAGATTCCTGATTACTTTAAAGTGGGCATTTGTGGTTTTATTAAAAAAACAAAACAAAGCATAAAAACTAGCTTATATAGCAGAAAAGATGTTTGAAAGAAAAAAAAGGGGGAAGTAGAACCCATGCTTGATCTGTTATCATGGATAACATAATGGATAGTTATGTGCAAAACTTCAACCAGACAGCAGGGGGAGCCCTAAATATTTTGCCTTCACAGCTTGTTAACACTCATCAAGTCCCTTTTAACATTGTCTTTGAAATCTGTCAACCAACACATGTAATTCTTGATATAAGAAAGCATTATACCAAGCCAAAATCTGGAGTAGCACAGGCAAAAGTTCTCTCTTGACCATGCTGCTGACAAATTCATCCTTCTGGAAAATTCCCCACTCTTTGTGTCAGAAATATCACACATTCCTGAGCTGTGGGTGTAGATAACACGCTTAAACAGTTGGACATAAGCTTCATGCAGTTTGCAGGGCTCTGGATGCACAGTTTGATGGCTGCTACCCTCATCTGCTATTACCAGCAGTAAACTACAGACTGTGACATGATGAGCACATAATGAGTCAATCCTTTAACGACTGTTGGGAGATTCATCTGTGCCTTCCAAATCAACGTCTAATGGGTCTGTGCTTTTCTAACTACTCACAATGGATCTGAAGGTGTCAAATACATCACAAAGACGTAAAATGAAACACCGGAGAGGTGCCGTCAGCTTAAACAGAACATATCACACGCTTAAAACTGGTGCTTTAGTGCTTCCTATAATTTTTAGCAGCAGCAGCTGGAGTTCAACAATCTTAACAGTGTTAAAATGTGTCATTTGCTGTTTCCTAATTCCATCCTACTTATTTGGTGTAACAGCAGGTTATTATGTAATTTTGTGCATAATGTCTACACAAAGCAGCAGGGGTAAAGAAAAGCTGTTATAAAAGCATTAATATATTTTCTATTAGACTCTTCCTTAAGCTTTTCAACTTGTATCGAACATGTATGCTTTCATCATGCTAGGCTTTGAGTTTTTCCCTTGGTACTTTGCCAGGGTTGAAATAAATGTCTACACTAACAGTATCCTACAGAAGCCCCAGAGGGTAAAAGATTAAAACTGTGTTCCTGAGTGTGGGCGTTTATTGCATTCAGCAATGTCACATTTCTATGCAGACGTGTAGCCCTTTCAAGTGCCATGTGCTATCATCACCCTACCAGCTACCTGCACACAAGTTGAGCATGAAGCGTTAAAAAATACAGAGAGCTGACGAACCCACTGCCCGTGACCACTTCTCTGAGACTCACACAGCTCTCTCAGCTGGTCTCTTAATGGATCTTTTCAACCAAACCAGCTCTTTATTCAATTGCTAGATTGCATGATTATTACCTAAGAAGAGAGATAGGGCATAAAAAATGGTGCCACCCATAGACAGTAAAAAATGGAAGTCATCTTGCTTGGCTCAAAGTGAGGTTGCCACAAGATCTGCGCCTCCTGGTGATTGGCTGCAGTATAGGTCAAAAAACCTGTCTCTCCAGTCATTCCAGATGGGCTGTGGTCAAACTTTAAAAAATTAATACACCTCTTAGAAATGTTTCTTACATATACTTGTTGTGGTGATTTGAAGATATAATTTGGCTGCCTTGTATCCAAGACCTCTTTTTTTCTAAAAAGTTTCATTTTCATTAGTTTTACAAGGTTAAAAACGAGGTTTTACATCAGGATTAACGATGATTGACAGCTGCTGTTCACATGAATTTTTTTCGGGGATTGTAAAATATGTCGGGAGGTAGAGTCAAAAAGTGATTAGACTCTTGAAAGAAAAAAAAAATGTTATTTTTGTCACCTGGCTCCACTCACAGTCTCTACTGCTCAGACTCTGGCTGCACAACTGCTTCAATGGCTGCACCTGTGACAGGGGTATTTTGGCTTCAAAACCTTACAGTGGTAAATAGCGGAGCCATGCTGTCCACTCTATATACAGTCTATGGTGCCACCATGCATGAATGTAAACTCAGTGAATGGGCCACTGAAGTACCACACTGTTGGAGATCTCAACAAGGCGCACATTGAGCCATTATCTTTTTGAATAAAAACAGTAAGTTCTACTGTTAGTCAGTTATACATCCAAATACCTTCCTACTTCCTTCAGGTCAACAGTTCATTTACATAACAGAGTGGTTTTTGTTTATCTTCCTAAATTCTATGCAAGGGAGTTGATGATTTATATTAAATTGAGTGAAACTTAAAATAGTTGCCCAGGAATCCCTCCCCACACACAGACACATGCGAGTCATTCTGTTTTCAAAAGCAGAATGTGTGTAGGAGAGTCGCCCATACAAAGAAATATCCGGATGATACAGATTCTTGTCTATTCCAGGGTGACATATCTGGGATTGTTTTTGCTCCATCTCACTCACACTCCTCCATTCATACATTTATCATGAGAGGTTGTTTTATTTTTCACACAATTCGTCATAGGTGCGTGCTAATAATATCTAGGATTAGATGTGGGCTTCCTTCATGAGATGCCCACTGCGCGGTGTGAGGACGGGCATCATGGCGGTGAGTGGGGGAGAGGAAATAGAGGAGGTAATGAGGTCAGGGAGCAGTCTTGGAGCACAGGACGTGTTGCCTATGCATGCACAAGATGCAGAAAATTCAGGTCAAAAGTATTACATTTAATGATCCTTTGTTAGATGTAAACATATTAAATGAAGAAAAAGAATCTGAGGGAAAAACAAAACGGTTTGACGAGTCTGGTTTGTATGATGCTTACACCAGCACACAGAGCCACAGTGATTACAGTCTCATGTAGCAATCAGCATGGAGGAGCAAAAGCACCACTCAAAACTGGAAGAGAGGCGCAAAGAGGCTGTGGGAGGAAGGGGATGAACTCCTGCAGATTACAGTGGAATCTCCTGGTGATGTCATCCTCCTTAATGACATCACAGCCCGCCCTCACAAGCCGGGACCATCCCGGCCAACAACAGAAGGGGAGCTTCCTGGTGATTCATTAATAATAACCTCCCTCGCTGGACCCTGATATCTGTTATCACTCTGTTAAATTCAGATGAAAAATAACCGTTAACCTTTCTTTTTTCTTTTTGATGTCACCATGACAACTTCATAACATCTACAACACATAGCTCATTATAAGAGACTGGCAATTTTACAGTGAGAATGAATAATTTATGTGCTGTCCTGGCAGCTCAAGGTGGGAAAGAGCCAGATGGCAGGGAAGAAAAGGAAACATTCACAGCTTCATTATTAGAAAGGTAGCAGATTTTTTTTTTTCTTAAACCAACACTCAAAAATCACAGGTACCAGGTCTTCCAATAACTGTGCCTTACCTTGGAATTTAATTCAGAAATCTGAAAATTCAGGCAGATAACAGAATTTGTCTCAAACAGGTGCAGTTACTTCAGATTGTATCATGATAGCAGCCCAAGAATTAAAGATAGGTATGGTATCTGATTCCTCTTAGACACCTCAAGTGCCAAAGAAACAAGTTTCCCTCCTGTGTTAAAAACTTGATTGAATAGTTCTTTCTTGACAGCAAACTTGCCAAGGTTCAGTTCAGAAGAAAAACAGGATTCACTATCGGACAATCAACCAAATGTACAACCATGGAAAAAAAACTACTGAACCACCTGTTTTCTTCAATTTCTTGTTAATTTTAATGTCTGGTACCACTAAAGGTATATTACCTGAAGAATAAAATGGACATGACAAAAAGTGCGATTTAAATAGCAGTTTTTCAATATGTAGGATTTTTGCGATTTTAAGTCTGACTTTTTCAACAATAGACGTGATAAAAGTTAAATGATGATGATAATGTCCACAGACTATATCAGCCATATTTTCCCATAAAATGCACATAAAGTGAGTCAGAGAGAAACACATCACCCTCTGCTGGGTAAAAAAAACTGTTTTCCAACCTAGTTTACAAACTAAAATTTGAATTTGAAAAAAAAATTGATAAAGAATCATGATTTTGATATTGTCAAACAAAAAATCCCAATATATAGATTTTTTTTTTTCTCCTACCCCTAATTCTCAGGGTATATAAAGGCCATTTCATGTCATAAGCAGCACTGCACACGTTAAGGCCACGAGTGGTTTCCTGCTTACATCCAAGCTGTGGCATATCTCAGAAGTTGTCAGCTCTCACATAATGCCCAAAACAGAAGAATTATGTCTAGCCACAAAGGCAGCCATCTTGGCACTGCTGGAAATTGGTATTAATGAGAGACAGGTAGCAACAAAAAACTGAAGATCTCCAAGATAGCCATTCATTACACCAAGAAAAAGCAAGCCAAAAATGGCACCTCCAAATTGCTGGCTGGTAGAGGCAGGAAACATCTCTCTACCCATGTACTGTTGAGATGATCATTAATGAGAACCAGAGATAGGCCCGGTTACACTGTGCTAGAGATCACAAGGATTGGACTGTTGATTATTGGTAGAAATTTCTCTTTAGAAGTGAATCCAGTTAAAGGTCAAGGCAAGGTCAGTTAAAGCCTGGATTGAGAACCTGAGTATTTGAACCAGCCCTGTGATTGACTGGCGACCAGTCCAGGGTGTACCCTGCCTTTCGCCCAATGACAGCTGGGATAGGCTCCAGCCACCTGCGACCCTGAACAGGATAAGCGGTATAGAAAATGGATGGATGGATGGTATTGGAACCATGCCTTGGCCAGCTTAATCACAAGATCATAATCCAACTGAAAACCTGCGAAACATCATCAAACTTCAAATGGAGAACCAGAAGCCCCAAAAACAAAGCAGGTCTGTTTGAATCTTTGCGACAGGAATGGGCTGCTGTGACAGCAGAACAGTGTCAGAAGCTGGTGGAGAGTATGCCAAGATGCGTGGCTGCTGTCATCAAAAACAATGGTTATGCAATCAAATACAAACTCCTGTGTGTCTTATGTGACTAAAACAGACAGAAAAAAAAACACATGCCTGACAATGCTTGGAACCTAAGAACCTAAGTTATTACCAAGAAAACCATGGAAAATGGCAAAGAATCAACCCCTTAAATTATATTCTTATGAGCTTTTCTGTTGTTGTCATTATATTTGCCCAAACAAATGTACCTTAAGTTGTACCAGGCATTAAAATGAACAAGAAACTGAAGAAAGAGATTAGATTTAACAAGCTCATCATACAAAGTGACTGAAATTAAGGTTTATAAACAGTACCCAGACATCAGCCTGAGATGAGTTAAGCATTTTTTGAGTTGTAAATCATGTAAAACTACTGCACAGTTATCAGACTGGGAATCAAAAGCCTGAAAAATTAGCATAATACCTCCATCTACAAACTTCAAAATATAGGAAAAAAAAAAAAAAAAGAAAACTCAACGAGGTACAGCCTTTATGTAGTAGGACCGGTAACTAATGATAAAAAAAGTTATGAGACTTTAAAGAGTAACTTATAACTAAGACCTTAGCCTGGTGTTGTTCACATGTGACTTGACCACGACTGAGGATATTAAGTTTAATGTTTATTTATGGGCTGATAAGAGCACTGAAGCCAGTTTGTGGAGTCAGAGGAATCTGAGGAACTACTTTCCTGGTTGTTTTGGAAAAAGATTGTAAAGACGTAAAACTCATCATTATATCAGTGTTTTGTGTCAATATTTTGTTTTTTTTCTTACTTATAAGCTGGGTAGTAAATCGGAAAAATGTCAGGGTTAGTGTAGGGCTGGAAATAGTGGTAGCATGTCACCCCCTTATTACAGACTTTCAGTGCATCACCTAGTTGCTATCGATAAATTACATTACGGATGAGTCTCTTTTGAAAAATATGAACCAACTTTGTTGACCCACAGGGAAATTTGCCAGTTGATGATTATCTCACTAAAACTTTAACAATTTCTGACTCCCCTCACTCAGGAAATAAAAGCCCCATTCTCAGGCCATGCAAGAGTAGCAACTGTCCTGAATTTATTTGTTTAATCTGGCTAATAATTAAATTTAGAGTTTAAATTTGGACGTTGCGTAAACAGGGTCATTGAATTTAAAATGAGGCGCATCAACAAGTGCTTTTCCAAAGGTTTTTCCATTAACAGAGCAGGTTAGATGCTCCGCTTCATATAAAAGACTCATTAATAGGAAACTTGAGACTTTTGAGAGATCTCATCTGGTGAGCAAAATCGATTTTTCCTGCCCTTTTGTGAACTCTTGCCAGGCAAAATGATAATGCCATATGGGTAAGTCCATTAAAAATAACTGCCAGGATGTTATTCATAATCCAGTTGCTAAGACAACCTAGGACAAAAATAATGTGAAAATAAAACTTGATGACGAACGAGCCAGCAGGAGCGCTTCCTGGAACAGCAAAGTAAACTTTGAGACAAGCACGGAAAGGTTCACGCCGCTCTTACAGTCGAGCACTTTGGGTAAACATGTTTGCTGCCGTATGTGGTCAGAAATAATGCCTCGTCCGGCTTGATGTGGTTAAAAGAGAAGCAGCGAGCTTGTCGGATGAAACAAAATTAGACAAAGTCAAAAAGAAAATACTGTCAATGTGGATTGACTACTGCTGACACTTAGAGAACACAGGACCCTATGTGGTTGATACGCTGTGGATGGCTAAATTTGGTTTTTCGTTGTGACTAATGATCAGAAATTTTACTCTGCATGCACCACTGCCCCTCCTATTTCTGTCTCAGAGTAACTTAAGAGGTACTTATAAATAATACGTCTGTACTCTGGGATATTTTGGGCATTCTATGTGTTGTTTTGTCAATTTTAGTTGTTTTGCACAAGATTTTCTGCTTTGATTCTGAGTCTGGCTAAGTTATATTTTTGGTTTATATTTTGCATGATCATCTCCAGAAAGTTATTTATCAATGGACTTATCTTAGTGTTGCATGGGATTTTTCATATATGATGTTCTCTTCAGCGAGGTGCTTCTGTCTGACCGCCTAGTTCCACCAGATCTATGTCTGGTTCGTCTCTATCCGTCTCCGTCTACATTATTGCATCTGATCTGATAGGCTTTAATTCTTGCCACAGTGTTTACTTCCACTAATGTGTACATTTCCAATCTGTCAGGTCAGAGCCCTCTGGAGCCGATGACCAAGTCATGTTTCTGCTGGATGGCAGAGCAATGCTGTATTAATTAGCACAGGGCTGAGTGGGACAGGAAGTCAGGCACAATAGCCACTGCAGCAACAAACAAAAAAGAAGCAGAGCCAGGCCTGGAAGTGTGAGGTTTTTAAAAGTCATAAGGATGACATAGGCTATGTTTACATGCAGTCAATATTTGGAGTTAAGGTCAATTTTCCGGTTTCTAAAACATTCAAAATAACTCGTTTACATGCGTGAACAATCAGGGTTATTCCTGTTTACAAAGTATCCCCATCAAAACAGCGATGCACGGACAACATCTCAATGCATGGAGAACATCATAACGAAATGTGCGTTATTTCCACTTCTTCCTGTATTCATAGCACAAGCAGCAACAACAACAGCAGACCAAGATTCCTTGCAAACAGAACATGCGCAGAAGACAAATTAATGTTCTTTTCGATGGGGATATACCGATGGACGTATACATGACCAAATATTTGGATTAGAAAAGAAGTAACCCAGGAGTGATTTTCAGGTTTTTAAGGGATAATGCTTAACGTGGTGTTCAATATCAGAAACACTTTTAAACGGAAACCCTACAGCCAATCAAAATCAAGTATCCACCCAGACTATGGTATAAAAATAAAAAAGGTTATTAGTGTATACATGGTGATGCAACTGAGTTATTGCTCATACTCTGAATCTAAAAAGGTTAATGACTGCATGTAAATGTAGCCAGAGATGATGAGGGGTTCATCACTCAGGGGAAAACCCTGAATCCTGTATTAGAGCCCGACATTTAACAACAAGCTAAAACAAATAAAATAAATGTAATAAGTAGAGCCCGACCGATATGGGATTTTTGGGGCCGATGCTGATACCAATACCGTGGGCAAAAAAAAAAGCTGATATTCAATATACCGGCCGATAGCCGATATATCGGCTGATATATATGATAAATTTATTGATATACACAGGATATATACTGTATATGAACACTAATTATCATAATACCCATGTGATTCAAGACAGACACAGAACACTATTAAATCAAAACAAGGAACTTAAATTATAAATCTGTCAACATAAGAACTGTAGTGTAAACCAATGATAAATAAAAAAAAGCTGTATACACCTTAAATAAATAAGTCAAACTTTAAACACAGTAAGTAGAAAATAAAAAACTTAAACTGTTAACACACAATGAGCAACTTACACGACCTCAAAACGCCGTATAGTCTTACATTAGATAATGGTGGAAGTGTGAATCAACAGTAGCATTTATCTCTGTTTATCTCACAAAAAATACGATGTTGAAACGTCAGTCTGTAGTATTACATTGGATAATGGTGGATGGAGGGGGCGGGCACTCGGGCAGTGTGCAGCCCAACACACTGACACACAGGAGCAGGAGCGACAGAATCTCTGCGGAGCAACAATTTTTATAATCGGCTACATTTTCTACATAACCACAATGAAGCAGAGATGGACCAGCTTCAGAACTGGTGGAAGTCTTTGTTTGGAGATCCTGGAAAAACACAAGCAGGAACCTCAGAAAAGAGAAGTTTGATTTCAGTAGGCTCTGACCACAGCACTTTCTGACCAAACAGCTGACATACAGATGGTATGTCACACAGTGGTAGCACGGATCCAAAATGGTCCCAAAAGACAGGGCTGTTTCTACCAAAGTAAAGATGTGGATTATTATTTGTTAAGAGATTCTGGCTCATCAACACACAGGGGTGTGCAGTAGCTTACAGTTCACTACCTACAAATGCTTAAAAGCCCAATAAAGTTTAGTCAAATGAAACAAATCAAACAATAAATCCAGGACATGTTACATCATACGGAAATGGGTTAAAGTGCCAAAAATTATTCACCAGCTCCTCCACTTTACCTCCAGAGACTCCTGCTTACATAACAACACAACAGAAGCGACATAGGACTATTAAGATTTATTGATATTTAGTTATCCTATTTGCTCAAGGGACAAGCTGCTGGTGGGTTCAGAGCTCAGAGCCATAAAATAAAAATGTATTCCCTTAATTTGCTTTTTTAAGGCAGATCCTTTGAGTCTTCTGAAATATGAAAGCACAGTATCTGGGTATTTAAGAAAGCACTTTTTTGTGGGATTGAAAGAAGCAGCCTTTTACTCCCTCTCACAGTGGCTTTATTTTATTTCACAGAGGCTTGAAATGTATTCTGGGGTGTCTACAACAAGGAAGAACGGGGAAACATATGCTTCGGGGAAGAAATGAAGAGAGATGAAAGAGGTGGAGGGACAAAAAGTGAAAAGGCCTTTAGTTAGAAGACCACACAGACAGGTCTGATCTCTCCTGGGTCATTAGTTTTTGTGGTGTCTCAAGCATAATTTGTCGGCGCCTGTGTGAGACATGGCAGAGAAGTGTTTTGGTCTGGTTTTCAACATTTCTGATCTTCTGTCTCCATGCATCTCTCTGACACCTACGTCCTGCTGTGCACAAAGTAAACATATTTGATAAACTTCACAGCCCCCTGGCCTTTTTGCCACACTTATGTAATGTCCCCAAATGTCACCAGTGGCATTTTCTCTGATAAATATTAAGGGATGTCGTGACACAAGCAGCAGCAGGAAATATTTCTATGCGCTATGAGGAATGGTAGCAATATGGCCTGGTTACAAGATGTGCCATACGAGCAGATGAAAGCAAAAACTGAATACTGAGTATCAAATTTAAGTGATCAAGCTGATTCTCATTACAAAAATGAACCACTGCTGTGGTCTTGAGCTCAGAAATAGATGGAAAAAAAGCTTAATGTGTTATCTGGCTGCATGCAGTTACTCACTTCCGGGTACTTTTCTCCAGTTATGACGACCAACTTAGTAATGTAATGGCTGTAATAACATTTTCTTGGAACAGAGCCCTCTCACGATGACGTTAACCAATATAAAAAGAACCTAGTATTCAAATTCTTAGTTACATAAATCTGCAAATGAAATACCGGTGAAGTAATGTAGTAAGCCCAGATATTGAAATTGGGGATAGTCTGTCTTTTTTTTCTTTTCTTTTTCTTTCTCTTTCTTTTTTAATTTGACCAATCATAGGACAGCATTCATATTTTCAGCCATGGAATTTCTCAAGTGAAAGCCCTGCATATGAAACCATTCAAGTACCACTTGTAATCAGTCAGCTCAGTCTGCATCCCACCACAATAGATTTGAATAAAACTGCTTGCCTCCAGTGCAGACTTCAAGCTGTGATTTAAGGTCATGGCAGCTATATCAGGTGAACTACACAACACATCCGAGTGCACTAAGTCAATGAAAACTCCTCTAACCTTGCTGTACAGAACAAACAGGAATAATTCTGAGAGATTTCTTGTTCCTGAGGTTGATAAAAGGTTTGTTTTGACATGAATGAACAGATTTTCTGTCTGGCACAGAAGTGGTCCTTAAGAGTATTCCGGGATAACTTATTTGATTTCAATAAATTACACATTTCCTGGTTGTGTTTGTCTCCTTTTGGCCTTCTAGTTGGCAGTGTCACCTTACTTGGCCTGTTTCCCAGCAACAGGTGATGAATGAAACACAATATTTAACCTCTGTACAAATCAAATGGAGGTTGTTTACAAGCCAACCTGGTTAACATCTCAAGGTATGGCATCAAATGTCTATGATGCATACTTTATTTATACAATCATAATGAATATGTAAATTTAAACAATAAACATGCTCATTGTCTCACTTAAAATCCATTTTAATTTGTGCAAAGTCCAAACAATTGTGGGGTCCGATTTGGTGACCTCAGGATTGGATCGCTGCTTTTTGCAGAAGATGTGGTCCTGTTGGCTTCATCAAGCCGTGACCTTCAACTCTCTCTGGATTGGTTCACAGCCCAGTGTGAAGCGGCTGGGATGAGAATCAGCACCTCCAATTCCGAGTCCATGGTCCTCAGCCGGAAAAGGGTGGAGTGCCCTCTCCGGGTCGAGGAGGAGATCCTGCCCAAAGTGGAGGAGTTAAAGTATCTCGGGGTCTTGTTCACGAGTGAGGGAAGGATGGAGTGAGAGATCGGCAGGCGGATCGGTGCGGCGTCTGCAGTAATGCGGACTCTGCACAGGTCTGTCGTGGTGAAGAGGGAGCTGAGCCAGAAGGCGAAGCTCTCAGTTTACCGTTCGTTCCCACCCTCACCTATGGTCATGAGCTTTGGGTAGTGACCGAAAGAACAAGATCGCGGGTACAAACGGCTGAAATGAGCTTCCTCCGTAGGGTGGCTGGGCTCTCCCTTAGAGATAGGGTGAGAAGCTCGGCTATCCGGGAGGAGCTCGGAGTGGAGCCGCTGCTCCTCCGCGTTGAGAGGAGCCAGATGAGGTGGCTCGGGCATCTGATGAGGATGCCTCCTGGACGCCTCCCTGGTGAGGTGTTCAGGGCACGTCCCACCGGAAGGAGACCCCGGGGCAGACCCAGGACACGCTGGAGAGACTACATCTCTCGACTGGCCTGTGAACGTCTTGAGATCCCCCCGGAAGAGCTGGACGAAGTGGCTAGGGAGAAGGAAGTCTGGGCTTCCCTGCTTAGGCTGCTGCCCCCGCGACCCGACCCCGGATAAGCAGAAGAAAATGTATGGATGGATGGATAAAAGTACAAATTGTCTTCTGCACCTCCACTGCAGTAGATGGCGCCGAAGAGCTATTCTACTGTATGCTGCCCATAACCTGAACAATAAATATAACCTCAAAGTTGATAATGTGGGTTTTGATTCTGTAAACATCAAAGTTTCCTCTCTATCCTTGGTTTATTTAGTTTAAAATCATTTCAAGTTTAATTTTTACAGTGTAGACTGATAAAGTAATATTCTTAGTCATGTTTTGTCCAATATTGGATTTTTTCGAGTAGCATTGGTTACACCAAGTGACATTTATCAGTTATACCAACTGATCACGTCTTTCAAACAATATTTTTTTTGCAATATTTCAGTGTCATAGTAGTTAAATTGACAAATTTGATCCTCTTTATGTTTTCAGGTAAAGTGTATGTATGAAACACTGCATCTAACTTTGATTATTTCAAACACGATAAAAGTTGTTTTCAATCAAATAGTTAACTGTGTAAAATATCACAATAATACAATATTATTGTGTCCCCAATACTCATCCCTACGTCACACTGGCCAATTGAACTGGACCTTAGGGTCGAAGCATAGAGGCCCGTGACGGATGGCCGGTGTGACCATTCCCTGAACGAAAACGGATTGAAACAGGAATTTCCTTTTGATTTTTACACTGACAAATTGTTTACAATGACCAAAGGCAACATACATAAGAATCTCTGAGAAGATAATGTGCAGTCGTGATTTTTTTTACCTCTACTAATCAATAATAGTCTAGAAGATGAGTGTGTGTGTTGTGTTTCTGCAGAGTGTGTGCTCTCTTAAACACCTCTGCACAAAAGCAGATGTCCATAATATGTTTTAAAACAAGAAAAAAAAGGATAAAAACAGATAAAGAGCAACCACTCTCTCAGCTGTACTGTATAATTTTCTGTGAGGGCAGAGCAGAGAGACGCACGGCAGGCAGGAGGTGAATCCAGCTGCTGTAAATCATTTTTTTTGATATGTAAAATCACTCTTCAGAAACTAATGGTGACATGACCATGATTTATACAGTATATGACAGTACAGTGTTAATTTGCTGTGATTCATAAGCAAAAAGCAAGTTTGTACCTCAATGATATGCATTAATATTTCTAAAAACTTTTGCTGACCTGGATTTGTTGAGCTGCTTCTTTCAGACAGACTTTCATGTATCACTTAGTGTAGTACAGTACAATAGAGAGAGACTTCTTTTGAAGTGCTTCAGCACATTTTTTATTCAACAATCATTACTGAGTACATCAGGTAGGTTGTTGGTCAGTATAAAGACAGTAGAGTTCACTGCTGAGTGCTGAGTGACTAAAATGTTTTCCATTAGTGAAGCTGCCAAACAGTTATTTAATTAATGACCTCTCTCCACCAAACAGACTGCAGTTGGAGGAGGTAAGGTAATGCATTTCCAAAAAAAAAAAGAAAAAAAAGAGTTTGTTGTTGTCAGCAGCCTCATTTCCATGACAACGAACCGGGACAGTCCATAAGTCGATGAGTGTGTCATTTTACATGTGAATGTAGGAGGCTACTTATCGGGGATCACCTGTGGAGGTACAGAGCTGCTTCATCTCACAATATGTGCTGTGTGCTCCTAGTTGAACAGGAAATCCCTTTATCGCCATGGCAACGTTTTTCAGCTGCGTCGGAATGGCGTCAACCGAGTCCCTGAGCCTCACAGCAATATGCTATTTCCTGTCAAATCAAAGGAGAGCTCACCCTTCAGCTTTAGTCATGTTATGATCGCAAAGAGGATATGACACAAAGAGATTCTTCTTGTTCTAAGAGACCACTCAATGCCACTTATTGAATGATTGTGGCGTGGAAGGTTTTAAGCTAAAGATGCAATCATTTTAACAATATGAACTCATACTGAATGGGTTTTCATTGTTCAATCCAGAGTCAAAACCTTTAAAAGGTGATTAGAAGTTACTTAAATGGAGTTAATGTAAGTTCATGCAGGACACGGAAGTCATACGCCCAGCTGTGATCAGCTGACAGACTGATGTTCTAACCTACCCCTCTCAACCAATCACAGCATGTGTCGAACAACAAGGTGGTGTATTTAAATCACGTCTTCATTCTCAATTATTCCTGCTACCTCATTGTTGCTCAGCTGCTACTGTCTCAATAATCCCACCTCCACCCCAGCCTCCTCCTATTTAGCCTCATGTGTGTATCTTATTAGTCTGTATGCATCCCTTTGATCTGTATGTATGTGGGGGTTTGCTATGCACTCCCTGGAAAGCTCGAGCAAGCTGCTCGGCTAACCCAGGGAGTACTCTGAAAAGCAGAGCTTTAACGCCAATTCTAACTGTACCCATTTGGCAATAAATGGTTCATGACAAGAGTGTTCCTGACTGAAATCAGAGTTACCGGCTTTTCTGGCCAATCATTTCTCCGTCTATTCAACCTGCTCTTACGCTGCCTTCTTCCATTTCTCTGTAGACAGAGATTGTTGACATTTTATTTAGCACCCAAGGGTGCAGATAGAATTTAAAACCTCTCATCAAACAGCTCCCTGGTCTATTCACAGACCCTTTACCCTCAGATGAGCTGTGGTCTTTGACATTTAGAGTCTCAGGGCATCTGCGGGTAGACAAAGATCTCTCTCTTTGATGCTTTTGGTTTGAAAACCTGCGTCCTCAGATGTGTTTGCTCATAATTACATACGCTGATGGCACAAAGACACTTCAGCCTCTACTCTTTGTGCTTTGAAATCAATTCTAATCCCATCAAGCAACAGGCCAGTGCGTTCTCCAAGCTGCCATTGTGGGGAAGGAGAGTTTTCAGGAAATGGTTTTTCTCCTTTTTGTGTGTAAACAGTGATGCTTTCTGTGTTTTTTTCAGAGGGGAGTGGTTCAGTCCTCTCAAAGGGTAAACAATGGTGACCATTACAAACTTGAGAGCTGCTGAGAGTTTACCAGTGCACAATTTGGGGTGTTTCTTTGCAGCAGCCACAAGGAAAAGTTGAAAGGCTACATGCTGAGCTACAGGAGGAAGCAGGTATAGGAGATAAAAAAGATATGATGCATATAAAAAAGGACTGGTGTATTCTGGAAATAAAATTCAAAAGCTTTCAGAGCCAAGAGGTAAGGAAGGTGAAACCACAGATGCAGCCTGAAACACACACATACACACAAAAAGTACAACAAGGACCAGGCAGGAATCCAAAACCCAAGTCCAGACAGTCATCCAGAAGGTAAAAAGGGCAGGCAGGATTTTCACTCAGAAGGCAAAGGAGGAAGGCACTTTGATCATGAAAATTTTGCAGACCGCCTGTGGATCAGGAGTTGGTATTCTGTTTGTAGTGTGTCTGGTGAGGGAGTGAGGGGCAGGTGGAGAGAGGAGTAGACAGGCATGGTTGAGGTGAAAAGGGAAATTGCAGGGTTTCTGAGTGGCAGGATCTGAAATGAAATGAGAAAAGTCAGGCAGCATCCAGTGGACAGGTGGGGATGATGCTGAACAGGGCAGGAAACAATGAAATATGTTCCGAGGAGAGGGATACAGGAGGGTGAGACTGGTTTGGTTAATAGCGTGGTTGCTCACCTTGCTTGCTCTGAAATGGGTATTTAAAATACATGGTTCATGGACTGAGCAAAACTGAGGCTACAATTTGCACAGGCTCACCAAAATTGAACACTAGAAGATTGTAAAAACGTTGCCTGGTCTGATGAGTCTGGATTTCTGCTGCCACATTTGGATCGTAGGGTCAGAATTTGGCGTCAACAACATGAAAGCATGGATCCATGGTGTAATGGTGTGGGGGATATTTTCTTGGCTCACTTTGGGCCAATTGAGCATGGTTTAAATGCCACAGCCTACCTGAGTATTGTTGCTGACCATGTTCATCCCTTTATGAGCACAGTGTACCCATCTTCTGATGGCTACTTCCAGCAGGATAACGCACCATGACATAAAGCTGGAATCATCTCAGACTGGTTTCTTGAACAGTGAGTTCACTG
Organism: Halichoeres trimaculatus; assembly: GCF_033239565.1. Taxonomy (NCBI): domain Eukaryota; kingdom Metazoa; phylum Chordata; class Actinopteri; order Labriformes; family Labridae; genus Halichoeres; species Halichoeres trimaculatus. Next base: position 11,728,521 of record NW_027437192.1, read on the forward strand.
TACTCGAATGGCCTCCACAGCCACCAGATCTCAATCCAATAGAGCACCTTTGGGATGTGGTGAAACGGGAGATTCTCATCATGGATGCTCAGCAGACAAATCTACAGCAACTGTGTGATGTTATCATGTCAATATGGACCAAACTCTCTGAGGAACGTTTGCAGTGCCTTCTTGAATCTATGCCACGAAGGATTAAGGCAGTTCTGAAGGCAAAAGGGGGTCCAACCCGGTACTAGCAAGGTGTACCTAATAAAGTGGCCAGTGAGTGTATATTCTTAATATTATTTCATTCATGCTATCTGCTGGTGATAAATTTGATTCTGATTCCCTTTGTATGGAAAGATCCCATCATGATTGCCAGAGCAGAGAGAAAAGCAAGTTCTGTTTTACAGATTGTGCAGAAAGCCCCTTTCCTTCCAGCTTCGAGTGAAATGCTCTTGGACTTGTAACTGAATTGGTCACTGCTTTGCACAGTTTCACTCCCCAGCCACTACCTTGTCAATCATTCACTCAGAAGGAATAGTTAGGAAACAGAGTGTCTCACTCAGTAGATTATTTGAAACGTTTTGTTCCTTGTTGCTTCCCACTTGCTGAGTTGCACGCCTCATCCCCAGGAAAGATATTGCAGATGCAAAATGTCTTACTCATCAGCAAACATTCCTGTTTTGAATCTTTTTTGGTTAATTTGTCAAACTGAGTGTGGTGCACATTTACCAAAAGAACATCATAAATTAGAACCGTTTCAATCATCTTATTCTCCAATGAGAAATACTGATCTGACCTTTGAAAGTCATGCAAGGCTCAGTTTCTGGAAAATGCCAAGAAGGGGTACATGTGCTCTCACAGTAACATCTGCACACTCCCACAAGACCTTCACACGCCGCCTGGTGACTCGAGCCTTATCTCATATTCAGTAAAGTCACACATCAGACTCACTGGAAGAACCAACACCTTCCCCACCCTCAGACTAACACTCCAAACTCACAGCCCCCCACACCCTCCCCTCCTGTCTATGATTCTAAATGAAATCATCCAATTTGTCAAGTTTCATATGTCCCTCATTTCCACACCTCATGTCTGACTTGTCTGACCTCTGCTGCGTTTCATGTTTTTCACAAAATTAAAACATGCAAGCAAAGACCTGCACTCATAACCTCAGTTTTGTCACCCTGACACATAAGACCCACTTTGTAACTCTTGTAAATAATTGAAGCTGAAGTGTAGAGCCTGTTCAAACTGTCAGAATTCAAAAGAGATGAAGAGCAGGAGCAGATGGTGCAAGTAAAAGATGAGTCTATCATGGATGAAGTTAAAGTGGTACTAAACATGAGTAGGAGTACAGCGCTGAAATGTATGTTAAAACTAACAAGTGCAGCTCTGCTCTGTTTGGCTGAAATATTTCAGTTTAGAATTTCAAATCTGACATGAAAATCTGGACCCATAAAAACAAAATGTCAGAGTCTGCTTGAACAGTTTAGACAAATCAAAGTTTGTTTTCCCATGAAAAAGATTTTCACTGTGTGCTGTTGCTGTTTTTTTTTTTTTTTTTTTTTTTTTTGCTTTCCCTCAGTGAAAGCTCATAAGACTTTAATTTCAGCCGCTCAACTGTCGCAGGTCTCCTTTGTTGACTCTTTTTGTGCAATGATGTTCAAAATGTTCTCACTGGGTGAGAAGCTGGGACTGCAGGCCAGCCAGTTAAGTACCAGTGTAGTCTGGCTCGGTAACACTTAACTTTAGAGGTCTGCAAATTTCATCCAACTTTGGTAATAATTACACAAAGTTTTTTCTTACTTCTTTGAAATTACCCCCGGAATTTCAAAGAGAATTTGGTGAAAATTAGCACATAACTTCTGGCCAGATTCTGTTTTGCAGTGTGCCTGTACTCGCAGTGTCCATCACAATCAGGAAAGGCCAATTTACAACCCCACTCTTGGTGAATATCACATTTGAAGCCTTCAGTTGGATCATGTAAAACATTATAGGCCGAATCATAAAGGTTTATCGTTTTTCATGTGATCTCAATTATGCATGTCAACAAACTCGGCAATAAAGAACTTGGTGAGATTAAACAACAAATGGCTAACTATCAACTGTTTTTTGGGAAATTGAAGTATTTACTTAACATTTCAAAGGTAATTATCAGAGGAAACAATGAACCTAACTTCTGTATTCAAGAACAAAGCAGCTTATTATCACCTGCTTCTCTGGGAATAGTAGAAACGTTGGGATACTTCTAAAAACATTTTGTGGTGGGTTTGCAATTTGATTTCAAATAAATTATTTGCTAGTCGTAATCTTCTCACCTTGCAACTTGGAGTAAATTTCAAAAAAACTGAAAAATAAACACTAACCTACCAATTGTGACTTGCAACAATAAATGTTGTCTTTTTTTTTTTTTAAAGAGGCTATATGCTAATTTCAAAGGAATAAGAAAAAACTTTGTCTGATTATTATCTAAGTGTGATGAAATTTGCAAACCTCTAAAGTAAATTGTTACCTTTGGCTTTGTCTGAAACAAACAAAGTCTGCCTGAAAAAGGCTTTGTCTGGATGGCAGCACATGCTGCTCCAGAACTTGTTGTTCAGCATTAACTGTAGGGGTGGGAGAAAAAAAATCACAATACAATATATCAGGATTATTTGTTTGACGATACCAAAATCGTGATTCTTTGTCAAAAAAGTTTTTTTTTTTTTTTCAAATTCGAATCCCTCATTTCAGTTTTTGCTTGACTGGAAAAAAGTTACCACTTTTCTCCAGCAGAGGGTGAAATGTTTAGCTCTGGCTCACATGATGTGCATTTCATTGGAAAATATGGCTCCTGATATAGTCTAGACAAAATCATCATCATTTCACTTTATCTCATGTTCTGGTGTTAAAAAAAGCAAACCTAAAAATCTCAAAAATCGTAACTATCAAAGAAACACAATATAAATCTCATCCGCACCCCCAAATATGTAATAGAATCGAATTGCAAGAATAGCATATCGCCCCAGCCCTAACTAAAGGGGACCTCACAGATATGTAAACGAGCCATGCAATGAGCACATGTGAATTCCCATATCAGTGTGGATGCTGGCTTTCTGAACAGGGTATTTCTAATAGGAATGTCACATTTTGATTTGTCAGACAACAGGAACTGTCCTTTACAACTTAAAACTCAGAGACACTACTGAAGAATCGCTGAACTGCCTTCCCAGCGAGTCCCTCACAGAGCGGCAACCCGTTTCGACCCTTGATTTGAATCCGCCTCTCTGAAATGCCCCTCTTTCCAATCTTGTCAACTTACTAACCCATCGAAGTAATATGATAGTATGTTCACAAATGTGTGTATCAAATTTTAGATGATTTTTTTTTCATGAAACTGTAACACTCTTTTAATTTTAATCACTTGTTTTTCTGTATTTGCATAATGAAATTAAATTCAATTTGTACAATCCAATTGAAACAATTCAAATTAAATGTAGGCTTTGAATGATTTGCACATTATCAAATTTGTCATTCATCTGCATCTTTTACAGCATCCCAACGCTTATGGATTTTGGGAAATAATATGAAGTAAACAAACTGATTAACTGCAGAGACATAAAAAGAAGCAGCAGCAAATACCAACATAAGAGATACTGCTACTTCAGTAAACCTGCAGGACTTGTCTGACCAAGATGGACGTGCAACTCAGAACTAAAGTGTTAAAACTTATTAAGATTCATGAAGACATGGATAGGATAAAAATCAAGTATACAATAACGCCAAATTTGTCTTTGCTGTTGTTACTTGGTGCAAAACTGCACAATCATGCTGCAGGGGTGAGCACATTAGATGGCATTTAAATGAAAAGAGTTTTTAAAGGCTGTGATTTCGGACACTTGGATCAAAACACACTAGACTCGTCCATGTGGACTCCCACGCCCTGCACAGGCTCACAAAACAAAACACATCACTCCCTTTGTCTTCTTGTAATTATTTTGTGTATAATTGTCTGTTCAGTGTATGCAGTGTGTGGCTTAATGTATTCCACTGCAATTTACATTCATTATGCCATTTTTCCTGCCTAATTATGATAGTGGCAGAGAGAGCACAAAGTGAATAACACTCTGTCTCACTACCCATCTCTTTCTCTAATCTAATGGGACCTCTTTTTCGACTTCTTTTTGTTGGTCTCGCTCATTATCACTAGCTGTCCAGCTCACCATACCCAGGCCGATCTCTGAGGGACCCAAAGGCTCTGCTTTAGCCCCAAGTTCAACAACCAGAGCTAATAACAAAGAGTGGGCAGCCATGTGGACTCTATTGATCCTCCTCTAGGCAGACACTCAGGTGGACATATGCATACTCTCTGCTTGAACACACTCGCTCGTGTGTGAGTCAGAGGTGAGAGGAACACCCACATCAAGGGTGCTCGATGTGGGTGAAGTACAGAGAGCGGAGGATGACAGCGTAGGGATAAGAGGGGACAGGAGATACGCCACAGAAAGAAAAAGGAGGGTCGGTGACACCTGGATTGAAGTAGAGGAGTGTGAATTGCTGATCAAAAAGGTTAGTTAGCATTTCCTCAACATTAGCATGAGGACATGCGTGGTGTGCTGATGGGAAATGATGCTCAGAGCTCCCCACAGACGAGCCCACAACAATCTCTGACTGTCACTTTGTTCTAGTGTCCCATAAAATATTAATCTTCTTGATGTTGTCCTTTACTTCAGTACAGGGTCAGCATTTTTAGATAGTGTTCCCATCCTTACACAGAGTTACATGAAAGTCAAACTGCAAAAAGAAACACTGATTTGTGAGCTAGTTGTTGCCTTATCTGGCAACCTAAACACCTGAGGGGAAACATGACTCCAGGAAGTTGCTGCTACTGACCAAAAAGTCTTAAACGAACCCCATTTAAAATCTATTTTTGTCTTTTTTTATCTACTTTTCACAAATGAAACCAAGAACTAGTTGTTAAACTTGCCACCCCAGCCTTGGCTAATGCAGGGAGGGCCCTGAAAGCACAGCCTATAACACCAACTATAAGTGTATTTTCATTTGGCAACAAATGATTAAAATCTATGTCAAGAGTTTTCCCAACTGAATTTTTTTCAAGACAATTTGATTACCTCCTAACTTTTTATGTATTAGTGCTGTGTGCAGGTTGAAAACCAAAAATAACAATTGTGTTTGCCAAAAGATGCATGTTATGGGATATATATATATATATATTACATTAGTTTGCTGCCTGTTTCTTGAGGGTCACTCTTATTTAAAACTCTCTCCTTATGTCCTGCCTGTTTCCTTTTAGAAACACTTTACTGCAGTCAGTCTGCATGAAGTCAGCCTCTTAACTATGCAGAAAACACTTTCACAAGACATTAATTAACATCTAAACTGCATATATTTACCAACATAGGCAGGTTGGTATATTTTCATTCCAGGATGTAATTCCTAGCATTTTCCTGGTTTGACAATAAACAAAAGAAAAAAAAACAAAACAAAAAACCCACAAAAGCCTCGACTATTCACACTCCCATGAATAAAACCACATGGCCACATGCTAACTTGAGAATGAGCAGCAGTCACAGATGTTAACAGAGGGTTATTTAAACTAAACACGGGGCACTTGTGCTCTATTGAGCACAAGTAAGCCAGCCTACTTACAGCTGCACTGTATACAGAAACCTACAATTAGTACATATCCGAGTGTTAGGCATGGCTGCACTTTGTTATTCTGACTCCTGCAGTTAAATGCAGTTTTGTCTGAATCGATTACACAGTATCATAGCATTTCCAGTAAAACTGACACAGGAACATTTATGTCTTTTGTCCAATCAAGCTGAAAAATATCGACAGACCTCCCATAAGTACTCCCTAATATCTTGCGTTCATAAATTGCTTGCAAATGGACATTTAGTGTATTTTTCATCGTTAACGGACAAAAGAACCTCTCAATTGCCTCATTGTGTCCAGTCACTTTGATTGTAACAGGACACTTTAAAAGGCCCAGCACTTAACCTGGACAGGCGTGGCTTTGCTGGATGCTTCAGTAAAAAGCTTTTGAGCGAAACTTTTGCCAAGTGTGTAATCCTTATCTAATATTTCTCAAAAAGCTTAACGAAGTTGAGGAAAAGACAAGAGCCTGGGTTAAAAACAATACAGACCAGATTGATAGATAATGAAGCACAGATCCTGTTTTCACATTAGTTTTAATTCATCTTCCTTTCGACAATCATGTCTTCGGCGAGTCCAATTTTGAATCTATTAAATGCAGCTTTTTTCATTTCCACATAGAAGGGTTTTTTCTTCTCTTTTCTCGCATTAAAATGCAGCTATAAACAGGGCACAACCAAGATGCATGTAGTGTCATTAAAAAGCAGCATATGGTAAGCAAACACTAGCTGTGTATCTTATTATCACAGGTTTTTTCAACCATGACAGACACGTTGCATGGATATAATGAAAAACAAGGCCATTTTCTCTGCACAGCATTACAATGTTGCTGATAAACGCTTTTTATCAGGGAAAAGAGGCGGTGGGAGCCCATTGTTTGGGAGTCCTCTCTATGCTGTATGCATAGATCTATTCCATTGGAGCAAGAAACTGTGTTGTGTTTGACAAAGCAGAGTGTTTCACTCTGGTGAAGCTCAGATATGAAACCTTTAGAGGTTTTTACTTGATTGATTTGGCATTAAGTTATAAAACTGATTGGCCAAAGCAAACTAAGTTTACCTGAAGTGTAGTGGCTGGTTTCTTGAATTCAGTTGGTCTAAGCGTTGTTTATTTCTCATTTTAATTGTAGTCTTGAAGAAATGACTCTAACCCTTAATTTACACATAAAGTGTCAGCGCTACGCACTACGCCGTACTTGGAAATCCCTCTAGTCAATCATTGTATTCATACAGCACGTGCTGTGGCTGTTTCGCTGCAAGTCTTTTTTTGAGTGTGCTGCAGAATTGCGTCAATCTCTGCTGAGCAGATCGTACGAAACAGGAAATCAGACACAAAAACAATCAGAGTATCTGGTCGTTTCAAAATAAAGCACCATGTTCTGGCTCTTGATCGTAAATCTCATCTTTGTTTATCCAAAATACGTCACTGATTTTGGCCAGAAGTCATCAGCAGGTCAGATCCAGATGAAATCCGACCTTTTGGATAATGAAAGCTAACCTTGGAGGTGAAAAATGTTATAATTTTATACGACACAACACATCATTTCTATAAGGACACCAACAGAAAGGAGAAGGCATGGACTGAAGGTGCTGAAGTTTTGGGAGAGCCAGTATGAGGAAAGTACGTTGTAAGTACATTGTTCCCTGCAGGGACATGTGATTCTCCTGTGATCTTGTGATCTCGGGTATCCAACTGCTTTGGGTGCTGCCCTGTCCTGCGCTGTGCTGCACGGCGCTCTGTGTAAATTGGTATGTGCCCCAAAACCGTGGCGCTGCATAGTGCATAGTAGCTATCATGAAGTGCGGCGCTCACGCTTTATGTGTGAATTGGGGGTAATGAAAGCTGCAAACCAAAAAATATGTTCCACACTAGTGATAAAAGTTACAAAAGCCTGAAATAGGTGGTCTGAGGGTCTATCTGACCTCAAGTGAACAGCAAGCATGAGTGAAAAGACTTCCCTGAATGTACAAATCATCAGTATGGAAGTAAAGCTCCCAATTATTGGTTTATTGTGCTGTAGTGTCACTGCAGCTCAGCGATAATGCAGGTACTACAGCTACTGTCTAGTCCCTGCTCCTCAGTTGATGCACTGCAAAAACTGAAATCTTATCAAGTGTTTTTGTCTTATTTTCAGTAGAAAATTCCTTTTTAGACTCAATATGAGCCAAATTCACATGACCAATCCAGAAAAATGTCTTGTTTAAAGTTATTTAAGGACAAAAATGAGGTCTGAATTGCTCGTAACTAGTAAAAAATTCTGCCAATGGAACAAGAGAAAAGTTACTTGTATTAAGACATTGTTCTAGTCTCAAGGAAATTTTCAAGCAATTTTTTCTTGTTCCATTGGCAGATTTTTTTACTGGTTACAAGTGATTCAAACCTCATTTTTGTACTCTGATAACTTGAAACAAGACATTTTTCTGGATTGATAAGTTTAAAGTGGCTCATATCAAGTATAATAAGACCATTTTTATTTAAAAAAAAAGACAAAAACACTTGATAAGATTTCGTTTTTTTGCAGTGTGTCAGACAGAAAGAAAGGTGCAGATGCATCCAAATGTAACAAAATAAGTTAAGATTGCCACCAAAGGACGAGGCTAGTCTACTCAACGCGCTAAATGCAGTGTGACTAAACGACAAGAGGCTACATACAGAGCAGGTCTCTCTGTGGAGGAATGAAATCGAAGCAATGAATGCTACAAAACGATAAAATAACTTTGAGGCAGCATGTTTGAAGCAGTCAACAGCAAAAGCTAATGAAAGTGTATTTCTACTCTGCAGAACTTTGGAGCCACAGTTAGCCTCCACTGTAAGGGACTAATGTGGACAGGATGGAGTCAAACTCCTGAATTGTTATCCCAGTCCGATGATATGCATAGACAGACGTGACCCCAAACTGTTCATATATTCATTCATTCATCCTAACCCAGGGATGTCAAACTCGTGCCATGGAGGGCCAAGAGGCTACAGGTTTTCTTTCCAACCAAGAACTTCACCAGCTGGTTTCACTGATTACTCCCTGCTCTCTGCTTGAAGGTGAGGTAATCAGTGAAATCAGCTGGTGGAGTTTCTGGTTGGAAAGAAAACCTGCAGCCTCCTGGCCCTCCATGGCACGAGTTTGACATTCCTGTCCTAACCGCTTATCCTGTTCAGGGTTGCGGATTGCTGAAGCCTATCCCAGCTGTCTTAGGGTGCAAGGCGGGGTACACTACTGGTCGACAGGCAACCACAGGGCTGGCACACAGAGACAGACAACCTCTAACACACACACACAGACTCACTTCTACGGGCAATTTAAAATCACTAGTTATCCTGCTGAGCATGTTATTGGACTGTGGGAGGGAGATGGAGTACCCACAGAGAGCCCAGGCACAAGGAGAACATGCTGACGCCACACAGAAAAGCCCACCTTGCTCAAACTGGGATTTGATATAGTGACCTTCTTGCTGTGAGGCAGCAGCGTTAACCGTGCAGCCCCAACACCACATCAATAGTTTTAGAATCTAAGTCTAAAAAAAGATGGATTACGTACAAGAAATTTTATCAGACTGAAAATGAATTATTGATTGTGATTGATTCTTTTAAAAAATACACAGATGGACAGGATTTCATTTGATGGAATGGTAGATTGACACATTTTGAGCCAAAATGAGCTGAAAATCATAGAATTGGTTGAAAAAGTCTGAAATATAGCTTTGACAATAATGTATGTTGAGTCGGTGGAACAAATGATACTTTGTACAAACAATGTTTTTCCTGGTTTGAATGCAAAAGCTCATCTTTTTTAGCTTGTACTTATCAAACCGTAAATTTATGTCTGATGTGTAACTCACTTCAACTCATTTTAACTCATTTCCTAAGAGATCAATGAAGAAGAAAGAGATAAGTGCTTTTAAAACTGACTTAACTTGTTAGGGCATTGATTAAAAGTCAGTTTCCTGAGCAGTGGGCTGACTCCTATGTGACCTCATGCTGCTCCACAAGCTTTCCCACAGCGGTCAATAGTTCCTCAAACTTTTAAAGTATTGACTGCATGACTGACAACGTTTCAGGAGCATCATGTGGGTGGAGAAGCCCTGCCACAAGCACCCTTGCGGACTTAATGACTGGATAATCAATATTTGACGTCATAACAGCTAAGATTCTAGACTTACCACTCAAAAACTACTACTTCATATCAAAGTGTGCTCTGACAGGCTGCTTTTTTCACGTCTCAGAATCTGAACTGACATAAAAAGTTTGATTCAGCTCAAGTTAGGAACAAACAGCAAATTTGTGCATCTACCAACATGGACCTGTCATAATTACTTTCTAGTATCTCTCTCTAAGTGCCATTCAAGAAACCCAAGAGTAGCACACATCATTCTTAGCCTACTCTTTTACATCATCTCCCTTCAATCTCCACACGTACGTACTTTGTCTCAGTTGGTGACTAAAAATATCTTGTGCGAATGGAAAAAAAAATGAGGCTACCACCTTCAGCCTGGGAACCATAAAACTGCCAACCCCCTGTTGTTTCATGCAGGTTTCATGCGTCATAGCGAGCGCTGGCATGCGACTAAGGCAGCAAAGGTAATCCATTGGGAGGGAAAAAGATTAGTATGACAGTGTGAGAGTCATCCTCGAAGGAAGCTGTGTTAAAATTACACTCATACTTCAAGTAACACCTGAAGTAGCTAATGAATCTTTCTTCATTGTTTCCAACATGGAGACAGAAACACAGGATGGGTTCAGAGGCAGACTGCAGTTTGAGTGATGGCAACGCCAAAAGGTAAGTCTGACCATGTCAGGTGTCAAAAAAAGAGGGTCAAACCAGGAAAAGAGCCCAATACTGGTGGGAAAAAAGGCAGGCAGATGATCGAAACTATGCAACATTCAAGAAAGTTCATATCTCAACAATATTTTAATTTTTTATTCAATTATGATTCCTCTTCCCTTCAAAAAGGTTGTGACAAATTACATCTTCAGTCCAAACTGAATTGACTTACTTTTCCTACTTCTTTGTCCAGTGTGCAGCAGAGCTGAGGACTTTATACACTCAACAGAAGACAAAGCTGTTTTAAGTGAAAGACTAGTGATGACTGTTGAACCGAGAGACACCCTGTTAATCATTAAAGCCCCGTTTCCACCAAGCAGTCCAGTTCAGATCAGTACGGTTTGGTACAGGTTGGCTCGGTCAAGCTTGGTCCTGTTTGCGTGTCCACAGCCGACCGAACCCCCTTGTGGTAGGTGGAGTGTAAGCTGGATGCCGACAGCTGGATCAGTAACATTATAGTGTGACGCCATAGCAGCACAACACAGTGTACACCGTTAATAAATCCAATGAAGAAGAAAAACACGACAGGGTAAAAAGTGCAATCAAGCTTTGTTTCAGAGAAGACTGTGTGCCGCCAGGAGAAATGCAGCCGCTGTTGCATGGTGAGTGACGATTCTTTCAACCAATCAATGGTCTGCAGTGTTGTAGCTCCACCTTTCGAGATCGGATCGGTTCTGGCATCCCTACAGAAGGGTGCCAAAAAGTGGGACGGCTAGTCTTGGTTATTTGGGGGTCTGTCCGTGGATTAGTCAGTAGAAACGCCATAAAGTACATGCCGTGCCGAGACAAACCGAACTGAACCACATGGTGGAAACAGGGCTTTAGATTCCTCTAGAGACGTTTCCTCAAGGACCAGCTAAGGGCATGGTCACGCTGGCCATCCTCACTATGTCCAAGCACGCTTCAACCCTAAAGTTCATTTTGGCCAGTGTGACTGCAGGTATGGTACACTTCCTTGGCTTTGGCGCACATCAGAAAGGTATGTTTCAGCACGGTACTCTTCATGCACAAGCGTACAAAACAAGAGCATGACGTATAATCTCTGTGCTCCTTGTAAAAAGATGCTTCATGATGACATAAGTGGGTCATACGTGTGCCTTAAGTCGGTTTTATACAGGAGTAGTTTGATCACAGGCCATGTAGTCCCCCATGTGGTTGCCGCTTAGCTCTGGTGCTGCGGGGGGGTCAATGGTGTGCTTGAGTGCAGCACAGTTACCCCTTTTCCACCAGTGCTTGTTAAGTGCTCATGTTAGTGCTTAGTTGTTTCTAATCACAGTCTTTCTAAGAACCAGTTTGGTTTTCCATCGGCAAAGAGCCAAGTCAGGGCCGCGTCATTGCGTCAACGTAAGAAATCAGTACGTCACTGCATACATAACTGCTCCGAGGGGAGGTGGTGTCAGATGCATGGGTCGGAAGACTGCAACTTACTTATTTCTGACTGTCTGCTACATTGTGTGTACTCACCTCTCTTTCTCTTTCTGTGTGTGTGTGTGTGAATGGATCTCTGCTGTGTGCAGTTCAGAGCAGGGGAGAAATGTAATTGCACAAGCATAAGGGAGAGCGGCACCCCGTCATGTAGCACGACATCAGGTTGTTTAGTCTGTTAAATAAAATAATAAGTTATAGACCTGATCCATAAGAGACAGTGGAGTGTTGCTTCAATTTCTCCTCCAGTTAAAGTTATGAATGAGTAAACGCCAACAAAACAACAGACAACTCAGTAAGCAGCTTTCCTTTTGAAAAACGAAAAATAACATATGGTATTTTAGTCTGTTAAATAAAATAATAAGGTATAGAGCTGCTCTATAAGAGAGAGGAAAGGCATTGGTGCTCTAATTTTGCCTCCATTTAAAATAATGAATGAGAAAACTCTAACAAAACAATGGACAACTCTCCCAGCAGCTTTCTTTTTTAACAATGACTGTTTTTCACACTGATTGTTGGTCACAGTAGCTCCTCTTTGCTGGGCCCCCCATGCAGTCAGTGCTTAGCTGTGGCCCAGCAAAGAGTTGGTGCTCACTAAGCACCAGTTTTGAGCAGACAGAGCCAATTCTTTGTGAAAACACATGGAACCAGTGCTTAGTCGGGCATTTGCCTGGAACAGGCACCAGCACCAGTTCGGTGGAAAAGAGTTTGGATGGCCAGAGTGACCGCGTCCCAAAGAGACAAAAACGGACAATTTCTATGTTTGTTGAGGTGCAGCTGGTATTTCTTCTCTGCATTTTCAATGCTGTGTCCTCAGGCTGAACTAAATAAATAAATATGACATATATTCTGCATCCCACCTTTTCTCATCTAGAACATCCTCTGCACTCTGACTTTTGGATAGCATATCTTTCCGTTGGGATCTAAATATAAAAAATGCAATGAGCAGCACAACAAATACTGGCAACAGCTCCAGGTGTTTTTCGCACTACATCCTTGCATTACAACACCAAAAATGAGGTGAAAACCATGTGAATATTCATGACTGGACTTATCAGGGAGAAAAGATTTAACCAAAAACCTGAGGTTATTTCTGTGGCCTGTAATTATCTAATTTTTGGTATCTTCTTCTTCTTTTGACGTCAATGATAGGAACAAATGAAAGAGTCTTTCCCAACTGGCATCAAAGACCTTTTTTTGTTTGAACACATTTAAAAATAGTTTCCTGATGTGTCTCCATCCTTTGAATGGTGAAAGAGGGGATGAAATTAGTCATACTAGTCATCCCAGTTAAGCATTTAGAAATAACAATTAAATAATAATCATGAGCGTTTTTACTTAGAGTTTAACTGTGCTGTGAGTGGACAAATTCTCAACACTGCAATAAAAACAGGGTCAAATAAGCTGACGCAGTAAATAAAAAGAATAAAAAAATATTTTTAGTGTCTAAATATGAAAGAAATCATGGAATATTTGCTCAATGAGAAACACTTAGCTTCAAAGTGAGTTTAATAGCTAATACGTTCAAATTTGGGCTCAACTGAAGTGCCTGTGGAGCTGTGATTGAGAAAAGAATTTAATCCTCACCCAACAAAGCTGCACCATCTGTTTAGTCATTTTTCATTTGTCACATAACGCCTGCTGAGTCTATTTAATGTCATTTTTTGCCTGAAACCTTTCCCTCTATCTTCTTCTCATACCAACAAATGTTACAGTCTTAAGAGCAAAGCAGACATTTTGCTAAGATGCATAATAGTCTTAAGCAAAGTGACATTAAATAGGATTACTCTCTCATAAATATGCATGAATGACTCTGAAAGGGAGTAGTTTTACCCACTTCTGAAACAGGAGAGGAAGAAACCAGATTTTATTCCAATCATCATGAAATAGCAGAACCTGCAAATGAAAAACTGGGCTGTGAAATGAAGTTTTGGAGTGCTGTGCAGGATTGACAGTAATGCTGGGGTTAAGTCCACATGTGCACACACAGAGCTGGATCCAGACATGCTCAGTCTGTCTTATTGCCATGTTTGTCTGTGCACTCAGGAAACTGATGGAGGGATTAGGTCTCCTGATGCCATCTGGGTCTGTACACACAGCATGTGAGCCTTCAGTTCTGAAGATGACAGTGTGCAGCCTGGAGGAGCACCACCTGCCTTTAACATAAAGATAACTTGAGGCAAAATGAAGCAAAGTGTGTTTTCGTTTTGCATTAGCAAACACTTTATGGTACTACAAAAGCAAATATCTTTTAAACAATGTCCCTATCGAGCCACCATATTTTCCTAAACACACACTTCCACGTGATCTACTTTCATTGCATAACACTTCCTTCAAATATACACATTAAGCCAACACTTCACACAGAGATAAAAGAAAAAACTGCGTGCTAGTGAAAAAGAATGAAGTGAATTGGACGGTTAGGAGAAAAATTATAAGAGAACAACACTGTTACTGCTCTCACAAGCTTTAAACGTTCCCTGAAAGTGGACATATCTTGATTTAAACGTTCCTCAGACCTTCACAGAGAAGAAAGTAAGCAGGACATCAAGCAATTTTGCTTTTAAGATGTCTGTATGGACTCAGGAATTTGAACCCCAGGTTCAGTCTAACCACTTTTCTCTTTATTTTGCGGTGTACTGCAGAGTTTTCTTTTAAACAGCCATGTCAAAACTCACTGTGTTTCACTAAAAAAAACTTCTGACCTCAGTCTTTAAATAAAGAGCATTTACCTTAAGGATGGCCTTAAACTTTTCATACAGATCACAGCTCTGACTTTGAAGTGGTTTAGGAGATATTGCCATCACAAGTTTAATCAGAGGCAAAGCTTGGCTGGCGGAAAGACAGGAAACCCTGGAGCTGTTTGTGTTGGGGCTCAAAGCCCACCTCATTTCTGATATGGACTCCCACTGACGAAAGGCTTCAAAATGCTACACCAGAAACACAGGGGTGACATCACAGAGGCATTGCTCATAGTTTAAACAGTCAAAGATTGGACGGCACACTTGTTGCATAAATCAGTCTCATCTCTGACCTTGGCCATTTTAAACCCAAACTAAAAACACATTCATTTATGCTGGCTTTCAATACCCAGTAGCGTGGTGACACTTTTACTCTATTTTATTCAATTATATTTTATTTCATTGCTTTTATTTTTGTTTTTTGTTTTTAATTAATTTTTTTAAAATTGTTTTTAGACATTATCTTTTGTAAAACACTTTGGTCCACCTGTGGGTGGTTGTTAAGGACTGTATAAATAAAGCACATTTACATTGTATATTAAATTGTTTATATAGATGTGTGTTTTACTACTCAGTTTGGAGCAAGTATGTAACTCCGATCATGCACATGTGCAACTCAAAGGTAAAGAGAAACAGTTGTGGGAAAGCTTGTGTGTTGCGTTCTGCTGTCTGGGAGCACTGTAGATTCAGTGTGAGCTCTGATGACGACGGTAAGAAAGTGGAGGATAAAACCGCGACTGAGTGTTGCCAACTTAAAGACTTTGTTGCTACATTTAATGACTATTTAGACCCCTCTGGTGATTTTTTGTAAAGCTGACGACTCTTTGACTTTTCTGGAGTTTGGAGAATCTGTGGTTAAAGCGTGTTTTGATCTCCTCAATGGGCAGTGTCAGCTATCGTGAGCCTCTCCCCTATCCAAAACACAGAGACAGTCTTCCACACTCGCAGCAGATGAAATCATGCAAGTATGTGTCTTATTATGGTCACTTCTGCCTTTCCCCAGCCCAGATAAAGGAGGAGGGCAGATATTTTGACATTAAAAAAACTCAAGAGTCAATAGAGGAAAGTTCATTTGTAGTTCTAAACATGTTTATGATGTTGTGCTTTTTATTTATTATTTTTTATTTTATTTTATTTCTCTCTCCTACAGAGTCCATGACTATTAAATGTAGGGATGGGTACCTTTCATATTTGAAACGATACAGTACCAGTGCCTGGTACCTGGCAATAGATACGGGTACTCAACGGTACCAATTTTCGGTACTTTTGTGTGTTAATGTGGTAAAAAATATTAATTTGTTTAACAATAAAATACATATTTTTTTCAATTTAACATATTTATTCCTCAATATATAAACTTGGAATGCTGTGTTCATGTCCAGCATGGAAAATCGCCTACTCTTCCACTCCCTCAAAGTCACAAGGATGCATTTAGGTACCCAAACATGGTACCTTTTGACTTTACATGAATTGGTACCTGGTACTTTTGTCAGAATTCGGTCGGTACCTAAAAAAGTACCTGCTTCTGTACCCATCCCGAATTAAATGAAAATGGATAATTATGCAAATTAGACAGCAGCATCATTTAGTGGCTTTTAGTGACATCTGGGACAGCCAAAAGTGACTTTTCTTTCTAAGGAGCTGGCATGTTGAAACTAGCGATGTTACACTCAGCTTTAACGATGTTTTAAAAGGGAAACAGACTCATTCTTTCAGGTTTTTCATGACTATACATCAAAGAATTGATTAAAAATAATCTATTCATAGTGGGTTATTAGGATATATGGTAAATTGGGGTGTTAAAAACGACAACAATGTCCACTGAACCAAACCTAAAACCGTGACCTCAAAACTGTGATAAGAACCGAACTGTGGTTTCTGTGAATCGTTGTATCCCTAATGTGCGCCTAAGTATGGTTTATTTTCAAAGGGTACATGTAGATGCATGAGAGGAGATAAAAAATGGTGTTTTGGGAGACAGCAAGAATGACATAAGGCCATAAAAAGCTTCACATTTCAGTGTAAGTGAATGCAGGGGAGCACAACCTGCTGCCAGTGTTAGTTAGCCTGCAGGTTCAAGCTGCACTGTAGCCCCCTCAACCCCATCTGCACACGTCTAGACCTACCACATGTGTAACACCTTCTTAATCAAATAGCAGAGAATTGGTTTTGTTCCAAAAAAAATAAAAATGTTGTGTTCTCAAAGCAAAATCTCACAAGCTATTGCACAGGTCACAATATGAACCCTGAATTTAAATAATGATGTCTAAAACTCCTGCTCTCAAACATATGCACAATGCTGCACATTACTGACACAGTTTCTAATAAATCTCTGTGGTAAAAACCACAGCTTTGCCATCAGCTGATTAGTCATCCTCAGTTAGTTTTTCAAGGTGGATTTAGTCAGATAAGAGCCTGCATGTGGGTGTCCTAAAGGCAAAAAAAGAAGAAAGCTCTGTGACATTTAAAAAAGTCAACCTTAAGACCTCGCTGAACTGTTTTCATTCAGTCTCATTTGAGATGCGTGCTGTGGTGACGTTGTTTACACTGTCTCCCTGACCTACCCACGGATAAGTCTGCAGTGAGGACAAAATAATTAACTTCAACTTGTACAAACTATTCTAAACACTGCAACGTGATGTTTGAGGAAACATGCCATAAAAAAATGTACAGAAAGTCTTTTTTTTTTTAGAATATGTTTTTTGTAAGTGCTGGAGGAAAAATCTTTTTGGAACGGTTGCTGTCACTTTTGACCTTTTAAAAAAGAAATTTCCCCTTGTAAGGCTGTTTTTGGCAAAATAAAATAAAATAAATAAGAAAATATAATAGTGTTGTGGTGTATACTCTAAACTCTCAATTCTTCTTGCACCTCAGAGCCTCGGTCGACATGCCGTTAACGTCACATGCAAACCCTTCACAAATCCTCATTTAGCTCTTCCTGCGATAAACAATCCCCTAAGGAGTGAGAAAAGATCTTCAACACAGCACCAAGACACGGAGGAGAATTTATTATTACTTTGACGAGTTATTTTAAGATTGTGGCCGATGATCACACCCAAAGTAATTATAGACCAGGGTGTAAGAAGAGTAAAAAAGTTGTGGGTGTTTAATTGTGTTCCAGGGATTTGTAACTGCTTCACAGTGGTATGACTCGTCTTTGCAGGTTTATTAATTGTGAAAGAGGGAAGGGGAAAACAAAAATAGGTTATGTGACTTCAGGGGTGTGGTGTTATTGACTACTGACGTGGAGATGCCCACACATTAATTAAAGAATCGTGATCTAAAAGGTGCTGGCTTCATCCAGCACTGCAACAGCTCCCAATCAATCATCTCTCAACTATCAAACAGCAAACAGAAAATAAACATTTCCAATGAGTCAACACTTGCACGTAAAATAGCACAACAGGAACTTGTGGAAGGGAAGAATGTTTGCGAAAAATGTGATGTGTATTTAAAATTTTTCAAGTTTGATTCATATTCCATCTGTTATAATGGGGGAGACTGGGTTTTTAGAAAAATACTGTAGCCAATCACCGGGGGGAGCTCTACTAATGACAGCTTTTCTGACTAACTGATGTTATGTCTGTAGCTGTGTCTCAATCCAAAGGTGGTAGCTTTCAAAGGACCCAGCCTTGGTAGCCTGTGTAGACTGGTTGGGCCGAAATGAAATAAGATTTGTATGCAAGTGTCTTAGAGCGGCATTAGTAGTGGCTAAAAGTGCGAACTGCCTGGCAGCATTTGCTTCACATAACAGCCATAATACAATGGATTACACTAGCACATAATACACTAGCACTGGATCAGATAGGTTCTGTCTGAAGTCAATGTGTTAACTAACACTACACCCACTCCATTGGGTCCGGCTGCGTCCCTGCTGGCAGGTCGCAGCCGATGCACAAGCTTCCTAAATTTGCCACTGAATTCGAAAATAAATAAACTAACTAGGGCTGAACAATTAGGCCTGAACCACACGTATATGGATATATTCCTAAACGCACATTTTTCTGTCCAATTGGGCCTCTCAACCACACGAACATGGCGAATTTCAC
This sequence comes from Halichoeres trimaculatus, assembly GCF_033239565.1. NCBI lineage: Eukaryota > Metazoa > Chordata > Actinopteri > Labriformes > Labridae > Halichoeres > Halichoeres trimaculatus. Next base: position 11,747,195 of record NW_027437192.1, read on the forward strand.
CCACATAAACAGAGATTTTTAAAAACGGATAAAAAAGTGAGGAAATAAAAAAATATCCGGTTGAGCGGATCCGTGTAGAGGTGTTAAATGGAGCTGTTGTTGATGCGATGACGTCAAGCGCCTAGCAACAAGTCACTGTGTTTGACTGCGCATGCTCATAACGTTCTTCTTCTATGGTTTTCACATTTTGCTAACCTGCCACTTATCGGCCAGGCATAGCATTGCAGGTTTCAGAGGAGATCGTTTTCAGTTTGGCCTCTTCGTATGGACAGAGATATTTCTGTGGTGTGGACGGAGATTTTTTTTTAAATGAGGACAAAGATATCCGATCAAAAAAATATCCACATACATGTGGTTCAGGCCTTAATCAAATTTAAATCGACATCGCAATGTAATAGAACACATCTTTCAAAACTCAAAGGCTGCAATTTAAAAAATAAATAAATAAAAGTGCAGTGTAAAGTGCAATCCACATGTTTACATAATTCAGTGGTTCAGCCAATAATTTGTTTTTATTTACATTTTAACATTTAAGTTTAAGTTTAAGTTTTTGTTACTGACAAGAGAGCAGTGATAATTTTATAGTTCTGATATATGTGTTCACACAGTGTTTCTTTTTCTTTCTATGAAAAAGTGTTCTCCGCATGTTGACATGTTTCAGTGGTTGAGCCAGAGATTTGGTCTTATTCACATTTCTTCACTTTATTTTGTGTGAGATTCATAAAAGAGCGGATTCACATTTATTTTTTCAGATTATTGTTCATACCAGGCCTGTCGTTCTGCTGTGTTTTTTTCTTTCCTCAGATTTTATTTAAGATAATTAATGATAATATTATTACACGTCTACAAGGCCTGAAGTTCAATCAAACAGTCAATATTCTACTGTGATTATAATAGTTAAATCAAGATATGTTTTTCGTATCATTTCATCTCATTTCATCATAACACGTAGGCCTGGCCTACAGGAAAGAATTGTTCATATGTTGACAGTATCCTTCATTGTGTTGGTCATACTATAGAATGGTTTATTGCTTATGTTTAGTGAATAACGTCAAAGAAAAACACCCCCCCCCAAAAAAAAAAAAAAAAAAAAAAAACCTATGATAAATCGCAATCGCAATACTGGTCTAAAAGTCACAATTAGATTATTTTCCAAAATTGTTCAGCCCTAAAACAAACTGTGTCAAAACCACATTGTAGTTAACTTGTCTACTAAAACAATCAAACATCATGAGCGCAGCCAGACCAGGATTCAACAGGTTTTGAGAAGCGTGGGAACTCCATCTTCTTAGGACACCAGCTGTCTGGGGTTTAGTCCTGTGCCGGACTTAAAACGCACCCAGAGACGCATCTGGTGTATTCCCTGTGTGACTCAAACAACCATCACCAACTTTACAAAAATGATTTCAAGTTACGTGTTTGTCTTAAATAAAAATTGTACAGCTTGTTGTGTTGAATTAATGTGGGAAGCTCCTGTTAAGCGATTTTAGGCATCATTCAAAAGTCGCTGGCATGCATTCAGCGATTGGTTGACTTTCTGTTTTTAACAGCCGGTTTGAGATGTGAAGTAGATAAAACGGTCACTCCCAGACCACTTTACTGTGCATGTTACAGGTATTCACGACAAAACACTCCACACACATCATGCCTGTTTGTGTGGCAGTTGATTAACCTGCACCAGTAAACAGTGCTGCTGGTAGGGGGCACTGTCTGTCTTCAGGTTTCCCATGATGCAGTAGCAGTGAGCCGTGTCTGTTTACGTTTTACAGCCATGTACACTCTGCTGTTTTCGCCATTTCCTAGTCTCAAAGTACTACCGCCATATTTCTAGCCACTGTTGGTAATGTACTCTTTCTTTGATCTTAATAAAGAAAACAATGACAGCGATGACACATCCCCACTCTTGATGCATCCTCTGCAGCCAGGATACATTTCTTGACCACATTTGTCGGCGCCTTTGAAACTCAAAAGCCTTTAATGTGCCGCAGTGACGCATTTGGTCTTCAAATGCAGCCCCTGGATTAAGACACAGCTTCAGACTTTAGATCAGTGGTGTAATGCAATGTGAATTTATTGATAACTAAATCAACAACTGTTCTCCAAATATTCAGTATCAGATATACTTTACTGACCCCTGAAGGGAAGTAACATTTCAGTTATATCCTGTCCAAAACAACATAAAAAGACAATGACATGGGGAGGACAGGAACAGGAGATTTTTTTTTTCTTAATTTAATTACTGAGTTTTATATCTGCTGAAAAACTGTAAATGCTTCACATCCCTTATGGAACATGTATAAGAGTTCAGATATTGGCAAATGGTTGAAAACTTAGAATAACACATCTTTTTAAAGACTGAACTTTATTCAAACACAAGTGTACACTTAAGTCGCCCTCGTGGGAAGGATTATGGTCATTAAGCCCTGCACTAACATTTGCTTATTCCCCTATAGATGATAATAGCATTACAGCCTGTTATAAAGCACAAATTATATATATGCACCACACACTTAAGCCGCAGAAAAGTCAAGAGTTCACTCACTAAGAAAACGTGTTGCTTGGCCACAAAGTGATGAAATGTTTCTCTCTGGTTGGGAGATGTCATTAGAACATATTTTGCAGGGTTGGTTTTTTTTCTTTCCCTAGTTGAAGTGGAAAAAGTCCAACAGAGGAGGAGAAAGAATCATTTTTGTTTGGACACAAAACTTATTGGAATGACCTTTAACTTTTATTCAGCAGGACATAAGCCAGCTACGAAGGACAAGGCATGTGCACAGAGAACCAACAATCGCAGTCTATTCTAGTTTGTGTAGTTTTACGTCCCTCATCTTCCCTCGTCATCACCCCTCACCTCGCCAGGGACAAATCTACACCCCAACCTCCCACCTCTGTGACTGAAGAACAGCGAGGGAAATGTCAGCCACATGACAGCTTGACCATTTCCAACACATATTATATATTTTTGGGAACTTTAAACCTTCAAGTAATTGAGTCTTGAGATGACAACTATTCCTGCACCATGAAAAGTGAAAAACGGCATGCTATTCCATCAGTGTTGTTATTAGGTTTGTGGCCAGCCGGACAGAAATAGAGTTGTAAATCTTACTGACGTCAGCTGTGTACTCAGTTTTTCCCGTGGACACTCTCACGAACAGAAAGCGGGTTATTCTTGAAAGGAAAGTGGGGAGCGGCAAAGGAAGACATGTACAGTACCCAACAATCAGGAGGTGGCTCACAGATCTGACTCATCTTCAGATGTGTTTTCTCAAAATAAGCACAACAGCCACCGCCCCCTCCTCTGTAGTCAGAGAGAATGTAAAGCATAAATCTATAAAAAAAAAAGGAAAATGATGTCATCCATTCATGCGCCTCTCAGCATTCAGTTCAGTTCACACTGTGCTGCAACCATTCAAGCAACCAAGCACAGCAACAACTATGTCCATTAACTCCTTTCAGCTCATGTGAACACACTTCACATCAAACTTTCCTCCATTTAGCTACCTGCCACTGGTAGCTGGTCTGGATGGTACTACTGTGCAAATACACACCTTGTTCAGATCCATTAAGGTATAAAAATACACCTCTACAGAGAATAGAAATGAGCAGTGATACATGGGAAAACAGACATGTATGTTTACCCTGAGCACTTTACCATTAGGTCGTGTTTGAAGATCCTCCTACTTTACATTGTGGTTTCACAAACTGCTGTTTGTACAATTTATCAGAACAGCAGTTAAGTTATGATAAATTTGCAAGTAAAAAAAAGCAGCATCGAATAATTTTGATACTTTTCTATGTTAAATAATGAATTTAACATTTGATTTAAGAAAATAACAATAAAATTCTGCATGTATATGTTTTTAGATATGTATGTCTATACTGTATATACTTTTTTAAAATTATTATTATTTTATGTGAGCTTCTAAGGGTGCACACTTGGAAGCTCCAACACACTTTTTAAATCTACATTTTCTTTGTTCGGTTTACCCACCAACCAACGAAGTCCTGTTTAAAATGCAGAAGCAGCATGTATTTGGTGAGTGTAATACATGCAATGTATGGTGGCTAAAAGTGGTCTTGTGGTGAAATGTATTTAATCTTTTAGTTTGTTTAAACTATTTGAGTGCATGTTGGGTGAGGAAAATGGGTAAGGGTAATAAAGTTCTTGAATTATTCCTCCGAATGTTTTTAAAGTTGATTGTTTTAAAATGCCCTAAACACAGGGGTGTAAATGATTTTGTAAAATAATTTAATTTACAATGCCTAGTTGGAGGGTCTATGTGCGTTAAAAGAGAACTGGTTTGGCTTCTTGAAACAATTGAGGCAAGTTATTCTGCAGCAAATAGGGCTGGGACGATATGGGATTCTCACGATTTGATTATTGTGTGTGTCGATTCCATTTAATTTGCAATTCTTTGATGTTACGATTTTTGCAATTTTTAAGTTGCTTTTTTACACCATGTCAAAAAGTTAAACGATGATAACGTCTACAGACATTATCAGGAGCCGTAATTTCCCATAAAATGCAATTCATACCAGTCGAAAAAAAAATTTTCACCCCCTGCTGAAAAGTGAGAAAAGTGGTAACTTTTTTTCTGATTCAGTTTATTAACAAACACTGAAATTAATTCAATATGAATAGTAGTGCTGTCAGGCACTTAAAAAGATAATCTTATTAACTACAGGATTTGAAATCAATTAATCTAATTAATCACATTTTAATCTCATATCTGCTTAAGGTCCCCAAATAAGGAATTTACATTCTTGGACATAACAAAATTGTAGTGCATGACTAATCAAATGAAGACATGAAGAAGAGAAGATTTCTAAATCCACATTTTTATCAACTGGCCAGTATTAAAAGGTACAAGTTCGCTGCCATTGATGTTGTGTAACTGTTTACTGCATCTACAGAAGTAAATTATGTTTTTCAGTGGGGGGAGGCGGAATCTGGTGTAGCTTGCTAATCAAAATCATGCTCATAAACTACTGCGTGGATGAGACATCAGCATGGATATGAGGAGAAGATGTGGCGTGACAGAGACATAGCAAGATGCTGCAAGTTTGAAAAGTTCAGGCAGCTCACGTTCGAACAAGGGATGTGTCACAGTAGTTCAGAGAGAAAGGGCGGCGTGATTGTGAGTAAAGACAATAGAGATCATGGAGAGGATCAAAGGATGGAGAGCCCGAGATGAACGTGATTAAAAAAAAAGTACAATTTGTCCGTTTTTTTGGATGAAAAATAGAAAGAGAGACATAAAAGAAGAGAGTCCACTCTTCTTCGGTAGTTTTGGGTGTTTACAGAGTCATAGAAATCAATATTATTTGGGTCTTGAAAGATTGTAAAAAATGCTCTGAAAATGGCTGGGAACCAATGAGTTAATTTTGCGTTGATTTTTTTAGCGCATTAATTTGCGATGGAATTAATTAATCTAATTGACGTATTAAAGTGACAGTTTTGATGAATTATAATTATATAAATTTATAAATATACATATATATATTGGACAAAGAATCCCCATTTTGATACTGTCATACAAAAAAATCCTGATGCATCAATTTTCATTTATTTCTCCCACCCCTAACAGCTAGCATCTCAGGAAGCAGGACAGCTCAGAGAAGAGTTTTTGTCACAACTTAATTTATTCAAGGGAGAGACACAGGAGGCAAATCAAGAGAGCTCCAGACTCTATGATATCCATCTTCAGACATTACAGAGGGTTTTAACTGCCACCTCCCTCAGAGCAAATGTGGTCCAGCTGTCTGAGAAGAAGCACTCTCAGGTGTCTGGAAGCAAGCATTTGGCAAAGAAAAACAAAAATGACAGCAAAATGTTCAAAATAAGAACATTTTTATGTGTGTTTTCATGGAACATCTGGAGTGGTCCCCTTGTGACAATACTGGATGCTTAGTGGCCCCTCAGGTGGTTGAGTTTGAGACCCCCGGGTTAAGAGAATGCTTCTGATGTCATATGAGGCAGTGTGAAAACTACAATCCTCTGGAGTTAGTTAGTTATAGTCCTTTATCTTACTGTAGCTACACAATAAATCATCACCTGCTTTGTCATACGTGATGACACAAGTTTATGGGCTTTCATCTGATTTAATAATATCTTTATTAGATATAAATATTTATGTAGTCTACTCTGGCTCTGTCTTGATATCAGCTCATCAGGAACGAGTTCAACACTGTGAACTAAAAATAAACACACTCCACCGTCACAGGAGCATATTAAGTCATTATTTTAATTATGGTGGGCAAACAATCACATTTCAGCTTTAAGCATCATTAATATTATTAAAGCAGCAGAAAGTACACTCCATCTTGGCAGTGGGTAAACTTAAACTGCACCAATTTGTATTTTATCAGAGTAATGACACAAATACTCTTCAAATGATGATAAATTGATTGATTGCAGGTTGGAAGTTAACAGGGAGTTGTGTGTTACAAAAGATGAAGTGAAATGTGTTGGTTTGTTGAGAAACCCTCCTGTCTTCTCGATCAGCTACTCAAACAGCTACGTGTTGCTTCACTTAGGTTTGGTTCAGTTAGTCAGGAATCATCTGAAGCAAAGGACGTGGGTCGAATGGAAACCAGCAGAGGTGTTTTTAGTCAGAAACTTAACTACAAACAGCAAGTTTTTGTATTTTTGTCAAAAGATGTCATTACCTAAAATAAGTCCCATCACCAGAGAAGGTACTTTTTACATTTCATGTTACAAAACGAAATGTTTCACATTTAAAATAAAACGTGATACTCACTGTCTCTGTACTTTGGTCTCTTACGTACTGCTCTGAAAAGCAGCACCTTATTCACCTCAGTGCTGCAGCGAGCATAAAAATAGACTAAATGTTTAGTAAATGCAGCAGAAGTCTGATATAAAGTTCAAACTGAAAAGCAACAGTCACCAACAGCTGACACGCTGTGGTAGAGCAAAGTAATATTGACACACGAGACATTTTCCACAGCTGAAGTAAAATCAACACAATCTTACCCACACCTGCAATCCACAAATGTGGTTTTACCCTTTGAGTGTTTCCCTTTGAAGCTTGTAAAGTTCACTTCAGTTGTTACAGTGACAAAATACTGATTTCTGAACTCTGCTCAGAGATATTTTTCCGCTGTCACACTCACATTTTGTGACAGCTCAGCTCTGCACCCAGCAGCCCCCCCACTCTCCACACTATTTGTGTCACTGTGAGTAATTAGCGGGAAAGTAGTGGAGACGGTGGGTGCAAGAGGTTCATTCTGCAAGGGTTATGCAACACAACATTAAACCATGACACATGATTATCAGAAACATTTGCATCATGGCTTTGTCGCAAAATATGTCGCAGGTAATACGCCCAAGACTTAATGAGAGAATACACTCATCTATGATTCTATATTAACCTCTGTTTTCTATATCAGAATCTAGGTGACTCATTCATGACCTTAAGAAAGCTTTAAAAGACACACGACAAAGACAGTCCTAAAATCATCAAGTCTTAGCTGCACTTTCTACTCGACAATAACTCCAATAGTTCCACTGCAGGCCATGCAGCTTTTCAAATGTTGAGTGTGTCACATCCAGCGAGGCGGCATCTAATGTAAGGTCACACTGCCATAATGGGTAAGACTGCCCTGACCTCTTTTTGTAAACAGCATCTTACAGAGATAATTGTTACACTCCGCCCAGTGTTTCTTCTCATACTTGGGTTGCATCTTTAAAGAGAGGACAGATAAAACACCTGCAAAGCTGGTCACAGGTTAATCCATCTAACCATCAGCTTTACTTTTGTTTTACTATAAACACACACACACACACACACATATATATATATATATATATATATATATATATATATATATATATATATATATATATATATATATATATATATATATATATATATATATATATATATATATATATACACACATAGAGCGAGAGAGAGAGAGAGAGAGAAGAGAGAGAGAGAGAGAGAGAGAGAGAGAGATTCAACAAGGTACTGGAAACATTCCTCAGAGAGTTTGGTCCATATTGACATGATAGCATCACACAGTTGCTGCAGATTTGTCGGCTGAACATCCATGATGAGAATCTCCTGTTCCACCACATCCCAAAGGTGCTCTACTGGATTGAGATCTGGTGACTGTGGAGGCCATTTGAGTACAAAGAACTTGTTGTCATGGTCAAGAAACCAGTCTGAGATGATTCCAGCTTTATGACATGGAGCGTTATCCTGCTGGAAGTAGCCATCAGAAGATGGGTATACTGTGGTCACAAAGGGATGGACATGGTCAGCAACAATACTCAGATAGGCTGTGGACTTTAAACCATGCTCAGTTGGTACTGAGGGGCCCAAAGTTTGCCAAGAAAATCTCCCTCACACCATTACACCACCACCAGCAGGAGCCTGAACCATTGATACAAGGCAGGATGGATCCATGCTTTCATGTTGTTGATGCCAAATTCTGACCCTACCATCAGAATGTGGAGCAGAAATACAGACTCATCAGACCAGGCAACGTTTTTCCAATCTTGTATTGGCCAATTTTGGTGAGTCTGTGTGAATTGTAGCCTCAGTTTCCTGTTCTTAGCTGACAGGAGTGGCACTCGTGTAAGTGGACGTGTTGTGTGTCAGAGATGCTCCTCTGCAGACCTCGGTTATAAGGAGTGGTTATTTGAGTTACTGTTGCCTTTCTATCAGATGGAACCAGTCTGGCCATTCTCCTCTGACCTCTGGCATCAACAATGCATTTTCCCTCACAGAACTGCAGCTCACTGGAAATTTTCTCTTTTTCTGACCATTCTCTGTAAACCCTAGATGGTTGTGTGTGAAAATCCCAGTAGATCAGCAGTTTCTGAAATACTTGGACCAGTCTGGAACCAACAACCATGCCACATTTAAAGTCACTTAAATCACCTTTCTCCCCTGTTCTGATGCTCGGTTTAAACTGCAGCAAATCCTCTTGACCGTGTCTACATACCAAAATGCATTGAGTTGCTGCCATGCCAAAAATATCCTCAAGTATTATAATTTAACTCTAACTGCAGCTATTTAAGAGTCACTGCAATGCTCTATGTCAATATTTGCATCAAGGTCACTTAAAATCACCATCTTTGTTCATTGGAAAAATGAAAATTTTATGATGGACAATGTTTTTTAATGTATTTATTTATTTTAGCTCTTGATCCCCATCTATGCATAACTCTTTGTATGAATTTTATATATTCATACATTTATACCCTTCTACATTATTTACTGCCACTCAAGTATGGACCTTTAAATACTGTGTTGTTAACTTTTAGGAAGCCAAAAACACTGCTGTGTAATTTGTGAAGTATTAAATGAAGTCTAAGTCTAAGTCTATTACCTGACTTCACTGAAGGGGTGCAGCACTATTGCAGCAAACAGTGAATAGCTTGCTGTTAGAGATGGCTCTGGTACTTTGAGAAGCCAAATGAACTATTAGAATTGCTAAAAGAGGCACACCGTTGCTAAAAGCATCTGAGCTAAGGTTGTTTATCCACCTCGGGAAGCAGGTTTATCCAAACTCTGCTCTTTCAAGACAGATTGCAGACTACTTGAGCACACAGCTTTTGTAGATCTGCAGTAATCTGTGGATCTTTGTAGACATAAGTTTGAATCAGATCTTTTATAAGGGACATGGAGATTTCTGTTTCAGTGGCAAAGACTAGAACGCCATATTCTCACTTGGGAAAGGCATTACTGAATAGAAACTGTCAGGTTGTATTTTGTTTGTTAATGCCCTTGTAAGTCTTGTCACAGCCTGCCTTGGCTGCAAAATTAAACTCTAGATTCAGGTTTTCTGAGCCCTTTTTAAAAAGATTTTTTTTTCATGCAAATGTTGTTAACATATATTTGCTTCCACACCAAACTAAATCTACTGTTGAGCTTGTTAAAGATACACGTGCTAATTAGGGATGCACGATATTGGATTTTTGCTGATATCCGATATGCTGATATATAGAAACCCCTTTTGGTCGATACCGATACCGATAATCACAAGTTTGTTTGTTTTTTCACTGTAAAGAAAGCTATGTCTATCCTGTACTGGAATTTATATGTTACTCTTATTGTGACGGTCTTATTTGTTTAAGAAACACACATAAAACAAGACAAAAAACATTTGATTTTACCATGAATAAGAAATATATTATTTTTTCAAACTCAAGACATTCAGTATTGAAATACAGAAAAATAATTTCTTTAGATCACATGAACTTTAAATGTACAATGGATTTTTAAACATAACCAAGTTGCATTTGATTATTTTAGAGCTACTGTAACAACCTGGTGACAGACACAGAGCTCTGCAGTGCAAATAAATGAAGTGCTACATTTTATTTAAGGAATACTCCTAACTGAATAGCACCTTATCGGCTGTGCATATCGGCAGAAATTTTCATATCTGCTGATACCGATAAACGTGTTTTTAAGCTTTTATCAGCCGATACCGATATTGTGCCGATAATATCATGCCTCCCTAGTGCTAATACTGCTCTGCCCATGTTTTCTTCAAATGGTCAAATATACATCGTCATGACTGATTTCTGATCTTAGAAAGTTTATTGGGGAAACACACAGTCTACTTCCTGTTCAAGGGGCAAATCAGATCTTTGCCTGCAAAGCTGGTAAAGGCTGGTGTGTAGCCTTTACAATACCCAAGGTAAAAGTTGTAAAAAAAAATTGTGTAAGCTGACTCTTTAATGGTTTACCTTTTGAAACCTTTGCAAAATCTACATCCACCACAGTTGCAAAGATTTAATAAAGCTGAGACAGCAAAGAGAAAGCTTGCTTCTTTTGTAAAAGAAAAAAAAAACATGAAATTATGAATTGAAAATGATCAAAATCTTGGAATCATTCATTTCACGTTTGAAACATTTAAATACACATAATAGTCCAATGGCTGTGTCCCTCTGCCTAAAGGCAGCCAGTGTGCATGGTATGAATACAGCTTGATGTCACTCTGGCCTGAGGGCAGAAGGTTTCCCCAGGCAGAGAAAAAAATCTGATGTCAGTGGCGACGCTGTGAAAGAGGCTGAGAGGCAAGAGAAAAGAAAGGGCACAGGCAGAGGACAGTGAGGAACAAAATCGAAGAGAAATCACACAGCAGAAAGAGACAGATTTCAGCTATGGGCAAGAGCAGCTTCACATTATGCTGACGTGAACCAGGCAGTGAGACAAGGGCAACAGCAGAAAAGACAGAGACGCAGGGAGGGAGGGAGGGAGAGTGAAACCGATCGGGAGCGAGCGGAAGCTGTGGGTGAGGCAGAGGCAGACAATATGTTGAGTTTGTGAAGGTCTGATAGAAAAACAGAGATAAGAGACATGGAGGGCAGCTGGAGGGAAAGCAGAGAGACAGTTCCGTAGTGAGAGATGATGAGAGTTTGTGTCTGGGGAGTGAAACAAAGAGCTCATCAAGGACAAGAGAGCAGCATACAGCAGAGAGGTCAATCTCTGTAATACATGCACACCAACATCAAGTGAATACAGAGCAGACAAGGAGGGAGGGAATGTTTTGTCTCCAGGCTTCAACGACACTAACAACACTCAAGGGGGATGAGAAGAGCATAATACATGTTTTAATGTTGCAAAATTGCATAGAGCTTTGTATGCATATTTATGATAGTTTTACAGTGCAAAGAAAACATTTAATCAAGCCTTCTGTTGCACTGTTGGTGCAATCAAATAAACATACTATTACACAAACAGCACAAATATTTATCTTTTTTACCATCTTTCAGTTTTGTTTTAGTTTGTTTATCTTTGCTGTTTCTAAATTTCATTTGCAAGACACTCTTTTCAGTACAAATTCCAGGATATACTTTCTGCTCAGTCGTCCAAGAGAAGTAATCGATTAACTGCTAGGTAAAAGTAGGTAAAAGGCAGTTTAGCAGCTGATGAGCCTAAAAAGATCAATAACTGACTTTAATCATGATGCATTCACTGCACTAATGAAGTTGTAAGTAACACTATGAACTAGCACAGTCAACAAAAACAGTCTTTAGGGGACAACTTGCTCATAGTACTTTGTTTTTAAAAAAACGCTATAGATATTTTTTTATCAACTTCTTTTCAAGTTTGTCTTTGGATTTTTTTTCAAAGGCAAACTTGAAAAGAGTGAAACACCAAGAGAAATAGTTGGGGCCACAGGTTTGGGTCATATCTTAAGTTAAAAGATTATCATAATTAGGGTACTTGATCACTAGGCAAGCATAAATGTTGTAAAAAAAAAAAGCCAAATTTTGCCCCTTTTTTCTCTTCTCTCCTCTCCTCTTCTCCTTCCTCCGACCTTCTTTCGTCTCCTCTTTTCCTCTCTCCTCTCTTCTCTCCTTCACTCTCTTCCTTTCCTCTCCTCTCCTCTCCTCTCCTCCCCTGACTGAAGAAAAACTATAATCTGCTGCAAATAGGTCGGTAACTCCAGTGTTTGGGGTTACCACCTCAACCACTGGGTCCGACCAAGCGGCAACCTCCGGTCTAAGAATATCAGACAATGCAGAAGTGCTAAAATCTGCTATTTCTCAAGTGTCCACTTGAGGCTGGCTCCGGAAGTCACATACACACTAAGCCAAAAAAAGCAGTCTTCAAGTTTTCAAAGCAGAAATTAACCTATTCACAGCCTGGTTCAAAAAGCGTCTCCTGTCTGAGTCACTAATTTTACTATCAGCACCCACTGTGGGGGGGGGGGGGGGTTCTAACTAGGCCATTTAGAGGATAGGAAGATCGCAAGCTCGCCCAATGACTCTCAGGGTCATGTAACCAACAGGTGCCCTATAGTAGTTTGCGAAGCCCTTGCCACAACTAATGTGGCCGCGATAGCTGATGTGCTTCATTTTGTGTTTCAGAAACAGACGGGTGACGTGGGTGAGACTACACCCCATGTTTTACGCAATCTATGGGTCCAACCAGCATCCTGATCCCTAATTTGAAACTTGCAGAAGCTGACTTTGTTTAGTTGAACAACAAAGATGTTTTACTTCTCCCAATGGACACATACATAGATTAAACATTGATTGATGACCTAAAACTGTTCTTATCTCACCCTAAAAGCACCCTCAGTTATTCTCTCTCTTCTCCCCACTGTCTCACACTGTCTGTGTCAGTCTGTCACTCTCTACCTCACTCAGCTGACTGCGTTTCCATGGGGACAGAGACTCACAGGCAGGTGGTGAGTTCTCGAGGACTTCCATTAACAGTGGATTTTCCACTTCCGGCAGGTTAATAGGGTCTCAGGAAAGAAAGGAGCCACAGCTGGAGAGGAATTTAAGTTTTTAGAAATCACCAACAGCTGCGTCGGTCAGCTAACTGTATTGATTTATGTAACCCATTTTAATATGTAATTCATTACTTCTTACTCTTGTAAAGTAACTTTGCAGCCGTTTAACCTGGTGTGTCCATCTGTGAGGTCATAATTATGCAATCCATTAATTAATCAAAGAAAAACTGACCATTTACAAACCTCTGCAGAAATTCATTTTTAAGTGTTTGGAAGGAGTTTTAGGTCAGGCTGAATCACTGGGAAAGGGCTGCACAGACTTACAGCCCAGAAAAAAGTGGGACACTGCTTTTCTTTTCTTTCTTCAATGGGCCATGCATATAAAATACTGCAAAAATGTGCAATATGATCTGACCTTATTCGAGATGAAACTGAATTAGACTGAAAACAATATTGTGAAATCACAAAATCGAGTTTGACTGTATTTTGATTCAGTGAAAAAAATAGTAGCATGGAGCACAAAAGAAAAAAGAGGAAATGAGATGTCCGATTAACTCACAGCTAATGCCAGTTAGGTTTATAAACAAAGCTGGAAAAATGAAACAGAGCTGGATCTTCTCCTCTGCACAGCAGTTTTTAAAAATGCACAAAAGTAAAAATGCTGGCGTTCAATACATGACAGCAAATCCAATACCTACTGAGACAGAGTATTGACCTTTACCGGCAAGCTCCCCACCTTTTTGTATTTCCCTGGTGCACTAGCTTACAATGGTCAACGTGAAGCCTACAGTTTGTATTCATGTGAAAGGGTAATAAGTGCTGTTTGAATGCTCCAGTGGTGCAGCAAATGTCTGGCTCCAGCAATAATAAAACTTTACACTTTTCTCCATCAGAACCACACAGAAGAGAGCGCACCTCCCATTTCAAGCAGTGTCGTGTAATTAGCCCATTCAGTGTTAGTCGATGTAATTGCAAGCAACATTTAACTGCTCTTGAGGCTGAAAATGTCGGAGAAAGGGTCTGAATGCTCATGATGGTGATGTGACAGATTTTCAGACACCTTTGAAAATAGAAGAGGAGCTGCAGTCGCTCGCCTGCACAGTTACAGGCAGTTACAATCATTTCCCATGCGTTTCTCTATGAAGATGGTTTTCTGAAAAGTACACACTCAAAAGCTTTTGGTTGATTAAGAAACTGGCTTTGAAGTACACAGTGGTGAATGTTCAGGAAGCACTTATGCAAATTCAAAGAAAGTGTTCACATGTCCCTCTCTATATCTCTCTCTTCCTCTCTTTTACAGAAGAAGAAAGCCACAGAGGTGTGTTTTGTTTACTGCAAAAGTTCCCACACAGCCACAACAATAGATCACAAAACACCACATTAGCTTTTACCAGAAAAGGTGATTATCTGTAGAAGGCATTAAAAGATAAAGTTGTTGTTTCAGTTATTTGTTGTGTTTTCTTATTATTTGTTGTTTTCTGCACTTCAGGACCATCATTGTTACACAATATCAGTAAGTGCATTAATACCAAGCTCCTGGAATGGTACTTTGCAAACAATAATCTGTGCTAGCAGCAAGATGCCAGTCATGTTAGCTGGTTTCTTGCTAACTGTAATATTAGCTAGAAACTTGATCAACTAACTAGTTGCAGTGTAAGGCAGTGCTTAAAACCAGTTCATATTCACATTTTCACAATAGTGAGTACCTTAATTTTTTGAAGTGATGTCGAAATACAAAGAGAGGAAAATGACAGTCTGTGAAGCGACCAAAATATTTTCCGCATTTACCAATTAGTAATGTTTTAAAATGCAAAACGTGTTGAGAAATTAACCAAAGAAAAAAAATTGTAATATATATATTTATTTTGTAATTTAGCGGGCTGGTTAAGTACACACAAGGGTGTGTCCAGGTTTTTCTGACATGCCCAAATGGGAAACTAACATCAGTTGGGATGGCCTTGAAATTGGTAATCATAGTTTAGGATTTTTGACCTCCGGCCATCCAATTGGACACGCCCCCCAATCTACAGTTCTTTCAATGGAGCACTGGGAATACCGCAGTGATATAAGACATGAGCCAAGCATGACAGGAAATAAAACTTGAACATCTAGGGATGGGTCAATAACTGATTATTTCAAACTGGAAAACAGTTTTGCCAGCTAGCTACTGGGCCTGCTGACACAGAATTAATGTATTGACCCGAATATAGGATGACCCTGATTCTGACAACCCCCCTATTCGAGACCAATCTTCAGAAACAGACTGATTACCAAAATTTACTTTATTTAAAGAAACTATTTTTATTTTTCAGAGTAAATCATTGGAATATAATTAGAGGCAGCTTTTATTTTTGGCTTTAAATATAATCACCAAGATCTGTATTTCAAATCCAATTCCATTGACTGCTCTGGTAATGGGCCTTCATTACGGTTCTCAGAAATATACTCACACACACCCCTGTTTATCTCTTGGAAACGACCGCAATAAGCTTTTCTGAAACAGTTTGCATTTTTCAGATGGCCTTTTTGGATGAGCAAATTTCAGATATTACATGTGATTTGGCTGCCTTACAGCTGTTTAACATCTCTGCTGCATTAAACATCACTATCTTTAAATAAGCATCATAACTCTGCCTCAGTTGTCTATTAATTCGCGTAACTTTTGGTCCACTTTGCTCCGGGCAATCACTGAACTTCTCCATTTCTCATCTCCTGTTGCTGTATCTCTGCTGTGATTGACAGATGACTGCAGCCACACTGAGGTCACTGGCTTGACAAAAAGCTGGTTTCCTCTGTTATTGCCATCATGTAGTGACCCTTGACAATTGTCAGTATGTGCCAATGGTTTGTCCCCAATTATAAAATGACTGCAGTTTTACACATTATTTTTGATGGGGAAAAAAAACTCATTTTATACTTGGGTCTAAGCCAAGATGCTCAGCTTAGCCATTCAGGCTCAGATGTGCTGCTAAAATATGACTTTACATTTTGCTTGACTTTTAACATAAATCATCTTTACTGGATACGATCAATGTGTCAAACTTTAGCAAAGTGTTAAAATTTCTTTTCCTGACCCAAAACAATTAGATATTTTAAAATTAATTTTGGTTTGAGCACGACAGAAAGTTCCATCTTGTTGTTTCAGAGTGTTGGCCCTTTTGATGAGCTCCCATCGACTAGCTCCAAACACACAGCAAACCCATGCCTCTATGACTCACAGTGGCAGCTTCTCATTTAAATACCAGGTTTCCACCACTAAATTACACTTTGAACCTGACATTTTGCCAAGCCGTCACACAAAATTTGTCTGCAAATTCAACTGATTTGATCTGGAGTCTGTCCAAATGCGCTGGCTTTGTTGAGAAACCCGGGAGAACGAGAGAGTTGCGCAGCTTGCCAGGTTTTATTGGAACCAAAGCAAGCTTTTACAACAAATGTTAATATGTTTTTGGACCCAGGAATAAACTGTCTCTCATTAAAACTCTATTCCTGGATGAGGTAGATGGATTTGGCTTGATGAGATGAGTCATTGACTTTCAGCTCAGGTTCGACCAAAGCTACAACAAAGCAAAAATAGAGTTCATTTACTAAACCAGGTTTTATGGGATAGGGTTTTAAAATACATGAAAACCAATTACCATTCATCAAAGAAACCTTTTATTTGAAGAAAATAGACTGTATGTTTCAGCACAGTGCTATCATGAAAAACAGACTGATTGGACTACTTATAGAAGCACTAGCCGAACTGACAACTGTATTTGATTTCGCTTAGTATCAGACAATCTCAGCCAAGATAGATGTAACATAATTGATTGTGCTCTGGAAATTGAATTACAGAGTGGGGACCATAATTCAAAAGCTATTTTTTGCTTGCTGGGCCAATTGAACATCAAAGTAGAAAAACAAATAAAACAGAATATACTGCACAGTTCATGTCTGTGGTAAAAAAGCATTTAGCAGCAAGATGTGACCTCAAATTGCTCACTCTGACTTTGTATTTGTTGTTTCTTTATGTAACATGTTAGTCAATTTATTAGAGTGTTTGGGTTTTTATTTTGGCTGTTTGACCGTTAAGTGTATGGCCCAAAAAAGGGACTCCCTAACTTCACTCACCATTACTGGATCAGTTGTTGGCATACAGTCATAACTGCAATTTTAGAGCTAATTTAAAGTAATTTATCTACAGGACTGAAACAAATGTCTCTCACCTGAGTAAGAAACAAAAGTGCAAAGATGACATTAAATTGGTACAAGAGAAGAAGTTTTGAATGTATTCAAAGGAGAGTTTAAGGCTGTGAACACCAATGTGAACCTTAATACATTTGTCTCTCCATACACTTCACCCTTTGCTGGGTCTCTGGAGCTCAGGAGACCCTCTGATCTATGATCTTCAAGCCTGAAAGCACCAAAGTTGAAGCATCACGACTTTTTCAACATAAAGATCTGGCACGCGGTTAAATGAGCAGCGATTTCTCCCCACGCATGCAGAGAAATGTATGTGAAGGGGCATACGTCACACATTTTGCTTGGCATCTGGTGCCAACGGTGCAACCCACAGGAAACAGATGTCATGGAGGAGTTGTAAGCCATCTGTCCCCATATGGAGCCAGCCTCCTGGCTCTCTCCCTCTGAAGAACCCCTGAGTCCTGACACTGTATATCTGAAGACGCACACACAAACAAAGGGAAGGCTGTAGAGATCAGATGTATCAACTCATCCCTGACGTTGGCAAAGTGTTCCCAGGGAAAACACAGTCAGTCAGTGAACAGATTTTCAGAATGTACACAGACAAAGCCAAAGCTTTGAGCAAATTTTCCATTATGTTGAGACATGAAACTTAGATTGAAATACTGGTAGTAGCTGAGTTTCTGTCTCTTGTTAATGTTACAGCAAACAAATAGGAGACATGCTCAGATTGATTGCAGAGTAACCTTTTGGCAAGGTTTCTTTTCCAAAGTCAAAAATCAACCAAAGGCAACTTTCAGGAGTCCTTATAAACCTTGCTGTATTAAATTCCACGTACAAGCCCAACGACAAAACAGATGGAAAACTTTGAAAAAAGTGTCATTAAAAGTAGAATCTGATGGTTTGTTAATCATAAAAACTGAAAGGAAGTTCAAAAAGTCTAATTACACCATTTCAAATATTGAAACTGACATAAATATACGCCTATCTTTAATTGGAGTGAGCAACACATTGTAGAACAAGTTTTGGCATTGGCATATTTATGATTGTGTTGAACATTGTGAAAGTTTGAGAGGCGAACACTTTCTAGAGCTTTGAATATGAAATGTCATAATGCCATGAATTCAGCTGCTCAAAAGTTGGGGTTTGTGTTCTTTGTTTTTTTTTTGTTATATTTTCTACGGTTGGCATATTGGGATTGCAGACAGGTAATTTAAGCACTCTTACTTTTCTACGATAGAGCAATGCTGTTGTAATAGCTGCAGAATGGGGTAAGCAACTTCTTGGTGAAATCATAGACAGTAAAAAAAAAGGACGTCCACTTGCTCGTCTCCAAAACTGGTCTCCACAAAACTGCTCCCCCTGGTGGCTGGCTGCAGTTTAGGTTAAAAAATCCGGCTTTCCAGCCATTCCAGATGGGCTGTGATCAAACTTTAAAAAATTAATACACCTCGTAGAAATGTTTCTCACATCCGATTATTGTGGTGATTTGAAGATATCATTTGGCTGCCTTGTATTCAAGCTCTCTTTTTTTCTGGAAAGTTTCATTTTTAATTACTTATACAAGGTTAAAAACAACGCTTTATGTAAGGTTTAACGATCATTGACAGATGCTGTTCTCATGTATTTTTTTCGGGGATTGTAAAATATATTGGGTGTTAGAGTCAAGAAGTGGTTAGACTCTAGAAAGAAAAAAATATACATATTATTGTCACACAGCTCCACTCAGATTCTCCCAGAATCCCTCATCGTCTCCACTGCGCAGACTCTGGCTGCAATTGCTGCCAATGGCTGAGCCTTTGACAGGGGTATTTTGGCTTCAAAACCGTACAATGGTAAATGGCTGAGCCACACTGTCCACTCTATATACAGTCTATGGGTGAAATACAAAAGGTCTTCCTTCTAAAGGCCTTGTGTGGATGGCAGTATATGTTGCTCTAATACCTGTATATTTATTTAGCATAGGGACGCACCAATTCAACTTTTCTGGCCCCGATATCTGGGCTTTTGGGTATTGACTGAAAGCGATCCTGATCCGATACCAGTGTTAAATAATAACCTGCAAGCTCTACTGTGCGATAAGACTGGTTATGTTTTAAGTAAAAGACAAAAATGAGTACATATGGAATAACTAAAGTTAATATTGATTTAAACTAAAAGTGTTAAATGTGAAACAGCAGTTTGGTTAAAAAAATGCTTCAGAATTTACAGAAATGGCTATTTGATTGTAGAATTTTATACCTTGTAGACTAAATCATAGTTGAGCCTTAGTGTTAAGTTTGGACTGATCCTTTCCACCAATACTCGATCCAGCTTTGAGGGGCTAGATCGGCACCAACCTGATACCAGGATTAGATCAGTGCATCTCTAGTTTACCATTAATGGTTCCTTCTGAGGTGGCTAAGGTACCTATACTACCATCTGACAGTCCCTCTCTAACACAGAGGAGAGGGTGGCCTGTCACTGTCACTCAGATCAAAGGGCAGTTGTCTACTTCACCTCAGTCCATCTTGATCAGAGTCATGCCTGGTGTTTCTACACCATGTTTATATGGTAACATTTAAACAAACATCCATGGCTGCAACAACATGCAGTCCATGCAGGGATTTCCACAACAAAGTCTGTTTTGTATGCAGTGACACCTAAATATCAGTATGCCCATATGGTTCAAGGGGTTTTTGCCCCTCTCATAAAAAGGCATGAACAGGCTCAACCAGGAGCCACACGTCCTGCGCTCTGTATTCTTTTAGTCCACACAGATATATGCAATATAACCTTTTAGACAACAAATCAAATAAGAATCTAAATGGGAAAGCGCTTTCTGTGCAACACAACTCAAATGTTTCCATTGATTTTGTTCACAGTTTGCTACTGGCCTCCCCCCGAGGCTGTGTCAGGGTTTGGTTGAAGCTTGAACTTTTTAATGAACATGTTTCATGACAAACTGCTTTCTTCCAGCCTGCTTTACAGTTAGTGGCACAATCAAAGTGTTTGCCTGCTTCTAATCTTATTCCCTTTACAAGACCTTAATACTGCAGAAACATAGCTCATCATCACGTTGTCTGTTTCTGTTTTTTGAGCAGTACTCACGACTGTATTAATGTGCCAAAAGCACCAGACCATTCAGTTCCCACACTTCCTCCCTGATACAAACATTACCACTGCCACCACTTCTCTGTGATATCATCACTTCTTATTTGGAGGATAAATGTGGGGGGATAGCAGTGCAGTCTGCACAATAAGACAAAAGACAACCAGAAGTCATGCTTCTATTTGAGTATTGATCCAATTCGGCGAGTTGTAGTATGAGTAATCGCTGACAAACCGTCCACTCCCGCCTCGGTTCAGGTGTAGGCAGTGGAATGGGAAAGTCTGAGGCACGAGGCTCCTGGACTAAAAAAGGATTCTCATCTGCTGCTCGACCAACAAAACTGTCCCACACCCCCACATGAAGATGGATCAGCCTCGCACTCCACACTATCCTACACTCACTCCCTCTTACAGTTCCTCCCACTACAAGTTAAAATCAGATGTGTTTGTGTGCATGAAAAGAGGTGTGTTAGTCAAAGAAATTAACTATCACAATTTTAGAGAAACACAAGGAGGCAAGAAATCTCAGTGTTCACAGCAATGAAACAATTACTGGTACACACCAGTGAAAGTTGCTTCAACATCTTTACCGACAATTTGGGTCAACTACTTGATCTTAAAGTATCATGATTGCTGGCTTCTAAAAGCAAGGCAATAAAGAGATGTTTCTCAAGTTATTAACCAATTAAATGACTATTACCAGTTGTAATTATGACCAAATACTGCAGAAGCTGCAAACTGCATCTACCAGCAGGCCCAAAGGCACATCATTTCATGCTATTAACATTCATCACCCAGGTTCATCCAGGCCTTGATTCATGACCTTTATAGTGTTCAAAGTGTTGCTTTAATCTAGTTTTCACTCATTTCTCTCCAGATTATTGAGAAGACCTTGATGCAATGAGTCACCGACAGGCCAGTGTGTGACTTTTTGAAAGCGCTGATGTCATCCACAATATGTAGAGGAAAAAAACATGTGCGTCATGGGATCAAGGTTCTTGAAACATGTAGCGGAAACTGGATGCATGCATTCAAGTGTTGACTTATATGTTATTGCAGCATAATGTGTGCAGGGCAAGGAGAGAGCAGTGTTTAAGAAGTTTTCTCAAATTAATCATATTCAAATGAAGGCAAAAAGGGTTATGAAAAAGCCATTTAGCATCACGTGTCTGTGATTACAGTGTGAAGTCATCATTGATGGAGAGTCTTCAATGATCAAACTAGTATAATCAAAGCCTGAGCAGCAGCTGTATGACTAAACAGTTCAGATGTCCTTTAGTTACCTCACAGCCCGTACTTTCCTCATGCTGCTTTGTTGACCCTGCTGAGAGGTGGCATTGCCAGCTCTCTGCTGCCCCTCTCAGGACAAACTGGGGAAAGCAGGACTTCCGGTCGCCTTCTTCTTTTGTATTCATCTGGTGATGCAGTCCTCCTCCTATTTTTCAATCTTCGAGCTCTTTCTTGAAAGGAAATCTGCGCACAGGAGGGAGAGATGCTTTGTTATTCTCTGTCTTGTTAAGTTGTTGAAAATCACTCACAGTTTTGCTTTAACCTGAGGGAGTCAAACAATGAGAAACATGCTGCACAGGCTTTGTTACAAATATTGTAAATTTCTGCACGCACTCGTGCTTGCATGTGGGCTTGAGCAACAGTGGGGCCTCTGGGCCGAAGGCGAGTGGAGGAAGCATGTCACGATTTCCCTCAATTTTCACAGGAAACTGTGCAGCCAGATGTTGAGGTAGAAATAGAGCAAGTTCAGAAACAGCAGGAGCTAACTTTTAAGTGCAGCTCACACCATCGGTGTCATTTGAACGTGAGTTGATGACGTGCAGCGGCCGGCGCAGGAGCAGTGTGAAAGGATTTATGATGAGTGGCTAAATCGAAAGAGCTGTATGGGCTCAGATTAGAATTGATCTTTATATTCTACATCTAGTATCAAATATGTAAATAAAATTGGCTCTGTGCAGATACCAGTGGCATGCACAGATATCATGAAGGGCAAGGGCAAAAGGAAAATAAAATTTGCATCCCAAGAGGGCAGTTTATCATGTTTTAACCAGACAAGGGAGAAGTTTAATGTGTTTTGCCAACCAGAAGGGCACTTAAGAATGCATTTGCATGCCTGCCTGTTTTCCTTCTTTTTTTTAGTAAAGCCACAAAAAGTGGTTGACTGAAGTGGTACGACATATACAGAGGCTTTCATAATATCATAAAACATCATCATTTCCCTTCCTTCATTCACTGCAGAGGCTCTGCAGCTCCTCACAAAAGCCAGACTCTCTCGACAGGAAGGGTTGCACAATTCGTCAGCACAATAGAGTACTTAAATCACTCCTTGTAGCACCTTGAGGGAAATAAAGCAAAGTCTGATGATGCTGCTGGCTGCATCAGGTTTGCGTAGGGGGCAGCAGGTGTTTTCTTGTATGGGGTCAGCTCTGGTCTCCATGTGCCCCACTGTGCTTTGGAAGTTTCCAGCCACACTGTGGTGAGAAAGCAGCTGCTTGTCTCACTCCCAGACCTCTGCAAACACAACAAATGTCACGTCAAGCTACAAAGGCAGCAGGATGCTGTTGTGCTTAATGAGTGACACCAGAGGGTTAATATTTCAAAAGAAAAACTTTATCCTACTCACAGCCGAACAATACCACTGCCCTTTTTTTTAACTGCTTACGTATGTGCATCCCTAGGTACAGTTCGCGTAGCTCTTGCATCACCTTAGCCTCCTTGAACCGAGGGTTGTTACAGGTCTTGGAAAAAACCTGCTCCTAACTAAAGTTGGGCTTGCACGTGTTTGTTCGCAGCACATGTTGAAGACTCTTCACAGATCCACAGCATCCCTCCTCCTCTCCCTCACCAACACAGCCTTCAGTCGAATAATCTAATATCTCATTTGTGAACGGGGTACACAGGAGGTGACGGCTGTGGGTGCTGCAATTTTGTGGTAACAAAAGAAAGGACATTGAAATAACCAAACAGACAAATAAAGAGGAAGTGAGATTGAGAGATATTAAGAATATTATGGACAACATGAAATACCACTTATATAAGCTTTTATGATCCAGGTTCAAAATGTCACATGCTGCCTGTTGACTGATTAACTATAATGGCTGATCATATACATACTCTTAACATGGAAGTTTAAATTAATTAAAAAAGAATTATGCACACATGTCCTCCACTTATCATCCCCCGTGTCTTTGGGGATTAAATGTCTGCAAAGTTCAGGGTGTGCATTGCTTGTATCTCTGATATGAGATGACTCACCTCCTACTCTCAGTGGACTGAGGGAAACACGTGACGAAAGATGATGAGCCAGAGGTGTCGGGGCATGCGGGGGATGACTTCAGCAAAGAAAACATTCTGCAGCAGCCCACTGAACTTGACCAACCAGGAAAGACTTTCTGAACTGTTATTTTAAAGTTGATCTCACACAGAATTTCCACAATGACTATGAGACTGTTTAGCCCTCAGGTGTTGCTTAAATTAAGTGCATACGAGTACACTTTTTGCCAGGCAAGGTGCATGACTTGAGGGATGGTGATGTAAAGTGTTTGAACATTTCTCCACAGCTATTTGGTGGAGTGGTGTGAAGTTTTCCCACACACATTCATGATCCCCCGAGAATGACTCCTACACCTTTTTTCACCCATGTGTTTCTATAGACTTTATAAAATGTCAGAAAAGCCTTCCCTTGAAATTTCCCTCAGAAGTTCTTTCACATATGTCCCCCACAGCTAAAGACTAAGGATGCACTGATCCAACTTTTCTGGTTCTGATACCAATACCAGTCTAGGTGAAACTGTCATAGTTTGCCATTCCAATAAGTTCCTATGCAAAAGTAAATTAAATCCTGTAATGTACAAAACCACATATCAAGTGAGCAGGCTTGCCTATAGCTCCAGCTAAACAAATTCTGCAGAACTCAAGCACTAAGAGGTACAGTGGGAGGGGGACAGAGGAGCTTTTGTCCCATCAAGGAGAACCATGGCTTTCTGGCCTTTTATGTCAGAGAAAGTTGAAGGAGATCTGGGATTTGATTTTACATAAGCAATCAGGTAAGAAAGCAAGCAGAGGGAAGGTAGATTTGATGGACAGGTAGAACTGGGTGTCATCTACATAGCAACCAACATCATGCTGATAGATGATAAATAGAAGGGTACCCGGGACTGAACCTTGGGGAACACCAGTCATAACTGGAAACTGGCTGGGATTTGAAGGTTTGATTGTAATTAACTGGGTTCACACAGGAAAGTAGTTACAATAGAGGCTTGTCAGTCAATGAGGATGTTCTGTCATCAAAGTATATTGGCATTTACTAGTGTAGACCCCAAATGAAAAAAACCCTACTTTCCACAGGTGTGTAAAGTGGGATCATATTCTTTTCCTATTGGACAATTTGGTGGGAGATCTTTTTCTGCTTGATAACCACTGGCAAAATGGATCAAAAGCCAGCACAAATTCGCTAACATAAACTGTACTTTGACTTTGTCTTATAGAAAGTTTTCATGTACTAAGATATTTCAAAACATGAATCTGCGTCCACAAAAGCTGTGTTTTTTTTTTTCAATTTTCATGTCTTTCATCTTGTTTCCTCATGACATGGAATCTGTATGTTTGACTGAAAGAATGTAATGAAACAACAACGCACAAGCTCTGATTTAATGTGTATTCAACAAAGACTCTCCCTTGCAAATTCAAAAGAGAACAGTAACTGTGGTTACTGCAATTTAAGCTTCTTACATAAAAAAGGATCAATATACTAAAGTAGCTGCTTTTGCTAATTCACTCGTCTACAGCTCAGATACGCTGTGTTTGTATCAAAATGTCTATAATGTAGCTTGTTTGGTGAGCTGTTTGTCAAAACTACATATTTACAAGAACCTTCATGTCACTACAAGGATGGAAATTGCAGCTCTTTGTATTCATTGCTGTCATATCCTCCCTCTGGCTATCAAACAAATCTGTGGTATGTATGAATAAATGATAAGCTTCAGTTTTGTTTTGTTTTTTCAATGTGCAGCAAATGCTTCCACCAATTACGTTTTGTTAGATCTGAATGCTTGTTCACAAAAAATAGATCCCTGCCAATTGGGCTCGAATGGGTCAAGGATCAAAGCCAGCTCCACTCGAAGCATGGAGGGGGGCTACTTCAGAGGAGGAGAGATTGATAGCTTTATATTCAGCCATAAGACAACGACTGCTTGTTACAGGGTGAAGCTTTACAAAAGAAATTCTTAGAGGGTAAGGGACATTCTTCACGTCACAAGCGTCAACCGGTATGTCTTGTCCATGTCTTAAAATATCACACAATAGACGGTTGTGCGTCACGAGCCTTAATAGAACACTCTATGCTAACTCCTCCTGATTGTTTAACACTAGTTATTAAGCTGGGAATAAGTTCTCAAGTTAAATGTGTTCATGCTTGCTACATGCATTAAAAATACAATTTTACTTTATTAACCCTCAGGCTGAATTCCTCTCAAAACAACCTACAGCTTAGCTGCAGGCTACAAGTGCAGGTTGTTGCCCTAGTGAGTACAGAGGCAAGGGGAATTGTCTTTTATTGATGTAGATGTTTCTAAATGTGTAACACTAATAACGCAAGTCAATAATTACTTTTTTAGAGTTGAGGTGTTTCAGTCGAAGTGACGAAGGCAAATAATTTAAGGAGGAAAAGAGAGATGTGTTGCTAAAAGTTTCTCTACAGAGAAGTAAAGGAGGGCTGATCACCCACTTGATGCATGCCAGTCGCAGACAGAGACAGAGGATAGCCAGCAGCCAATAAGAGAGGGACAACACCTGGAGAGCCAATAAGGAGACGACTCAACCTACATTCCTTAGAGAAACTCTGTTAGTCATATATTGGTGCTGAGATAAAGAGTCAGGGTCAGTCTCATGAATTGTCTCTGCAACATATAGGGAACAGGCAAATGAGGCTGCACCAGAGATCTCTGTAAATGCACATTCTTGACCTATTGTTAATTAATTTGTGTTCAACTGAGAACCAGGACGCCTCCTGAATCTTTCCCATCAACGAACTATGTGGAAAGAGGTGAGAGGAGAATGAAGTCAGATTGATAATTTTTAAGGTATCTGGTCGGACAGATAGCATCACATTTCCAACAAGAAGTAATCATCATTTTGAGAGACAAACTATATCTGTGAGGTACCCTTCATGGTTTGCAAGGCAGCAGTGTGGGAGAAATGGCTGAATCTGCAGTGAAGAGTACCCTGTCAGGATAGCAGAGTGGGAAAATGACTGAGCGTACAGTTATAAGGTTCCCTGCAAGGCAGTGTGGGAAGAGTAGCTTAGTTTACAGTTGCATTGTACCCTATTCCTTCTAACAGATATTGAAGTGTTGGAGACAGTAGAATTGACACTTAGATGTATGTTGTACACCTCACCTCATTTCCAACAAGCACTATTCGGGTTATTATAATTTTTCCATTTATTTTATCTCCCAGTTTCATTATTAGTTATATTCATAAACCCTATGATTGATTGGTACCGAAACTTCACCTACCAGTGGTCTGTTGACTAGTATTTTGAAAGTTCAGCTGTCCTCTTTTATTTTGAAACCACAAGTGACCAGGATCGACAAGCCTCTCTGTAAAAATGTGGCATTCATATGCATATTGAAAATAAATCGAGAGGCTTGAGACTTAATTGTGTTATCGTTCATTGAGAGCAGAATATTAATCTGACACTGGAAAAATAGTGCTCTGTTTAGCTGGTGATTAGCATTGATATATCAAGCAATGTGTTCTATATTTTTAGACTTCTCCTCTCTAAGCTACAGGAGAAAAAGAGACACTTTGCTGTTTCTTTCTGCCAAGTCAGATGCTGTTTAGCAAGATTACACCCTAGGTCTGTTTTTCTTAAATAACCAGCAAATACAGCATTAAATCATATAATGAGATTCATTTCAATCAGATGTCCCCAGGTTGCACTCAGGGCCTGGTAAATCTGCCTCCTCTTTTATCCACCCTCAGCATGAAATGAGCGGAATATCATTACTTTAAAGCTTGCTTTCAAATACTTTTAAAGATCTTAACAAGCTGCCCTAAAGGAAAAGTGTTGCTGCTTTACATAATCCTTGACTTGAGGTGGGATGTGTTTGGGATATAAATGGTTGGCCTTTCAGCTTCTCTTCCTCAATTATTTCCAGCCTGTCTTATACTTGAAAGCTCAATGAGAATTTGGGGGCCAAATAATTGATATTTAAAACATTCATTTATGTTTTCTATGGCTAAAGCTGAGAAAAATTACAACCGTTTATCTAAAACCTATTAGGAAAGCTCTCAATGGTGTCTTAATGAACCTGATATCTTATTCATGTTAAAGTAACTGGAGCTAAGGCTGCTAAAAAGTATTATTAACTAGCTTTCATACTGATCTTCCTGCTGTAACATGCTTGATTCTGATTGGGCAAACACCTGATGAAGCTGACACGTGCAATGCCAAAGGCAAAGTGAACGCATGTCAAATCAATCTGCGAAAAAGGATTCTGTTTTTGAAATGTTATTAAAGACTGTTCTGTGACGTGGTCATGCAAGTTTCCTCTGTTAGCATATTTTGGTGCACAATGTGGCAAAAAATTTAGTTAAAAATACGGCTAAGCCATTAGTTTCAGATTGCATTGTTTTGTATAGTATATATATATATATATATATATATATATATATATATATATATATATATATATATATATATATATATATATATATATATATATATATATATATATATATATCGTCATTAATATCATAATCGCAAATTTCCTTAAAAATTTGTAATACAATTTTGAAGCTATATTGCCCACCCCTAGCTTAAAGAATAAATAAAAATGAGAGTTTAATTTTAAATTGACCACAACAGGCAGATGAGGATCCCCTGGAACACCCCCTGCTGTGGCATCATTGGGATTTTTTTTTTTTTCAAAATTGTACACAAACAATTTTAAATTAGAAAATTATCTTTTTATTATTGTATTTTATTAGAGTGTTTGCATATTTAGTTAATAGCTACGGAGAGAGGGTTTGGTTTTTGTCCCACCATACCAGGGTCCTATTCCCAATAACAACCTGCAAGCCATACATTATGAATGAACTATTATGTGCCAACACTCAGTGCATTTATTTGAACGAAATGCTTTTCTATGCTCTGGTTGATGTAACATCTCTATGGTTAGCAGCCTGACAACAATAGCCTTTTGAAACTCACCATCTCCCCACCACAATTTTTTTACCTGACAGGGACTGGCAGGAAAGACCCAAATGCATGATTCTTATAACAAAAAGATCTTTTATGTGAGAGGCAAAAAAGGCAAAAAGTTTCTACAAAAAATCTCAGTTTACGCTCTGGAAGCAAAATAAAATAACCCCAGCAATGCTGGGAAAATACTGGAAAATGTAATAACACAAAATAACACACAAAGCCAGGACTTGAATAACAAGGCAAGGTGGTTACATGAACAAACAGGTTTGACCAAACAATCTGGCACAGGACAGAGGGAAGACATAGGCTTTTACACAGGAGGTAACAGGACAGAGGTGGAAACAATGAGGGATGGGGTTCTCAATTGCAGAGCAACACCAAGGCAGGAAAGGAAGTGAATTGAAAAGGGTGGGAGAGATGCTATTATAAAAACAGGCCAGATATAACAAACATGAAAGACAAGATGGAAGCAAAACGCACAACCTTAACATAACCGACAAGACTTAACAGTAACTGCACTGACCTGCACATTCAACCCAGATCACCCTATTAGATCTGCTTTTAACTTTTCATGATGCTCTGGACATTGTTTTACTGATTTGTGATTTATAATGTGTCTGAGTATTTTAAAAAGCACTGCGGAAATGAAAAAAATGATATTATAGATACAAAACTGTGATCATCTACAATGCTTTAGTGGCAAAAAAAGAATAAAGCTGTTAACATTTTCTGCAAAAGCTCCACTTGAAATAATGTAGATCATTCTGAAACAGACTGATACTGGTGTCTCTCTCTGACCTACATAAGGAAAAAAAATCCCATCAGCAAAAAGAGTGATTATTTTGATGTATTAATTCTGCTGCCTGTAAATGTTGCTGCCAGGTAGGAGGAGGCGTTTAACAGCAGCCTGCCACAGCAGACTTTGTTTTTAACATTTCAAAACAAATTTTCACAGTACTTAATGTTTGCCTGTTAAAAGGCAGTGTGATGAGGTTTTGTGTTCAATGAACAATACTGGCCAAAGTCTCAGTACAAAGATGAGCCATGTTTGTTGATATTTCTGTGGGTCACAAAAACTAATACAAACAATTTAGTTTTATTTGCATGTAAACTCATTTCTAGGAAGGAAGGAAAATCTCTTGAAAGTGTGATATCTCTCACATGTGAGCTATAAATGGGTGGAGCACTAAGTGACTGATAGTGGATGACATCCCTTGCTCTTTACCTCTCTCAAGCAATATAAGGAACGTGACATGCAGGGGATCAGAAATAGCAAGATGTCTGCTTCTTGTGTTGCCTTGACTGTGTCTTGACGTCTTTTGTTTAATATAGATGATCTTAACTCCACTGTTTTAGAAGTTTTGAACAGCTGGGTCGCTGGTGACGTTAGTTTGCCTCATCTCAGTTATGGATCATTTCAACCAGCTGCGTCATTAGTAGCAAGCCTCCTCCGTTTGAAGTTCAATCGTTGTGAGAACTGATTTATGAGTGGCACTTTAAACAAGGGGAGTAGTGTCAATTAAGGAACTGAACAAACATTCATCAACAAATTAAACGCATACAGGCAGAAAGGAAGTAATGAGGGTATGAATGATTAACTGTATGCTGAAAGGACATGGAGTCTGTGATGTCACCCATTTGTTCCTGATGCAGCATTTTAATGCCTATCATTAATGGAGGCAATATTGAAAATTTTGAACTGAGCCTCGCTTCACTCAAGTTTGGATAAGGTAAAGAGGCAAACTTTTAGCTTTATGCAGACAGCTACAAGGTGCCTTACATGGATAAAAATACAAGTTTATCAACTTCAAGAATATTGAGAAATTCACCCCTGTTTGATGTGTAGATAAAGAAATTAGGTATTTGGATCTAAGACATCTTTGACCCAGGCTGCAATGCTTCTGCAATGAAGCTAAGTGTGGCTGGTGATCTGCACTAATGTACTATTTGTTTTTTTTTTTTTATCATTTCATTATCACCAGGGCGCGACACAACCTGGTGCTGAGGAAACTTGAACATGAGGGTCCACCTGGGAAGGCAACTCCAGCTCCCCAGAGAGATTGCGGAAACATCGCTTCGGTCAGATGTGGTACAGTGGTTGGAAGCTTGCAAGACCGTCTTGCTGGTGAAACTCACCATGCCGTGGGAGGAGAACTTGGAAGCTGCCAATGAACGAAAGAATGCCAAATATGCAGACCTGGCTGCAGAATGTAGGGAGGCTGGCTGGAAAACCATCACCCACCCTGTTGAGGTGGGGTGTAGGGGTTTCTGTGGGAGCCTCAGCTGCTCGCCTTCTAAAAGACATGGGATGCAAAGGTGTTGCACATGGTAGATGATCAAAGAACTGTCTGAGGAGGCAGAGAAGGGCAGTTTCTGGCTGTGGCTAAGGAGGATGCACTGGAGTTGGGGGCCAGGCAACAGCTAAGGCATTAGCAGGGGGAAGTGGGGAGAGATCCCCCGCTTTCACTCCGCCACCAGGAGATGTACTGGGGTTAAAGGAGCAAAACATCTATGACTGGTGGTACCCAGCTGATGACCCGTATAGGCCCATAGGTTCACACCTGCAAGAAAGGCACTGGTGGAGGTGCGTCAAGCAGAAATGCCCAGCAGGCAGACCATCAGCCTGTGTCAAGTAAAGTAATTATCAAATTTACAAAGTTAAACTCCAAGCATGGCTCCATGACTCCATGATGGCTCAGTAAATGATCGGATGAGATGATTGGCTTAAATTCTGGTCGTAGATCAGTAAAAAGAAAATGACAAGATCAGCTCAGATCAGAGTTTTGAGATCTGAATTGGAATATTCCTATTTAGACCAAAGTGTGTCACAGGGGTGCCACTGGCAACCCCTGGAATCTAGTTGACCACCCTGACTGGTCATACCCAGGAGAGCTGTCAATCAGTTCATCTGCCTGGAGTTTTAAAACCTGAACCTCATGGAGTAGCAGAACACTGACTCTTTGTACGTTTGGTGTATACAATGCGTATTATTATTAGAATTATTATGATGATTGGCATTTGAAAAAACAGTTCAATTTCAGAGTTCCATCCTTGTATAGCCTGCGTCCTTACCTGTCCCTCTGCAGACACGCCCCTGCTTAGACCAGTGAAAAAAGCTTGTGGTACTCTCCTGGTATTTGGAGGATGCATTACTGAGAAAATTAGATGAGCATAGAAGATCACAGGATGCATTTTTTTCCTTTGCTGTATCCTTTGCTGATAAAGACAAATTAAGATTTTTCAAATAAGAAAAGGGCTTAAAGGCGCAAGCATTTCACCCTCATCTCAATACAACGTGACACTGCACTCAGTTTGGGGCCGACGTCAGAGAGAAGTCAACCCTGCACAAGCCAGAGACGTTGCCAAGCTTCTTCCTGCCTACTCTGTTGAATAAATGCAGAAACAAACACACACACACAGAAACACACAACCTGAGGGGTACTTTTTGTCAATTCTCATGCATGAGTCTCACTGCCCACAAAATGATAATGGACTGAACGCTTTATTATGCATGCAATGCAGAATGCAGCAATGGGATCTAGCAGCTAGTTAACGCTGTCCTTTCTCTGACACAAAGTGCAAAGATGTTAATGAAGTTATGCTGCAGTGTCAGTTTGAAAAACGTCCCTATCATATCTGTTGAGCAGAGGTATTGTTTCAACCAATTCCTGTGCTAATGTAGGTCATAAGGTGGCTGGTAAATAACACACCTGCCTGCAGATGCACCTGGCTCTTCTAGCCAAACCACACCAGATCCGTTTGTGCTCTGGATCTGATAGGTTTCTATTCAAGTCCATCTGTTAACTCACACAGGCTCCTCTCCTATGCATTCAGGCTGCATGTTACGTTTGACCCCTCAAGATGAGAAATGAAAGACTATTTCTGCATGAATTTACAAAGAGCAGGTCAAGGCAGGTACACACTACAGGATAACTTGGCTGATTTTTGTCCTGATCTCCTCCTTACGATCATAGCCAGCAAAGGCTCGATCGTCTGATGTCTGCAAATGACATGGTGTGTGATTTTCTATTAGTGTGGGGTGATAAGTGTGATTCTGTCCAGTCGAAGGAGAGATTGTAGATAATGAACATGTTTATTATTTGCAACTAGAAATCCTGTGGTGTGTGGGGCGCCATGAGGGGAGCCCACACTGGCAACACACAGTGTGTGATGCCATGTGTACCCAGCTGACTGGCTGAAGAGGAAGTGAGAAATCTATCTGTATTACTTGTGACTTTATTCACCACCAACTTGCACTGTTATGCACACAGCCTATATCCCCGTTGTCTCCACAACTTTTTCTGCAATATTTTTTTTCTTTTGGAGTGTTTTTTTTTCAATTTAAGAAGCCAAAAACCACCATCATTGCTTTATCCTGTTTGTCCGTCATGTTTGTTTACATTGAAGTCACGTTTTGCTCAGCAAGATTGGGAATATTGAGTGTGAATAAGCTGATACTCTGCTAAAGAATTCGTTAGTGTGTGGTCTTCTACAGAGTGCACATCACACACTATAAGACCATAAGAGACAGATCTTGCGCAGTCTGTCTTTTGTTGTCATCAAGTGTGTGGTTTCTAAGGCCTGAACCACACGTATATGGATATATTCCTAAACGCACATTTTTCTGTCCAGTTGGGCCTCTCACCCACACGAACACAGCGATTTCACCCACATAAACAGATTTTTAAAAACGGATAAAAAAATGAAGAAATAAAAAAATATCTGGTTGTGTGGATCTGTGTAGCGGTGTTAAACGGAGCTGGTGTTGATGCGATGACGTCAAGCGCCTAGCAACAAGTCACCGTGTTTGACTGCGCATGCTCAAACCTTCTTCTTCTATTGTTTTCACATTTTGCTAACCTGCCACTTACCGGACAGGCATGGCATTGCAGGCTTCAGAGGCGATCGTTTTCAGTCTGGCCTCTTCGTATGGACAGAGATATTTCTGTGGTGTGGACGGAGATTTTTTTTTAAACGAGAACAAAGATATTCGATCAAAAAAATATCCATATACGTGTGGTTCAGGCCTAAATGTGTGAAGGTTTGAAGAATGCTGTGATGTGTGTGAGCCTTCAGGCAAATCCAGATGTCTGGCACTAAACAGCATCTTTGACGTCTGAAATAAAATACACTGTGTTCACACCAGACTGTTACATTCATTTTTTTTTCTCAACAAATGGAGGGAATGAGCTTAGGCCAGGAGCCAACGGGTTTGAGGTTTGAGCATAACATGGCGTACTTGGGGCTCATCATTGGGTGTGAAGTCTGGCGACTCCAAGGTGTTGTGACTCCACCTGTCTGGTGGTCCTGCCACCAGATCTGAAATGGATCTGGTGTGAGTCTGGCATTGTAGGGAATGAGAGCAAACACACAAGTCGCTCTTTTATCCCATGCCCAAAACATACAATACTTTTTCCTTTGCACTTCACACAGTGCATTTAAGTTGTCAGGTTGGGGCCTGAAGAGAATCAAGGCTTGAAAGGCTTGGAAAGCACAATATCATAAGATGTATTTCAGGCATAGTAACCTGACAGTTTTATTTGGCAGTTCTGATCAATGATGTTTCCTTGTATCACTTTATTGGCCCAACAGTAAATCATTCGCCACAGAAATGAGCGTACCGGCAACAGCTACCATAAATTAGTGAGTTGTTTTCGAGAGTCATCAATACTGTAAAACAAAGTTAGTCTGTCTGTTTGTGATTCTGCTCAGGCAGGTCTAACACCCAGAGCTCAGAGTGTGACTGTGTTTGACATCCAATCCTACCCCCAACATCAGGAAGGCGTCATTCTCTGGCCCGAGTGGGGCCATGAGCGAAGCAGCTGTCGTAAAAGTTAATGAAGCCCAGCAGAGCGCTCCTTGAGAGATAATTCTGCTTTGCCAGAGAAGAAAAGAGCTTAATCACAGAATATTATGGGAAAAAATGTCCGAAATCACATGATTAAAAAAATCTTTTTGCTTTGGAAAGTGATATCCTGTTTTTGTGTAAAGCCCGTGAAACATGTTGTTTAGTTTATTGTCTCAAAAAAAAGGTACGTATCATGTGGTGAGAGGGTCCATTTCACTGGGACGTGTTGTTTTGTTATTTACACTTGTTCAGTTAAATGGATTGCAGGTCAGCAGCCACTTGTGTATTGCAGTAATTGGGAACTCCATAGCAACCACACTCTGTTCAGCTCACACAGATGGCTGTTGAGCTGACAAAACCTTACACTCTGCACATTTTACCCATTTTTTTTTAAATTGCAACACTGTTTCTATCACAAGACCATGTGCTGATGTTAAACAGAGTTTATTGTTGGCTTGTTTTAATTTTGCAATCCATATGAGACCCTCCTCCTAATGAATCCCACCTCAGAGCTCAGTCTCTAGAGTCCAACATTAAACCAGTCTCCTGAATGCTACACAATCCTCTAAGTAAAACATTCTAGCTACTTAAATAAAGCAAGGTGTGTTTGTTTTTACACACCCATGCATGCTAATTCTTAATGAAGATATTCCATTCAGTAATATTCCATCACCTCCTACGCTCCCATATGTGTCATCTTCATGTTTTCTGCTGTCACTCTGCCAGGCACAAATACGGTTACATAGTTCATCATGTCTTCACCGAGCAGATCATGATTCCCAGAGCAGTTATCTACGGGTTGTGGAGGTTGAAATTCACTACTTGTTGATTTTCTGCTCTTCTGTGGGCAGATGGAAGATGGAAACCCTAACACTTTTTTTTTACAAGTTGTACATATTTCCAACAGGAGTGTTCGGTAGAGGAAAAAAACGCTCAGTGATTTGCTTAAAAGTGAGAGAGACAGCTCTGAGTTCTGACACTTGATGTATAAAAATTTTCACCGTTTCACAGGATCTTTCTCTCCTTTCCAATAAAACACAGATGCACAACAAGAAAACTGATATTTCTTTTGATTTGACAAAGTGTAAACTGTGTTCACTTTTTAAAGAACTTTAAAGGGACTTTTAGACTTAGTTGATGTTGGGGAAGTAAAACAGGAAAAGGGTCCTAAATATGAAGTATCATCACAAGTACATTAAAAAAAACAACTTTTATTTCTAAAAAGAGCAAAAATAAATTGTTAATAAATAAATGTATACATGTTAGATAAATAAAATAACTCAAATTCCAAATGAGTTGACATACTGAAGTAGATGCTATGATTAATGCTGTTTTTAAAGATAGTTTGAAAATAATTTAAACACAATATTATATAATAATGCAACAAAAGTTGACACTGAATATATATTCTCATGTTAAAATTGGATGGCAGCAACACGTTTCCTTCAAGTAAGGACAGGGGCATTTTTCATCACACAGTCAGCTTGTGTCATTTGCTTTAAATAGCAATTCTGACATTAATCCTTCTGGTGGTGATTCAAAACTAGTTCAATCCACCGGAGCCGAAGCTCCCAAAACTGACCGTCAAGAAGAAAACGGAAAGTTCTCTGCAGAGTACGTCCGTGTTTTGTATTATTCTCATTTCTTCTCCTACCAGGGTGTAATGTGTAAACATCAATACAACTAAGCAGAAGATGATTTGTTAGGGGGATTGTGGGGTTCAAACCCTCCTCTGGTTTTTACATCCCAACCTCTGCTGAACGAAACCCGTCAGGGTCAGGTGACAAATTCTGTCGTCAGTCTCAGAAGTCATGAGCCCAAACTGTTTCCTTGGTCTTACCAGCTGGATTTTTCTGACAATGGGAAATTTTAATTGATTATGTTTCATTTTACATTTTACAGTCTGATTCAGTTGCCTATTTGCCTTAATTTCTTTGCCATGTTTATATGATCGGCATTTGATAGGTCGCTAGGCGCCGCCCTGTTGGCTATGGCTGCCTTTTGCAGCAGCTCTCTCTTCTTGGACACCAAACTTTTTGTGGCTTTAGCAATATTTTTACTACTTTTTCTCCTGTTTTTGTCTGGAGGTCCTATATGTAACCATGGCTGCATTTTTTACATGTGAACTCAGCTGTTAGCAGCTTGTAGCATGTCAATGCTAACTGGTGTGAGGCCTGATGTCTTCCCACAAGGTGAGGAGAAGGAGGTGAGGACAACGTGCTGGTTCTCAGGTGTGAGCTAAGAAGTGACGACATCGACCTGTCCTTCCATCCATCCATCGTTATTGGGAGCGTAAGATCTATCTCTAATAAGATGGACGAGCTAGCCATGCTAACCCAGCAACAGAGGGAATACCAGGGGGCAGAGTAGCATCATGGTATTCACAGACATGGCTAATGGAGCCAACACCAGACACCAACGCCACATTGGAAGAGCTTCACCTGCTGTGAGCAGACAGGATCCAGGAGATAGAGATGGAGCATGACTGAAGAAGCTCAGTCCTGGGCCCTGTGGAGGTGGAGGCTGGCTGAACTGGAGAATGATGGACAAGCTGTCATCAGCTGTTTTCTTATGGACTGTTTTGTACTTTCTGTACACTTTCTTGCTTTTGTTTTTTTAATTGCTGCTGTGACTTCAGTTTTATTGTACTTGTTACAATGACAATAAAGTTCTTTTCTATTCTATTCTATTCTATTCTATTCTATTCTATTCTATTCTATTCTATTGTATTTATCCATGGTCCTGAAACTAAACTAGGCCATCTCTTACATCACAAGGGTGGCTGTAATTGTTATTTTTTGGCTTACTGTGTATGTGGTTTCCAGTCTATCTACAGCCAGCCTCAAGCCGATTACGAGCGGACATGCAGGAATATGGTACAAATTTTCAAATTCTTAATGAAAGTAAAAAAGAAAGCACTAATGTGATATTGCCTCAAGATAGAGAGAGAGATAGGTGTGTGTTCATAACAGTGTTAAGCTAACAGGATACAACACCTGTATTCTAGGCTTGTAAATGACATTGATATCAAAGGCATAAGGCACCAACAAATCCAGAAGTGTTTGGTTGTATGCTGGTGCGCGCACATGGCAGGATGACACCACCTCAGCCTCATTTTAAGCCAGGAAGAATCCTGTTAGCATTTGACAAGTACACACAAAAACTGTTTCTTGTTGATACAACACTGTGAATAGAATCTGAAAAGGCTACGCTCAGACACAGGCTGATCGGTATGCTGTCACTCCATCCTCTGCCACATCCTGATGCTGCATTCAGAATATGTTTTTGAGAAACTGTCTGAGGATGGCTCCATGCAAACAAGAAAAATATAGTCTGCCTTCAGCCTCTGGGAGTCTCTGAGGAATACAATGGTGCATCTATTGTTACAAAGAGAGCTCAAGCAGTGTTAGAGAAAGACTTCAGATGAATTGTAGAGTGGGGTGAGATATGACAGTTGTTGGCTTGAGAGCATTGTAGTCTGTTTTCTCTCCTGGAAGACATTTATGTCGTGCAACTTGACTGTGAACACAAAAGACACACCTGGTATGAGGCTAGTAAAATTGTTGTGAATGGAGGCACCAGTGTTGTTTCTAAGCTTTAAACTGCCTACTTCACTAATGATGAAGCACAAACACACACATCTTCATTCATTAAGTGGAAGATAACTCAGATAAGTGCTCATTAGTGTTAGAGGTGGAACAGAAGCATGATAGATTATTTCATCCTCCCGTGTGGATCTCCTCTTAAAATATTGGCTTCTCCTTTAAGAGAGAGCAACCAGAGGCTTCTCCGTCTTTCTAATGTGCAATTAGTGAACCAAAGGCAGAAGGCTGAGACACTGAAGAACATTTCATCATTCATGTACAATGATTCAGACATCCTTTTCTTTCTCTCTGTCTCTGGGAGTCATATTCCAGTCATATAATTCAAAAGCTGACCATCTGTTGACATTTCCTCCTCCTGTTTCCACACATTAATCATGAATATTCAAGACATTTTTTCAAGCCTCGATGGAAATTACAAGACTTCAAAACCTCTGCACATTGTTGTGAATCATACATTAATCCAGCGGCACAAGAGCCGTTTCTTGTTTACAACAAAAGTGCGTCAAAATTCTTCCTCCTTTGAATTACATCCTCTAATGATATGTCTTGTGAGCCAGATAATGAAGCTGGTATCAATGCTGGTATTGCTCTTATTCATCCTGAATTAATCTAGTACAGGAAGTGACACATTAAACGACCTTAAGACTCCCCCGCAGAATCCTTCATAACCTCAGCTGCTTTGTGGATGAACTGGAATTCATTTCATCTGTGCTCCACGTCCAAGCCTATCCTTCCTATCTGTGAGACTTTTCAGTTTGCTACATTTCTTTTGTATAATTATCCCTGTGAGGGTTTGTGTCACTGCTTTTAAGATAAATGCCTTATGTAGAAAGCACTGTGCTGTTCTCTGAATTTACATGTTTTTTCTTTGTGTGGTGTCTTTTGTTACTTTACACCAAATTCAAACTGTCTGTCTAAAAGCAAAGCAGAAATAGAGTGCAGCAATTACAATGAAAATGTGTCTCAGGGATTTGTTGCACTGAAGCATGAAATCTATGTGGTTGCTCTTTTGCAAGTTAACTTTGCTTCTCTGCAAATTTACAAATTAATCAAGATCCCTGGTTAGATTCAGTACATATGTTTTAATTGCCGATGTTTCCTTAAAGCCACAAAGAGCATTCAAAAAAAAAACGAGGGATTTTAAAGTTCTTATACCCCTCAAATCAAGGCCCTGTTTACACAACGTTTTATCTAAAAAGACTAAAACGCAGTGAAAAAATTTGTGTTAACACAGACACGCCAAGGGACTGAAAACGCTGTAGAAAGCATGCCAGGACTGTAGTTGGCGCTATAACTGTCTTGTCCAGAAGCGGCTTTTGGTAGAGCTCCACTGAAGTAGAGTTGAGCCGGTCATCTGGTGAATTGGTGAATGCAAAGTGCAGAAGTGGAGCAACAGATGCACATTTTTTTGAAAGACAGTCAGCAGATTCAGCAGATTAAGCAGCACAAGCACAATAAGTTAGTTTGCGACGATCCTAACAACTGTTATACTGTTGTATGTGCTTGTGCGAAGCGGAGCGTGATGTCAGCATTTCCAATTAAAACACCGGCTTACTGTTTGAGGCAACGGTGTCGGCACTGTGCAAACGCGAGGCCGAAACTCTACAAAACTTTTGCATTTTACCCTAAAACTGTTGTTGTGTTACCCCAAGTCAGCAAAAACAGGAACCCTGATCAGTCCTTGTAACTGGTGGGTAAACTGTAAGACCTTGGACTTCCACAGTCTATCTGTATGTGGATCTACAGCTCCCTGTCAGACCGCAGGCAGAGGGTGAGGGTGGGAGACCACACAACCTCAGCATCAGCTCCCCCCAGGGCTGTGTGCTGAGCCCTCTGCTCTACACCCTCTACACATCGGACTGTACCTCTGCACACCCCAGTAACACCATCATCAAATTTGCAGACGACACCTCAGAAATGGGGCTCATCTCTGGGGGAGATGAGTCTGCATACAGGGCTGAGGTGGAGCAGCTGACTGGGTGGTGTAAAGATAACAACCTGCTCCTCAAGACATAAAACCAAGGAGCTGATCATTGACTTTCGGAGGACTAAAACAGACATTCTACCCCTACGCATCAACGGGGATGTGTGGAGAGGGTAGAGGACTTCCGCTGTCTGGGAGTCCACTTAGAGAAGGACCTGACCTGGACTGTGAACACTTCTGAGCTACTGAAGAAGGCCCAGCAGAGACTGCACTTCCTGAGGGTGCTCAGGAAGAACAACATCCCCCAGAGACTGCTTGTGTCTTTCAATAGCTAGTGGTACACCAGCAGCACAGTGGCTCAGAGGATGTCGCTACAAAGGATCATCAACATGGGCAAAAACATCATCGACTGCCCTCTCCTCACACAGAAAGAACTGCACCATTCCCGCTTCCTCCGAAAGGCGGGGAAAATAATCCAGGACCCCTCTCACCCCGGACACCACCTGTTTTAATCTGTTACCGTCAGGCAGGCTGTACAGGTCAACCACTACAAGGACAAACCGGTTCAGAGATAGTTTCTATCCAACAGCAGTAAGGGTCCTGAACAAAGGCTAAAATCAAGACCTCATCTGTCATCATATAATTACAATATAACAATTACCTCTATGTCATCAATGCACCTGAACTTATGGCAGCTATTTTGCACTTTGTACTGTTTTGCACTGACTGAAGGGCTTTTGCAATTCTGTTGTACTTGTTGCAATGACAAACAAAGTTCTATTCTATTCTATTCTATTCTATTCTATTCTATTCTATTCTATTCTATTCTTTTCTATTCTATTCTATTCTATTCTATTCTGTTCTATTCTATCATCTGTCAACAGCAGAAAAACTGACTCAATTCCAGTGATGTGTGAATATGTCTCAAAGAGAATCCTTCCCCTTACACTGCCGCCAGGATAGAAGCCTTCAAAAAAACATACACTTGTATGTATTTTTGATCAGGCAGGTCAGTTTGAGGGGTAGATAATGAGAAATTCTTCATCAATACTATACCTGGGATAATAACCATGCAAAACTAACCATGCCTGGAGGACTGCATTAACTAAACATATATTAATCTAAATACTCAGATTGTATGCAAGTCCACTGTTCATCGGGTATTTTCTCAGAAACATATCCCTACGAAACGTTGTTGTTTTGGTCCCTAAGCGGTGACAGCAAAGCTTTATTGCCCTCCAGGGGATGATGCCATGAGTATGTGATGTAACTTGGAAACTATGAATAGTTAGGGTTAAGGCCGTTTCCACCCCGAGTGTATAACTCCACGATAAATGGTCAAATTGCTTTGCAAAACAATACAAGACAAGGTCACCATAATTTCTGACGGATGTAAAGGTCAGTCCAGATCCTGGCAAAATTCTGGATACTAAGATCTGGAATATGAAATATGTACTGGGTCATCATCATTTACAACACTGTCAGGTAACAAATTATCGTACAAACCTGCAACTAACACCAAATTGTAGTAGACAGTCTGCTGAAAGGAAGTATAACATTAAAGTAGGACTCAAGTGTTGCATGATAATCACAATATGTTTGGCGGAGGTCTGCGCTCTCTGAGTGCTTTTCTTTTTCCAAAAGTGACTCTTAAGTGAAAGTCTGATATTGATTGACCTGCTTCTGTAACCACAGGCAGATTTTGAGATTTCATGAGTAAGGATTATTCCAGCAGAAGGCATGGCAGGTACATTATTCACAGACTGAGCCAGTCTGGCTATTTGGCCTTCAAATGCTTCCTCTTCTCATCGCTAAGCTACACTTATTGCTCCCAGACTTTTTCCTCATGCTTGTAGAACAGGAATGAGCGTTATTAATTCTCTCACCCTGCCCTCATTAAGATTGAAACAAGTGTATTAACCAAAGTCTTTTGCAGTCATTTTGTGGAGATAGTAAATCTAAAGAGCTTTCCCCAGAAAAGAGCAAAAACATACTGCTGTTGAAGAAGAGGTTGAGTATTCAGGCTCTTGAGGCACATTTGTTTCTCATTTCAGAATATGCAAAACAGCAGACGTAGATAGAAGAGCCTTCTGGGCTACACAGGGAGAAAATTATATTTAAAAAAAAAAAAAAAAACCCTCTCAATGTAAATCTTGTTAACCACATCAAGAGAATGTACAAT
Organism: Halichoeres trimaculatus; assembly: GCF_033239565.1. NCBI lineage: Eukaryota > Metazoa > Chordata > Actinopteri > Labriformes > Labridae > Halichoeres > Halichoeres trimaculatus. The sequence goes on from NW_027437192.1 coordinate 11,789,474, forward strand.
GACAGCAGAAATGTAGTGAAAGAAACCTGGCATTAAATCAGAAAACATGTTGCAGGATTTAGACCACGTGGGGTGAGCCATTTAGTACACTTGGCATGTGCTTGGTATTACGTACACTGTGATGTAAAAGCTTGAGTATATATATACAGACTTCATTAAAACCATAAAACACGCAAGTGAGTCATGTGCCACATGGAGTACACCCCCACAGTGAAACACAGATGACAAACCAGGAACCCTCCCTTCCACTAACGACGAAAACACCATTTGATCAATGGTGCAGTGACCTTCTGGGATGCAGGCATCAACACAGAGAGAGATGTACGCACACACAGAAACATGTTCTCCAGCCTTCAGCAGCATGGTCTCACATCTGTGCTGAAGGGCAGGGTTTCTCAGTTTGTGACGTATCCCCTTCTATGTTTCAATACAGGAGGGCACCAGCTGAGGTCCTCCCCTCTCTTGGGGGAAGGGGGGGAGGGGGGGTCAGGAGTGACTGTGAGTCACTACTTACCCCTGTTCTTCACCTTTACTGGCCTCTTCACTTTAAAGAAGAGAGTAAGTAAATAACTGCTTCATATTACGCTGCTGCTGAGCGAGGTGTTAAAAAAAGTTAGTTACGCTGGGTTCAAATGGCTGCTCAGTGAGTCACTTGTAATAAAGAATAGAGCATTAACAATCAGAGCTTCTTTGTTGGGTTTTCTCTTACTTAAAGTGATGTCAGAACTAGAATAACTACTTGGGGGAATCTTGGTGTCTGCCAATCACAGGAGCTTACGTGTGTTTCCTGCAGAACTGTAACTGTTGCTGGGTGAATAATGCTTTTTGATCGCTATTATATTTGAAACAACTCCATATTGTCCTGCATTTGAGACACAGACAGGTTACCCACATTACTCTTCACAGGAGAACAAGTGCATCTGTATGGTAAAAGGGAAAATTGAACAGAGATATGAAGAACCATGGCATAGAAAGGTGGAGACGAATGCAGACAATAAACCAGAGTTACAGAAGGCAGAAGGGTTTAAATGAAGATCAGGCAAAGATCGCTACACAATAAAGCAGTCAGTAATGAGGCAAAGGTGTCTGATAGATGTGAGGCAAAAAAACAGGCACAGGATCAGGCATCAAAAACACAGAAAGACAATGACTATGACCGTGAAAAGTCTGGAACAAAGACTGTGAAGTATGACCAACTGAGAACTAAACAGTGAGAGACGTGGGGTTAAATACAAGAGATAATGAGAGTGATGGGTAGGGCTGAGACGATATGCTATTCTCACTATTCAATTCTATTGCAATTTTGGGATGCTGATTCAATTTAAATTGCGATTCTTTGCTATTTACGATTTTCTGTTTTTAGTTTACTTTATCAACACCACCATGTGAAAAAATCACATTATGATGATAATGTCTACAGTCTATATCAAGAGCCATATTTTCCCATAAAATGCATGAGTCAGGGAGAAACATTTCACCCCCTGCTGGAGAAAAGTGGCAACTTTTTTCAAATCCAGTTAATGAAAAAGACTAAAATGAAGAATTTGATTTTTTTCTTCTAAGTTATTTTGACAAAGAACCCCAATTTTTATATTATTGAACAAAAAATCCCAATATATAGATTTACTCCCACCCCCAGGGATGGGAAAGAGGTGGGGAGAAACAATCAGGGAGCAGGCCAGACAGAAAACATTCCAAACAGGGACAAGGGTTACTAAAAAAAATAAAATAAAACAAACATGAAACATGAATGTGAAGAAAATAATTGATGTTTGACAGATATGACAAGATTTCCGACAAACCTTTCCACATGGCTTTGTTTTCTTAAGACAGATTGACAAAAGTTAAACTTTCAACTTGTACAGCACCAAATTCCAGCAAATTTTAATGTCACTTTAAGGAGAAGTTAGGATCCTCTGGGGGAATCATGGTTTTAAAAACATAAACAAAAGTAGCCTAGATGTGAGTATGATGGTACCTATCAGCGGAATTTATTATCTTGGGCTTTTAGGCCTTCTTCTGTTTGTCTAGATCTGTTTTTGCGTTGGCCTGTCGGTGTATTCCCGCTGGGGTTGAGTGGCTGAAAAGTTTGGGAAACCCAAATTATGCTCTGTCATTAATCCCAGAGTCAGTATTTGGCTAAAGTAACAAGAGAAAGCAACTTATTGGCTGTAGGCTGAATCACATTCCCTTGATAGCCACTTGTAGGGCTGCAGGGTAGTACAGTCATTAGCACAGCTGCCTCACAATCGGAAAGTTCCTAGTTTAAATCCCTGGTCGGATGGGTCCCCCCTGTGTAGAGTTTGCATGTTCTCACTCTTCTCTCTGGTTACTAAGACTTTTTCCCACAATCCAAAAACATGCTCATGATGATGATGGGTCATTCTGGATTTCCTGATGGTGTCAGTATGTCCATGTTATCTGTTAGCCCTGTGACAGGCTGGCAAACTGTGGTGTCTATTGCCTTATGTTCAATGACAGCTGGGGTAGTCCCCTGCAGCCCTGAGCGCCCTGAGTCCTGAATTAAGCAGTAAAAATGAAGAATGGATGGAGGGGGGACTAATTTTGTTTATAGTAGTTACAGAATTATCCCATTCACAGACATGAGTGGGTAATTCTGCTACAGTGCCTTGATTCTTGTCCTTAAAACTAAATTTAGGACTATGTGAATATTTGATAGTTCAGCTGCTCCTGGAAAGTCTTCTCATGATACAGAAATAAAAGTGATTTTACAAGGTGGTGTGATGCCAAGGTTAAGTCAACCTCACTTTTTTGTTAAAAAAAAATCTGCACACAGTATCATTTAATCCTAACACTCCTCTTTAAAAACTGTGTCAAAAAATTAAAACATAAATTTCAGAGTTATGACAAAGCCTTTTTCAAAGGATCCCACTGACACTGACATTTACCAACCAAATTTTAATCTCTCCATGCCTAAATAATGAGTAATAAAATAAATCTTCTGGTGCTGACATTAACTCATCCCTGCAGCATTCATGGGTGGTGAAGTAATCTCATGAACATATAAAGTATGCTTAAATTTAACTCCTAGTAATAAGATGAGGGCAAGACTTCATCATCATTAACTCAGTAGGTCCGTTCAGGAGCATGTGGAGTTCCTCTGTATAGTTCATAGTCACACTCTGCATGACTCAATATAATCAGGATGCCGAGTTTTACATTTAAGTGGATTTAATCATAATTAGAAAACTGGCAGCAGCTTGTTATTCAGCACTGCTTGTTTTCCATACAATATGCTTGATTGTGCAGTTTTTCTTAGCATGCGTGACTCTGTTCATATTCATTAATTCTGTATTCAGCTGTTGTAAATGCCGTGTGAAGGTGCCATTTCATCATTGCCGAACCTGAGATGCTTTCATGTTGTTGACAAAAAACCTCAGAAAAGTAGTACACACCTGGGGAAAGATGTAACGGATAGTGTGTAGTGACCAAACGTCCAGTTATTACAGAAACAAGGCCACTGGTCAATGTACTGTTAAGGAATAGCCTGTTAAGTTGTCGAGTTAGCCACATGCACGACAGCAAAAAATTGGCCGATTAACTTCATTGCATCATGGTAATTGGGAAATTTGACAGCACAGTTGGGAGCGAGTATGTAGCTCAAATCATGTGCATGTGCAACAAGCGGTGAGTACAGCAGGACACTTGTGGGGAGACGTGTGTGTTGAGTACATGACGAATGACAGAGGTAGAGGATGTCCCTGTGGCTTCGTTCTGGGAGCACTTCAGACTCAGTGTGAGCTCCGATGACGGCGGTGACAAAGGGGAGGACGAAACTGCAACTGAGTGTTGCCAAGTTAGCGACTTTCTTGCTATATCTAATGACTTTTCAGACCCTTCTGACAAGTTTTTTTTTTTTAATTCTTGCGACTTTCCTGGTTTTGGAGAATCTGACATTAAAGCATGTTTTGATCTGCTCATTGGCCAGCGTGTGAGTCCCTACCCTATCCAAAACACAGAGACAGTCCTTCTTATTCACAGCAGTCTCCTCCTGCTGCAGCCAGAGCAGACAACTGCATTCAAATGAATCAGACATGTACGTGTCCCATTATGGTCACTTATAGTGGTTGATATTTTGGCATTAAAAAGAATTTAAAAAATCTACAGAAGAAAGTTAATTTGCAGTTCTAAACATACTTGTGATGTTTTTACCTGCTTTCTGTCTCTCCAACTTTGTTTTTCTCTCCTACAGAGTCCATGACAATTACATGCAAATTAATTATTATGCAAATTAGACAGCAGCGTCATTTAATGACTTTTAGTGACTTCTGGGACAAGCAACAGTGACTTGCCTTACTGAGGAGTTGGCATGTTGAAACTAGCTATGTTTCACTCAGCTTTAATGATGTTTTAAATGGGAAACAGACTCATTTTTTCAGGTTTTTCATGACTATACATGACATAATTGATTAAAAATAGTTTGTTAATAGTGGATTATTAGGGTATATTAGAGGTGTCCCAGTCCGATATTGATATCGGATATCGGTCCGATATCAGCAAAAAAACAAATATCCGTATCGTATCGGAATGCATCTAAAATCTCCAATATAAGCAGTCCATTCCAGACCCTGCTCCTGCTGTTTTTATTTGATTTATTTAGGTTATTTTCTGGGTGTTCTAATTTATTATTTATTTTATTCAATTACTAGTATATTCTTATGTTTAATGTTAAAATTTCTGTTACCCATTGGTTAATGATAAATGGGTCAGTTTTTCCTCATACCTACTGTTGCTGATTACTGTTCTTTGTTTGAATAATATCACTTAATCAAGCCTTTTCTAACATGACAGACATACTACAAAATAAGTCATAAAAGTATGCATGTTTAATGCTGATATCGTATCGGATTAATATCAGTATCGGCCAATACTCAATGCTGCAGTATCGGTATCGTATCGGAAGTGAAAATGTAATATCGGGACATCCCTAGGGTATATGGTGATCTCGGGTGTTAAAAACAACAATATGCACCAAACCAAACCAAATACCATGACCACAAAACCAACCGTGATAACAACTGAACCGTTCATTTTGTGAACTGTTCCATCCCTAAAACAGATCAATACTGATAGAAGGGTTTAATAGTCTTTCTGACCACTAGAAACCCTTTCCACTGCTAGTCTCATTTATCCATCCACACCACATTCACACACTGATAGCAGAGGTTTCTATTGGGAACCATCAGTTTTTGACTAACACATTCACACCCATCCATACACCATTGACCGACAGTTAGAGCAATTCAAGGTTCAGTGTCTTGCTCAAGGACATTTCAGCATGTGGCTGCAAGAGCTGGAACTGAACCCCTGACCTTCCAATTGAGCGGTAACGACTCTACCACCAAGCCACCACCATGAAAGCAAGACAGGTGCAGACTGTCATAGCATTCTGAAAATGCTTCCATGCTTTATTTTCATGCTGCACAACATTATTTTCTACTTTTAGAATAGGAATATTAGAAAATTTATCAAAAGAGTAGTGATCTCCGGTGTAACATAGTGCTAGGTTGGCTTTTGTTTCTTTTTCTGAGTGCCTTGCATGCAGACAAAAAGAGCCATCGCATCCTTTGTCTCATGTAGCATTCAGCTGCCAACACCTGCCATCTGATCTGTGACAGCCATCAATGCATTGCTTCAATGATATTTTTTTCATGACATCATTACATATTGATTATATTGCATTATACCTATGTACTGTCCTGTATGGTTGGTTTATCTTTTTTTAATATGTTTTGTTTATGCTTTTCTTCCAAAGCTATTTTAAGTTTCAATCATTCGTTCACTGGGTTTACAGCTAATTAAGCAGTCAAGAAAAGACTGTTTCCTTTTAGAATTTCCTCCCATTGATCTGTCAAGTAGTCAAGTACTGCAAGGTGACAACTCTTTTCTGGTGCGGCAACATTTTACTTTTCTTTTGCAAAGACAGACAGCAACTCTGAAGTCAGTCTTTTTTTTCTTCAACCACAAGTTTTTTGCCCAGAATGTCTAAAGTCACTTCCAGACGATGACGAGACGAATATCAAGAAGTATTCTGCTGTTCCTGTAATAAAGTGTTCCACGTGAGCTTCCAGGCAGAAAATTATTCATAATAATAAAAAAGACTTGTTGGCAAAAACAACAGTGTGGTGAAAGACTGAGCTTAATTTGAATACCCTGTCTGTGTCTCTGTCTCACACACAGAAAAATATACAACAGGCAATTTAGCATGATCTTCTGAGATCAACTTGTCTTACGTGACTTCATATATCAAAACAACAATCTAATAAAAAGCTGTTTTTGAGTAAGTTTGCTTTAATTTGTCTAGACTGCTGACATGACATTTTAATTCACTCTAGTATTAAAATGTGTTGATGGCATTATCAAAGCAGCAATGATAAAAATGAAAATGCACACATCAGGAAAACTTACTGCTACCTGCCTTAGTTGTAGACTGTCCCAGTATGACAGAGAAATAGGACAATAAATGGCCAAAAAAGTGAAATGTTGGAAATTTTGAGTAAAACTTTTTGTAACATTTTTTCTAATTTAGTCCTGTAAATGTGTAGGTAGTGTTATCTGACAACAATGTCTTCAGAAGTGATTTATATCACTATGTGCTGTGAATAAAAGTACACAATGGACCGTTTCCTCAGCATGACGCATTCGTTGGTGGTGTTTGTTCTATAACCAGCTAAAACCTCCACACAGGGGCTTCCTAGCAGTTATATCAAAGGTCTTCTGTTGGTGCAGTGTGTTTCCATTGAACAGTTAAAGTGTGGGTATAAACACTCAACAGACACTTGATTAGATACACCTATTCAACTCCCCGCTTACTAATACCCCGATGTATTTAGGCATGTAGACATGGTGAAGATAACCTGCTGAAGTTAAAACATCAGAATGGGGCAGAAAGGTGACTGAAGTGACTCGATTGTAGCAAAGTTGTTGGTGCCGGACAGGCTGATTTTCATGCACAGGGTTTACTGTAAGTTATCAGGGCAAAAAAAACTTAGTGATGAAAGACATGAGAAAAGAAAGACCAGACTGGTTCAAGGTGATTAAAAAAAAAGTAACTCAATCAAAGTATGCTGAAGAGCATTTCTGAACAAACGAGTCCAACCTTGAAGCAGACAGGCTACAGCGGTAGAAGACCACACCAGGTGCCAGAACAGGAAGCTAAAGCAACGATTCACAAGAACAACAGAAGACTGAAAAAATGTTTCTTAGTCTGATGGGTCTGGATTTATGCTGCAACATTCAGATTAGGGCTGAACGATTTGTAAAATAATCTAATTGTGATTTCTTTTGCGATTGTGATTTAGCATACAATTTTTTGGGGGGGCACGTTTATCTTCTGCATCGTTCACTTAACACAGGCTTGAAGTTTTTTTTTAGTATGACTAACATGACAAAAGATACTGTCAACATTTAAACAAGATTTTTTTGCATTTCTTAATTTAAAAAAGAAAATTTTAATGACCTCCAGTTGTCAGTAAGAGTAACAAACCATACAGAATAAAGTGATCAAGGGGTATGGCTCTTCCAGCCACAATCATTCTACTGGAAGGATCTTTGTAGCTCACGGGTTTTTTTTGCCAGAAAAAAAGAGCATTTTGACTTTTGCTGGTTTGAAGAGAGAACAAGTACAAGTTACGATATTCCCTTCAGGCCTGTGTGCATGAAACTTTTTTCATGCAGCCTTGCAATTTGAAAATTGCATTCTTTAACATTGCAATGTCAGTTTAAAATCGATTAATTGTTCAGCCCTAATTCAGATGGACATGGTTTAAACTCTACAGCCTACAGGAGTACATCCATTTCTTTATGAGCACAGTGTAGCCATCCTCTAATGCTTACTTTTAGCAGGATAACATTCCATGTTAAAAAACTTGAATCATCTCAAACTGGTTTCTTGAACATGTCGTTGTGTTCACTGTACTCCAACTGCCTTCACAGTCACCAGATTTTAATCCAGTAGAGCTTCTTTGGGAGAGGTGGTGTTAAATCTGCAGCAACTGCATGATGCATTACTTTCAGTACGGACCAAACTCTCTGAGGTATCTTTCCAGCACCTTGTCAGATCTATGCCAACAAGAATTAAGCCAGCTCTGAAGGCAAAAAGGGGGTCCGACCTGGAACAACATTCACTGCTTGTTTACTCCATGCTACACATGTTCCACTAGGTACACAAACTGGTAATGACATAACAAAGATGCTGTGCTTGTTTGGCTTCTGTGACTATTTACTTGCAACTCAGCAGAGATGGGAAAAAAACACAAACACTACACTGCTTCCAGGAAACCAGCTGGCAGGCAAACCTTTGCTGGAAGACATTTGAATTTTTTCTCAGAAAAAAAAAGAAAAAAAAAGATATTACCTTATATTACTATGTAGTTCCCCTGTATCATTTAACAAAGTGTACAGCAAGTGTGATAATAGTAAACAAACTTGATTTATTCACCGTGAATACAAATATCAGAATAACTTTTCCAGCCCTTATTCATTCATCAGTTTTATCTCCAACTTTGCACTTTATAAGAATGGTGTCCATTATCTGAGCCCGAGGCTGCTGTGAATGTGTAATTATATAGCAAATTAGCATATCTGATTAAATTGTACCATTGAGGGTCCATCCATTTTAATGAGCAACTAATATAAGTATTCTCCAGTCACCTCTGTGTTCAACAAGTTTAAAAGCACCCCTGCAACCACTGAGGTCATTAACACCAGTGTATCACACCTGAAGGCTCTATCCTGGCTTTTTTACAACTAATCTGTCCATAAAGCCTCTTTCCATTTAATAATTATGTTATCTAAGGTACTTCACACATGCTGTGTAAAGCAGGGAGGTTTTTTGCAGCCCAAAATACTATGTGTACAAATTGAATTCTATTAACCTGGATAATCTGACTACATCTGTGTAAAGTGGGTGTCTGACACACTCCGGCCTGGTTCTGCTTGAGCATAACTAACATCAGAGCTAAGTTCATTAAAAGAATCCCACAGGTGCTTCTTGTGTTTGGGAGGCACTGTCAAGTGTTTGCCTCTCTATTAAATGATGTTAACTGTTATGTAAGTTTAAATAACCCAGTTTCTGAAGTCAGCAGTGAGACTGCAGGTGATCATAACCTTTAATCATACCTCTAACACAGTTACGCACCCAGAGGGGTTTTAAAGATGACACAATAAGCAGATAATTGTATTTTACTGCAACATCACAGTTGTAAAAACAAAACAGGCATAAGGCCAGCATATAAGTGTGGGGTTTTAGCCGCGTTCTGTGCCAATTTTCAGTACTTTTGTGTGTTTATGTGGTAATAAATATTAATTTGTTTGATAATAAAATCTCAAAGCTTTTCAATTTGACATATTTTGTCTTTAGTATATAATCTTGCAATGCTGTGTTCATGTCCAGCATGGAAAATCCCCTACTCTTCCATTCTCTCAAAATCACAAGGATGTGTTTAAGTACCTAAACATGGTACCTCTTGATTTTGAGTCAATCGGTACTTGGTACTACAGATGGAATTCGGTCTGTACCTATTAAAGTACCTAATCCAGTACCCAACCCTACATCCAGGGGATACTGATGAGTAAAAAAATCCCAAAACAAAAAATATTGTAAGAATTTCTTTAGTCCAATTGTTTAGAAATGGCCATCAAACTTCAAGACCCTGTGATAACTTTCTCAGTGATCTTGAAAAAGTCTCACTTCTATGTGCCCGATAGTAATACACATCTTAAAACTAAATGATCAGCGCCAAAACAGAGGGTATGCTTGTGACGCCACCTGGGTTACGTCAACTAAGTAACAGAAAAAGGAAGCTGAATGGCAGCTTTGGCTTAAAGTTAGTTTATTTGTTTAGCTTAAGTTTAGTACAAGTACAAAACTAAGCAAGGTGGGGACGAAGCTTCTGCAAGCTTGTATAGAGTTCCACACCTGCCTATAACAATCTCATGACATACAGGCTAAACACTCAGCAAAAAAGCAAAAAAACAACAAAAAAAACAAAAGACAAAAAAAGAGAAAACAAGCAAAAATACTACAAACCAAAGATGCAATAACAAAGTACATATGAAATACAGGAAAGACGCTGTAAAAGCAAGAAACACACAGTTAAAAGGACGAGGACAGGGATCAGGCTGGCAACAGATGTTTCTTTAAATGATTTTTGAAAGTAGAATAGGAGGACATTGATCGCAGTGGTGCGCTTAATTCACCTGCGTGTCAGCCATCTTGATTCTGGTTAAACACTATCTACAGTTAAAAACAATGACAAAAAAATGGGGAAGAGCTGTTGTGCAGCCAGAGCCGTCTTTTACAACTGGTATTGAAATTTTTGCAAAGCAAGACTGAAAAAAGAAAGTGATATTCTGCAAACTCTTAGGAGTTTCTTATTCAAAAGTATTTAAACAGTTTTACACAACTGTCCAGTTTAAAAATATTGGTGGTGGTATTGAGGTAAAAAAGACAGGGAAAAACAGTTGCTCACTTTCCCTGTAATGGCAAAGTACTTATTCATCGACTTTAAATGCAAAACATTTGTGCCTAATAGCAATGAGTACATCGTGGTAATTAAAAATATAGCTAGAGGAGGAATTAGTCTGTGGTTTGGCCTCCTGCTCCTTAGATCTGTGAGGAAACAGCTCACGAACAAAGAAGTACACGACTGTGGTGCAGCCCTGCTCAGCGAGACAATAGATCACAGCAGCTAATGTGGGTCACGCATCATGGCCAAGCAGAAAAGGTTATTCACAGACTCTTTAATAGAGAGAGGATGCATGCTGGAGCTGAATTAGTCTGTTCACTGATTGCTGGACTCTCTGCTCAGCAATGTCAGGTGCATCAGGCAAAAAACCTTCCGAATACTTGGATGATTCAGAAATGCCAGCCTTACACTGCTCATGAGCATCTTTTTAAGTAACAGGTCATTAACTAAAAAAAATTGAGCAATGATTTAAATATAAAATCAGTTATGTGTCATGTTCCACCATGATAACAGACTTACTCATTTCTGTTTTTTGTTTCGGCTTGTAAAAACTACCAGTGATATAACCACTTGCTTTTATGACTACATTCATCCTCTTACGCTTATAAATGATTCAGTGATGCCTGATGTGTGTGAGTAAATGTGTGTTTCCATAGCTATTGTTGAGCCGTCAGGTGGGCGCTTGTGTCAGCAATCCAAACTGTACAACACACAGTAAGTGGCTGCAACCTCACAAGTCCTCAATGTAACCCAAACAGGATGATGAGGACAATGACGCACAGGCCTTCCCCCAGCGTTGTCTCGTCCATATTCATTAAGAGATCTGGAGGTGCATAATTAAACTTGTAATTGGTGCATGCGAGGGGGTGTGCGGATTCATATCAACCAGCTAATACACGGAAGTCAGACAGAATATGAAAATGCATTTCCGGTTCCCTTGAGAAATTCAAGCAAGAATTGTTTGGTGAAAGCCGTACTGATGTTTAAGAGCTTGTTCCAAACGTTAATAAAGCAATTATCGAACAAAATCCTGCCTCGCCTGCAGCTTGGCTTTTGTTCCACCATGCCAAGTACGTGCACCTCATCTCAATCCTTCAGGATATCACAAACTTGATACACCTGAATGATGCACGTCAAGTGTTGCCATCAAACTCTGGGCTTTCTGCTCCTTGCTGCTTGTTATCAGGGTGTGTGTATGTGTGTACGCGCAGATGTTTCTATCCCACATGAAGTGAGTGCAGACAGGAGAGCGCAGAGAAAACAAAACAATAAAACTTGACAGAAATCCAATAAAGGTGCTGACGTCAATTTCCTGGATCAGAAGGCACTTGTTGATCGAATCTGTCGCTCAAAAAGAAAAAAAAAACAGTATCTCTGTTCAGCTCAGCACTATTTGTCACTGTAATGACTACCTCCAGGCTGCAGCTCTCTGAGCATGATGATTTGTGGGGCTTTGGGTTTTGATGTGTTAAACTAAGTGGAGAGAATCAGCCAGACGGTGTTCTCCCAACAAGCAGTCTTTAGAAGAAGTTGGTTTATAGGGAGAGTAAAGATGTTTACCAGCCGCCGCAGAAACGGTAGCATTAGAATCTGCAGTAAAGCTTAGGCTGATGAAAAAGTAGATGATTGTGGTAACCTGTCATTTTCCAAGTAATTCTCAAGAGTGCTGTGTAAACACAACTATTTTACTACTCCTGACCACCTCAGAGCCTCCCCAATCCAAAATCGTAAAGTGTTTAACATGTGGAAGTTGCTGGTTTGACTACCTGAGGCGCAACACCAGCAATAGCCAATAGCCACATTTACATGGACCCAAACATTTCGCTTGCAATTGGTTTATTTGCTCAAACAGACAGAATTTAACCTTTGTATACACCTCATTTCTAAAGAAAAGTGACAATCCGAATGGACATTTAATCAGTTTCACAGGGGCAGAATATTCCTTTCCCCAAACCGGTTGAGGTATCATGTATCCACTCAAACGGAAAGTTGTCAGGGTGCGTTCTCTCAGCGCATGCTCAGATATGAAGTAAGACACAACTAGAGACATTCCTCAACTTTAAAAATGGCAGCGAGCCGTCATCACTGGACTGCTGCGGAAAGTTTGTTTTTGTCCCAAACTTTGAAAGAACTGAACATAATTTCAAGACTGGATGGACGACAAACCCACAATACAGAGTACTGCAATACCGTGATAAACAAACTGTCGTCCTCCAGCTTTGATAAATCACGTGATGTTTACGTTTTTCTGCGCATGCCCCATTGACTATTCTGTTTGCCTAAAGCTGCGCATGTAGACCAGAGATTGGAATATTCCATGTATACTATTGTTTTCGGAAAAGTCATTCAGAAAGATTACATTCGGAAAGACGAAAAACTCCTCATGTAACCGTGGCTAGTTACAGGCCCTGACTTCTACCAGGGGGAGGGGCACTGACGGTACTGACATAGGTTACAGCCCTGTTTACACGACAAAGTTTCATCTGAAAACGCTAAAACACAGTGAAAAAAAAATCTGCGTCCCTCTGCATTTGCACAGAAACACAGAGGGACTGAAAACGCTGTAGTAAGTATGCCAGGCCTGTAGTGTGTGCTATAACTGTCTTGTCCAGAAGCTGCTTTTGGGAGACCTTCACCAAAGTAGAATTGTGCCGATCATCTGGTGTATTGGTGAATATAATAATAACAGATGCACATTTTGTTGAAAGACAGTCAGCAGATTAAGCAGCATAAGCACAACACGATAGTTTACAACGACTGTTGTTTGCAACTATTGTCCTGTTGCGCTGCAACAGGACTTCCTCCGCTAAGCGGAGTGTGACGCCAGCATTTCCACTGCTCCGTTTCCACGCTGGCTTACTGTTTATTTGGCAGCGGTGTCGGCAGGGTTTCAAAAATCTAGAGGCCGTTTTCAAAAGTTTGTATTATGTATTATATGTGATACACACTAGTCAGTCTTATAAGTTTCAGGTAGTTGAGAAATGAAAGACCTATATTATGACATTAAGGAGATTTTCAGTGCTAGAAAAGCAATGGAAACAACTTATTCAATGGAAATGCATTGCTTTATAAATTATTTGATTAATCACCAGAATAATTAAAAGATCATTTGATTAAAAAATAATCAAATAGAATTGTTTGAACAGACGTCAAGAGTTTAGTCTAGCAGTCCCAAAGAATCTGAGGACTGTCCTATCAAAAATAAGTCTGAATTGTCTAGTGTGGTTTAGGGATTATACAAGCTTTAAGCAAGATAAGACATAAAGATGAAATCAAGTATTAAGTAAAAGTTCCAGACAAAAGACATCCCCCTAAAGGAAATGTAGTGTTAAACCTGCACCGTTGGTTTAATGCTAAAGGCTGAACTGGTTGACGGGTTAATGCAGTGGATAAAAGGATTCAGGATCCAGCAAATCTCTGCCTTGATCTTTCATCTACCTCTATGTGCGACAGAAAGAAAGCAGCTGATGCTGTGCATTATAAAAATAATTGACTAGGCAGCTCCTCGGTGTGTCAATTTGTTGCTTCCCCTCAAGACGAGCAGCCCTTCACATAACCCCAAGAATTCCTCTGCCTCCAGTCAGTTTCAGTGCATCAGTGCTCTTAAAAGATGGAGGGTACCGGGTGATTATTGGCTGCGGTAATGGCAGTTAAAGGTCAGGGATGAGTGTTTGACCTGGGTTAGTCATACCCGGTGACATGCAGAAGAAATCAATACATCTCATCGTAGCTTTTATTTCTCATGAAGCTTAAAGGCTGTTCAGTAACTGTATGTTGTGTTAAAGCTTCGATCAGGAAAGAAGCAGTTACCTCTGCTCCAAAAACCTCAGTATGAAAGACTTCACCTAAAGGGTTTCATTTCACCCTGAGATTCTGTCTTCTTTTCTCTGCAACACCTTCATGATTCAACTTCCTTTTTCACATTTGATCGCGTAAAAGCTTTGCTTTTTTTTGCTCATGTGAATCCATCTTTAAAGTGAAAAAAAAAGCCTTACAAAAATGAGGTTGAAAGGCTTTTTCAAAGTGAGCAATGGAAGCTTAAAGAGGGGATTATGTTTCCTCACATTTTAAACATAGATATGAAGTAACAATGCTGGATGTAGGGATGCACCGATATTGAGCCAGGTATCGGGCATTGGTGAATCGGTGCCCCTCAAAGCTGGATTGGTGGGAAGGGGCCAATTCTGGCAACCAGCTCTATGCCTATTTTTGGTAACGCTTTTTTCAGCTACTTGATTTGAAATTAGGGGTGGGAGTAAAAATCAAAAATCTATATTATCAGGATTTTTTTTGACAATATCAGAATCAAGATTCTTTGTCAAAAAATCCTTTTTTTTCCAAACTCAAATTCTTCATTTGAGTCTTTGTTTATAAACTGGATTGGAAAAAAGTTACCACTTTTCTCCAGCAGAGGGTGAAATGTTTCTCTCTGACTTACGTGATGTACATTTTACGAGAAAATATGGCTCCTGTTATAGTCTGTAGACATTATCATCATCATTTAACTTTTTCACATGGTATAGTTTTAAATTAAAGCTGCAAGCAGCGTTAGACGGGTCCTCGGGCTCCTGCCGGTTTTCCCTCCAATGTGTCCAACAAAATAAGACGAACATTTCGGCGTTGGTTTGATCTGTCTACGACATTCCTAGCCCCAGTTAGGGCTGTTTTGGTGTGTGTAGGCTTGAAGTGAGCCTTATGGCTCTGAGAGAATATTATGGGATGTCAGGGAGTCAGTTGATACCATGGCAACGTATCCCTCTGCTAGGCTGAAGGACATCACCAGCTGCATGAGTGGAACTCTAATTAGCGTGACAGAACCCCAAACAGAGTGGAGACTGAGAGTTTATCAGCCATCTAATGTAAAGAAATCCTCACAGAGTCCACAATTTTACCCCAATCTGTGTCAAAAATATCATGTTGATAGGAATTTTTGTCAGGAATCCATTTTTGGCATTTTTAAAGCTGTACGAGTTTTACTTTTTTCTCTAGAAGCACAAATGCGTCACAAGACAGATGGAAGAGTGCTGGAAATGGATTTTTTATTTATGAGAAACGTCCAAACTACTTGTCCTGTAGGTCACAATGTTGGCTTAATCTGTGTAAAAATATCATATGGTTGTAGGGAATTTTGTCAGGAATCCAACCATGTAATTTTTAAAGCTCTATGACTTGTAGTTTTTTGTCTAGAGGCCCAAATGCGGCACTAGTAGAATGTGTGTTTTGACCTGAAATCGGTTCTCCTCATCTGCTAACATGGAGAAATCCTAAATCGGCCAAAAGCGGTCGGCGGCTTTGAGGGCTCGCCATTCGAAAACCGGGCCAGAAATAACAACTTCCTTCACAACTTTTGGAGAGCAGGGTCTAGTCTGTCATGTGATGGTAGTCTCAAACCTGTACCATTTTTGGTTTTAGAGGAGAAAATTTTGGCAGAAATGGTTAAAAAAAAATTTTTTTAATTTTGTGAGGCAAATAGCCGGCTTCCTGTTGGAGATAGGTCCAGGGTAGCAGCGTATGATTTTTGCGTCTCGATGACACGAGCATTTTGGTGTTGGTTTCATCTCTCTACGACATTCCTAGCCCGAGCTAGGGCTCTTAGCGTGTGCCTAGGTGGCGCTATTGAGCTTATTATGGGATGTAGGGGGTCATGTTTGGTATCAAATTGCAATTTCACGCGATCCTGATGTGTGTGCCAATTTTGGTGAGTTTTTGAGCATGTTTAGGGGGTCAAATTAGCGTTCATTGACGGGGCGGAATAATAAGAAAAAAAAAGAAACGGACGAAATACAATAGTGCCCTCGGCCTTCGGCCGAGGGCACCTTCTAGCTCTTGCTAGAAGGTGCCCTGGCTCAGGCCGAGGACCCTAAAAAGCAAACTGAAAATCGCAAAAATCGTAAATATCTAAGAATCGCAGTTTAAATCAAATTTGGCACCCCAAAAATTGTTATAGAATCAAATTGTGAGAACAGCATCGTCTCCCAGCCCTATTTGAAATGTTACCTCTGTTGCACTTTCTTTGTTTTTCACTGCTTTGCCAGTCTACAGGGTGAAAAGTTTACGATGGAATAGAACTTGTGTACATTCTATAGCTTTTTTAGCTGGTAAACATTTAAATATGTTATAGTTAATAGTTTAAATAAATTTCGACTTCAGTAATTCCATATACTCATTTTTTGCCTTTTACCCAAAACAATACCAGTTTTAGGGCACGCAGGTTATTATTCAACACTGGTATCAGATCGGGATTGGGATTGGTACTGGTACCCCTGATACCCAAAGCCCATGTATTGGTAACGGAGCCAGAAAATTTGGATCCGCGGATCCCTAGCTGGATGTACAGTTTTTTGAAGCGTTTCTTTTTCACATGATGTCCAAATCTCTCAATCTGTCTGTAGACTGCTCAAAAAGGTCTTAAAATGCACAAGATCCACAAAAGATCTTAAAAAGTTCTATGTGAGACCGAACAGGATAATGTCATCACATTAGGATCTCTTCACTGTTTCATGACATGTTGAAGAAGCAAGCCTCAAACACCAAGATCTGTTCATAGCTTTTACCCAAACAGGTCTCCAGAGCTCTGACCAATCACAGCGAAAGGGTTTGTGGAATAGGGTGCCTTAAAGAGACAGCAGCTAAAATGAAGAGTTTCAGACAAAGGCTTAAATTTTGTAAAACACCAGTTCGATAAAAAAAGAGGAGTACCAGCCTCTCTGTATTCAATTTTTCAGGGGCCAAAAATGCTCTTTTACTTGTTTTCTTCTTTTAAAGTGATAACGGTGCTTTTTCTGCTGCACTTTACTGACCTTGATACAGCCCCAAAACCATTTTCTGTGACCTAACAACAGTTAAAAATGACATATTTCCCAAGAACTGTCATTGAAAACACAATTAAATCCTGACATAGACATCACCGAATTTATGGATAGCTGCCGCCTAAGATTCTTATTCAGGAAATTCAATTTCGATTGTCTCTTAGTTTCTTTTTCCTGTGTAGTTCTGGGCAAAAATATCCATCGACCACTGTTTGACAGTGACAGCAGAAGATAGTGGGTGGATAGATAAGGTAGTTGGATAGTTAAGGGTGAAAACAGTTTATCTCAAAGTAATTACAAAATTTCCACTGGAGGCTTAATCCTTAAAAAAAAAAAACTGTTAGATTATAAAAAAGGGCACCAAAATTTATGTGCCTTCTCATGGTGTGACAAAATCCAAAACCAGAAACATGAAAGTGAATAAAGGGAGGTCACCTCCCTGCAAATGTGATGTTTTGCATGCATGACTTTATTGTGTGTTTGCAGGGAGAGTGTGTGTCCTATGCAGCTGTTTCGGTGCAAAGCTTCCTAAGACAATTAATGCAAAATACACTTGCACATGAATAATTTGTTACATGTTGGGTTTTTTCTCTGGAAATGAGAACTTTTGTTCAAAGCAGTCACTGCTCTGTTTCTGACAGACAGAATGTCAGCAGAGTACTACTGCAGCTTGCAAACAGGAAATCCTCAGGAAAACAGAGGACCCCATTTTTCAGTGGTATAGTGCAATCACACAAGGCTTCCTTCTAATTGCCTTGGTGAGCCGTCACTTCAAAGACAGTGACTGCTGTAGGTGTTAATTTTCTCCTTTAAAATGCCATTGACGTCACTGGTTTGAAAAAAAAAAGAAAAGGAGACTGAGAGAAAGAACAGCTAGCCTCACCAGTTTCTCTAAGAGGCTTTTTAGTCCTGGTAATACGCACATTAACTGTGCACATATGCACAATTGAACACATAAACCGCACACAGACCGAGAGGAGAGTGAAAGCGGGAGTGCAATGAGAGTGGGCAGACTCCAGTTATTGAACAGTCTGACAATACGAATGACAGCACTTCAACCTCCTGAGCTGGAACACACGTCACTGAACACTGATGGCGAAAAACACAGGGAGAGTGAAAAAAAAGAGACAGAGATGAAGAAAAAAAAACGATATGAATGAGTGTTAACTAATTCACACATGGAGTTGTGAAATATATAAAAGACATCAATAAAACTGGAAAAATTATATTTGTAAAATGACCTGAATAAACAGCTGGGAGTGTCATCGAAATGAAGGGCTACCCCTGAGTTTGGTGCAACTCATTTTTAACACCAGCTTGACTAACTCTGAATACATGTTGCAATGTTCCTTTAATGTGCACAACATAGTAACACATTCAATTTTACTTTTAATGAGTGTCATAAACAAGGGCTGAAAACTGAGTCAAAGGCAAATTTCATTCTGATTCCTTCCTTAGCTCTGCAGGGCTGTTCCCACACGAAAAGGCGATGAGGTGTTGTTGTTTTGCCTGGAACACATCAGATCCGTGATTGCCTCCATTAAGAGCCTCCTCATCTGTGAAGGGAACTTTGTATTACTTGCACCGAGGAACAGGTGAAGAAAATGTTGTTTACACAGGCAGTCTGTCCAAATGATGGAGAGAGTCTCAGGAGGGCAGAGATGTGTTTGTGCACTTGTTGCTTCAGACTATGTAACAATCTACGGCTTGAGGTAACAGATGGATTTTCAGTTAACGGTACGAAACAAACCAGCAATTTGGACTCAAGAACTTTATTCTTTTTGTCAATTCATTGTCACCCAGGCTACTGATTTCATCTCAAACTTCTTCTTTTTCACATTAGTCTGGTACATTATTAAATAACAAAAAGTTAACGTTGCTTGTTTTTCAGCTCATTTTTTTCAAGCTGCAGCTACAATGTATTTGCAGTCATCTTAAGACATCCTATGAGATCTTTTACAGCACTTTTCTAACATCGTAAGTTGTGTATGTCACATCTGATTTTATAAGCCTCTAAAGGAAGCTATCGAAAATTTACACCTCTCTTTAAACTGTGATGTCTTGTTCATAAAGAAGGTTGTTGCAGCTCACGAGCAAGTAATCAGTACCATTTAAAACAGCCATAAAAGAGGAAGCAAAATTTGCATTCATTTAAAGTCATCTGACAAACATTAAGATCTGAAACTGCTGCAAACAGCACCTTTATGATTGGCTAATCAGGAACTCCCTCTTATTGCTGATTGGAGCAGGTGGTGCAGCGTGGCTTTATGTTATATGTGCTACAAACAGCTGCCTGATGTTGCTGGAAATGATGTGCACTTAATTTGTTTAACTGATGAGCAATTCTTGCGCTGACTGGTGAGTGTTCAATCCACAGATGTGACATCACATCACATCACATGACCATTTGTTTCTGTAGCGGAGTTTTGAAGACTGTAGTCGTCACCATGCCTAACCTAACTTAACAGGAGATAAAGAAGTGGAGTAAAGGAAAGTCTGTTGCCTCTTTGCTAACAGCTACAGTGTGCCCACCAGTTTGTCAAGTCAGTCATACCCTTAAACAGACAGAACTGTTAAGTTTAATATCCCAAAGTCCCTGTGATAACTCAATTAGTGATGTCAAAATAAGTCTCATTTTTATATATTTGTTTGTCCATGATCCATGATTTGGAAAAAGATTATCAGCACCAAAATACGTCAGTTCTAAATGCTACTTCTAAGAATTTGTGGTTGGGTCTGATTTTTCCAGGAAAACACAAATCCATCATGGCATACAGACCAAAAGTCCCTATGACAACATTAAGCTGAATGGCAAAGTTTACCAGTGAGAAATGAGTTGACAAAGTAAAAAGCAACATCTCAATAGTTTCTGGAAGAAAATGATTTCTTGGACTAATTTTGTTGTAATTTCAGACACTAGAGCTGGACTGGCTTGGTAAACTAAGTAGCAAAAAAATCTGGTCTAAAAATATGAAGACCATTTGGAGGTGCTGAAAACTGCAGTTCAACAAGATTCCTCTTGAGGCTCTCTCCAGAAACCATGCATGCCTTCCTAACTTAGTGCTGCACTTCATTTTTCCTTGGAAGTCAGAATTTCTGAGTTCCCAGTACAAAGGTCGGAATTTCCAACTTATAAGTGGGAGCACTTGGGGAAACCCCACCCTTGAGTTCCCGGTAGGAAATTCCAAGTTCAGGGGTAAACAGTAATTAGGCTCCTCTTGTCTTCTGTTTATTTAAAAATTTCGGACCAGTATTTATCGCAATAAATCAGCCGTATATATAGTATATTTGATGTTTATGTACAGAAATACTTCTCTTAGGGCAGTCTAAGTTTTTCTGACTTGACAACTGGAACACTGAACTCGGAGACGACGTCACTCCCATTCCCGACTTCCCAGTTCCAAGTACAAATGGACCACAGCACAAGACTGAGTTCAGCTTTCCCAATACAGCCCCCGTCGAAATAACCACAGCCTGAACAAAACATGTATAAGGCTGGAAAGCACCTCCTTTAGGTCCCTGCTAAGTCTTGTGTCAGGACAACTAAATATCCCTGATTACAATGTGTTATAGCGTGCTAAAGTGTGGTGTAAGTGGTCTAGCTGTGATGCTAATTAAAAATGAATATTTTGTATTTGCAGGCTTGAACAGCTGGTATGAACAATGGGAATAAAATTTCTTCATCACCTCTGAAATGTTAATTATCACTCTGCTCTATTCTGAAATCATGCTAGGAAGCAGAAGCAATGACTTTAAGTAACATGGACCTTGTGACTCCTCCTGATTGAAGCAGAGATGCTTCTGCAGAGAGATTAGCCTCACCAGGTCCAATGACGCACTTCTCAGTGAAGAAAAAAAGAAAAAAAACCTACGCCTGGTGAGGCAGTGAAGCAGGTGAACAGCAGAGACGTGATATCCATGCTATGAAGGAGTGCAGAAGCTGACAGGTTCATGGTCTGCATGCAAAGATAGAGAAAGAAAGAATCATTTCTGAGTTTCTACTGCAGCTGCATCAGATGCTTTATAGATTCTGTGCACATCACCACTGACTTAATCATCAAGCAACAGAAAAGTCCAAAAATAAATAAATAAATCAGGGTTGTTTACGTCTGTTAAATTCCTCACACTCAAAATGACACAAATGCTCCATCTGCCTTCAGCCAGGTTGGACGATCCTCTGCGTCACTCAGTGAGCACCGAAAACTCTGATTTGACCGCCTACGCTCCTGCACACTCAGAGGCACATGCATGACGACTCAAGCGCACACACACACACACACACACACACACACCCTGCAGTGGCACCTACAAACAGAGTGTGACACAACAGAGGCAAACACCACAACTCAGAATGTTTTGAGATATCTGGACTTCAGTATGAGTGAAAGTAATCATGGTGCAGAAACGTTCTCTTGAGGGGTGATTTGTGAGAGCCATGTTGCTGTGGTGATGCCTCCTTTTAGGAATGTGTTGATAGGAAGGCTGTGAATTTGAGAAGGTGACAAAGCACTGAAATGTAAAAAAAAATGTCTTTAATAATCTAACTGCAGACATTATATGACAGTTATGATTCAACTCATTCAGAAAAACTTTGGAGGAGTGCAAGATAAACACTTTAAAGGTGCTGTGAGGAGTTTGAAAGTGATCCTGAAAAAGTCTCCCTCCTAGATATATGCCTGATCATAATCCACACTTTAAAATGAGATTATCAGCGCCAATATTGCAGGTTTCAAGTCATTTTAAACTAGGGCTGAACAGTTAATCGAATCGCCATAAAATGCATGTTGTGCCGATACGAACCAAACTGAACTGCTTGGTGGAAACAGGGCTTATGACAACACCATGCCGGCTGACAAAGTTTAATAGTGGCAAGGGATAAAACAGAGATCTGTGTTTTTCTCTGCTAAAACGAATTCTATGATTAATTCTGTCGTGATGGTGGACACTGGAGCATTACTGTCAGACAGGAAAAGGCCAGAACAGCAGAAGAAATTTAAACAGGAGAGTTGGGGCTGTTAGGCACGTTTGCCCACAGACATGTTGGAGGACCAGGCTGCCAATGTTGCTAACATACAGCCAGCTTGATGTCACGTTTCAAACGGTAGCACTATGTAACTGTACTGATGAGTCCCTTGCCTCAGCGCATTGTATCCAGTGAAAAGTTGTCTTGAACCAAGAAAATTTGTTTTGATTCGATCTCCATTTTATTCGAAAACAACGCCTCATTAAAAGTGATTTACAACAGTGTGCAAAGACTCCGAGCCACAAGGTGGCAAGGGAGTGCAATTAAAACAGATCCTCCTCATAGCATCTTTAATGAACATATACTGACTGAGTGGGACCAGAGCTAACTGGGGCCGGTGGTACCATACTGACCTTCTGCACACCATGTCAGTCTGAAACATATACTTGCTCTCAGTATAAGTGACCATTTCCTTTGACAGCACTTTGCAAACACAAATTTTGCAGAATCATTTTCCTGACTTGCAATCCACAGGAGGGCCCTGCATCACAGGGAGCATCACCCAATAGAGGAGGTCTGAGAGAGGAGACAGGACAATGAGACCCCGTACCCCCTGTAAGTGAAAGATCAGGATAATAAACAGGAAAAAGAGGGACAGACGCAGTCACAACGGAAGCTGCATGAGGTTAAGAAAACCAGACAAAGCGTAAAGAGGGTCTCTGCGGTGTTGTAATTACAAGGCTTGCACTGGCCATCGGTGTCTGGCGGAGTCTCAGCTTCCGGCGGTGGCTCGACACAGAATACTAATGCTGCAATTAGTGTAACCCAGCAACAGGAAGTCGGCTGCCCTTGAGGGGAAAAAGAGAATGGAGCTGAATACATCGCTCTGATACTGACAGGCTCTAGTGGCTGCTGTCAGGTGGCCAATGGATACTCTGTGACAAGACCTAAGAGGCGGACATGGAACAACACTGCTGGAGGCTGCAGGCCGCTTCAGGAAGCAGGTCAGGGTCAAGTGCAGCAGGTCTATCATAGGTGAACCCTGTGACAAGAGAAGAAAGCCACCTGTGAATGTTCCCACTGCTGTCCTAGCAGAGTCTGACCCTGCCTCTATGCCCTGAATATGAAATGATTCAAAAGGGAAAAGTTCAGGGACTTGTCTTCTTTTCAGATCGGGTGAGCAGCAACTGTTTCATTACCTAGCAACCCAAGTGGTAGCAGCTATTGATTTATGTAACTACTGCTTTCAGGCACAGACACTTCTCTTTTTATCATATATAACCCTGACCTATCCCAAACATACAATTCAAATCGAGACAGCAGTTAGAACAGTGTGCTGAGGAACTATTGCAGGCTGGCATTCAATCTAGAGAGCGG
Source organism: Halichoeres trimaculatus (assembly GCF_033239565.1). NCBI lineage: Eukaryota > Metazoa > Chordata > Actinopteri > Labriformes > Labridae > Halichoeres > Halichoeres trimaculatus. Next base: position 11,813,113 of record NW_027437192.1, read on the forward strand.
TTCACGGAAACAGCCACATATGGGATTATTGCAGATTCTTCCTGTGGCCTACAAACTCACAAAATACAGTTATAGGAAGGTGAAATGACACAGCTACACCCATTTGGCTTTTTATTAACTGTAAATTCTAGTTTGAGTAGACATTTTAATGAGTATATGATCGGTACGAACATGTGCATCTGTCTAAACTGGCAGCAAGGAAAACAGACCAATAGACCACTCATGTTGAAGTATATTGTTGCAGCAATTGGTTATGGTTAGTTGGCTAGATTATTCTACATTATTAAAAAAAAAAAACCTAAACAAAATAATAAGAAGAAAAATACAACTCTGCATTTAATGGCAGCACCTGCAGCCAGATAACTTGCAGCACTTTGTCGTACTAACTAGGTTTTTCCTTCTGTCTGAATTCTTGCTTGTGTTGTACATCGCTCTGGACAAAAGCATCTGCTAAATGAAACTGCAGATATCTGCAAGGAATGTTCAACATTGTCACAAATATAAATTTAAGGTATGACAAACCAATGATGCTGAAGGTACATTTGGTTGGTTTTCAGAGTGCAGCTTAAGTTAGCAGAGCTAGCACCACTCATCTTCAGTCCTCCTTGCAGGTAAACACCCGCATGCCTGTCCTGGTTACCCATGACTCTGATCAAGTAGTTATCTGCAAGTTTAACCAGACACACTTAACGTACAATTAACTGGTTTACTCTTATACAAAGAGTATTTTGCTGTTTGGGTAATTAATACTATCCCTTTGGTAGCCCCATATGATTTACAGATCAGAAAGTCCCTATTTTTCTCATTCTGTTTTTTTGAAAAACCCTCATCTTGGTCTCCATCTGAAGGGTTCATTTAAGCTGCTGTCTCTTTAAGGCTCCCTCCTCAACACCCCCTTTACTCTGATTGGCCAGCTCTCCAAAGGCCTGTTTTGGGCAGTGTTATAGGCAGACCTTTGTGTTTGAGGCCCACCCTTTTCACATGTCATAAACCAAGTTGAAGATAGAGACAGATAGTCTGAGCAGTTTACACACAGATTCAAGGACTTCCACAACACAGTAATATGCAGCAGGTTAAAAATTGGCTCATTTAGTATAGACATCCAACACTATTACTTTATATGCATGTTTAGAATATGGGAAAGAATCATAACCTCTCTTTGACTATGGGGGAAAATGCAGTAAAAGATAAGAGGTCACCCATGTGAGTTCTGGGTTCAGGTTAAATATGTGGGTGGTGTTGAATTCAACTGGGAGGTTTAAAAACCTGACACAAGCTGGGTCAAGCACTCTTTATTAAACCTGGCATTAAAAGAAACATTAGCAAAATTGAGCTGGTCTGTTCCCTCTAATTTAATTTCCAACTTCCCAAAGGTCTGAACTGGAGCAATGCTGGACTCTCAGGGCAACAAGCTCTTACAAAGCTGTCAGCTGCAGAACTAGGTCATGAGTTCTGAAATTTCACACATATCTCATTGAGCTCAACCAAACATTGAGACATTTGTGTTAAATAAGGTGAACTGAAAGTTTTTAAATGTATAAAGTGACAGATGTGGCTAGATAACCTTTAAAAACAGCTTCAAAAAGAAAGGTTAATTTTTATGTACAAATATGTGAAATTACTTTATAATTGTACTCCGATAAAGAGCGGGGAAAATATTCACTGGCTGCACCTTTCTGTCTGGTGCCTTCCACCTCTGGGTAGTCAGGAATTTTGACTGAATGGTCTTTTCTGCTTCACAACACAAACAGATTAGCAGAAATCTGAAGCTTGGCAAGCACCCCGAGCCATGATCCACAGGTTAGTTTAGCTTTAAATCACATGGTTAGCCTCAGGATATGCAGATGTCCTCCAGTTATGAGCTGTGATGTAATAGAGACAGGAGGAGCCAAAAAGAAAACAGTGCCTTGTTATCAAATGGACAACCGCTAATTGAACTTAATGAAACCATTTGTGACTCTGCAGAGTGCATCGATTCAACCTGGTTGTCCCCTTCTTCACATCTCATGTGGAGATGGACGACACGTGTCCTGCATTCTGATGGACTTGTTGCCATAGTAACATGCCCTCAAGTGCAAACTTGCTCATTACAAGACACTTTGAGCATTGCACAGCACTTTGACTTAAGTGCAGTTCCTCGCTTGACGCGCCGATTGCCCAGGCTTCACACCCATTATTCCAATATCGACAGATGGAGAGAGCATTTTCAGCGGCTTGTTTACTGCAGCGCTTTTTTTTTTCTTGAATGAGTAGTCAAGCCCATTGACAGCACTGACAGTCTGCTGCACCTCCATTCATGCTTTGTGTCTTGCCTTGTGAGAGGAGGGGAGTTTACGAGTTGTCATGCCTCACACAACAAACCCACTTACTGCTTTATTTAAGTTTTTATTCTTTCCTTTTAGTGGGATGACAGTAAACATCTTTGATAGGACCAAATTAATCACATCAAGCAGTAGGAGTAAGGTAATGGAATGTGAATTGACATGAAAATGGTTATACAAGAATGGCAAAGTGTGACTTGTGACTTATTGAGGCCTTGTTTGTTAAGAACTTACTCAAAAATGCAGTTTTGTTTCCAGTTTTCTATAAAGTCTGTTTGTTTCCTCTTTCAATAGAGCCACATTTGTAAAGAACATGCATTTCAGGGATGAGGAGCAGAGCTCTGTATGTGGAATGCAGCCATAAAAAATACTGCTAACAGCTTGGTGTGCTGTTGGACTCTTGTTTTTCAAGTTTCTGATACCCCAGGTACTGATAAGAAAATGATTTTTTGTGCATTTGGTGTTGTTTTAAAGTAAAAGTTTTGTTAATAATTAATCCATATTTGGTCGTTACCTTTTACAAAGACTGATCCTGAAAAATACTTTAAACCTACATCCTTTGCCTCAGACACAAACAACAGAAGGAATGAAAAAAGAAAGGGAGGAAAGGATTAAAAAGAGGAAGGAAGCAATACACACTAGCAAGGAGGGAGAAAGGAAGAAACAAAGAACAAAAGGAAAAGAGGAAAGGAAAAAAACAAAAAGCAAAAGAAAGACAGACGAAGGGAAACAGTTAAAGTGAAAGAAAGAAAGAAAGAAAGAAAGAAAGAAAGGTCATTTTTATTTTGTCTTACTTTTTTGATGCTTGTTTGTGTTGTGGTGTTTTAAATTGTGCCATTTATCCATTCTGCAATACTCTGGTCACCTGCTATTTTAAAGTGCTTTATAAATAAATTTGACTTGAATCAACTCATCAAAAGCTTTCAAAACTTGTCAAAAAGTATGTGAAGTTTCCCAAAGCTTAAATTTACGATTAATTATTCAAAAGTGGGTGGTTTACTTTTTTAATGGTGGGCTGTAGCTGTCAAGATGTTTGTCTTGTCAGTACTCTTTAAAATAGTGTACGCCTTCAGATCACTGATGACTCTGTTAAAAACTCATTACACAAATACTTTATGTAACTCCTGTTTGACATATTTTTAGCAAATGGGATACATAATAAAATTTAAAGAACTGTTAAAAGGAGTATCCCTTTACCAGGGGCCTAGGAAACTTTTTCAGCAGGGGTTCCCTAAAATATTGGAGCTGGAGACCAGTGACCCCTGCTGTGGGAATATACTAAAAGGCTAATCCAAAAATAGACAAAGCAAAACAAAAAAAATCTCAGACACTTAATCAGTAGATAATTTGACTCCCTATGTGTACGTATTGGTGCATTTCCCAAATTAGTCTGTCGCCACTGACTGTCGTTGCCAAGTCACCTCAAGGTCTTGTGAAAGCAAAGAAGAGTGGGAAACAAGTCAAATCTGTTAAGTTTGTATGGTTTTATACAAAACTTGACCCAAATTCTGCTTTTATCTTTACAATAATGGATGAGTTATGCAGTTATAAATACTTTCTGATTCTGGGCGGCCATTTTTGGAATTTCTGATGCACAGGATTTGCAGCACACAGAACACAAGTCCAGTGTTTTTTAAAGATAATACTTTGAAATAAATTCACATTTTTTAAAACCTGTCATTATTTGAAATAGACCTCTAGAATTGACCCATTATCAGCCTGGCTGATTATCGGGGTTGATATTTGGAATTTGGCCAAATACCTGTGTCAGCATTTCATTAACAGATCAGAGTCACCACTCTGCCTCACTTAATGTACCACAAACAGCTGCTGCAGGTGTTCGTTTTTGACCAATGAATATTCATCTTTTCAGCTGTTTTATGTTTTCAGTGTAGAGCAATGGTTTCTACTAGGGCTGGGCGATATAGCCTTCAAAATTATATCACAAAATGTAACGGAAAATTTGTGAAAACGATATTTATGATGATATGGGTAAAAATGAAAAATATCTGATTAGTGGTTGCTGCTTCTAAATAAAATCATTTTTGCATACACAATGGAGGGCACTTTTCCAACTTACTACGACTACACAAGCTTGAAATATAAACATAGCAAGTAGGTCAGATCCAGAGATAATCTGACATTTTGGAGGAGGAAAAGTTAATCTTGCGGGCAAAAAACTTCATAATTCTACTTCACACAACACATTCTTTCTATAAGGGCACCAACAGAAAGGAGAAGGCATGGACGGAAGCTGCTGAAGTTCGGGGAGGACCAGATGGGCTTGACATACTGATTAATTACCGTGAAAGTTGTTGTCGTTGTCATGGGTGGGATTCCTACAGGAACATGTGGTTCTCCTGTGATCTTGGGTATCCAGCTGCTGTGGGCGCTGCACTGTGCTGCGCAGCGCAGCGCTCCAGAGACGCACCCAGAGACACATCCAGCATGAACTGGCACATGCCCAAAATCTGCGGAGCTGCGCTTCGTGGCACTCACTTGTGTATTAGGGGTGATGCTAGTACAGGGTTCGGATGTTTGGCTTGACCACATGTTGGTCGCAGAGGCAAAAAATTCCACCGACGATGACGTAGTTTTCGCATCCTCCCCACGTGTCTTCATAGCCTGGTTGTATTCGACCATGTGTTGGAGGAACATGTCCGTGGTATCGCCACACTACGCAGTAATAGTTATCCTGCACATTTTGCATTTACTGTGTTTTGCTGTGTGGCGAAGGCATGGACTGATCTTTGTGTGTTTGATCTTTGGACAGCCAAACCACCTCCACTAGGGATGCATGATATTATCGACACAATATCGGTATCGGCTGATAAAAGCTTAAAAACACGTTTATCGGTATCAGCAGATATGAAAATTTCTGCCGATATGCACAGCCGATAAGTTGCTATTCAGTTAGGATTATTATTATTTTTCATCTGAAAAATCAGCTCCTTAAATAAAATGTAGCACTTCATTTATTTGCACTGCAGAGCTCTGTGTCTGTCACCAGGTTGTTAAAGTAGCTCTAAAATAATCAAATGCAACTTGGTTATGTTTAAAAATGCATTGTACATTTAAAGTTCATGTGATCTAAAGAAATTATTTTTCTGTATTTCAATACTGAATGTCTTGAGTTTAAAAAAATAATACATTTCTTATTTATGGTAAAGTCAATTTTTTTTTTTTGTCTTGTTTTATGTGTCTTTCTTAAACAAATAAGACCGTCACAATAAGAGTAACATATAAATGCCAGTACAGGATAGACTTAGCTTTCTTTACAGTAAAAAAAACAAACAAATTTGTCATTATCGGTATCAGTATCTGTATCGGCCATAAGGGGTTTTGATATATCGGCATATCGGATATCGGCAAAAATCCAATATCGTGCATCCCTAACCTCCACATCACTGAGGTAGCTCCTCTTATAGGCACTAAATCCTCATGAGAGGACGAAGTTGATGCTGCGGTGCTACTTTCCCTCTCGGCCATTGTTGTTTTGTACACAGTAGGGGGCATCATACGTCATTGCTTCTCTGCACCGTAAATATCGCGAAATGACAAATTTATATATTCAAAATAATTATACCAGTATTATTGTAGATGGTATGATATGGCATATCCCTAGTTACTACTATATTTTTCATGGCAGGGGGGGGGTCCACAAGAAAATGTCCTACTGGGATGGACTCACTTTCCGGCACTTTAAGAAAGCCACCTAAAAGACACTGAGTGTTACTTATGTACTGTTTACTGCTGTGAATTACCTCTCAATTTAATTTGGCTTTATTTCATTTTGTCAGAAAAAACATTTAAAACCAAAAATAGGAATCTTACATATGAATGAAAAGGGAGCAGAAAGAAGAAAGGTTCTGCCCCTTGTCTCACAACTATCAATCACAAGTCATATCAATCATCAATCAAAAACATAATCTATCTTGTACTTTTACTAAAGTGAGATCTTAAGATGCTATGGGCAGAGAACATGATCTACCTGACAACAAATGCTGTGAACAAGCTCAATGTTGAGATTAATGACAGATTACTACTTTGGACATCCTGATGAGTTAAGCTAGCCACAATGTTCTCTGTTCTTCAGACAATTATTAGGAGTTAAAAGTTGATTACATCACGTAAAAACACTCTATAGCAGCTAGATGAAGAAAAGTATCTGGAAACCTGCCACCACCACCTCCCATAATTAGAATGCATAGCTTACAAATAAAATCTCTTATGGTGAATTATCGCTCACAAAATAGATACATATACCAGCATTTTCAGTAAGCAACTACAGTTAATGTCTCTGCAAATGCAATTTATTTTTTAAGCCATTCATCTATTTTTGGCAGTTCGCTGGGCGACCAGCATGAGTGATAGCAACTCTACACGGACACACCCACAGGTGTCAGTCAACCAGCGTGACTGTAGCATGTGTATTTATTTTGACAGTGCAATTCAAAGAGGACTAGAGTGTGGCCAATATATGTGATTTTCTTTTTAAATGTGAGCAGGCCCCTCAGACTGTGGCCTATGTGTATTTATCCACCAGTTTCAAAATGTAATCAAGCTGATTACAAATCATGCGTTTATTTGTATTTTTTTGGCATACCCCCTACTTCACTTTGTGTACCCCTGGGGGAATGCGTACCTAGTTAGGAAATCACAAATTTAGAGTAAGAAGTGACAAAGCAGCCTACTTTTTTGAAATAGTATTACTTCTAAATGTTTAAAGATTTTAATTTCTGTTGTAAATGCGGAAGACTTACACTATTAGATATTTAACAACTCAAAATGTTTTTTATGCTTGAATGTAAGACTGGCTGTTGTAAGGATAAAAAAAAGCTTGGACACTTCACAGTGTTTCATTTTGTACATTTTGCTAACTTGAACTAAAATAATCTTTTTCAGTCAGTTCAATTGAGCGGACAAAACGAGCAGCGATTATGTTTTTTTAGGCTTGCTAAATATAAAAAGAGCCTACGCTAACTTTGATAATAAAACATCTTGTGATGCAAGTCTTTGTGGTTTCTAAAAGTGTGTTTTTTAGATCACAGTTTCCTATTAATACATGGGTTGAATTGAGGCACTGACTGAACACCAGTAATAATGTGTAATTCTTGAGGCTGGATTTAAGGGGCTATTTTTAGCCACTAGAACCAATAATTTAACAACGTGGGAGAACCATTGTGGATCACAAAGCTTCTGCCAAGATGTGTCTGTGTGAAGGGTGCACGCCCAGTATCTACTCAGCTCTCCATTCACAGTTTACTCAACTATTCTGAGCACGACTGAAATAAAACCATTTTAAGGCAGAGCCACAGGTGGTGCATGCATCAGTGGTGGACCCTTTGTGAACATGTAGCATGGGGTCATCATGCCTTTGATGAAATTGGTGACCCTTCTCAAGATTAAAGAAGGGGGGAAAATATCCTCTGAGTGAAATTTCAGGGGCCCCTCATCCATTATCAGCACCAGTGGGAGGGTTTCTTTCAGCCAAATGGAGTGTAATTGACCTTGCCTGATTCGTTTCCTTCCTGTGACACAGAGCAGTTACATACTGAGAAAAGGTTGAGTCATTTGTACAGTGTGATGGCCGTTTTCATTTAGCCGCCCTCTCAGCTAATGCTCATGCAGGAGGACAACTAATGGAGAGGGCACCGACAGAAAATACCTTGGCTCTGTTAAGATGACAGGTGATTCATAAGTGCTTTGAGCTGCAGCAAATGGCATCTAAAAACTCTTTGCATACATGTGCACGCAGCAAAATTTCTGCACACCAACAGCAAGGTGTATGAACCAACCAAACTCCTGTCCTCTTCCCCTGCCTCTGTCTCCTCCCTCTCTATCAGGAAATCTGTTTATGGAGCTCAGGAAACCTGTTTCCATGGGGACGCCTGTCTATAGACTGGCTAGACTTGTGTGCGTAAGACACTTATGCAGTTTAAAAAGAAAAGTTTTCAATTCGATATCCTTAAACCACTGACGCAAAATGAGTCTTTAGATATTACCTCGATTAATCAACGGTCTATTACAGCACTCAAACAAGGGCTTATGATGTGCTGCAGAATGAACAGAGGAGAGTAGGGTTAAGACAGATTAGACATCAGAGCCAATGTTTTCTGCACCTTAAGTTGCAGGAATCCACTTCAAACTATAAGAAGGCCAACATAAATTAAAATGCATGCAACCATTCACTCAAATCACTGACATATGATGGGTGACATGATAAAACATGCATGCTTTCTTATGCATACAAAGCAATGCTACACTTTGCTTTGCATTTTTCTGCACAGTGTGAAAATGAGGTGTGTGCTGCATTAGGTTTAACTACTTTCTTTCTTCAAGGCTCACAGTGTGTACTCCTCTGTGCAAAAGAATGTCATGCATGTCAGGCCTTTGCATTCTTAACATGTTGTAAGCATGCACAGTATTTGTTTAAACATTTTAAGAGGTGTTGGTGCTGCATTCATAGAAATGCTCAGCATTGCAGGCTCATTAGTCTCTAGGTTATGGTGTAAAAATGAATGCACACTGCCACCCAGTGTAAGCAACAGGTTTGTTCATAGGTGTTAGATTGATGCTCATGGGAACCCTGTTTTGATGACACATCAGTGCCTTCAGAATAACATTCATGAAGTTCAATACAGCTGAATATAAAGGGAAAGTTCATTTAATTCAAAAAGTGGAACTCATTTAACTCAATTTAACTCAATCATTAAATAGATCCAATCCAAAGTGAAGCTAAAGCTAATTTAGCTAAACGTCAAGAAATGCTTGCAAAGGCTTCCTGATCCTTTAAATGGCCTCTGGTCTAGTTCTGTACACACAACCTTGGGAAAAACTGTTGACTTGACTGTTGTCCAGAAGACACTAAGTTTTTTGACCAGAAGGTCAAGAAACTTTAAGTTCCCAGTAAAACATTCAAAGAAGCTACCCATTTCTTGTGAGCCATTGTTGTCTGCATGGGTTGAAAACAGTGGTGTACTCTAAGACTGCAAGGGAAGCTCAGCTTCCCCTAAAATGTCCCCGAAAAAGTGGTGATATGTACTGCTGTGTGTAAATTTCATTGACAAAATATATGCCAGAATTCCGTCATCTTTTGTTCAGAATCAGCTACCTATCAGAGGTAACTGGCTCGACCTCCTTCTCATTCATCCCAGCAGCATCTCAGCGCTTTAACACAATCGGATGCTGGGCGTCTTCTGACTTCAGCGGTGAAGCCTGGAGTGGGTTGTTCCACTGTGGAAACTGGACGGTCATTAGATAAACGCTGGGCTTTGTCCCATCCATTGGACGCTCAGCGTCTCTGGGGGTCTATGAGGCAGTGGGCTGGCCTGGACGCTGGGCTTCTGCATGATGATTGGATGATCTGTCTGAGGCCGAATCCCTTTTTGATTGACAGTGAAATGAGCCAGTCAGCGATCTTGAAGTATAACCCTCCACTGGAGCATCTTCTGAGTTCTACCATACTTGTTCTGGACTGATTCAGAGGCTTTATCTATCCCCAGTTTGTTTACCTTTCTTAAAAATGACGAGCGTTGTGTTTAAAGATTATCTGTCTTTTCATCAATAAGCAGCTACAGCTACAGCTGTGGAGCTTCTCCCCCGTCACTCACACTTACAGCCTGTCGCAGTCTCTCGTAGCAGCTCCAGCTGCTAACAAGCTGACACGGAGGGTAGAATTTACTTTCAAATAAATAAACAAATTTATGATGTAGGCCAGAAAAAATGAGCCGCTACTGGTTGAAAACCTAATAATGAAACTCAAAACAGCGACGTATGGAAGAAAAAAATTTAAGGTAAGTGCCAAGTGGCAACATCCAATTTAGAAAAATGAAGCCTATGCAGAAGCTTGTAGCTGGCTGCAGAAAGACTGGAAGTCAATTACACACACAGCCAAAAATACCCTGAATTTTACGGCATTAAAAACCATGTTTGCATACCATTCAAAAAAACGGCTTGGGTCTGAAATACTAACTTCACTATTGGCACACACTGTACGGGGGGTGAATTTTTTTCTAACTTCGTAGTTTATAAGATATCCGGCTCATTTGATGGTCCAATCAGGGACACAGCTCTGCTCACCGACGGGCTTCTTTCACTGCATCGGGAACACACGGGTGACGTCATGGAGACTACTTCCATGTTTTCTACAGTCTATGGTAACAACAACAAAGGCCATTCAGCAAAAGTGACACTAATGTAAGACACAAGGTCGGTGTCCTTTTGTGCATGTCTGATTTGTTGACATATGAAAGGAGACAAGTGTTAGTGGCAAAGTTGTTGATCGTCAGCAAAAAGCCTCAAACAGCTTAAACCGGTGAAAAGCAGGATCGATTCTGCTTTCATTTTTCAGCACGACTTTGCACGTGCCCACACTGCCAAAAGTAGCAAAAGCTAGTTAAATTGCTTTAACAATATTGAGTTTCATTGGCCAGGAAACTCTCTGGACCTGAACTGTTGTCATAAGAAAGATGAAAGACACTAGATCCAGTTGAAGATGAGCTGAGGCCAGAATTTCTGTGTTAATTTTTTTTTTTAATTGGTCTCATGTATTATTCAATTTTATGAGATATTGAATTTGAGGTTTTCATTAGCTTTACGTCAGACTCATTACAATAAAATAATTCTTGAAACATTCCCTTCTGGATGTATAATCAATGAGTTTTGATTTCTGAATTGATCTAATGTAATAAATTAACTTCTCCATGATATTCTAAGTCATTGAGAAGCAGCTGTATAAACGAAGCAGCGTAGGCAATAAAAATGTCAATAAATCAGACAGTGAGTCAGGAATGAGGCTGCAGGACATTCATGTTTATCTGAGAGTTAAAACAAACTCCACATGATCTTCAACAAAGCTAAACAGAAGTTCAAAGTAGTTGAAGCCCCCACCCCCCAGTGATGCTTTTTGCTTTTCCACAACCATGAGTCACTAATTGCAGTCACTAGTTCTGACAGCGGGAAACAATCCATTTAAGCACAATGCGACATGAATCACAAACTGACAGCTCGAATCAACAGATAGCTGCTTGCTTTGAAATGTTTGACTAATCTTACTGCAAAAGGGCAAATGTCATAAATAATGAGTAAGACTCTATGAGAGAAGACTGAGTGTCATGTAGGGTCAGGTGAAGATGCATGTATCCACTAGATTAGATTCAATTAACTTTCCTCCATGCTCCCCTGCGGTATTCCTAAATCGTTTACATCAGCATTCATTCACAACACCGTCTGACATATTAAAGCCTCCATGACTAACACAACTCTCACAATGGAAAGTGAAAGCACCCCTCTGTGTGCTGCTGAGTACTACCTACCTACGCCAGAGTTGAGCTGAGGTACAGAAAAGCCTTGAACAGACAAAACTTGACATCAGCTGAACTTGTAGGGGGGTGACGTAAGAAAAAGTCGCCCAGAGCGTATCATTTACGACACTGTAAATTCAGAAGTGCATCATTGGAAAAACAGACAGCCACTGCATGTTGAAAGGTTAACCAAAGCACCTGCGTAAGTGAGCCTCACATGTTTAAACTTTTATGGATTGAGAGGATTGCTCTGCACTAACAGAGTCAGACAGCGTAGCAGGCAGCTTGGAGAAAGTCAGTAGAAAGAGAGGCTTTCACAGACTCTGCAAGTATTCGTAGTACAACTTCAAAAACACTGCAACACTGAAAGTTCATGTATTATTCCATTTCTGGCAGCATGTTTAACAAGGACTCATGATTTATTACACAACCCCATTTCCAAAAAGGAAGGGGTGTTGCAAAAAAACTGAAGAGGCAGACTTGTATACTTTGAAAATCATTTAGACTATTGATGTGAGGCTGAGAGAGCAAAATGTTTATTCTAGATTGATGTCCCTGACTATTTGTACGTTTCATCATTCACAGCACATGACACGTTTAAAAGATTCAGATAATCTGAAGAAATCTCAGCACAAAAGGGACAAGGTTAGAAACCAACACTGGATGGCGGCACTGCACCAAAAACATGCACGACTCTGTCGTGGAAGTCACTGCGTGGGCTCAAATGACTTTCAGAGACCACCTTCTGTGAGACAAATTTGTTACTGCATCTGAAAATGTCATTTAAAAATGTACCCAGCTACGAGATAACCACATCTGAATATGATCTAGAAACACCAATGACCTCTCTGAGCATATTCCATTAGACTGAGAAGAAGCAGAAAACTGTTCTTCTTGTCATCTTTAAAACAGGTGACAAAATCTTTGGAAAGATGATCTTCAAAATAGAATAGAATAGAATAGAATAGAATAGAATAGAATAGAATAGAATTTACTTTCTTAATCCCCATAAGAGTAACAGTAGCGGAGAGACCTTTAACATCAAAACCATGACAAATTACAACACAACCTCGGGATGGGTACCAAATATTTTTGTTGGTACCGACTGTATTCGGTCAAAAGTACCGGGTATTGATTCACATAAAATCAATATAATATATACAACATGTTTAAATATATATGTTTTTTACCGCATAAACACAAAAAAGTACAGAAAATTGGGGCCGGTGTGATACTGATTGCCAGTTACCGAGCATTGGTATTGCATTGTTTCAAATGCGAAAGATACCCATCCCAAACACAAGCACCTCAAGTTCCAGGTGCTGCTACAAACCAAATTCAACCAAGTCAACCACAACAACCAGACACTGAAGTTAGCATCATGTTTACATCTTGGTAGAAAAATATAATAAGCTGCTGATTGGTGCAACTGCTTTCCTATTTTCGAAAATTCAAGAAATGGTTTTTTCATTGTTTTTTTCCAGTCACATATAATCAAGTCCTAATCCAAATCCACAACATCATGACTTTTTTAGATCTGGCTTGGGTAAGTCTGTGTTTAAGAATCCACATCTGAGAAGCAATTAAGAATTCAGCATCATCATGAACAAACACAACTCAAAAGCAGCCACCAAAAACAGAAATGCTTGAAATGCCACCTACAACAAAATAACAATCCAATAAGCCACTCCAGTCCTAAATGGAAAATAGATTTTCTCATTATTTTTATTTCCTTTAAAAATCAACCAGGCTTGTTTCATCTATAAATCTTGTGGACAAGTGTCTGTGATTGAAAGTGAACACAAAGCAAACCCAAATGACGCTCTGACCGCATAATACAAATGAATTACAACCCTTGATGCTACAGCTTCATTAAAACCTCCTCCTGCCACTGAGCTTTTCACAGCAGTGAGTCATGAATGTAGGCACTCGTTCTGAACAGGGGGCAATGAAAGCCATGTGCAGTTCAATAGAAAATGAAAACTTGGAGCATTGTTGAATAAATAGCAGCTTTTCATGTGCTGTGACTGTTGTTATCAAAGGGCAAATATTACACAACTGAAAATACAGTAATATTTAATTCAACTGACTAGCAGATGTTTAATTGTGCTAGTTCACATCCTTTTATCCAATTTTTAATTCATCGTGTTTGCGTTGAACATTTTGATCTACAATCATCTAGCCTACGCTATCATCATCTCACAGATTAACGCATTTAACACAATAACTTTACTCACGAAATAAAGCCTTTTACTTTTCTTTTTAAATTACAAGTGACCAAGAATAAAACTTCACAATGTGAATTGAATCAACTGACAAAGATGTAATACATGTTTTTTTTTTTTTTAACTTTAACCTGATTACATAGAATTAGACTAAACTGCAGTGCTATATGAAAGGTAGGGTCTGCGGGAATTTTTAATTCCTTGTTAGTAAGCTTTATTTTTTCATAAACGGGTCATTCTTTAAATGCGGTGCCTTTTGGGTCATAGAAATGGTAAAAAAAAAAAAAGTCCTTTTTATTTTATTTTGATGTATCTTCTTAAAAACATGACTCTAAGCTTTATGAAAAGCATAAAAGTCAATCTCAATCTGCTAAATTTAATATATTTTTTAAAGTTTTAAAAATATATGTCACAGTGAATGTGTCCACTGTGTTGTGTCCACCTTGTCCATATAAGGATAACACTGTGGACAATAACACGGTGGACATTTTACAACAAAAATAGCTTTTAGCCTAGCTTCATTAGCATTTAAGCTAACAGGATTTTGGATAGCTGACAAGAAATCAATATTTTTACCCAGGAACCTTTTAAAATTATGGTATTTGATAATTTTCTTCATAGAACTGGGAAATTTTATGATTGACCACAATAGATCTTCATCATAAAAGAATAACTATAATTAAATTAACAAAAGAAAAGTAAGTAATCTTACCACTGTTAAATTTCCCTCCTCTGATATGACACCACATCAAAAGCCTGCATCATGCTGATGTGTGTGGAGCCTTCTTAGAGGTACGGCTACTTAGGATAACACAGTGGACACTAAATCCAGGGACAAATATTAAACTGCAATTTTAGACAAAAATATATTTTTTTTGATGATGAAATTATCAAATATATAAAGAACCCCTTATAGCTGAATAAAAAAACAACATAATTTTCTTGAACGAAACAGTGGAAAGGGCACTGGGGACATGGCAAAATAGCACATTTTTAATTTTCTAAATGGTATTTTAAAAAACTGTTTAACTTTTATGAGTTATATCCTTGTGTTTTAACAGATAATTAGTGAAATTTCACTCGGATAAAAAGTTTTTTTTTATTCTATTATTTTCAGAAAATACAGCTGGATTTAGGCTGGGGACGCAAAAGGCACCGCATTTAAAGAATGACCCAAACACAAAGTCAAACTGGGTCCTCCTCTTTGAAGTGCCAGCGGCGGCGTACACTCACGGCCTCCGATCTGAGAGCCTAAACACACAAACCAGCCTTGCAACCACCTGCGGCATCGCGTTTTTTACAGTTTATATTATGGTTTTCACGTGGAAGAGACTCGACAGCCAAGCACTTGACTTAGCATGTTAGCACAAGCCAATCACGGAGATTCCACACATACCTGCTTAGTAGAAAGCCAACTGGCGTCGATCCTCCACCGGTGCTGCTCTCAATGTGCCCCAAAGAGAGTGAAAGTTGAGCCAAGCTTCATTCCCTTTTAGAAAAAAGCTATATCTGTTTGGCGTATCGTTTCACTTTGGTTGTGTTTATCTTTCTCTGTCCAACATCTACTATCCCTAGCGCTCGGGATAGCTTCTTCCACTGGCTAATCAAACAAGCAAAGTCACGCTCGCACTGGGCGCGCTTTGATTGGCTGAGGTAACGACGTCCCGATAACACCCATATCACCGAAACGTCAACGTACAGGCACACACACATGCAAAGGCCGAGAAGTGACGGTTGAGTAGGATAATTCATGTAAAAGTTGAAATTTATTAGGAAAATCCTGTAGACTCAACCTTGAAATGTTTACAGCATGAAATGTGGAAAACAGTTTGTCCAGTAGTGTACTTAAATTTTGTTCTGCCCCAGACAGGATTTCACATATGATCCTTTCTACCACGAGATGGCGACGATAAGCTGTTATTGTTGATGTGGATGCCGTCCTAAAAAAACACGAAGAAGAAAAAGAACACCACCCAGCAGGATAGGCGTATGAAGTAGGCTGTGCACTACAGTTTAAAGGATGAAGTAGGTAGGTAATGAAAAATCACTACTTATTTTTGAAGAGTGATATAATGATAAATGCGATCGTTTTAATTCGTAACTGGTTTGGTTTGGCTTGGCGTGATTGAGTGTTAGCAAACCTTCTGGTGCTAATGTTAGCTTAGCAAGTGAGCTATTACTCTTGACATGTCTCTATGGTTACTTAAATCGTAAATTGTCTTACTCCAGTCTCTACTAATTAGACAGTCATATCGTCGTTATAGAGTAATGCAAGTTGTTGTCAGTTTCAACGCGTGTCAAGGCGTTATACTCCATAGTTAGGGTACTAACTACGGACAATTCTTGTCAAATAATTCGTAACGTTGAACGTAATTTATAAGCGACGTTTTGGTCACGCTAACTTCTCTTTTTTTCTTGTCACCCCCAGGCTTCAACCGTGTACCGTAAGGAGAAGTTGCACTAACATCTCGCTGTTCCAGATTAGCATCATATGACTTAACAGAAAACTGCTACTCTGATGGTGTCCCGGTGGATTCAACTTGAAAACTCCTAGACGGAGTTGAGCCCGTACTCTTATTTTTCGACTGGAGTCAAATGGTGTTGTGCCATGGATCCAGGTGTTGTGGACGGTCTTGTTACCCTTGTCATCAGGGCACCCAATCAGAAGTACACTGACCAGACAATCAACTGCTGCCAGAGCTGGACTGTGGAGAAGCTGAAAGCTCACTTGTCTGATGTGTACCCAAGCAAACCAGTGAGTATTTGGCTGCAGTCCACTGAAGCTGCTTCAAAAGAAACATGAAAAAACATGTACAGAACTTGTGTAGTCTTTACCCTGTCGTGCAAGGCAGCTAATCTCTTTTGTTCAATCACAAGAGAGATTTATATCCTGGGTTTTGTTGTTTGAGTGCTTAGTGTAACAGAACGCAGTCAGAGACAAACTGATTACAGAGACATGTGACCAATGTCCCCTCCCTGGCACAAACCATCAGTTACTATAGCTGTGTTTTCCAAAGTGAGGAGACTTTTTAAACAAACTTAAAGCTCCCTGTAGCCTGTGTGTCAGTTAAAGAAAAGGGAATGCTTACACCTGATAAAATTGAGTTTTGCCTACATGGCTCACCATTTATTATTGAGGCATGATCCTTTGCTAATACTGAACCTCCTGGTGTGTATAACAGTTCAACAGCTATTACTTCCTTGGAGCTATGTAAATAATGAAGCAAGCTCAGATTCCCCCAGAGATTCAATGTTAACAGGGGAAAGTTTGCACAGTGAAAACAGATTTTTATGCCCTGGGGTAGCCAAAAAATTAGATTCAACTGCTCTTGTCCTGATGTAGTCATTATTGCAGAGAGAAAAATACTCCCCATTCGGTGGCCACTTTTTTTCCAGAATGAAAACGCTCACACATTTTCTGAATGAACAAACAGCGTATGTGAGCTTTAGGAGGAGACACTCTGACCTTGATTTACAGCATTAGTAATCTGCAGTTAAGACCTACTTAACCCTATTGAGGTCACCATGCTCTCATCCTTGTTTCTCATCCTTACAAAATATCTACTTTTTAAGATGTGATACACACAAATAGGTACCAATATGTAGAGGAACAATAAGCTCAATCAAGTGACTGCAGTTTTTATAATTCCTCCCATGACCCAATTAAAAGTATGATTTTGTCATTCTAGAGCTCCAAAGACCAGAGGCTGGTGTATTCTGGGAAGCTGCTTTTGGATCACTTCACATTAAAGGATGTGCTCAGGAAGGTTGGTTGAGTCTTCTGACAGATTGAATATTTACTAGATTTAATCTGGTTGAACAACATGAAAGCTAACAAGAAGAACAGTGTGTTATGTGGACCTCAATCTTATTCAACATCTTTGAGCTGCTCTGACCTGTAGATTATGAGTCAGGGCTTGTCGGTCAACATCCTCAACTGACCTCAGATATACGTTAGAGAACGGGAGAAAATCCCTGCAGGCAGGCTGCAAAACTTTGAGGATAGCTTTGTAAGAAGAGCGGGAGCTGTTGTAGCTTTAGGTGTATCATAAAGGGGACCACAGTCTACTCCTTTTGCACGATAATTTCTTTCTTGCCTTAAAGTGTCCTTTAGTTAATTCTGGGGCACGCAGCTGACAAATCAAGGAGTGATTTGAGCATGCCTTTTTTTGGGGCGCTTCACTTACAGTGGTTTCGCTTTTTTATCCTCCGGCAAGGAGGTTATGTTTTTTAAAGAGAGTTTGTCTGTCTGTTTGTTTGTGAACAACATAATTCAAAATGTAACCAACGGCTCTTGATGAAATTTTCAGGAAATGTTCAAATTGGGATAAGGAAGAAGTGATTAAATTTTGAAGGCGATCTGGATCACCGTCTGGATCCTGGATTTTTTTAAAGGATTCTTTATTATTGTGAGATAGGGCCATTTTCATCGTATGTGTGTAAGACTCCACAATAAATGGTCAGATTGCTTTGCAAAAGAATACAAGACAAGGTCACCATAATTTCTGACAGATGTAATAATACGATCCAGATCCTGCCAATATTCTGGATACTAAGATCTGGAATATGAAATATGTTCTGGGTCTAGGGATGGGTACCGAATTAGGTACTTTAAAAGGTACGGACCGAATTCTGTCAAAAGTACCGGGTATCGATTCATGTAAAACCAAAAGGTACCATGTTTAGGTACCTAAATGCATCCCTGTGAAGGAGTGGAAGAGTAGGTGATTTTCCATGCTGGACATGAACACAGCATTGCAAGGTTATATATTGAAGAATAAATTTGTTAAGTTGAATTTTTTTTATATTTCATTATTAAACAAAATTGATATTTTTTACCACATAAACACAAAGAAGTACAGAAACTTGGTACCGTTGAGTACCGATACCGATTGCCAGGTACTGGGCATCGGTACTGCCTCGTTTCAAATGTGAAAGGTACCCATCCCTATGGTCATCATAATTTTCAACACTGTCAGGTAACAAATCATTGTACAAACCTGCAACTAACAGCAAGTTGTAGCAGACAGTCTGCTGAAAGGGAGTATAACATTAAAGAAGGACAAAAGTGTTGGTGGCAATCACAATATGCTTTGTAGAAGTCTGCAGTCTCTGAGTGCTTTTCCAGTTTATTTATGTAGTTATTTACTTTTACAACAGAAGCAACAAGAAAAAAAGACGTGTAAAGGAGTTATAGTGCAGAAACAAAGACTATATTACCCAAAATAATTTAAAGAAATAAATAAGTAGATACTTTAAATAATGATAATGACAGTGTTGTTTTAATGATAATAAATAGAAAAACAAAAATAGATAATAGAAAGGCTATTATTACAGAAGATAGATACTTTTTAGCTCTTTTCTGAAAACTTGGGTACCAGTGTAGTGTGTCAGTGGAACCTATTTGGTTAAGGTGCATTTAAAATTTGGGTTCTATTCTAAAAGAAAATGAATTTGAACACATTTCACACAAAAAGGCAGATGGTGACAGAAGTCTGGCATTGGCAGAAACATTCTACTTATTTTTTGTCTATTCTTATTTTTCTTTCTTGATTTAACTTAAGTTGCATGTTTTATTCCAGAATTTGCTGCACATGCCAATGCAACAGGGCCCAAGTTATTTTGGCTATGGAAGTTTTGTTGTTGTTTGTTTTTTGAAGAAATCTCTGTTTTTCTTGTAATTTTGTCATACAGATTTCAGAAAGTCACTTAGGTTTACGTTTTTAAATCTGAGGCAGATGTCAGAAGTTTTCTGTGAAGCCAAAAAAGTTCAGAAGTTTGTTGATTCTTCGATCATGCAATACCTCGGCCCTGCTTGATAATGATCCGGCTTGGCTTCCACAGCAGGACGAATACCATATGCTCCATCTGGTGTGCGCCTCAAGAACGCCTCCCAGCTCACCAAAGCCCCCCCGCAGCCAGTGTAACAAGCCCCGGGAGAGCTCCTCAGGTCCCACGGTGGGTCAGCCACACACTCATCACACCTTACCATTCATTTCATCATCGACACATTCTCTTTCATCAGCCATGGCTCTGCTGCCATCTGTGACTCCCTGAGGGTTTATGAGGAGCATTAACAATGACTAACATGGAGAACTTCTTGTGTGTGGTTACAGCCTCAGCAGAACTCAACCAGTTCTTTCACTGCTCAGCAGAGCCAGACCTCTACGGCAGCAAGCGGTGATGGACTCAGACAGAGAACTGGACACTTTCCAGATCCCCATATGTATTCACAATTTATACACAGGTGAGCTGTTTGACTAGTGAAAGTTTGAGAAGTGCTGCAGTCCAGGTACGGCTTCTTATGAAAGTGTTACAGTTATTTTAGCATGTCGATGTCACGTCTTAGTGACACAGAAGAAACCAGTGTCATCATAGCTTGTGAAACACTCATATTGATCGAGGTCTGGCTAATGGAAGATTCTGTGCCAATATACAATTAATCACCATTAATGTGTTTTTCTCCTCAGCTGGAATCCGTACCCCTCATTGTCAACTCCTCCCACGAACACGCCCACTTATTACAACCCCATGACATTATTATGGTGGCAGCAGCTGTACGCCCAGCAGTTCTACATGCATTAGTAAGTCCTTCATGTTTCTATTCCTGCATTTCTTCTGAGTGTTTAATGAGACTGTCAAAATAAAAGCCTCCTCTCCTCTTTCTTCAGTCACTTACTGTCTGCCTCCTCCCAACAACACCTGTTGCAAGACCAGCCGCTCCCTCAGTCCAACTGGCCGGGTCAGCCAGACCAGCAACCTCCAGGAAATGTCCAAGACAACCCGGAAGTCCAGATGAATGCACAGGCAGGGGAGATCCTAAATGAGGAGGAGCTGAACCGGGATTGGCCGGACTGGTTGTACACGTTTTTACGCGCCGTCATCTTACTCAGCGTGGTTTACTTCTACTCCTCTTTCAGCCGCTTCATCATGGTGATGATGGCTATGCTGGTGCTCTACCTGTAAGTGGCCCTCAGGAGTTTTATAAGCTTGAATGTGGATAATATGGTCCTACACTGGACTTGCCAAATCATCTCTGCCAATGCCAAACAGCTTGTTCCACTGTGAAGCTTATTTGTTGATGTGCTGGATTGGATGTTAACCCTCAGAATCCCTAGCAGTTTATAGTTGTTTTTCTGCTTCACATTTTCACTCACTGTGGTCTCATTCTTCTCTGCAAAGTGAAATTCTGCATCTCTATGGCTATCGGCTGATGTAACTCAATAATATTTTTATTCGGTGTAACAAAATTTAAAAGCCAAACCTTAATTAGAAAAAAAGTGGAAATTTAATTCCTCTAATTTTATCCTTTTAAAACTTGATAAAATAAGGAATGGTTTAGGTTTAGGTACCCACAATCCTTAGGAGCATAGGAAAAATATTGATGGTGGCACTGCATTCAAAGAATCTATGACTTTTCAATGTTTGGAATCTGTTTTTACTCACTGTGGTCTCATTTCTTCCTACAATATAAAGTCCTAAACCTCTATAGGTTCAGGCAAAATTCAAAGGATTTTTGAAGCAATAATACAGGGTGTATGTCCATCATTCAGGGCTTGTTGAAAGCAGTAAGAAGTGTTGAATTATTTGTTTTTATACAATTTACCCAGTGCAACCAGTTTATTCTCTGCAAATTTTAAAAGAAGACACAAGAATGAAAGTGATGTTGATGAAATTTTCCCTTCTCCTCTTCTCTTAGCCATATTGCTGATGTCACTTAATATTCAGGCACTCTCAGAAACTTGAGAATCAGACAATTATGCTATTTTTACCCAGTTTTTGGATTGGACAGACAGTTTGTAAATGACAGTTATTTAAAAATAAATGGTATTGTTTGGGATCCAGAGGGTTAATGACTGATTGTCCTCACATGGGTGAACCAAAGGCTCAAAATAAGAGACAATCACAACAGCAGATCAAGCTGTTTGGCATTGGCGGAGAAGATTCGTCAAAATTATGCATTGTTTAATAGGGACATTAATATGCTGTCCAACAGTATAAGATTTATTGCCTAGTTACATAAAGATGTTTTTAAAGTTTGGATGAAGAACAAGCGGAGGATGACTTAAACGAAAGGATCAAGTTATTTGTGAACTTTGTAACCTCCTTTTGTTGTCTGCTCGCAGGCATCAGGCCGGCTGGTTTCCCTTTAATCTGGAGGATGAACTCTTTCCTGACAGAGCCAATCAGGATGAGATGGAGGCTGAGCTGCACGACCTCAACCTGCAAGAAATGGTAGCTGCCTTTTTCTCTCTCAGCCGCAGAAAGAACATTACCAAGGCTGATAGGATTGTTATCAGTGTCGTTGTTGTCTGCAGTACAAACCCTGTAGAGTCGCACAGTCTGAGCTTTACCACTGAGACATCAAAACCAGAAATAGCTATCACAGGCACAAACACAACTTGGTTCTTTGGTTGTTTGAAGTCTTTTATCTAAACTCTTGTAATGCATCCAACATTTCATAAAGTGAGTTTCACCTCCTCACCTTCCTGTCTCTTGTCCCTGTCCCGCACAGGAAGGACTGATGGACGACGGCTCTGATGACGATGGGGAAAGCGGGGAGGAAGGAGCGGATGATCCAAACAGTGGCCCCCATGCAGGCTTCTTGTCCTCCACGTGGTCCTTCATCATCACCTTCTTCATGTCACTGATCCCGGAGGGGCCTCCAAATGCTGCTAACTGAACCATGAGGGGACACCTGTGACTTAGAGATGAGGATCCTACTTGCTTAAGAAACTTGTATTTCTCTCATCTGGTTTCTGTCTAGATGACTTTGTTACATATCAGAGACTCTGAGCCAAAACACCACTGACTGATTTAAGGTGAAAAAGGACACACTCTTTTATTGAGCTTCTTTGTTTGTCAGAAGAAACACAAAATCTGTCGTAGGACAGAGGTTTTAGTTAACGGCTAGATACAAGGAGCGCTAGTGATGCCTCATGTAAACAGCCAAACAAACACTGTTTTCTGTTACTTATAAAATAGGGACAGCAGGCACATATATTAAAAAACAAATGCAGCACTTTTCTTTCATTTCCTGAATGTTTTTTTCTTCGAGAAGCTGCAACATTAGTTTAAATTGTTCCATTTTTAATGATTTTTTTTCGTTACGTAGCTTGAGTCAGAATATGACAGTTCAAAAGTCCAAAAGCTGCACTTGAGCGAGTAAATGGAAGATGTAGTGCCTGTGAAAACTTTATGTGAAAGTTTATAAAATGTGTAGAAACATGTGGTGTGCTGTGGTGATGTTTTCAGAGAAGATCAATGAATGATGCACCATCATTACCTGAGGTCTACAAACTTAAGGTGGCTTGACAGGCAAAAATTGGTCTTTTTGACCAGATGTTTTAGACTGCTCAACACTCAATTAGTCCTTTGCTGTACAATATTTATGTTTTATACTCTGAAGTTTTCCAATTTGGAATTAAAGTCCAATGTCTTTAATTCTTTAGGAACCACACCTAAAATACTGACAGCGCCTATCTCCAGGTGATTCAAAACAAGATGTTCACTAGAAAAAAAAAATCTCCAAAATGCAAAATCCTTCAAATGTTGCTTGAAGAATGATAGTACCCAGAATTGTGCAACCTCCCAGACATAGCTTATTAGTGCATACAAAACAGTTACCTCATAATCTGTGTAAGTGTTTTTTTTGTTTTTTTTTTTTGTTTTTTTACAAGAAATGTGATTTGTCAGACATGTTTCTTTTCAAAAAGTAGCACATTCTTTCTGAACATTATCAAACATGCATTTGAAGGATTCAGTTATACTTTATTATTTCAATAAAAGCATTAAAACTTAAATCTAATGCTTTAAAATTTATATATCTATGTTCATTGATCTGGATTTTTTTCCACTAGATTTAAGGGTTAAGGGGCACAGATGTTTATGATTTATAACTATTACACTTTATTATTGCTTTAATCCAGTTTCTGCAGTAAAAATGCAAAGGCAGCACAGCATCCTCTGTCCAGGCATATATAATGGATCTCTGCTGCCCCCTATTGTCTAAAACATAAAAAACCATCACATGAGTTTATTTTTCACAAGTCACTGAACTATCTTTACATTGAGTGGACTACAACTCAGTACCAGTATCTTTGACATTATCTTAGAGCTCTAGAGATTGAACATATTTATTTTGGTTCAATTTTACGGAGTCAAGCTTTTACGTCTGACACTTGCATTGGTGATTGAATAGTTGTAAATACCCTAATTGAGGATTTTATGTTTGACAGAATTTTAACCTAAGTAATCCAAATTAATATAATGAAAAAGAGAGTTTATAAACAGTACCTCGGCAGGTTCATCCCCTTCATCTGTGGTGTTCTCAAACTTTTGGGACAGGCAACCCCATGCTCAGAGAATACACTTATAGGCCAATCCAACAACAGGCAGAAGCAAGCAGGAAAAAACAAAAACAAACAAAAAAGGAAGAAGAAATGTTATTTAGCTAACTTAAAAAATGATAATGGTAATAATTATTTTTACTTTACATTATTACTTAATATGGTCAAGACACTATGCATGACAGCAGATACACATCTAAGAAATAATACAACACACAAAATACCAGCAGTGACACAACACTGCTAAAAGAGACAGAAAACAAACACTAAATTACACAAAAAAGACCTAAATAATAAAAGATAATCATAGGTTATATAAAAAAAGGATCAATACTTTACACTTCTGACTGTAGACCTGTGCTTTTCTTCATGAAAGATTTTATTCATTTTTCATTTCATCATTCCCACTCTTCACCAGAACATATTCTTTTTTTCAATTTTGTGTCAAGTGGTGCTTCTTTGCCCAATTTTAGAAGTGTTTATTTCCCAAAAAGATAAAGCTGTGTTTTTAAAGAAATTCATTCTTTATCAAGATTTAAAGAAAATATATTACCCAAAGAAATAAATGTGATTGTTCAAAGTCTCTAGACAATTTCCTCAAGAACCTAATAATAACGTTCAAAGGTGTGAATTAAAAAAAATAATTTAATTTAGCTATTTCAGAAAATAGCTATATGCTCTTATTGCTGTTTTTCCTTAATTTAATCTGCCACCACTGACACCATCATTGTACTTCCTTAATCCACTTGGGGGCACGATGCAACAAAGAAATATGGAAATGGAGCAGTTTTACATAAAATGTAACCACTTTCTGTTTAGGTTTTTACAATGATAGATGTATTGTGCTACTCAAAATAGTTTCTGATCTTTCCGTCCGTTTCCTTCACTTAATACTGTTCTCCACAGCTCACAGTGTGACTCAAATGACGACGGCAGAAAATCACCATGTATTCACTTTTATTGCTTTGCACCAATCGGCCATGACATGAAAAAGTCATCGTTCAAGGATTCAGTGTGCTTCATTGATGTTAAGTGTCTGTACAACACAAATAAAACAACAAAAACAAAAACTTTTTTACTAAGTGATGGTAAAAAGTACCACCTTTTCAATGACGTCCACCTTTTAGAGTCCAAGATGAATGAAATGAAAGAACAGGGCATTATTCATCCAAATAAAAATTCTTCATGTGAAATCAAAGGAGTTTGATTGGTGGATTTTACGTTTTTATCTGATGGTCCCTATGTGTAGGGAAATTAATATGTCTGCTTTTATCATTCACTGATCATTCAAAACTTCAGTATTGAATACAGAATGCTGTGAGGAAATACTAGCGCTGTGATAGTAAAACACACACACACAGACACTGTTTTCAAAGTTACACTTTCTAATCTGTCAGTTTGAAACATGGAATAACACTACAGCAAACATAATGAGCTGAGTCTGCCTCACAACCATCTACAGCGCCCGTCCACGTGCCATCCTCTCCAGAAATCTGACCCATGAGCACAAGACTTTCACATAAAGAGCTTGGACAAGGCACGTAAGCTAATGTCTGTATTTGTCACTGCAGCTACGCACAGACAGAGCTGATGAAACAGACACATAAATCATCGCCCGAACAGTAGCCACGCTTCATGAGTCCATACAGCGCACAGTATGGGATACTTATTGCTAAAACACGACTGCACATCGCAAAATAAGAACAACTTTATAGAATATTATACTTTTTTTGTTTTTTACATTTACGGTAGAAATATTTTGCATAAAATGATTTGCAGCGCTAAAACATACAGATTTATCTCTACACCACACACACACAGACACACTAATACCAACAGTAATACGGACAGTATAAAAACAGGTGCAACTAACTGGGATCACAACTGCTTATGTTTAACCTGCACCTCACTACGTCTTATGATTTACAGCGTTTATTAAAATCGTTGTGACACCAGCGATGAAAGGAATACAGAGAGCAGTTTATCAAGTGACCACAGTCAGAAATCATTCAAGATTCCTGAGTTGTTGAACTGACATTTGAACCACAGCTCTATGGACACAGCAAGTTTTTTTTTTTCCCCATGAATACACGACAATCTGTTTGAAGTAAGAAACTATACTGGCAAAGTGCTTCCTGTACAGTACAGACTTTATATGGCCTCTGACATAGGTCTCTACAATGTTACAAATGAATATAACACAGTTTACATCCAAACATACATGTATACTGATATTTCTATAACATTACGTACAGTAAGAACAGTGAGATTTACAGTGAAAAGAACTGACGTACTTATGAGCAGCAATATCAACACTGAGTGCGTCTCCCCTCTTACACACAGGAGAGATGGTGTATGAAGTTCTACACGTCATGTAGTGTGGTGTGTTGTCATGTGTTTGTACCTCTGTTTTGGTTTGTGTCACTAACAGTACCAGATTAACCATGACGTATAATCCACGGGCACTGACAGTACCTGTATGGCTTTAATCTAACATGAGCATCAAAGAATAAAATCAAGAGCAGCTAAAAGGACAACAGTGAAATGAAATAAAATATACAGTAGGTTAAAATTCAGTCCATGATCCCCACCAGTGAGGCCCGTTCCTTTGGCATGTGTGGTTTCAATGTGACATGTTTGCTAGGGTCCCTAAACAGTGAGCGTCGGTGGGCAGTGACAGCAGATTTCCTTCATTCCTCTGAGACGTCTGCAGTGCATCAAGGCAGCCGTCTGCACACCACTGTGGAGGAGGACTCAACGTCCATGGGGAGGCGCTAGCCTAGCCCTGAGAAGGGCACGCCGCAGCAGTTAAAAACCCCACTTAACCACCAAGATGGCGCCCGTCAGTGGGGTGTAGTGTTGTGTAGGAAGTGTCAGGAAAGGGGATGAGGGCCTCCCTTTGATCACAGGAAGGCCTCGGTGGCAGAGCCTCCTCCTGGTGTGTCGGGGCTGACGTCCACTCTAACGCACGCCACCTTCTCTTGGCTGAGACATGCAGAGGGAGAAGAGACAAAGTGAGTGTTTGTTAAAGTTATGGTGATGCAAAGGCTGCAAATGTGAGACTGAAGAGTGACTGTGCAACACTGTTTCACCTGTGAACACTTTTTTGTTGATAGGACTGTTAAAAGCCTTTGGGGTTAAAATTCTGTGTTGGATTTTGTTTTTTTTTTGTCCTCAGGAGGTCCACCTAGTGTGATCACCACTTTTTATTAAAGTCTCAGAAGCATGAGGAGAGGAAAACTGAGCTAAATCTGTCCCATGTAGATTGTAACTCTAAGCTCCGACCCTCAGAAACACACGTTCTGCAGAGTCAAAGCACCAAAAGAAATTCTAATTGAAAGTTGCTCATATCAAAAAATGAAGCACAAGGAATCAAACGTATTTTACCATTGTTTTAGAAATAATCATCGACAAACGTGAAGCCTGAATTGTTTGTAAAGAGTGAAAAATGCGCCAATAAAAATACTTGTTTTGTGAATTTAAGGCGCTGTGAGGACTATCCAGAATCATTAGTGTTTTTCTGAGATAAAGACTCCATTTCCCATGAGTAACATCACCCACTGTCTTAAAGATGTGGTCCTTGCCAAAAATGCATTTGTTTTGGACTTAACTGAATACAAAGAATTTTTTTTTAAACACTTCTTTTCTTTGTCGTTCTTTTCATCTATGACTTTTTAATGGAAACAAAGTGAAGAGGTTATGTATTTATTGACCGTTACATAGATATATTGTTCGAAATGTGACAACATTTAAACTTTGTAAACTCAGGTTGTACCGTAGATTAGCAGCCGACTATATTTCATGCTACTCACAGTTGGGTGCTCTGGGGCATGTCTGTAATGTGTAACGTTAGTGAATCCTGGTTATGTCCTATCAGTGCTCATCTACCAGCTCCAACCTCACCAAGCAGAGCTAACGTAACCTCACTCTCCATTTTATCAATAGACTCCCAAGTTTGAATGGACCACAGCAGAATAACTGCTGCTTGTGAGCTGAAGTGGACATAATCACAAACAGCTAAACCCGTGTTTAGCCTGTGCTCTATTATTCTCCAGTTTAACTGTGTTTTGCTCTGACGTCCTTTTTCTTTTTTTCCAGCTGCTCCAGTCTACAACATTATGAAAATTCAATCATGCAGGTTGTTGCTGCAGTCTTCGTTTTTCTTTTAAGTTTAGTATGCATGTGTTTGTTTATGGTGACGACCTATTTCTGTTTTGTTTCTTTTTTTTTTTGCATGTTCGAAATAAATTCATTCATTCATTCATTCATTCATTCAATCAAAGATCGTTTTCAGCAAAGACAACCACAGATCTTGCTTCTCACTGCTAAACCTTGTGGGCCAGTGTGGTGTCATTATAGAGACTTCCTGTCTACGTGCCATAAATGGGGGAGTTGACCATAGTAACTGAAAACAAGCATTTAGAAATAATGGATTTTGGTGCTGATAATGGCATTTTAAATTCTTGATTACACACAGGAAAATATAAAAAAAGTGAGACTATTTCAAGATGACTTATACAGTTGTCACAGGACATTATTCTTTTCTTTTCTTACCCCAATTGGCTTTATTTCCTCTCTTTGTTTGCAATTCAGGTGTCATGTCTGTCTCTGAAAACCTTTTAAGTACGTTTCTCTGAACGCATCAAGTGAATGTGACTCATCTCAATTCTGAAAAGACAAATTTTCCTCAGAATGACAAACATTTGCTTTGATTCCTTTTTTTCTGTGTTTTTAAATAAAGATGCTCTTAAAATTTCTCTCGGATACAGAGTTTTGTCACATTTTAGTTGTTTTGTTTTATCAGTAATATTTCGTTATCGGATGAGGGACTCCCGAAGAACTCCAGGACGATGTCATAGCTACCTTCGACTACGTTTCTCAGGTTGGACACATGACTCTGCACTCGAGTTCACTGCTTTCCACGCTGCGGTTTTGGCCATTTCATCAGAGATATTTACAACCAAGGGGTCAGAATCAGAACTACAAAAACATGCAAAGACACACGCAATTACCACAAAGACACACACACGCACAGAGGGACACAAACAGAAAGAGAAGACAGCAAGTGGACATCAAATCAGAGGGAGTGCAAGACAGTCCAAACAAGCAGACAACAGCATGCAGAGATTAAAATAAAGACAGGCCACAAACAGTCTGCTGCACGTTAGAATGGGCGAGTGGTGTATGCTTTAGATGTGGGAGCTGATGTGTGCACATTATTAGTTGGACAGGTTAAAGATGTCAACACAGACCCTCAAAGTAAAACCCAACAGCACACACAGCCGGGTGATGTAAAGCTACTGTTTCTGTTTTTAGCTTTCTGAGGTGTGACAGTTTTAGCCATGCGCTAACTGTCAGAGTATCAGTGAGGTTAGAGTGCAGCCATGTGGGTCAGATGTGTTGCATCAGACACACAGCCCTGCTACCTCGTTGTCCATTGGGAGGCTGTGGGTCACTAGTCCTATTCTGTACGATCTGTTCAAGACGGACATAATAACACACAGCTGACTGCCACGGTCAGGATATCCAGTCTCAGAACATGGTGCTTGTTTATGATTTACCATGTCATTTATTACTCATCAGGGAAAAGCAGAATGGTATTTACTCTGTGTGAAGTTCATAAAACCTTTTACACCATTATAAAAGTGGATTTTTCTCCCTCAAAAGTCACATAATATAAAATTACAACATTAAATCAGAGTAGAAAAGTAGAAAACACTACATGTCTCATTATTATTTATGATTTAGAAAGAATGATTCTTATTACATCACATAATGTGTCAGACCCACCTCCCTGAGAGCGTCTTCACCGGGATGTTGAGCAGGTTTGTGCTTTCGTAGCCGACCTTAAGCCCCAGCTCTTGCTCCTGTAGTCTGGACTCCTCCTCCTGGATTAAAATCAGCATCAGAAGCATTACTCTCAGAGGAGCTGTCAATGCAGCGCGGCACCAGGAGGGTGACGGAGCAGAATAAGTATGCATGAAGTGGAATCCCCTCAGGTTGTGTTTTATTAGATTTTATTACTTTAACGTTTCATGAAACTGTCAGTTAAGAGTCTCATGTGGTGACTGATGAGATTACTTTCCATAAAATATTCTTTAAAAGTTAATTTCTCTTCTTTTTTCCCATAGCTATTGTTACACGGCTGTTATAACTCTTAATTATCCAGAACGCAAATATCTCTGGCTTGATCTCATTCACAGGCTCCTGCAGCACTTTTCCATGGGCTATGATTTGTTACATTAGAAACTGAATCTAAATTATGGTGTTAAATTCGAAAAACATGATCTGAAACTGAATCTGAATTTATTTGCTTTGAAACACTATTTAACCAACTTGAAACTTTGACTCTCGATTCCTTAAATTCAAAAAAACTAAATTTAATTTCAGTTTGCAAAATTCAGATTCAGTTTTACAATTCAAAGTTAATTTATTGTGGCCTGACTATGACGTCATCTAGGTCTGTGAGGAAGAGTAATTGAGCACAGGTTCACAGAAATCCTCCTCGCATCCACTTCTATGTTTGTGAAATTTTGTTTTCTTCTGACACAGTTGCCATCAGTTTTGAGAAGAATAAGCCCATCAACTTTTCAGGAAGTCAAAGTTTTTGTCAATAAAACTAAGTTTAAATTAAGTTATTTTATTTATTTATTTATTTTCCATATTACTGTGCCTAACTGATGGAAATTAACTGCCCCTGGGCGCAGGGCGCTAATCTTGTGTTGCGCTAAACTAAAGTTGAACTGTGCCGATCTGAAATTGAATTTTGTAGTTTTGAATTTAAGGAACGTACAGAGTTGAATTTTCAAATAGGTAAAAAACATTTTTAAAAATTAAATTTGGTTTTCAGATCATACCTTTCAAATTCAATACAATGATTCAAATTCAGTTCCTCATGGCACAAATCACAGCCCATTCACTTTCATGGACCTGAAATCTGAGTAAAGGAGAAATTCTCGCCTTGATTTTAATATAAACAAAGTTTGAATTATCATTATGATTTTTTTTTACCATTAAAGAAATCGTTACACCTCATAGCATCATAGCCCATGTCACATCTTAAGGTTTTCAGACAAAAAGAACATAAAGCACACTATTTTTATGTATTCATTAATTGTTATCATATTATTCATTAGGTAATTATAACATGAGGCTAACAAAACTCTGTTTGGTTACGACAGCTTGCAGCTCAAAAACAAAAAAAATTTAAACATTATCTTTTTCAAAGATCATACTTTTCTCATACATCTGCTTTAACAACACTCAAAACAGAAAAAAACAAAAGCTAAATGTCAATAAAATGATTTTTACCAGCTTTTCCTGTGCTTTCTTTTTCTTATCGTCTTCTTTCTTCTTCTTGCTCTCTGGCATCAAATCATCCAGCCAGCTCAGCTCTCTCTTTGTAAAGAAAAAGTCCAGGAGCTTTCGGACGAAAACCAGTGCCAGGACCTGGAGATAATCAACAAAGGAGTAAGTAATTATTATGAGAGCGTTTACATCTGAGAATAGACAAAAAATATTGTCACAGGGAGAGAAAAACAGGTCAGAAATGTGTGTAATCACACTTCTATAGGCACATCACAATTTGGAAAACTCCACTGATCTCTTGTTTGGTAACACTCCAAAAATCTCAGGTTACAGAGAGATACTCAAATGCGTCACAGTGCATGACAGGCTCTAATTACCATCATTGGAAACACAACAGCAGCAGCAGAGGCCTTGATGACCCAGAGCAGAACCAAACAGGTGAGCTGCACCAGCGTGAACATGTGGACTTTCCACAGCGGCACGTAGCGCAGGTAGATCAAGTCTGGCTGGTGCTTAGCTGGCATGCCAAACAGCTTGATCCTGTCAAAGAACTGCAGAGAAATATGGGAAGAAAAAAAAGCTTGGTGAGTGGGTGTGGGGTGGGTGTTCAATCCATTATTCAGGAGATGGAATACATTTAACAAAAGCCCCTAAGGATTCTGAATTACGATCAAAGGTTTGGAACTAGAAGACGCACATTTATCTTCGGTAACAGTTCATGACTGTGGCTGCTGTTCAGAATAAAGGGTGTATTATCTTCAAAGAGCAGCAGAGAGCCTTACTTGAATGCCTTTGAGGGAAGAGACACCCATGTAGAGGAAGACTCCATACAAGACCGGCATAGGGATGAACTGTTAGGTGCAGAAATGGAGTGACAGTGTAACAATGGAGTCAAATATTCAACTCACAGAGAAAAGACATTAAAAAAAATAAATAAATACAAAATATTATCGACACCTGTTTTCAGCCATATCAACACTTAGGATGTATACCTGCTTTTTGTTTCTTACCTTGAGCGCTGACGTCATAAAAACAGAACAACCCATCAGAACAAAGATCATGAATCCAGTGACCCGCTGCTCCCGGATGCCAAGAAACTTTGGCTGTTCTCCAGGAGCAGAGCAGCCCGACTCCACTTTCAGACTGTTGACGTGGGAGATGGAGAGGACGGTTGCTGCCACGAACCACGGCAGGCCCATGATGGAGCAGATCCCCAGCATTATCGCCACGACCAGCAGGTCCATGTGGTAGCCACAGCCTTTCTGTGAACGCACAGGCAGGAGAGAGATGCCAAGAGTTAGAGGGATGGGTTGGTTGTCTAATAAAGAGTGAAACTGCAGCTCCGTGCTGACCTTGAGCTTGTGCTCCTTGCGGTTGATGATGACTGCAGTGATCTGCTGGTCCATAAAGATGAGGATGGTGCATAGCAGAGCAGGAAGTGCCGCCACCAGCAGCGTCCACCAGGGGTTGTTTCCTAGTGGATCTATGAGCCAGCCGCGGGTCTTTGACGTTGGCTGAAGAGAAAAGCAAAAGTAAAACCAGTGAAGAAGAGGTAGAGGTGTGCACATTCATCCAGCAGAGTTGTGTATGTGTGACTGTCCACTGAATAGATGCTTACCTCAAAGCGATCGGGGACGTGGAGTTTAGGAGAAGGGATCCCCATCAGATAGTCCACCACCACCATAATCATGATGGTTATAAACACAGCGAAGTCACTGATAGTGGATCGCACCTACACGTACACAACAGAGGCTGTTATATTTATACACTGCAGCTTAGCATTGTTGCAGTTATTTTAAATTCACTCAGCCTTTTTATGTCAGGTCAATGTTGAGATACACAGCAGAAACAATTACATTGGAGTCAACAGTAACACCATAATAATACAGACAATACCAGCACCCGCCTACACAGAACACCAAGTGATAACAGACAAGCTGGTACTGTGTGGGAGGATGAAAGAAGATTTGTTCTTCTGTACATGAGACCGCTCCTGCATACTAATGACGGACACAATGTAAACATTTGCATAGTCCAAGAAGCCTGGCTGCATGCAGAGTGTTAAAGCAAAAACAGCCTTTTCAGAGATGAGATATAGATTTCAGACAGTAACAGAATGCATTGGAACAAAATTAATGAAGCGTCTCACCTTGGTGGGAAAATATCTCTCTGTCTTGAACTGCTTGAGGAAAGAGGAGAGGAAGAAGGTAGTGAAGAAGAGGATGATGGACCAGAAGAGAACATCTGGGATGTAGGGTCCATGATGGCCACAGGCTTCACCTATGAACTCTCCTTTCAGGATCTTACACATCTAGAGACAAAGACAATAGCCAAGGTTACATGAGGAGTTTTTGGTCTTTCCGAAGTGAATCTTTCTGAATGACTTTTCCGAAAACAATAGTTTACATGGAAAGCTATATTCCAATCTCTGGTCTACATACGCCGCTATAATCAAACACAATAGTCAATGGGGCATGTGCAATCAAACATAAACAAATAAAGGAATGTCTCTAGTTGCGTTTTACGTCATATCTGAACATGAGTTGAAAGAACGCACCCTGACAACTTTCCGTTTGAGTGGATACATGATACCTGAGGGAAAGGAATATTCCACCCCTGTGAAACCGATTAAATGTCCATTCGGATTGGCACTTTTCTTTCGGAATGAGGTGTATACAAAGGTTAAAATCTTTCTGTTTGAGCAAATAAACCGAATGCAAGCGGAATATTTGGGTCCATGTCTACGTGGCTGTCGTAAGGTTAGCATTAGGGCTGCAGCTAGTATTTGAGTATTCTACTGAAAATTCCATTGATTAATCAAGTAATCGCATAAAGCACATTTTTGTTTAGTTAAAGAGCAATTATTTTTAAATGAAAATTTGTTTCAAGCAAGTGTAAAAACAAGTGACTTTGGGTGATAAATTTTAAATTCAATGCAATCTGACAAGATGTTGGACATTTTAACTAGGAATGAGACATTCTTGAAAGATTCTGAGTCTTTGCAGTGTTCAGACTAAAATGATGATCCCTGCTGTATTGGAGCACAGTGCAACTTAATTTTTTTATCCATCATTGACCTGTGAGCTTAATTTGACAACTGCTCAGCTAGCTCTATTATGTTTCTGTTTTTCATCTCCTTCACTCAACAGTACTGTGTTTTACAGATTAACTAAATCACCAAATGACATAATAACCTAATTTGCACAACACGTCATTTGCATGTAACAGTTGTGGACGCTGAGGAGAAGAAGGATAACACTGTAGGAGGACAAAAAAGTGTAATAACACACTGTTAATGTGTTTAGAACAACAAATGAACTTTGTTTGGTTGACTTTTTTTAATGTTAGAACATCGATCCTCCTTCACTCATTTATACGCACTCTCCTGCATGGTCACACAGGCCACCCTTTCCAAACTGTGCCATACTCTACCTGCCTGCACAATGAAGGAGAACACTGCTACTAACTTCAGTGACTTTTAGGCTCGTTTTAATTCGCTCTGGTATGACACAGCCCTCGAGAAGTGGTCGCAGCGATCATATGCCATTGATCATACATGACAATCCAGATAGCCAGTGTAACCGTGCTCTGAGACTGCCGTGAACAAGACGTCCATCTGAGATGGTCTGTGAGTGGTTTTGGATAGGGGAGGGGCTCAGCATGTGCGGCTTGTTGACAAGCGGCTGATGCAGATCATTGCATGCTTTCACGTCAGTCTTCAAACTCCAGAAAAAAAGCTAGATTTGTTGCTGATCGCTATTTTGAAAAAAAGGAGGCTGGAAGGGCCTGAAAAGTTACAAAAAATAGCGCCAGCTCTAGATTAAAAAACACTCTTTGATCATCATAAAAATTTAACGATTCCTCAAAGCAGAGAAAATTCCTCGGTCATTATTGTAATTGAGTTAATCAAATTATTCGAGGAATTGTTTCAGCTCTAGTTAGCGCTGTATTTCAGATTTTAGTACAACGTGAAATGATAGTAGTGCTTTTTTCTGTATCTTCTGCGTCAAACTGAAGATTAGTAGGTCTTACCGAAACATTGAGGCTACTCCATGGGATTGAGTCAGGGGTGTATCCTGTGCGGTTCCACTCCTGTATGAGCTTCTCTGAGGCGTTGGTTGGTTCGGAGCAATGACACCTTTGGAAAGGGGAACAAATTGTAAATAAAGACTAAATCCTCTTAAGAAAAGAAAAGGAAGAAAAAGGTGGGTTCATTCGAAGTTTAATTGAAAACACAGGCTGAAGTAATTCTCCTTGCATCAGTTGTTTTCCAAAGTCTATTTTCATTTCAGCTCTCGGGAGGGCGTACTGGGACCACTCAAGGCGGTAAAATAACAGTTTTCAGCAACCAGAGCTGAGTGTTTCCAAAGGGATATTATTTATAGTGCTTAATTAGAGCACAACACACTACTTGTGTAACCTTTAGTCTCTTCATATGACATCCTAACCTGAAGAGAGCAGAAGAGGCGACATGTTTTTTCCCTAATTACGAGGAAGAATCTGTTTTAGATGCATTTTCTCTCAACAGATTAAGAGCAAACCAAATCTGAAAACTCACGAATACAGCGTGAGGTTGTCCAAGCTGTTGTGCATGTTGACAGGGAAGTGTTCCCCCAGGTGAAAGAGCTTCTCCAGAGCCTCGTAGATGAAGATGATGCAGATGAGCGCAGCAAAGGCCTCCTCTGTGAACCGGGTGATGTAGCAGACCAGGGAGCTGGCATCTGTGGCCACCAAGACCAAACACAAGAAGGCCGTCCACAGACCGATGCTGGTACGCAGTGACAGGTAGGAGAGGTGGTAATCACTGAGAGAAACAGAGGGATGAGGATCATTAGAAACACAAGAGGACACACTGGACCACTGGAATCAAGAAGAAATGTGTTCAAACTTCTTCGTACTTACTTGCAGAATCTGAAAAGGATCTTCTCGAACACTAAAACAGGACCGGTGCTGCCAAGAATTGTAAGAGGCTGGCCTGCAAAAAGGGAGTACGCCACTCCTGTCAGTGAGGCCCCAAACAGAGACTCTATGGCACTCTGCAGACACACAGAAGAGGGAAGGAGTGAGGGAATGAGAAAGGAGTGTCTGAGGAGGTCCAACCATACCCAGGAAGACAGAGAAGGAAAGACTGAAGGAGAGAAAACACAGGTGAAGAGGAGACCCGACCCAACCAGGACACACAGAGGTTTGATTCAATCCTTGGCTGTGCCTGACTGAGAGCAAAGATGGTTGATTGTTTCCACCCCGCTGACTTGTCCAAAGTCATATCTGTGATTAGCCCACGTCTGCTGAGTTTACTCAGATGCATCACACACACCAGTTCACAGATTGTCCCTATGCCAACAGTGCCTCCTCTTGTAAAGACATCAGAAGAGAAAGCCAGAGAGAGAGACAGCGAGTCAGGTGATAAAAAGGCAGAGACGCTTTCCTAGAACAGCTTTCAGTGTGATAAGAGGTTTGTGTACAGGAGGCTGGGAAATCACGTCCTGTTTATGACAGTAAATAGAGACCTCACAGTGTTAAATAGAGTGTCGAGAGTAAAGATAGAGTGTCAAGATGGTGGAAGATTACGGACAAACAAATAAATAAAATTGAAAATAATGAACATATGACAATCAGTGGGTATGGCTCCTATCTTAAAGGGCTTCACTCCTGATTTTGATCCCCTTAAAAAATGATTCTTCTTTTGACTTTGATTTCATTTGTTTTATTCTATGTAAATGCTTTTTTTTTACATTTAAACTTTCCAATATTTTTTTTCTTTTTAAAATTTGAAATCATTTTAATTTGAGTAAATTATAAAATGTGTATTTTTTATTTTTTATTCAATAAAATCATTTACTCTTATCCATAATATTTCATTTTAATTTTATCAGTTTCATTTAAGATCATGTTATTTAAACAATTTTGACTTTTATTAATTTTATCTAAACTTACTTTATTTAGGTAAAATGTATTTCATTTAACATCTAACCTTATTTTATATAATTTTAATGTTTTTTATTTTCATTTTACTTTGATTTGTTTTATGCATTTAATTTCATTTCTATCAATTCATTTTGTTTCATTTTTAAGCATTTGATCTTTTTCACTCTTTTTAAATTTTAAGTTACCCCCTTCTGGGTGTATTTTTTACAGTAAAAATTAAGACAGTAAAATATATTTTTTTCATTTCATTGGATTTTGTGGTATTCATCTGTTTTTATGTTGATTGATTTTTTTTTTAATATACTTTTATTTTATTTTTGACTATTTTTCTCTATTGCTATGACTCATTATCCCTTTGTTCTTTTGTGAAGCACTTTCGGCTGCATGTTTAATTGTATAAACGGTACCATAAAAATAAAGATAATTTGAGTATTGTGTACTTTATGCATATATTTTAAAAAAAGATTGGAGCTTTGACATCATGGTTTAAGAGCGCATGCTCGCTGCACCATAAGTCAACAGGTCATGACAACTACTTTAAAATATCAGAGTTAATGCTTTGATTCCTTTAAGGGCCATAAAAAGAACAAGTGCTAACCCTTGAGAAAGCTAACTCACTATGTTGTTCTTTGTCGCCTCCCCAAGCAGACCTCCAAATGTGATGACAGGGGACATGCAGGCGCAGTAGAGGAACAGGATGGAGGCTAGACACTGCAGGCTGAACGAGTCCCTGACGTCACTCCAGTAGAATGGCAGCTTCCGCTTGATATCCAGGATCAGACCTCCGAATATCCTGAGAGGGAAGGAAGGGTGTTTGAATATATGAGTTTCCAAGTTACTGCATTCATGAAGCAGTCACAACTCTCTTGCGCTCTAAGTAATGAATATATTTTTTCAAAATCAAAGCCCAAAACTTGGATAGCAAGCTGAGGAAGAAAATACTCAGTGTCTTTTTACATGTATCAAAGAACTCCCTGATCACACACCCCTCTCTGTTTCTGACCTTTTTTCTTTTTAACCTACCTTTGAAGGATTCAATTTGCCACCTAGTAATTCCTCATCTCTTTCCCTGACACCACTCATATTGCTCTGCCAAAAGTCTTCATTTCATTACCTTTTTACTCACACCTCAAGAGTATCCTCAAGCCTCCAAAAGCTCTGCTGTCTTTTCCGTACGGACTCCATTTTTATTTATAGCTTTCTTTATATTGGCTTCTTGCACTTCTATGTCCCTTAGTTGCTCTCTTGTAGCGTGAGCCTTTTATAGAAGCAGTTTGAAGGAAGAGTGACTCTGTAAATAATACAGTGCCTCCCAACTGATGTGTATTCATCCAGTGTGTGTGTATGTGTGTGTGTGTGTGTGTTTGGCTGAGGTTTCAAACGAACACATTTTTTTGCTGTGTGGCCTGGCCTCCAGAGATGTGGCGCGAGTTACCAATAAATGTCAGCAACTAAGGTTCACAGAGTACAGTACACAGGTGTCTGCAGAGTGTATAAAATTCATGGTGGTGAAGTTAATATGTTTGTGACATCAAAGAAAAAAAGAAAAAAGCACAATATTTTCCAGTCGTAGACTAACTAAACAGACAACTAATTAGACTCTAAACAGGACAGTAATCCTCTGTATTATGTTAACCTGAAAGGATTTTTTCCTGCAGCCTCTCATTCAACTAGT
Organism: Halichoeres trimaculatus; assembly: GCF_033239565.1. NCBI lineage: Eukaryota > Metazoa > Chordata > Actinopteri > Labriformes > Labridae > Halichoeres > Halichoeres trimaculatus. The sequence continues at coordinate 11,852,224 of NW_027437192.1, forward strand.
TATTCCTCATAAGAAGTGTTTTCATAAGTTATAGTAAGTCAAATGATTATTTAAACTCACCTCCCCGTCCTCTGCAGCTCAGGCCCTGCATGGTGGTCGTCCTCTTTTTCCAGCTCCCCGGCTGGAGACGCAGTGCCGTTGAGCTGGGATGGTCTCTTCCTCTTCATCTGCAGGTCAAAGGAAATTAAATCTCATGGGTTTATGTCCATCAAAATTCTTTTGTAGCGATGTTGTTTTGAGTCCATAAGGGGGCACTCTCAGTGTGATAATGATGGTTCCAGGTAAGTGCTTAATGCAACTTAAAGGGAAACCTCCCAGGCAAATTTATGAATGCTTGTTACAGTTCAACAACAGGTCTTTTATATAATTTTAAAACACATCGTCGATTTGAAAGTTTAGAAATAAGGCAGATATGTGTTATTTCTGGAGTAAGAGATGTGAGACATTATGACTCTCTAACCTGAGACGGGACATTCTTCGGAGGCTCAATGCGGATTGTGGGGTCCCATTCTCCAGGAGGGAGGACAGTCACTTGATCGAGGAATTCATCAATCCCAGAAAGGAGATCTGTGCGGTCTTTGGCTTTGTATGCCACATCGTGGAAAATCTATAGAATCACATTTCAAAAGCAGATCTTAAAACACTTCAGCATGAAGTATTTAGTTGGTCACAAAAAACTAATGTGTTTCAAGTCATGTCAAGGAAAAAATAAACAGTTGTTTCTTCACCTCATCTGTCATTAGTGTTGCCATAGATCTCCCGATCTCGTGGTACTGTGGCCCTTTCCCATGAGGACCCAAAAGAAGGAAGAGAAACCTTTGGACGAGACACATTTTTGTTGATATCAAGCATAAGGCTGATCCCACAACCTAACTCACTGTTCTCACTACAGTGATATGATTTACAGTTAACCAAAACCTAGTTTTTCTAGCACTGGTGTTGTAGAAAACCTTTGTTTCAGTCTCTGTCTGAAACGTTTCACTTTAGCTACTGTCTCTTTAAGGCTTTCCACTCCACAAACCCACTTCCCTCTGATTGGCAAGTTCTCTGAAGACCAGATTTGGGGATTTCTACAACATATAAATATATAGCTGTTTGAAACTCAAAACTATGAACATCAAGCAGTGTAAATTAAAATCCGTCTGTATAATATAAGAAAGCACAATACCCCCTCTTTAAGTATGAAATAGATATTAAAGAATTCTCTCCATTTCTTGAAGACTCTGCTTGTTTGCTCAATATGACACCAAATCCTTGAGCTAAATTAGTCCCGTCCGAACCAGGTGTTAACAAATGACTGTGTCAGATCCCTTGAAATTGCTACCAGGGTGTGATAACTAGCCAGAATGTGAGTCTTTAATTCAACCACATCATTTTTTAATAGAAAGCTTATCTGAACATTATTCAATTTCTCATTATTGTACCTTGTGGGCACAGGCACCTCTGTGAGGCCTGTGATAAGGACTGCAGGGGACAGCCTTACAAAGGCAATTATGGGCTTCTCCAGGAAGTCCACTTCTCCCACCAGTACATTGGAAGCTTCGGCACCAGGGGGGATCTTTTTCATGAAATTCATGTCCACCTAAAACCAATTCCCCAAATTACACAGAAGAAATTCAAGAATTAGACTTATAGGCAAGTGTGCATAATTTTAGAGGTGAAACAAAGAAGAGAAAACTGGAATAGTAAACACAGTGTACAAAGAGGCATATGCAAATATGGATGAGTACACAATGTATGCACAAGATGACAGCAGGTCGCTCAGATGCTTTGAGAGTTGAACGCTACATTTGCAACACTAAGTACTGAGCAAAGATTGTCCACTGCTGTGCAGCATTTCTTATATTCCTGAATCAATATCTGTTATGTTCTTTTCTAAAAACAGATCTAAGCATGACAACTTCTTTATCCTTGTGTAGAAAGACTGCGTTCATCCCTCCTTCAGATCCTCTGACTCATATAAACACTGCACCTTGTTTTTGGCAGTCATAATGGTTTTATAATGATATGGCGGCCTGCCATTTCTTTAATGGATGAAGCGCTTTAAAATGGTCGGATGAAAGGGGGCCATGCGAGGGAGGAATCTTCTAAAACCAGACACAGGTACATAATTGTTGGACTTTTTCTGTGATGATCAATTCTCTGTCCATCACAGATAGAGCAATGTCTGAAGATGCCTTTTACTGAGTCCAAAAGAAAAAAAGGGCTGATGGGTAATGTCATGGTGGCTTTCATACAGGCAGTTTTCAACACAGACCGCTGAAGTGTCTGTGGAAGACGCCGATGAACTCATGGGGCCCCTCCACCATGATGGACTGGTTTCTGTGCTCAGTACTGTGCTCAGGTTACCTTGCTGAAGTCGACACTGCTGCTTTCTCTACTGACCCCTGCTTTGGACGGCCTCCTCTCCACTGCCTTGTTGCCGTCCAGGTTGTTGGGGACAGAGTTGGGAGACACCATTGATCCTGGTAGGTACACGCAGAGAGGGGAAGCAGGGGGGGACAAAGCAGTGACGGACAATGTGTAAGTACTCAGGAAGCAAAGCCTGATCTCCAAAACCAGTGTGGTTCACCATGATATGCTGTTTATCTTTCATCTTTTTCTTTATTCTGGCTTTCATTTTGAGCAACACAAAAGAGAGAATTGTTAAGGTAATTTTACACCTGTTCTATGTTCGTGCAGGCTCATCAAACAAGAACCAAATTCTCTGATGTTTTGTTTTCAGCTCTTGGCGAACAAAGCTTGCACAAAATCCCTGAGTCATGCCTCTGCCCACACAGGTTGGCGTTTGACTTTCTTTGCTTTTAATTCGTCTATTTTAGCAGGAAAAAAAACAAATGCTTCAAAGTTTGTTATGAATTACCTTCTTCTGTTTATTAGTCGTCTCTGGATGCAACTAGACAGCTCTATATAGTGTTAATGTGTGAAAAGCACATAGAGCTTCTGGTTAACAGACACAGTTGCCTTGATACACTGTTCCCCAATAATCAAGATGTGTCCACTATTTAACCTGATTAAAGTGATAGTAGCTCTAAATTTTAACACAGAGACTGCTACTACCTCTACCAGAACATGAATTCCTGCTAAATTTGTTGATTTGGTAGAGAACTGCTGGAACACTGACGTCTCTCCACAGGGAGCAGGACATATTTGACAAATGCTGGTTTGCTCCTCGTCTGTTGAGCTCATTATTTTGGCACTTGACTCAGCTCTGCTAAGCCTGAACATCGTCAGCTTTGAGTTTAAGGTGAGAGGATGCATTTGATATGCCTGACAGTTCACCTTCCTCAGATTCCAGCACTTCAGCACCTTATTTCAGAGTGTAATTGGCTGCACACTTCAACATTTGCTTATTTGATTTGAGCCATACCAGATCCAGGAAACGCTAGCACTTGAGGTGACATGAGAGTGGGAGATGAAATGAGGGAGCGATGCATTTGAATCCAAGGATAGCATATTGCATACTATCCTCTGAAATTCAGAGTAACACTTCTTTTACCAGGTTTTCTTTCACTTATTTTCCACATTGACACATTTCTCAGGAAATAACCAAGCCAACCTCCACAATGAAAAAAACAAAAAATTAGAAATATGCCACCTGTTCATATGTCATTACAAATCAAAACGAGAGCACGCGATTTGTACTTGCAAAAATTTGTGATCCATACCCTTGAATTGTACTCTAAAGTAACCCCAGTGAATGCTGGGTAGCTGTGACTGCTGAACAGGAGCATGATTGCTCACATACCCGATAAAGCCTCTTGGAATAAGGGGGGGATTAGCTTAGGTTGCGTCCGCCAACACACTTCATTCAGGAAGGCTAAGCCCTGGAATGCTCCCCCATACTCGCCATTTAAACAGTGGAGCTGTGCTGACTTATTCATATGCAAATACTAACATAAATAACTGAGTTTACACTGTTTATCTGACTCATGTGTGGGGTAGCAGGCTTTGGGGTATTTCTACAGAAATAGAATGATTTATGTTTATGTTATTTAAAGTAATTAAGTGCTACAAATTATACACAATGCTGTCCGAGAATAGAAAAACATGAAGATTGCTGGAAGTCGTATAAATACACAGATTATATAAGGAAACAATTATAATTTAATTTCAATTATAAAAAAAGTACAAACAGAAGAAAAAATTTAAGTTAAAAGACAAGAAGGATTTATGTTTTGAAGCTCTTAAACTGAAAGATTAACAGGAAGTGTTTGCAACAGGGATTCCCTGCACGCATTCAAACCACGGAAAAGAGTTCAGAGAGTTCAGCGTCTGCTTGTTAACACTACAGACCAAAAGGTCAGGTATAACTGCTTCTGTTAGCATCATGTTGAGCTGCACCTCCCCACAAAACTTTTCCCTTGGAACTACATGCATTTTGACTGTCTAAAGCAAATGTAGTACTGGGATGGCAAATTAACCCCTGAAAACATCCCTACCTGAGGGGTAGTACTTCCAGATTTACAGGGACTTTGGGAGGTGGCGCTTGAAAGCTGAACGTTGCTGATTTTATTGCACTCTCCATTTACAATAACTGCACACACAGTGGTGATTCACTTGGGTTTAATAATTCCTAAATAATCGTCTCCTTAGAGCCTGATAGTGTGAATGCGTTTCTATCAGCTCCTGGTGTTACGGTTTGATGAGTGACCCTGCAAACTGGAGACCTTCAGTTGAAAATGTCAGTGGACATAGGGTTTATAAGAGCTGTTGAAACACAGCAGAGGTCTTCAGGGATAAGTCCTAGTTTAGTTTTATATCTGTATATATTACAATTCAACAGGCTAAACACAAGGGGCAACTTCCGCTTGGTAAAAATGAGGCCTATGCAGAAGTGCTAAAAGTTGCTGTTCTACGAGAATCCGCTTGAGGCTGTCTGCAGAAAGACTGGAAGCCATAAAAACAGACTTTTGCAGCATTAAAAAGCATTTTTACAGCCTGGTTCCAATAACGGCTTGGGTCTTAAAGGCTGATTTTACTATCGGTGAGTAAATGTTTTTTAACTCCGGGGTTTAGAAGTTATTAGGATTGTTTGATTGTCATATCAGAGACATAGCTTGGGTCACATGACTGTCAGGCGGCCTGTAGCTGTTCGAAAGGAAACTTACAGCCAGCGTCATATTAAGTGTGGCTGCGTCCGCAGATTGGCTTCATTTCACGGTTACAGGAACAGACGGGTGATGTTGCGGAGGCTACGTCCATGTTTTATGCAGTCTATGGTTAAACAACATGGATGTTAAATAGTGGACACTGTCCAGCAACCCTAGTGACAACAGTGGAGCACTACTGCCGTCAAATCACTTGGAATACGTTTTAAAATCTGTATTCATGAATCATTTTAAATCAACAAATTCATCTTTTAAATACAATTATTTGCCAATGTGTTTGTATCTTTAGCTACGTAACTGAAGGATAAATGTATGGTTAGGAGGTAGTTATGGGATAGACAACCCCGACGGGGAGAGACAGCATCCTTTAGTTCAACCTGAAAGCAAGTCTGTTGCTTGAATCCCAAAATTTACCCAGAATGGCATATTTAGGGGACTTTCCTGTCTGAGTATGTATCTCTGTATAATAATCAGTTAAACTGCAGTTTAAAATCAGGGCTGTCAAACTGCACAGATGCACTGTTATTCAGCAGTAATAATGACTGCTTAAACTCTTTTCTGAGTAATAACCCACACTCTGAAGGCAAGGCACATGCCTCTTGGGAAATTCTGTGTATTTTCCTTGCAGGGGGTACAATTACAGAAGCTTGTCAGCTATAATCAGACCACCCCAACCTTTCAGATTCAGCTCCCACCAAATGATTGCTAGTACTAAAAGGTCCATACTTTATTTCGCCATGGGAATTGCTCCATTTCAAACACATAATCACACATTCATACGCACACAAGGTCTAATAATAAACTGATAAGGTTTGGTTTTAGACTGAGAGGGAGGAAAAGTCACTGTAGTTGCCAAAATGATAGTACATACAGTACGAAAGAGCCACCCTGGTCTCTGGCTTATATTTAGCTATGCTGCTGGCACAAGCTGCCCCCACTACCTCACTCAATAGGGTAAAAGAATGTTTATACTTAGTAATTGATGAGGAGGAAGAGTATGGGTGCCAAATGATGGGATGGAAAAGACAAGGCGCAAGATATCCATGTCTCTTTAAAATAGAGAGGTCACATGGGGATTAAACTCTTACAAATGACAAGATCTGAGACTTATCTCGAAAGCCTCTACATCGTATAACAAAAATATAAGGAAATCAAAACTGGGATAAATCCGTCCAGAACTTTCAGTCCTTTGCATTATCATGACTTGTGCTCTCAGTGTACTACCTATAAAAAAAGGCCTTCAGAAGAAACCTATTTCTGTGAACAGATTGAACAGCAGAGGGCCGCAAAACTAATGAGTCCCTTGCTTTTTCCTGCTAACAAGATCCACACCAAAGCAGTGCATGCAGAGTAAAATCTAGGCCACGTTATAAGGGAGCACCGTAACCTCAAAGTGCACTCTAATGTTCATATTGTGTTGATGACTCATATCAGGCTGATGCCGTGCAAATTCTACCTCCTGAGTGTCGTCAAAACAGAAACCTAATATTTCATTCGTCTAAATTTGTACAAAAACAATAAAAGACCGAGAAAATGTGTGGGAAGACGTGATGCATGAGATATCTTCACTGTGAAGTTATATATGGCTGTGTAATCTGGACTGGCTGTATGTATTTGGTTCAAAGGCTCTTATACCGTGCAGCTGCATATTTTGCCTCACACATACATTGAATAACACAAGCAGACATCCAGACTAATTGATTAAGATTCTGATCTGTATCTAAGTGATCCTCAAGCCATGAACTAAGACGAGCGAGATGGGTTTTTTGTAAGTGGAAATAAAACATTACAGGACACAAGATGCATTCTGGGGCGAAGTATCTAAGAAGACAGCCATGCATCCACGAGGAAGGAGGTGTGAAGGGGACAGTGCCAAGCAAGGCACAGATGCTAAGAAATGTCTTGAAAATGTGAAAGAAGTAAAAGGTCATATGGTAGAAAGAAGGGTAGAGAGGTTAAAATGCAGAAAGATGTTAGAAGGAGGGATTGAAACAAGGTAAGGAGAAAAGCAAGAGTCATGGGGTGGAAGAAGGAGACGTTAGAAAAACTTTGTGGATAAAAAACAGAAGGAGTAGCGTCTTAGCTTGTGAGCCTTGCTGTGAGCTAAAAATGAGATGGCCGCAGGTGGGGAGGGTTGGAAGTTAACGGGAGGCAGAGCTCATGCTAGTGCTAGTGTTCTCTGTTCAAGCCGTGACTCACACTGGCAGGCTACACTGATATTTGCCTTCTAAGGGCAGCAGCTCGAGAGCCTGGGATGCCGAGGATGCTCTCCGAACGAAATGTGGCGATGCCGCCTCGTCCTCTGCCGAGTTTGGAGGGTCGTCATCCTCGGGGGGAGATACCACCACCTCAGGAATACCTTGAGGGCCGGGGCCTGCGCTGTGGGAGCGGGAGGGAGTGGGGGTACTTTGAGGGGTGGTGGGGGAGGATGAGCCAAAGGAGGGCCCAGTGTTGGAGGAAGAAGAGGGCAGGAGATGGTTGAGCAGAACGGAGACCTTGGACTCTTGTCTCTGGTAGAGGTTGGAGACAGAGGAGGCCGCCCCCGGCTTGTGGAGGGAGAGACGTGAAGAGGACAGGCCCTCTCCTAACAGGGGAAACAAATGCACAAAGAGGAGAAGAAAAGGGGGAGAGAAAAGGAGGGAAAGGAATAAGGGATGGAGCAGAGTAGAAAAACACACGAAGTAGGAGTACATCACAGAGATGGTATCAGGAGAGGGGACACAGCCGGAAAGGGGTGGGCAGCAAGAGCGTGGCAGAGGTGTAGTTAGAGAGATTCGTGCTTGCATATACGTGAGCGAAAGCATGGCTGTGTGCAGAAGACACTGAGAATGATTCAGTGAGGCATGTAGGAGGGTCCACGAGGGCCAAAGAACTTGTCTCATTCATCTCCAAACAAACCAATCACGCAACGAGACTGATCAAAGCAAAACTCAAGAGTTCAGAGAGGCCTGCATGCAGGAGAGGATGAGTTAGCACGATGTCAGTGCAAACGTGTGCTCTACACCAACAGACCAGTCATATATCCTGCTTAGACAGACACACATCGTTCACTCTGCAAGTATCACCATCCCCAACCATGGACATAAAATATTCATGTTTGACCTTTCACACCTGTGTCTCAGGTTTAATGATATGAAAATGCAAGCCTGGCAGAAACACAAGCAGAGAAGTAGAGAATTCGACAATTCTTTTGTTCTTATGACTCTTAGATCAGAAATGCACACCATACATTAACACCACTGCGGGCATGCCCAGTCAAAAGAACAAACAATGCTGACTCTGGTTGCAGGTAAAGCAATATTTCCTGCGTGTCACCCTAAGGAGTAAAAACAATCATTAATCCAAAACCCAAGCCAGGCCAGCCATACGGGTTAGCACAGTCATTAGCACCCAGATTTCTCTTTCACTAAGGGGATGACTGTTTCTATGTAGATCATTCTCTAGATTTTACTCACTTTTTACCATCCACCTTCTACGCTGCCATTGAGGGATTTGAACAGTGGATTTTTTAGGAACAGCTCCCCAGTGGTGGAAAATATGGAGGAAAAAGAAATGCGAGCGCATAGTAGGATCTCACCGTTTCTTTCAAGCAAGAGTGGGTCAGAATGTTTCTTGCCTATGTCAGCAATGGAGCGCACTAGAGGGATGCGGTTGCTGAGCTTTCTCTCATTCTGGTGGTGGTGTTTCTTCAGCATGGCTTCCCGCACCTTGTCGCGCAAGTCCTCCCTCAGCTGGCCAGATGCCACCATGCTGTCTATTAACATGTCTGAGAGAGGAAACAGCACGAGTAGAGACATGAACAAAAGAGGAAATTAAAAAAAGTTAACACCTGAAACAAAGATTTCTGGGTCAGTCAACATGTTTTTTTTTTATTTCACCTGCAATTTCCTCAATACTGTTGGCCCTCATATCCAGCATGACTGTGCCATTGAGTATGCAGCTCCGCAGCTCAAATAAGCTGTGTAGTGACAACGTAGCCACGTAGGGTTTACTCCACCTCTCCCCACCATCTTCTACGTCCTCTTCAAACTTCAACCACCTGCACATCAAAACACACACACACTCAGACCTGTATTGACCTATATGGACCAGAAAACAGTTGTATTACAGTTCAAGGAGAACTTTCTAGCAGAAAACAAACTAAAGCAGTATCTCTTCAAACCTATTCTAAAATACACGCCAAGCTGTTTCAAAGTTACAACTTTGAACTTAGAAATCTTTGTGAAATAACCCTGTTGAAGTTATGTAACCCAAGGCTGTGAGAGCCTGTGTTCTTTCACATCAGTACTGTACTACAGATTTGAGAAATAGAAGGAGCGATGTGGCAGCTTTTGGCAGCCACAGACATCAGATCTTCAAAGTCAGACCTTGCTGTTATTTGGAGTTATTTCCCATAAGGAATTAAAATGAATGAATAAAAAAATAAAAAAGGACAGATTTGTGAAAATACTTGTTCATAAGGATTCATAAACAAGCAGCTATTCAAAGTGCTACTTTTTCTTATGTTGTAGAAATTCCTGCCTCCAGAGGGCTGGCCGATCAGAAGGAAGAGGGTTCTCAGAGTAGAGAGTTATAAACAGACAGCAGCTAAAATAAAATAGAGCGTCAGAGACTAAAATAAAGATTTTCTCAAACACCAGTGTGAGGCTACGGTGGTAACAGAGGGACAGAATAATAAAGGCCCATTTACGCTCAATGTTACATACAGATCCGGATCAGGACGGAGCCTTCTGTCAGTGCTCTATGTTTTTTTCATCTGTATTTCTGCACTTTTTCATAAAGCTCCCTGGTACGGGCCAAACTGTACACTGCAAAAAACTGAAATCTTATCAAGTGTTTTTGTCTTTTATTAAGTAAAAATTGTCTTAATATACTCGATATGAGCCACTTTCAACTTATCAATCCAGAAAAATGTCTTGTTTGAAGTTATCAGAGTACAAAAATGAGGTTTGAATGGCTTTTAACCAGTTAAAAAATCTACCAATGGAACAAGAAAAAATTGCTTGAAAATTTCCTTGAGACTAGAACAATGTCTTAATACAAGTAACTTTTCTCTTGTTCCATTGGCAGATTTGTTTACTGGTTACGAGCAATTCAGACCTCATTTTGGTCCTTAAATAACTTTAAACAAGATATTTTTCTGGATTGGTCATGTGAATTTGGCTCATATTGAGTCTGAAAAGGAATTTTCTACTGAAAATAAGACAAAAACACTTGATAAGATTTCAGTTTTTGCAGTGTACAATACTTCTGCTAAAAGATGAGACTCAAATGACAAGTCCTGGAATTAGACAGATTCCACTGAAATGTTTCGAGAATATGTGACGGATAACTTGAAAAAAACACCTAATCAAGCTTTTAAGTCCATGTTTGCAACACAGCTAGAACACAGTTCATTTAACCCCTAAAAAGTGAACATTAGTGCAAAAGCAGACCATACGACATTGCTTTATCTGACATAGCTCTCAAGACAAAGATGCCATCTGACCTGGCAGTCTCCCTCCATTCAGTGGCACTGCCATCTCTGAATGAGAGTTCATCCAGCTCAGTAAAAAGATCATGAGGGACATGCTCCAGGTCATCGTCTTCTGTACCCAGAATGAACTGGACCCGCTGGGATGGTGTGTCTGCACAAAGAGCGAGAAAAAGCCAAAGGTCAGTTTAGCAATGTTTTTATTATGGACCACAATGTACTCCTGATAGTCACACTTTTTCTGTGAATTCAGATATGGAAAATCCTTCACAAAGGAAGAGATACAATCTGATTACATTAAAAAAAGAGACTTAGGGGGATGAACCATAACTCTTTAAGCTATGTTTGAGAGAAAGAGAGTTGTGTGTGTTGCTGGTATTACTGTTTTATATGGCTGAATAGAAAACAAATCTGCAAGCTTGACTAACAAATCCTGAGCAGAAATATGCATGAAGGGATTCTCAAACTTGAGTGCTTCCCAGCAATTTTCTTTTTAGGTCTGGTTGAATAAAAGTTCAGACTTTACAGAAACAAGGGAGATATTGGAGTTTGCCCTAAAGAGGAAGAAATGAAATTTAATGACTGGAAGCAAAAAAGCCCTAAGAGTGTTGTGTTCAAATAGCTCAGAGGTACACTGTGTGGAGGTCAGGTTTGTATATGAACCTGTGAGCTCATCGCATACTGACCTTCCTGCCTCTAATAACTTCATACCTTAGCCTTGGTGATGTTCCAGGCATTAAATATAGCAAACATGACACCCTTTCTTTAACCCTAAAGATTTTTTTTTCTAACACAATCGTGAAAATAATGACTTTGATAGAAAGTTTGTCATGAATTAGCCAAACCACAGACACATAAAATCAGCATTTCATCAGATACATAATCAACTACTACTACTATAACTTCTGTCACATTAGGGGAGTGTGGGAAAAGCTATGACATCTTCAAGCAAGCTGTTAAACGGGGGGGGGGGGGGGTTACGTGCTCTTTCACATTTTAAACATGGATACAAGTTAATTAACCTATGAAAATTTTCAAACCAAATCCCAGAGTCAGTTTGTGAACTGCTGAAAATCGTCCATTCTAAATTTAGCACCAGATCTCCACAAGATATACATGAGACCTCTTGAAATCATGAAATCATTGCATAAGGATCTCTTAAGTGGTATAACACACATTCAAATAGGCAGGCCTCAAACACAAAGATCTGCCCATAGCTCTTTTCCTTGTGGGTTGGCCAATCAGAAGAAAGCGGGTTTGCGGAGCAGGGGGCCTCAAAGAGACAGCAACTAAACCAAGCGTTTCAGATAAAGGCTGAAATACTTGTCTTTTTAAAACACCAGTGTGAGAAAAACAGGACTTTTCAGAGCTGTAAATCATGCAAAGCTTCTACAGTGGGTCAGTATAAAGCTGAAAAAAGAGATGATACCCCCTCTTTAAAGAACTTAAAAAGGGGAATACTTTCCAACACTGCAAAACACATACTTCACAAGTCTCTGTCTTTATCACACCAAATCCATAGCTTGAACAGGAAATGCGGGCGTTTCTCCATGGTATATAAAAATAAATTTTCCTCCAGACCAAAGTGTCTAGATGAGGAAAGTGCAGCAGAATATGTGTCTTTTCCTCTAAGATGCTCTGATTCCTTAATGAATAGAATGAAACACCGACAATAGGTTCATAGTGTTGTTGTAAACCCTCAATGCTCTTATAGTATCGTTCGGGTGTATTTGAGTCTCGCTGCTGCAGTGATTCAGCAGCTTCACACACAAATGTGTAAAATGTCATAGCCTTCAATCAGCGTCAGAAGCAGGTACCCAGTGGCCTTTAATGCCTTTAAGAGCTAAATGTTTTATTCAGAACTGTTCAGGGCTGACACACACAGAGGGCTTTAACAGGGTCGTGCTTTAACCTGGAAATTTATGCATTGTTAAAGAAGGAGAGGATCCAAATCTAATAAACACCTTTCACTCCCTACTTTCCTGTTACTTCTCTGTTAACAAGGCTGCAAGTGACAACAGATATGTACTGGCTCTAGCTTTTTGTGTACATCCAAATTTGTCAGTAAAATACATTTTCCATTTATACCAACAGGCAATAAACCCCACCAATAAAAAGACGCTGAAAGGTAGATCAAATTTAAGCCAGGTCTGTCTCTACTGGATTTTAGGAAGAGTCTGTTTATTGTCTGTGTCCCGTGGGTGTGTGAATAACCACAGTGGAAGGATTTTAAAGGTAGACATAAACAGTGAGATGGAAAAACACCAGAGAAAAGGATTTAGAGACAGAAATAGAATTTAAAAAACATTGGTTAGGCAGCAAATAAAAGGCATCTTAGAAATGATTTACAACCATAAGAAGGGGATTCTCTTCCATCATCCTTTCCTTCCTCGCTGTCTTTTTCTTTCTTCTTTCGATGGTGTTTGTGTCCTCGGTGACGATGCCTCCGTTTGCTTTCCCTTCCAAGGGGAACATGGACACCTACGTAAACGGCTCTGTGACCTGGAGAAAACAAAAAGTACAAATTAAACACTTTTTATGTATAACTTCTTTTTATTTGGAAAACTAGAAGATTCAAATGTAAGAGATAACGTCCGAGAAATAAGTGTGCTCTAATATGTTTTTACATTTCTTTTTGGTGATCCAGATAACCTACTTGATGGAAGCCTCAGTAAAACACTTAACTTTTCACCCCTCAGTTCCCCCTCAGTGTTTCATCCACTTCCCCTCATTATTGTTCCTGCCACACAGGAACCGTGTTCTGAGACGTAAACGCCCCACTTTGCCCTACATTCTCTACCAATAGTCATTTTTCACAGATGAGTCATCGCTCTCTGATTTGAGAGGGAACCCGGGAGTGAAACGGAGACGCAGCGCTCAGAGGAAGGCATGAGCGACATCCGCACGGGCTTGAACAGATGGAGAGAAAGTGAGATGGAGGAAGAGGGAAAGGGAGGAAACAGATGAGATGAAAGAGTGTGGAAAAAAACAGTCAGCTTAGACCAACAGAAAGCTGCACGCTAAAGGGGTGTGAGGAAGGAAAGAGTGAGATATTATTGGAGGATGAAAAGAGTAGGTCAGCATAAAAAATGAGGGCTGGGTTGGAGGAAAGGAGAGAAGAAAAAACAGTGAAGGCTTTAGTGTGGGGATGACAACGATTGTGGTGTGGCTAATTTCTTATCACTTCAATTCGCTTCATCACTTTCCCCTTTCAAGTGTCTCAAGTAAAGCTGTCTCTATAACTGGTCAGAACAATAACCATCTTTCTTAAAACATGAAATGATCTAAAAAGAAGCATATGGTATTACCGGTGACACCGTGTAACAAGTAAATAGTACAGGGGAGTAGCTGAACATAGCAGTTTTCAGCTAATGTTGTCAGCTAGCCAGCTAGCCTGTACCACTTTCTACAGCAACACAAATCTTGTTTCTGGAATTCGTAATGAAGAGAATAGACAAATGGACTGAGGAAAAGCTGAAGACATGATCATTGGACCACCTTGGTATCTATCAGAGCAGTAAGCTGTTCATGGTCTCACACTAAACCTTTCCATCCTTACACCACCTAGTGATTTTAGTTACTTTGGCATACTGTATTAAGTTTAAAGGGGACATACCATGCTTGTTTCTCCTTTTCACTATGCCAGACTAGGGTGCCTGTAAAGCATTTCTGCCCTCAGTACAAGTCATTTAGTTCCTTCATTTCCCCACAATAGCGTTCTCAACATCCTCATTTTAGGCCATTCTGAAGATCTCGTTGAAACGCTCCATTTCCAGAATGACCTCCAGTAACCTCGCAACGTCACAGCCCTTTGTGCTCTGATTGGTCAGTTCTATCAGAGGGGCGGAGGGGGTAGAGCCAGGGGGCGGTTTTTGCAGCATGGCAGTATTTACAAAATCACCACAATGAATGGAGCAGACCGAGCGAGTTTGCTGTTTGCCAAAACTTCACCGTAAGGCATTGATAGCACTAATAAAACGGCAGAGTGTAGGATACGTCCTTTTGTATTGGACCCCGAGTCAGACCCGGACAGTTCTGCAGCTCAGGAGGAAGAAAATCCACCTGGACACAGATCATCTCAGGACGCTTCAGTGTGGTGAGTCAAACCAGTACTGTAACATGTATAGTTTATACGTGGAAATATAGGCAGACTTCACCAATAAACTATTTCTATAACAGGGCTCCATCCTGGTCCTTCACTTTTCTCTGTCTGTTTTATCCATCATGCTGAAAGTGTAGTCTAAAGATCGCTTCTACCGTCAGTTCGTCACTATGTTAGCACTCAGTCAAGTTAGCCAGAGTTAGTAGAGAGCTTTATTTATACTCGGCTCTTGGTGGGTGTATCCCTCAGTGGCGGTTGTGTGACTAACTGACTTCGCAGAGGAGGAGCTGCTTTATCAGATTACTCCAATAAAAAGAGAGGATCCTCGTGTTGTCATGAAGGTCAAAATCTCAAAGCCAAATGTCAATGACCTATTTTCAGAGGCATCAAATCTCGTTCTAGGATATCAGAAAAAATACAATATCTCATTTTTTGAAAATTCAGGGTGAAAGGTCTTGTTTTCAACTTTATTATTTCGTATGTAAGTATTAAATCATGGATCAGCATGATATGTCCCCTTTAAGTCAGGGGTCATCATCTTCACTTGTCCAGGGAGGGACAGATACTCTTATGAAATCAATAAAATGAATGTTGTACTGTAAGTAATATAGTTTTATGTCCTGGCAGCTCTAGTCTCAAGTTACTGGGCCTTGTGTATCAACTTAGTTTGAAGATGAAAAATCATTTTGGCAGGAATAGAAAAGGAAAAAGTTGACTGTCATGAAGGGATTCCAACTTCATGCGAGCCTTCAAAAGGAAACGGTCCCGAGAAATAGAACTCAATATGAGCTGTCTGATACCTACTTTCTAAATCTTCTCTTTCGTAGTTTGTGTGAGTGGTGAAGCTGGTTTTTCCGTGGTCAACTAATGCCTCCTCATCTAGTCCCTGAAATGACAGCAGAGAGAAGGATAGACAGAGAGCAGGGGAAAAAGAGAAACACAAATAATTATGAGGGCCATATACAATAAGTTATTCACACTTTTATTAAACTTTGTAAAGAATCAGAGTGTAGGTTTGTAATAGCAATTCATAACCTGAGTCTGTTGTTGCAATACCAGTGTTGGATTTCTTAGACTTGGGAATATTTTGAGACTTGCTTTTACAGCTCACTCACTCCCTGGCATGGCATGATATTGGATCAGTTGGTGAGGCAAAGTTAGGTGATTAATGTGTTTTTTTTTAATTACTGACAATACCAGCACAATTTCTCACAACTGAAACATTGCAGGCAACAAAAACAGCTCATATCAAGATCTGGACAAAAATATGAATAAGCATGCTTAATGAGAAGTAGAAATTAATATTTGATCATGTTGGAGATGTATCACAAAAGAAACACACGCTGACAGAAGACATTAAATCATTTATCCAGCTAATGAACAACTAATTAATTTGTTTTTTTACCTTCTACAGCAGGTTATAACTGGAATATTATAAGCACTTATCTGTGTGCCAATATCCACTCTCTAATGAGTCTGCATTAAAAAATATTAACCGTTATGGGCTCTGTGATAAACGTTGTGTATAACAGCAGCACCTGAAGGTTAGCAGTGTTCATCTAAATGAAGGATATGACCAGAGAGAAAATAAGTGACCTTATATGGAGAGAAAGAAGGATGGAATCATAGGAGACACAGCTGTCAGGATACATTTCAGCCTACAGACATGTTATGACCGTGCTTTATCACAGGAACGCCTTTAAAAGTAACCACAGAACTCAGACACAGCAGTTATTCTTGTGAGGTAATTTATTCCACAGTTCAAGCCCCAAAGTCTGGTTAATGCCTTTCCGTTGACTCTGCTCAGACTCTACATCACAGTTGCTGTTGCCGTCATTATGTCAATACTCCAGCAAAACATAAGAGGGCGTAAATGATCTGGGTGACCCTCTAGCTATGTTTCTACTCGCTTTATACAGAGGTTTTGAGCAGGTATATCCTTCTGCCTTGCATCAATGCACGCAACAATGGCAGCATCCACTGAAAAGCCACAGGAGAATGATAAAATGTCTTTTTTTTTTAAATGACATTTTCCCGTTGGCATACAATCATCTAGCAAAGCACTCGGAGAGTGCAGACCTCCGCCAAGCATATTGTGATTGTCAAACAACACTTAAGTCCTACTTTAATGTTATACTCCCTTTCAGCAGACTGTCTGCTACAATGTGGTGTTAGTTGCAGGTTTAGTATCCAGAATATAGCCAGGATCTGGATCATACTTTTACATCATTCAGAAATTATTGTGACCTTGTCTTGTGTTGTTTTGCAAAGCAATCCGACCATTTCTATGGAGTATACACACATATAATGAAAACGGCCCATCTCCCAATGAAAAAGAATCCTTTAAAAAAAAAACCTGGATCCAGACGGTGATCCAGATCACCTCCAAAATTTAATCACTTCTTCCTTATCCCATTTTGAATATTTCCTGAAAATTTCACCAAGATCTGTTTGTTACTTCTTGAGTTATGTTGTTCAGACAAACACACAAACTCTCCCCAAAACATAACCTTCTTGATGGAGGTAATTATACTGTAAAACTATTTTCTGTATGTAAGAAGAGTTAAGAGTTCAGCAGCCAAAATGTAGCTGAGAGGTCCCAGTGCCTTCTCTGTGACTCCATCTGTTTGTTTTATAATTTGTGGTACAATTCAACAATCACTCCAAGCAAAGAAGACAAATTTTGCTGATGCCTCTTTGATGTGTTTATTATACTAATTACTTTTCTGCACTTCTTAATATGATGAATTCAAGCATTTAGAAAGAGGAAACGAGCATCTTACGTGTGTTCACATTACATTTAATTGAACCGTCCCGTACAACGTTAGCCAAATCTTTGACCTGAGTTCAGCTGCAATTATAACTTACTAACAAAGCCCACCTCTAAAACTTAGTCCATTTTCAATCTTCAAAAGACAAAAGCAGAGATCAAACCCTGCACCTATTTAACCCACATCCAAGTTAGTCCAATTATTAACTAGCCCTGTTATTAGTAACCCCCTGACTCCTGCCTTTACGTGCCACAACATTTAAGGCAGCCACAGAGACGCTCTCCAATTACAGCGGCATGGCGGCCAAAAACAGAACCAAATGTGCTGAGGGAAGTCCCTGCGGGTCTACATCAAGGAATCAGCAACTGACACCAACACTAACCCAGGCTGATGGCTTAAAAATAATGAGAGGACCAGAAACCTTTGGCTACTTGTTGTGTTATCTCACCCCAAACCTCCATCAATACCACCAGCATCAAGCCAGTCCCCTCAATCAACAAATACAATAAATTAAGCTGCCGTGTTGAATCACTTCAAATGATGCCTGCATGATACACTGCAGGGCAATACTTGTGTTAATATGAGGCATTACGAAACGGAAGGAGCTTAATTTAGACACACATTGATACACGGGTGTAAAAATATCACAGGCTGGCTGCAAGCTAATGCTGCCTCCAACTACAAGACTGATGGCAGACCTTAAGACAAATAGATACCAGGTCTTTGAAGCTAAGTGGCACGGATACAATCCCACTGCATCTTGTAGTCCAACAGTTTTGACGGTTCATGGTTGAATAACAGGCTGAAGAAGAGAGCTTATGAAAAAAAAAACTCTGCATATCTCAGGTGAGTCTCAACAGATCAAAGACCAACACTTCTGGAACATACTTGCTTACATAGGCCCTACACTTATTGCTCCTTAACACTTTGATACAACAAAAGCTTCAACTGGAGGATGAGAATACATGATACATTGATGATACCAGGGTCAATAACTCTCAAGTTTCATTCTGATGGGAAAGCACGCACGTCTATTCCCTGAGCTTCCTGTTTTATCACTGCTTTATGACTTCAAATACGTCATCACTGACTTTCAGATTCCCTTACAGATATTAAAACAATCCATCTCCAATAAAGAGCCCCACCTTCTCTGAAAGATGCCAGCTGTGGTTATGTTTGTGTGTTCACTTGTTAGCCTGAGAGTGTGAGTGTGTGTTTGTGGGTGTGTGTGCTTGTATGAGTCTCAGTTGCCCGTGGATTTGCATGATAATGAGCCATGTTGCTCTCTGACAGTTCCTTGATGAGGAGCGGTAATAATTCAGCTGCAGTGAGGGAGAAGAGGAGAACGAAATTAATCTATGTCTAGTAGCTGGAGTCACAGCACATGAAGGGTGAAGAGAACTGAACTGATTTCCTGGGGTTGGGAGTAATATAAACACAGTGAATGGTATCTAAGGCTATTTTCCAAAATGCTACTGAGTGATTCAATAATTAGGGCTATATTTCAGATATACAAAAATGTGAAAAAAATATGTGCGTTTTTGAGTGTTTTATATTTATTCTAATTTGTCAACTGTGTTATGGACAAAAGTTGTGACTATTTTTCAACATAAATCCATATTACAGCTAATTTAGAATAATATAACATTTCTATGTCAGACTACGCTCCCTAGAAATGTCTCTCATCATTCATATCACAGTTCAGCGAAAATTTAAAATAAATATGGCACAAAAATCACCTGTAACATGGTTGACAGAACAAACCTGTCTCTACAACTTACATTTTGTGATGGGTAACACGATTGTCATTTTCTCCAATTTTTGGCTCTTGTGCTAACTGCAGTAACCTTGCAGAGCAGACGGACCTGCCTGATTCAGTTTCTGAACTCCTGCAGGTCCATCTTGCCAGGCTCCAATGACCAACGATTTCACTCGGCTAAATTCTAACCGGCCCAATCAGGGAGGGGAGGCGGGAGCTGTGGGAGCAGACGTGACATCAGCAGACTTTTATACTTGTCAGCGTTCCTTTGATTCTTAAGTTAAATTTATAAAAACGGAAACTGTCGACTAACACCTTTTTCACAGCTGTTTCTCGTGATTCAGTAGTTGTTCATCTATTGTTTCTTAGAAGCTTCGGCTCACATAAGCTACGTCATACCGTGGCTTGATGTGGATTGGTCCGTGGTGAGTGTGTTAATCAGAACGGTCGTCCAATCACCAGCTGCAGATTTTTTTTAAAGTCTCGCCTCTGAGAACAAATCGGAAGAGCTGCTACCCAGATGGACTTGTGAAATAATTCCGTGGCGGATATATGAAACTGTCCGTCTGGCGTGTCAGGTTATAACTGCAGACCTTAATCACCTCATATTTCTGTGCATTTTCTTCACCGTTTGGTCTTTTTAACATTTATAGTAAGAACAACAGGAAATGTTGGTAACACAGTTGACAAACAATTAAAGTGCACCATGTACAGACAATCAAAAGGGTGTGACTTTAATTGATTTAATTTAATTGATTTCATGTGACTTTGGAACAAACCATTGCTGATTTATATGCCTTTTTTCAATTGGTAACATGGTTGACACTGATTTCTCTGACACACACAAACTTAATTATTTTCATTCATTCATTCATTAATTTTCCAAACTGCTTATTCTGTTTAAAGTTGCAGCTGTCTCGAGCCTATCCCAGCTGTCATTGGGTGAGAGACGAGGTTCGCCTTGGACTGATCGCCAGTCAATCACAGGGCTGACACAGACAGACAACCTTTCACGCACACACTCGCACCTACCAACAATTTAGAGTCTTTGGTCTATGGGAAGAAACCGGAGTACTCAGAGAGAACCCAGTCATGCACGGGGAACATGCAAACTCCACTTGGAAAGGCCCACCAGCCAAGCGGGGAATCGAATCGGATACCCTCTTGCTGTGAGGCAAATAATACCGAATATAATATTCACAAACATGTATTCTAGTGTTAATTTTAAAGAGCAAACTTGACATTAAGAAATCAGACAGCCCAAAAACTGCACATTCCAAAAAATGATTTGCAGTTTAAGCTAAATAAATCATGGAACCTTTTCACTTTCTGTATTTAATAGAAGTGAAATATCAACCAAATGCCCCACGGTACAACTGGTCATTGCTTGGAATTAATACTTAGTAATATTGATAGTACATCCCATGGACATCAAATGTACCTCTAATTACAGAATCACTCTTCTATCTTTAACTGAATTGTTCCTGTATCTCTACCTACTCATGTATATAAAATGCTCCATCCGGCAATCTGTTTGCATATTCATGACTGAAATGTAAACATGTAATATGTTGTGTAAATTCATAATAAATTAAAGGCAAAACATCCATCAGCTGTACTTTTGATTTTCAAAACTGAAAATCAGCATAGTATACTCAAGCTAGACCCAAAAGAACAGTAACACTAAATACTACTACATTCAAAAGCAGTATGCAGCACATGCTACATTTTAAATATATGCGTAGCAGGCAGTAGGTGGTTAGGAAAAAGGTTTTAGAGTTCAATATCTGCACTTAATTCAGGACATAAAACCTACATCTGCACTTATTTGTTTGGACTGCTGTTGTTAGACCAGTTGCTTTTAGTTCAAATCTGTGTAATTCAAAATGACTGTGGGTTTAACTTGGTTTTAATGATTAAATCAAATTGTATAATGGGATTCTGTTAAAGCAACAGGATCTCTGGCTCTAAATTCACTGACAGAGAGAGTTTTAAACATGCTCTGCTTCCAATTTCCTACTCTGCAGGAATCACATGAAGCTCTGTTTACAAGCGCAGCACACAAAGCTCGCTTAAACTCTCCCCGCTCCATGGGTATCGACTTATTTGTAATCTTCTTAAAATACCACGTCTGCAAAATCTGACAATAAAAACACTTGTTTACCTACGAACATCAATTGACACGCTGTCATCGCCCTTGTACAGCGCACGTGTAGAAGCCTGTCGTGCCCTCAAATTGCCTGGGTCACATTAAGAACACATGATGCAATTTGTCACACAGCCTCCTCCAAAATAAACCAGTACACTTTCACACCAGCAGCCTGTCGGCCTGGGGAGGTGATTGGCTATTATGTCCACAAAGCACAGCTGCGGTTGGGGGACAGGAGCAGCGCCACTGGAGAGGGCTTGGAAGAAGCAAAATGTCAGCTGGAAAGCTAACAGTCAGTGACACCAATAGAGGACTGTTGATGGAAGGCAGATGTGTCTCTGGCTGGATATATACAGGAAGGAGAGCTAGAAGAGCCTACAGGGGTCCAGCTTTGTTTTCTGTCCTATGGCAACAGAAAAGCAGACAGTTTTTTTATGTTATGGACACAATTAGACCTGTCACGATAATCAATAAATCAATTAACCAAACGATAAATAAAAACGTCCTCGGTAAGTTTGCCAGCCTCGATAAACTGACACGTGCATGCATGTTTGTTTTCCTCCTCTCTTTCGACCAAAGAGGCCGAGTGTGAAGACGGCTCCCTACGTCTATCTTTACTAACGTCTGGGTGCATAGTTTCTGTAGCGGATTTATAGCGGAGTGAGCATCTGTCAAAAATGCGATCTTTGGGGTGAAGACGGGGCTGCTCGCGCGTACACACGGAGAGAGCTGAAGCGAGCGTCCTGAGGGGTAAGGAGGAAACACACGCTTATATGAGTGACCGCACGAAAGATACGGTTCTTAAGCCGCCTGCCACAGTCCCAGTGTGGGAATATTTTGGTTTTTATCAGAATGAACAAAGTGTGAGCTCTTGAACACCAACAAGCTGATATGTCCCATTTGTTTGAAAATAGTGGCGACGAAGAAGAAGAAGGGGAGGTGCAGTGGAGTCTTGTTCTCCGCTCTTACTGAGGCTTTTGTCTGCAAAGTAAATAGAAATAGATGCGCCAAATGATGGGCGCTCAAAGACAGCTACATTGCCAAAGAAATGCAGCCCTTCAGTACGGTTGAAAGTCAGAAATGTTAAAAATGTTTGACAGACAGTACGGATTGACTGGGAAAAAGTACATGTTGCAAACAATTCAGGAACTGTATAAACTCCCTTTTATTTAGGCTATAGTTTTTATTGTTGTTGTTTTTTTTTGGAGTTTCATTTTTTCTTTAGAGACAGGGTTTATGTTTTATTGTTTTTGATAAGTATTAATTATTTTCATTGACATGTATTTTTCTAAAAGAGAGTCCATTTCATTTTCATTGTATTTTTTTTCTCTTTCTTGTTTGTTAAATTTATTATATTTTTTGTTTAATTTATTTTATTTTAAAGATCCTGACCTTTTAATTCGGTTAAATACTCTTTAGAAATTAAAGTTTCTTGCTTTTGATATGGTGTGCTCACTTTATTATCCGATTTATCATAATTACATCAATGAAAAAATGGAAAAAAAATCAAAACAGTATTGACAATAATATCGTTTATCAGCAACAATATTTTGGAAAATTATTGTCTAGCAAAATTTGTTATCGTGACAGGCCTTGACACAATGATAATTCTTTTCTAGTTGATTTAAATTTTTGAAAAAAAAAAGTCAGGTTGTAATTCAGATACAAAGATAAATAGACAATAACTTCTGGTGTAACTACAGTATGAGTCACTAGGAGCGTCTAAGAACTTGTAAGTTAGAACCCAGTCCAAGACGTGTGTGCTGCCGCATGACAGAAACATTACTCATGGGATTCAAACATTCCTCTTCCCATACCACTGAGGAAATAGATGTCCAGCATGGTGGGGAACTGACATCAGAGCCCCTTTGATGTCACATGGGAACATAGCACCACTTGGAGTGAGACAAACTGACAGCATTCGTGGAGTATGACACAGGATGAGCTCTGCCTGGCTTTTCTCAGTACACTTCAGCGAGGACAAAAGCAGAGAGTGGGATCCAAATAACAATCAGAGAGGCGACGTGCCAAACACAAGCCCAATCACACCACAAAAAGTGTCACTCTTGTCCTCATTATTTCTCATGTTTATGTTCCGTAGCTCTAACCCTGATCCTCTTGTCTTCTTATGTGGTTGTCTTGAAGAAATGCACCCCCCCTCCAAAAAAAACCCCAAAAAACCTCAACATTTTCGCTTTCACTTATTTAATTTGTACAGAAACTAAGCTTTATCCAAAATGTCACAACCATGAAGGTGATGGAAAAATGTCGCAATCGTTCAGTTTTGTTGTTGAGGTAGATGTGAGAAACAGTAGATGCTTTTCTGCCTCTAGTTGTTAAAAAAAGCTTTTAAGGGTGCCCATTGGGGAAAAAAAGCTTTCACAATAATTTCTAAAGCTGCTATTGAAGGAGGACATTATGCGACAAGGAACACATCACAAACATCCAAATTAGAAAACTCAGAGTGTCCCACTATCTGCTTCACTTTTCCTACCCATAAGGGATAACAGGCTGCTGAACACTCACGGTCAGTGTGTCTACATGTAAGGATTTCTAACACCCTTTACAACAGCTTAGACAGCTGAGCTCAAAGTGTGAGGTTGAATGCAAAGGTGGGGATTTATGGTTCACATGAACTTTGGGAGTAAACATGAGGCTTAGCATGTACACAAGGATTTTCCAAGTATAACAGAGGAGGGGATGCAATGTTTCTATAAAATTAAATTTCTGATCACTATGTGCTAAAGCTAAAGCTCTAGTGGTGTCAGAATTCACACACTACTTTGACATGCTGAGTAGTTTTGACAGGCAGAAACATGACAACACTGCTGTCATTCTAACCTGTTGTGTGGTAAATGCTGATGGTGAACAAAAAAATGACGGTTTTGTTGCCTACTTGATTAGAAACACTTCCAATATGGCTGGAAATCTGTAGCGCCATCACCTGGTTCTGGTGATTTCACTGTCTGGAAGCAGGATAGCCCAGCACGTAACATCATCATCTGTGCAGTCCAACGTCACACACATACCTCACGTATTTAAAGGGACGGTGGGTATCGCCACTCCCCAGTCTCACCTTGTTTCCTCCTCTAGCCCAAGCGACAAGCTTTGGTCTAAAAATATAAGGCAGGCACCCTGTAGCTAATAGTGAGGAGGCTCTAAGCCCGCCTCTTGAGTGACAGCAGATTTTAGCACTTCCACGTTGTCTCATATTCCTAGACCAGAGGCTGCCGCTGGCTCAAGACTTATTATTGAGTTAATCATATATTATTTCACACCAGTAGGGGCGTATAGTGGGACAGCCCCAGAAGAAGTGGAAACGAACTGCTAGAGGATTTCCACACTTTCTCCAGCATTGGCCACAACTTGGTTCAAAGTATTTCGTTAAGATCTACAGATATTCAACCAATTCTCCTCTGAAATGGTTGTTTTAGCTTCGTTCTCCCATTTATCTTTGATGTAGTGTGTGGAATAGTTATAATATAATTGTAAATATGTTCTGGCAATTAGTTTTCTGTTAAGTTTTGATTTATATGCATCACTAATGATGCTGTATTGACTGTAAATGTCTATATATACAGTCAATGTTGCGGGTATAGACTTACGTCACCTTAACTACACTCAAACAATGTTTTCTGCACCAAAGTAGTTCATGACCTCTGTGAAAAACAGGTAAAGGTGTTGAAAGCAAATTGGATGAAGTGCTCTCACTACAGACTTTGGACCTTGAGGGCAACAGGTCATAACTACACTAAGGAGCAGAGTACTTCAAGCCACTCATCGATGTGAAAGTCTTATAAACGATCATACAGCAGGAGTTGACAAATGCTCTAGATATGTGGAAGCTGGATCACCAAATATGTCATGACAACAGACAATATTTTGTGATGTGTTGATTTTTTTTTTAAGTGAAAGGACTGCAAAGACTTTTTGTTAAGAGTTGACTGCAGCAACACCTCTGGTTGACCACTGCAGAATTACTGCTGCATGTGGGCTGAAATGAGCATTGTGACAAACAACTTAGCCCATGTTTTAGCCTTTAGCTCATGGTTTAGCCTTTAGCTTGTGCTCTATTATGATCCTGTTAAGCTTTCTTCTGCTCTTCTTTTCTTTTTCTCTTTGCCAGTCCAGCTCCTGTATCTACCATCAAAAAAAATAATCATAGAAACTGTTTTCAGCAAAGAAAAACACTTATTTCTCTACTCCCTACTAAACGTCATCAGCTGTCATAGTGTTGTTGTAGAGACTTCTACATGCTGGAAATCAATTCAGTCCTGTGTGACCCAATCTGGAAGCTGAGAAATAGCATTCAGAAAACTCGTATATTTTCGCAGTTAATCTCATTTTAAAGGGGAAATATCATGCTTGTTTCTCCTTTCCACTATGCCAGACTAGGATGCCTGTAAAGCATTTCTGCCCTCAGTACAAGTCATTTAGTTCCTTCATTGCCCCACAATAGTGTTCTCAATATCCTCAGTTTAGGCCATTCTGAAGATCTCGTTGAAACGCTCCATTTCCAGAATGACCTCCAGTAACCTCGCAACGTCACAGCCCTTTGTGCTCTGATTGGTCAGTTCTATCAGAGGGGCGGAGGGGGTAGAGCCAGGGGGCGGTTTTTGCAGCATGGCAGTATTTACAAAATCGCCATATTGGATGGGGCAGACCAAGCGAGTTTGCTGTTTGCCAAAACTTCACCGTAAGGCATTGATAGCACTAATAAGATGGCAGAGTGTATGATACGTCCTTTTGTGTTGGACCCCGAGTCAGACCCGGACGGTTCTGCAGCTCAGGAGGAAGAAAATCCACCTCGACACAGATCATCTCAGGACGCTTCAGTGTGGTGAGTCAAACCGGTACTGTAACATGTATAGTTTATACGTGGAAATATAGGCAGACTTCACCAATAAACTATTTCTATAACAGGGCTCCATCCTGCTCCTTCACTTTTCTCTGTCTGATTTATCCATTATGCTGAAAGTGTAGTCGAAAGATCGCCTCTACCGTCAGTTCGTCACTATGTTATTACCGCAGCATTATTGTTGTCCAGGTTCACAGTGCATGTCAGAACAAGCATGCAAATATCACAGTCTCACAAGTATTACGACGCCTGCTAAAATTACAGTGTTTTAACTGCTAATTCACCATGTAAAGCCGAGCTGCTAAGCAGAGCAGAGTCCCTGCATCCAGCACTCAGTCAAGTTAGCCAGAGCTAGTAGGGAGCTTTATTTATACTCAGCTCTTGGTGGGTGTATCCCTCGGTGGCGGTTGTGTGACTAACTGACATCACAGAGGAGGAGCTGCTTTATCAGATTACTCCAATAAAAAGAAAGGATCCTCGTGTCGTCATGAAAGTCGAAATCTCGAAGCCAAATGTCAATGACCTATTTTCAGAGGCATCAAATCTCGTTCTAGGACATCAGAAAAAAATACAATATCTAATTTTTTGAAAATCTAGGGGGTGAAAGGTCTTGTTTTCAAAGTTATTATTTTATATGTAAGTATTAAATCACGGATCAGCATGATATGTCCTTTTTAAAACGTGGATTACGATCAGGCATACATCTAGAAGTGAGCTTTTTCAAGATCACATAGAAAGTCCTCACATTCCTTTTAAACATACAGTACACTGGAAATGATTGCATTTAATTTTTTTTTTTTTGCTGAGAAAGAAAATAGTTTTGGAGTTTGAAAAAAAATGCTAGGACAGGCTGAGAACTGCAAATTAAAAGCTGACTACTAAAGTATTTTTTAATAGTTGGATAAAAAAAAGTAGCTTGACACTGAATGATGTAAGGTAAGGCAGCTAAGCTCTGTTTCTTGCTTTGTTTTGTTTTGTTTTTGAACAAGTGAGGAGTGTCGGTTCAGTCAGTTATATACTTCTGAGAAGGGCTGTCAGGATAGACAGGGCTCCTCTTGTGGGTCATCACTAACTGGAAGTGTGTGCATCTGCAGAAATGTAGTGGTGTTTGCAAGAAAGAACCAGCAAAGCTACATCCCTTCTAAATCTACGGGTTCATTTGAGGTCTTGAGCTTAAAGGGGTACACCACCCAAGTGAATGCTCAATTTGTGGTGGTTGGTTGTGTTTGGTACACTCACCGAGTTTATAGTACAGTGAATGTAACCCCAGCTGATGTAAATGTATGTCTAAAAAGTTCTGAAATTTAATATACCGGTTTATGTTTTCATGCCATGGTATATAGAAATGTGGGGGCACGGAAAGTCAGAAAAGCCACACGTACTGTGCTTGACAAAACCATTACCATGACTAAAACCCACAGTTATTACTCAACAAGACAACAGAGCCCTTTACCACAATAACAACCACGTTTACCTCCCTTCTGTTCTGTTCGTGTGGGATGATTTAACCCAACAGCAGCCAAACACCTCTTCAGCCAACAAGACAGTGAATGAAACAACCAGCGATCCACCAAGCCAACAGGCCCAGTTCCCTCTAATCCCAGTCCTTTTGCCAGCCTTTGCTTTACTGGGACCCAGTCCAGTCAACAAAGACTGACGTAAGAAATGTGTTACATGGTGAGAGACCTGTCCCTCGAGATTACTGAAGAATTCTCACTGCCAACGCACAATTAAATACTAAGGATGGGAATATTGACATCGATTTACTGCCAATTACTGTTAAATTATGTTACCAATTTATTCTGCTTTCAGACTAAACACCAGGGATGGACATCTGAGGGGTTACAGGAGGCTGCTGACCACATAATGATCAGTGGACGAAAGTGAAAACATTTAACAGTGCTTACCAGCAGCTTTCATTCAAACCTCAAAACACATATGAATTCATTGTGGAGCAATATCTTGATGATCATTCAGATATTTACTTGCCTGGTGCATCAGCACATTCAAACAGGGCTCAACTTAGAAGCCTTTGAGAAGCTTGTGTCTTTTAATCTTATAGTATACACAGCTGGAAACAGATTCTGCTTGCTATGAGTGTTAAAATACAATATAAATGCTTTGAAACAGCTACAACTCTGAAGACAAAGCTTTACACAAAAAAAACAGATCCCATCAAGCTCATAGCTGCCAATCTGGTGAGGTAATTTTGCATTTTGATTGAAAATTCACATTTTATTTGTCTTTCCTCTGACTCAGTGATCATCCCTGTTGACAGCATGCACCTTGTTTGATTTCAGCTACCTTGGCACACTGACATCTCCCTCCCTCTTTCTCTCTCCTTCTCTCTTCTCCTCCTTCCTGTTCCCCTTGTCCCACTCCTCCAAGCAGCCATAACTGTGTCTGCCTCCTTCCCGCTCCTCGAGGCGATCAAAAGAGTGGCAAAGGAAACGTTTCCATTTCAAGAGGCATGTCCGATGAGGTAACGGCTTCTCACCCCCCTGTCTCTCACATTACCTCCCACCCCGGCACATCCTAACACCTAACGCCTTTTTCCTTCTGGCCAAACGCGCTGACCAACCACCTGCCC
Organism: Halichoeres trimaculatus; assembly: GCF_033239565.1. NCBI lineage: Eukaryota > Metazoa > Chordata > Actinopteri > Labriformes > Labridae > Halichoeres > Halichoeres trimaculatus. The sequence goes on from NW_027437192.1 coordinate 11,881,037, forward strand.
CATTCATTAGCACAGATCACCACTCTGCTGTACCGCTGGAGAACAAAGGAGGACAAACCGCTATAAAATCCGACACACACAAACATCTCTGCACAAATGGAGCCACTTGATACTTGATGAGGTGCAGACACGACAGTCCGATAAACATAAAAGCCACACAGGACCAGACGTACCGTAAGCACATGCTCCCCTTCACTCTGATCCTCCATTTAGACTAAAACATCAAAGCTAAGCAGCAGCGACGTCAGCCAGTTCCCTCTTTTTGCTGGTTATCTCTGCTGGAGAAGGTGTGTGTGAGCTAAGCACCAACAGAGACACTGTCGCACTTGTATGTTCCCTCATCCTCCGCTCATCTCTTTATACCGAGAAAAGGAGGGAGGGAGAGGGAGAGCTGCTTCAAAACGCACACTGCTCTGCTTTACCCTGTCAGCCCGCTCTTTGCTCAGCAGCCAATCCCACCATGCCACCATGAATATTTCATTCGACCAGCCAAGTGCCTAAAAACACACACACACACGCACGCGCACACAACCCCATGAAGGAAATACACACACATTTGGAGGACATTCAAAAGCTCACCCGCTGAGGTATTCAGGTCACAAATGAAGACCCACCCCCAACACAGATAAATAGAAACAAGCACACGTGTACGCTTGGCATTCCTCAGAGGGTGCAATGAATTGAAAACGCACAGACAGTCGTGTGTTCATTACTAGACCCCCAACGCCTGTGCGCCTTTTGACTTTGACATATCCTGATCACTGCATGAAGGTCAGACACGTCTTTCAACGACCTGCAATTTTACTGAGAACTGCGGGTCATTTGTTTCCTGTCCATAAAAAGAAATGTTACATGAGGAGGGCAAAAAGAATGTTCCTGAGCTGAAGCAGTAAATAAAGTGAATAACAAGGTAGCACTGGGTATCTTGGTACAGTCCAGATATACTCTGTTGACATGACATTCATAACTAGTCAGCTCCAGGCAGACTGACCACAGAACCATAAAGATGAAGGTGAAACCAAATTTAAGATTAAGACACTTAGTGAAAAAGGGGAGCACGATTGAAAATAGAAAGAGTGACATCTAAAGGTAGAAACCAGGCATCAGAGACTTGACTGTGTTTCTGTAGACAGGAGCATGTGCAGAGTGAAGACTGGACAAAAATGTTGACCAAATGCATTTGAGTTGTGTCAGCAGTAATGCAAACCTTTTGCTGTCCAAGAATTCTGGAAACAAAATTAAAAGTAGTAGTGTTATTTTGATCATTCTTTCACTCCATTCATACAAACATTACATTCACGGCAGAATTCGGCAGACTAGCTGCACCGTAAAATGATCAGAGTCATATGATCCAGTTTGCCTGGGGTGCTTTGTAAAAAGGCAGCACAATAAATAGACTAGTCTGAAAAACCACACTACAAATGTGTCCAAAAAAATCTCAAAGGGTTTTTCAGTATCTATCGATCAGGTGATTATTACAGCCCGAGGTCCTCTTGGAACCCTATGGATAACTACTCTTCTTTTCCTGACACTTCAAACACTCTTTCGAGGGTCTAAAGGGGCCTTATAACGCAAAACTTCGCACAAAATTCAGTTGTGATGAAAAATGTGTGAATCCAGTGTTTTCCTGTGGATACATGCTCTATTGCAACCCCCCAACACAGAGACAGAAAACTAAACCCGGCCACCCATCTTCAAATTTAGAATGCGTATACTAGACACACTAGTGATGACAAGGTGGGATGTTCTATACCACTTTTTTTTAGACTTATACCAGTACAAGTACTCACCAATACCAAGTACAGATACTGCTAGTACACCGAAACCGATACCAGTACTTGCCCATCCCTAATGGAAAGTCATCAGAAGATTTTTCGTAACCCATCGGGTGTGGCCAGGAATGACAGCCACAACACACACACAGCCTGAATGCATCTATATGCTTTTTCACCTTAAAGTGATACTCCGGGATGGAACAAGTTGGGTTCTATCACAAGGTTCAGGGCAGAAATTACCCCTACAGCAGTGTTTTTGTGCAGCAGAAGCCCAGGGTGCACACACCAAACACCCCCTCCCTGCTCCTCTGCCAGTTTCCTCTGCACTCAGACAGGGCCATATTTTACATGACCAAAAACACAAATAAACGGACTCCCACCGAAAAAGTCTGATATCGGTCTGCATTCACGCTTTATTTAGAGAATTTTCAGTGCGTTACTTTCACACAAAAACACTGCCAAATAAGGCTCTAGTTCTCATCGTGTCGTAAAACGGTGCTACCTCCGCTGCAGAGCCACAGCTGGCTACGAGGCGCTCGCCGCTCGCCGCTCGCCGCTTAGCGTATTAGTCCGCGCGCGGCGTGCCAGATATAAACAAACGCAGGTAGTCTGCCAGGACGAAGAGACACAATGAGAACTAGAGCCTTATTTAGCGGTGTTTTTGTGTGAAAGTAACACGCTGAAAATTCTCTAAATAAAGCGTAAATGCAGACAGATATCAGACTTTTTTGGTGGGAGTCCGTTTATTTGTGTTTTTGGTCAAGTAAAATATGGCCCTGTCTGAGTGCAGAGGAAACCGGCAGAGGAGCAGGGAGGGGGTCTTTGGTGCGAGCGCTCTGGGCTTCTGCTGCACAAAAACACTGCTGTAGGGGTAATTTCTGCCCTAAACCTTGTGATAGGACCCAACTTGTTCCATCCTGGAGTATCACTTTAAATAACAGTTTTCCCCACCCCATTTCCCATGAACAGTTGTGAAGGGCATGACGACTACTAAAATGTGCGTTAGTTTTGAGGCAAACAAAAGGAAAGCAGACCTCTTTTTCACACTACTTTGTATGTTCAAGACAACTTTTTATCAGATACAAAGAGAATTTATCAACACAATTACGTAGCACTATTGTTTGAAACATGACAACAAGCATACTTTGTAAATCAGTTTGTACCATAGTTTAGTACAAGGGTAGTGTTACTCACATCCCAGTGCTCTAAGACATCTCTATGAGTAACATTGGTGAATCCTGGTTATGTCCTACCAATGCTCATCTACCAACTCCAACCTTATCATGCAGAGCAAACGTAACCTGGCTTTTCTTCTTACTGATTGACTTTCATGTTTGAACAGACCACTGCAGAATAACTGCTGCATGTGGTTTGGAATGCACATTATTATAAACAGCGTAATCCGTGTTTTCTGTGCTCTATAACTTTCTTGTTTGGCTTTGTTTTGCTAATCTGTCCCTTTTCTTTTTGACAGTCTAGCTCCAGTGTCTGCCACTGCTACAAAATATATCCAAGAACTCATTCCAGCAGAGAAAACACAGATCCCTCTTCTACAATGTACACAATTTGTACAATTTCACTTAGCAGACGCTTTTATCCAAAGCAACGTACAATATTGAGCAGTTGAGGGTATGGTACCTTCTCAAGGGCACCTCGACAGTGCTCAGGGAAATATGCCAATGTCCCTCCAGCTATCAGCCCAAATCACAATCTCAGTCTGCCAGGACTTGAACCAGCAACCTACCAGTTACAAACCAAAGTTCCTATGGGCTGAGCTACTGCGGCTTTGGTTAACTTTGTCAGCTGGCATATTGCTGTCATAGGGATTTCTAGGTGCTGGTAATCAATCCAGTCCTGAACGACCCAACCATGGATACTGGAAAAAGTACTGACAAAAAACCAGTTTGTCCTAATAATCTCATTTTAAATAACTTTAAATGTAAATTATCAGGCATAAATATCTAAAAGTGAGACTTTTTTAGGATCACTTAGAAAGGGACTTTAAACAAAAGAAAGAGGCTTGGGGAACTTAGTCTAGAATCCATTATCCATCCCAGTTAATACCAGAAAGACCTCACATAAAACCAAGCTCAGTGCATGCGACTATTAGGACTAAGAGCACGCTAAGAAGCATAGAGGAGATGATTGGTTTTATACGTTTTTCTTTAATTGGATGACCTTTAAAGTCCTCTATGTATGCTTAGTGAATAAGACATAATCCAATTTAGACAGCTTCAATCTCAAATCCTTTGATTTTCTCTCTGTCATCGCACAATAACAGACACACCTCAGACTTTTATTGTGCACACATAAAAGTATCCAGATTTGTTTTAAGTCAGTCAGTAGGGCTGAAAGATCTAGGAGCAGTGATCTTGTGATTAGCAAAGCAGGCATATGATTGAGTGTTGCTGCTTTGGTATGCTTCCAAGGCCAAAAGACATTACTGTGTAATTCAGATGTTTCTGGCAAACTTTTTCCAGAAAACATATTAGTCTCGTAGCCTGAAAACAGTGTAATCTCCCTCATTATTTTATGAACATTTAAATACTTCAGAGAAAGTAGATTAGGTTAAATGCTCACAAAGAGGCTCTCTGTTGTGTACACCAATGAGGCTACTGCTGGGTACAGTAAGAATTAATTAACTTACACCGTATTATCATAACACTACTGCTGAAAAGTACAGAGCTCTGTTCCACAGGCAAAGAGGCTCATTCAGCATAATAAGCTATTCAAAGCAATGCCCTACACAGAGCAGGCTTCATAAAAAACTCACTAGCCCAGGCAGTAAGTGCTCAGTCAATAATAGTCCAGGTCATAGAGCCTACTCCGGCTAGACTTAAACCTTCTCTTGCTAATTAAACAGCAGGACGCACAAATCCTGGATCTCCTGGCAAGCAGGCAAACACCTGAAATAAAATCAATCAAAGCTTACACTGTAGTGCCAAGTGAGCACTGTAAATACACTCTTCTATCAGACAGAGATGTGTGTTTATTGTCAAACTGCTTTAACAGTTACACAAATAAAAGGGAATCCTTTAAGAGAGACCTAGAGGTCTGTACATGAAGCTTAAGCTTGATGGATCAATTTCACACTAACACAGCACTGCATTTCCTAACCCTGTGTTTTGTTCCTGTTGTTTTCTAATACTATTTTTGTTACTGGGTGAAAAAAAAAACTGTCTTCCGGGTGCTTTTGTACCAATCAGCTGGCTTGAAATGTCCAAGTAGTAATAGATCCTGTGTGCTCAATCCTGTCACGACTCAAACACGCATCTTCCAGTCTGATTTCCCTTTCAAAGTAGTTCTTGAAAGACCTCCAAAGACAGTCTCAGTCAACCAACAAGGCTGAAAGTACAAAGACCGTCTTGTTGAAACCAGATTCTTGTGTTTTTTTTAATATACATGCAAGCTGGACGTCCAACAGCTTGTTCTTTGAGATGTGTCACGGTGTAACGTCAGTGCTTAGGGAAGAAGAGCAGCTATCCAGCAAGGGGTCAAGTTACTCAGATGCATGCACATGTCCTTGCATGCGCACTTAATTCAGCACCCACACACACACACAAACAAAGTAGTGGACAACCCAACAAAAACATTGCTGCCTCACAGTCTGCGTACATTTTAAACTTATCTCTGTAACCTGTTTCTTTTCTGGGCTTGTAACACTCCTGTGTGTCTGATGCTCGTCTGTGACTGTAAAGTTACACCCAGCAGACAGGATGTGTGTCTTCATTCTGTCAGCCACAGCTCTAATAAAACATCACATGAGGACAGTTAAGCAGAAGTAGCCTAATGTGGTGTAAAAGGATTTCTCTCCCAGTTTCTTCAGTCCATTTGCCCCCCTCCAGCTGCACACAGAAGCTTTCACAGTAAAATTAGAAGCACTTCCTGACTTGGAAATGTCACACAAGAAAGCCGGTCTATTTTGGGCGCATTTGATATGCAAATGAGCCCTTTTACTTCTGTAAGTGCACCAACAGATCTTATCAACATGATACATAAAGGGAAGGGAAGAGTGGACCTGTTGAATGTGAGGAGAAAGCTACCGCTGGAACATAACGTTTATTGATTAAAGGCTCCATGAACAGATTCTCGACCTACTTATGTTAAACTTAAAGCTCCTTAAAGTAGTTATCTGTATACTCAAGTTAACTTACACATTATAAATAACACTTATGTCAACACTTGCACACTAACGGGACATCTTTTAATTACATTACAGATAATAACGTCACTGAACCGGCCTGACTCTGCTCGCACCCGGCTAATGCATTTACGTTAGCAAGTACTGAAAACAAACATAGAGTAACGAAACTCGAGAAAAATAAGCAGAAAAACAAATTTTCTCCAAGTTTTGATTCCACGAATGCGTCTTTCAACTTTAAAAAGACTACCGAGCACAACTTGAATCCCTGCCACGTGTCAGAGAGTAGAAAGCCGGCTAACAATAGCAGCCGTATGGTGCCCCGGTGAAGCTGACTCCCAAGCATCCCTCGTACTTCCACGGCTGCTTGGCAAACAAGGGGCAACCGCGGACAAAGAGACCAAACGTTAATGGTGGGCCAGCGGTTAACTGTCATGGGCGGTTACTCACTGTTCTCAAGAGGGGCTTCATTTGTTCCAATGGTTCGTCCATTTTAACTTCCGCCAGCTTTATGCACAACGTTCAGTATTTTTCGCCGGTTAATATGATGAGGAGACCGGGCCGGGTGACACTTCTGTGAACTGGCGACTGATTGTGCTTTCCATAACGACGCTCCAAGGACACGCCTCTAGAATGATTGACAGTGATTGATTACCAATTGGCATTGAATGCCCAGTTGTCTCAGCCAATCAGGTTGGAAAACGTATGAATGGGGCGGGGGCTATTTTCGTGTCGGCTCAAAGTCCCAGCGGGCTTTTTTTTGTTGTTGTTTTGTTTTTATAACCCAGCTGGGCAGACAGGAGCATCACAACATTGAAAATGTAAGTCTGAAAAGCAAGAGCTTTGAAAAAAAATTAGCATTTTCAGTTGTTGTCTTTAAGTTTTAGGATCTGTAGACTCTGCAACAATGTTTGTTCACATGACTAAGTAAACACGTACAAAGCCTTAAAAAGAAGCCCAACTTCAAGATGATGATGATCATTATCTATTTCATGATTATTATTAACATTGATTGATATTATTATTATTATTAATTATAATAATAATAATAATAATAATAATAATAATAATAATAATAATAATGATAATGATAATGATAATAATAATAATGATAATGATAATGAAAATGATAATAATAATAATAATAATAATGATAATGATGATAATGATAATAATAATAATAAAAATAATAAGTATATATATTTTTTTGTCAGAATTAAGTGTGACTCAATAAGACTAGAACAAGGAGATTGGCATTAACTTTTAAAGCTCCTGGAATACAACAACAATCTCAAACTGGGTCATAAAATTGATTACTAATCTAAATAATAATTATAATGATCAAGATTCATGATGAAATAGGAGATAATGGTACTGTTGAAATCAATGTTAAATAGCTTGGCATTAACAGACTGTTACTTCAAAACAAATATCAGCTTTCTAAAAGCTGGATGTGAGGAGTGTTAATTGCAATTTCTGACTTCAGATAATGTAAGCAGTCTGATTTTAATGATGAAATAACTTCAGACTGACTCCTCAACCTGCTTACATATTGCTTTTACAATATGCTATAACTAGTATTGATTATTACAGATTCAGAAAAAAAATGACTGAACACTGACTGACACTTCACATTACAACCACAGTCTTGCTTTTTATCACTTGGTTTTATATTAATTCAGAAGTCCGGGTCAGGAGTGGAAACAAGCTGTCACAGTTTAAGTCAAAGTTAGAAAATCTTCCCATTACCTCTGAGCCTCTGGGAATAAATTTGGAAGGAAACCAAATTCATTTATGACGATTTAAAAGCAATTACTTTGTAATATTTATCTTTCACCAGCAGATGGCAATGCTGTATCAACTATTTTCTTTGGCTCCATGAGTGACTTGTTGGACGCAGTAGCACAAATTAACACATTTTAATTCATTTTTTAATGTTCTTCTTTTCTTCTTATTCAACCTTGGCCATCTATACAACACAAATATTGAAGTGAAATTAACATTTAATATGGAGACAATTACCTCCTCTTTTGAACTAACTCACAAAGACAGTTTCAAACAAAGGAAATCATTTTAGGCCTTGTTTTGAAAAGCAGTTAGACATATCTTTTTGGGAGACATGATGGTTTGTCTTGGTCTTTGCGTCTTTGATTACTTGGACCATAACACTTTTTGCTGGCCCCATGGAGTTTACCACAAAAAAGTTACATTTGAGACCTCTGGTAACCTACACTGTTAGAAAATCCTGACATAAACTCAAGTGAAATGCAACACAGCAGCTGCCAAGACAGAAAGTAGTCTGTTCCTTCAGTGGAGTTCATGGGTGTCTTCCTTTAAATAGAGCCCGCTCCTCACCCACCCATCAACCTCCGGCAGAATCACGCGGCAGCTCAGAAATAGAACTGCGAGGTGGGAGATCAAACTATCACCTCTTAATTGTACCCTGAGTCTTAAAGATGCTGAGAGCCCATTAGCGCACAAAGAAGAGTGCTGTGTACTGCTCCTGAAACATGCATTCGTATAATGCAGCTGGGGAGATGAGTCAGAAGTTAGACAAAAAGTGGAAGAAGCACCTCACTGCTATCCACCTGTGCTGAGACTCACATATAGACATGCAGAGGTGTGGTGATGATGAGGAAGAAAGTTTTGAGGAGAAAAGAAACAAGACAGGTGGAAAACTTGTACACAACTTTTTACATTGGTAGAATTTGCGGCCCTTGTCTGGAAATAAAAAGTGACTTCAATAAACAAAAGTTTCCGCAGATGTTGCAAAGATTAGACCTAATTCATCGAAATGTCACCTCTTGCTTCCTTAAGCAAAGTTCAAATGCATTTATTCCCATCCGATATTGATTCTTGTACCTAGACTTGAGCATCAGCTGATACTAATAGCAGCTTGGTTAAAAAACACTCCATGTTCTCCATAAAAGGTTAAAGCCACCAAATGATCATTGGCTGTCATGTTTGTACTAACTCCAGATTAAGAGTCCCTCTCTCCCCAAAGATTTAGTGGACGTTGTTTCCCTCCAGCAGTGTGGCCCTCTCATGGTGCCAGGAGAGTCAGAGGAGAGATATGAAATTCCCACAGCTGTTGAAGCGCTCCATCAAAGTGCCAATGCATTGATTTTGACCACAGATCTGTTCCACATGGCTGCCTGTGCATGCCCTACCCCAAGTCATTGCTCTAAAGACCGTGCTGGGTCTTATGGGAAACATAGTACCCCTGAATCATTTCCAAATCTGTTGAGACAGTGTGAGTGTGTGTGCATGGGGGGGGGTTAGAGGCCAGTGACCGGCATGGTGTAACCAATCGACTCAGGGATTCAGGGTTAGACTGAGGAGGTGGGGAAAGGGGGGGCTAGGCCTGTTGAGGTGCCTCCCCCTGCCCTCCAGAGGGAACACGGGGGTTTGAAATCAATGTCCTGTTAAGTGCAGCTTAGCTGCGGGATACTCTCCCCGTTATTATCCATGCACCAGTAAGTCAGGGCCTCTTCCTGCACCGTACACATCGTTTGATGGCACCGACTTGAGGCCGCTGGTTCCTCTCACCTCCACACTCTCTGCCAACACTCAACGCCCTTCCCCAAACAGTTGTGGCCCCGCTAACTTGAGACTCATCTCACACCAGGGTCTCACTCCAACAAACCTGTGAGCATTACTGCTGTCAGCCCACCCCTCCTTTTACTGCTGATTAACCAGGTCCAAAAGGAGGCTAAATAAAGCTTTGTGTTGTATACATTGACACCTGGTGAGAGCTAAAAGCAGAGCATTTGTCAGCATGATGAGGAGGGTTCAAGCCAGTGACCTCCACTTAATAAAACAAAGAACATATGCTTATAATAAAGTCACTCCCCTTGGTGGTGAACTGTAATACATTGCACTGGATCTGGCTTTAACGCAGGCCTGAAACTCAGAAGCCTGTCCAACATTCCCCTGCAATTATTAAAAGTAGAGCAGATATAAACTGGCTAATGACATTAAACTTAAGCCCCATCGTAACTTGATGTAGGGTAAGGGCAATTAACTAAATCACCGTTTAAAACATGAGTTGTAAACAAAGACCTCAGCCAGTCCCAAGGAAAAATATCGAGTAATCCCAACTGGCTTCTTAACCATGCAACAGAGGTGACATTTATCAACACATCAAAGGGGTGAATGTACAGTGAAGAGGAAACATAATCAGTCTAGCTAGTCTATAGGTTACTTTTTTAAAAAGGGGACGTCTTAAGAGATATTGACCCAGACACACACGCATGCCTGTGGCTGCATTTAGTCAGTGAGAGCAGTAATAGTGTGTGACTGAAGGTGAGGAAACAGCCTCAGGCCTTCATCTGGGTTTACATGTCAGCCCTCCTTGGCTACAACGTCTCAGCAGCATGCATGGCCTTTTCTTACATGAACTCACAACCAGGTGACCAATGGGCAGCCTGAGGGAAGGGCACAGATGTGCAACTGCTCCAACATATATATAGAAAAATAACTGAACTTTCACTAAATCTGCACAGAAACTACAAGTTTGTCCTGAAAGGCCTCAGATAACAGCTACTGAGATTGTTCCTGGCAATGTTAACAACCCAGCAGTCAATTCTTCAAGTCTCATCCCAATGCGCATATCTCTTTTAAGTCAACACGGCTTGAATTTGTGGAAGCATGTTGCTGAGGTGTCTATTGATTACTCCACCTCTTGCATGAATGGTTGAGAAAGAATCTATCGACTTGTTGCTAGGTTTTTCGGAGCAGTCAGGCGCTCCCATGAATAAAATCTCATTGTAGAGTATCCGTCAAATACACGAGAGGATGTTTGCAGAGCTGCAGAGGAGTGAGGAGGATTTTTTGAATTTATATACAAGATGGACGTCTGTGCTGCTTTATTGACAGATTTATTGCAGTGGGAGGATGGCAGAGATTGCATTTTCAGTGCTTGATAGCAATGCCAACATGCCTTTGGTAAGGATTGTAGAACATGATGATGCCCCGCTGGTGAAAGTGGTTGGATGCAGCTTGTGTATGTGACAGAGTTTGTTAGTCAGGCTGAAGTACGCACAAATACACCTGAAATACAACATGTTTTTGACCGAAAGTGACCCCATAACTAATTTGTGTTCAGGGACTAAAGGTATGAAAGTCTATTTTTGTCTTTATTATTGCAACATGAGTATTCTCAATTAGCACAATACAATGTATCACAACAAGTGAGAATATTTATGATACACATTTAATGCTTTTGCACAAATTATGTGTGCATATTAATATTTGGTTGGATGGAGGCCTAGGTATAACGGCTTTTACAACATTTTGATGCAGTCAGATGAAGCTCAACCTTGATGTGAGTTACCTTCAGAAATAAACCAATGCCAATTCAATGTTGAAATTTATATATTTATATTTATATTTGGATTTATTTAGGATTAGAAGAAAAATGTTGTAAACACAGGTACTGAGTCAATGGTGCTTAAAACAGACAGAAACTGTGGCTTAAAGTCAATTTGCCAACGTAAAATTGTAATTTATCACACTTCATGTTCTCATCACAACATAATTGCACATTGCATATTTTTCTTATATCACTCAAGCCTACAACTGGCTTTAATTTACAAAGAAGTTGTGGTTTCAAGTATTATGAGTGCAAAAGTATGTTTTCATCTTCTTTCATAGTTTAGCAACTGCTAACACATCCCTGCAGTCTGTCTTTTCTTCTTCTTTTCTTGCTATAGTTATCCAGCCCATAATCTTGACAGCCGTTCCCCACTTCAACCGCTGATGAGCTGAGGTCAAGACAACATGAAAAGGAGAAGGAAAAACATCATCAGATGCTCAGAAATATAATTTGCTGACACGCGCCAAGTGCAAACATTTCGTATTCTCCAGGCTCTAGCCACCCCCCCCCAAGAGCCTTTTTCTTACAGCTTTCCTGAGAGGCCGGGGCAATCAAGCTCTCTACCTTGTTAGGAGGTGTTAATTGGAGTTAGTCAGACTCCTCACTTTGTCAAAGAGTCTGACAACAGAATTAATTACAATTCAAGTATGTAAATCAATTCAAATTGGGGTTCTTATGGAGGGGGGGGTTGAAGTATTTTCACTGAGGAAAAAACAGGTGCTGAGAACAGGAGCCAAGTATATGTGTGTGAATATTATGACTTTTCTTATCATGGATTTTATCTCGTCTAATCCACTTTTGGATAGGCCATAGATATACAGTATTAATAGAGGTGTTAAACTGTACATTGCCCTCAGTTGGATGGTTGACGGACCAATTTCATTTAGCTTTTTTTAAATAATATTTCAGAAGTACTCAGGCCGTGCATGCAGTTGCATTACTCGTGTAAATGATAAAATGTGTGAAAACACCATGGCAACAACAGAAGGGATAGTAGGACTTTGTGCTTTTGTGTGCTTTTGTGTGCTTTTCACCTAATTGGGTCTGTGTTGTGAGTCGTGTCATGTAAGACATGTATATCTCTTATTTAAAATCACACTTTGCTTGCTTCGATTGTGAGCTGTGGTGTTACCTTGTTACTCTTCTGTGTAGCTTTAAGAGGATTGCTCAGCTTTTCTGTGCATCAATGCTACAGGTTCTGAAAAGTTTCTATTTTCAGAAGGGACAAGAGGAGATATGTCTCTATTTTTGGTGATTCTATTAGGAATTCCCGATCAAATTCACATCATGGGAAAGTGAAACCAAACAACATGTGCAACCCAAATTGAAGACAAACATTATTTGAGCATCTTTGTAAATGGTTAACTCAAATCTATTCTGACATAAAAAATCTGAAACTTAGAAGATTCTCACAGTGTTTAAATACAATTCATTGTGTCCTATCCAGCACTTTAAGGATAAATCAGAATCAAAAATACTTGATTTATTTTAAGGGGAAATTTTCTTAAAAAGGGGGCGGCATCTCCAGATTGACTTTGACCTTAAAACAGAAACAGGCATTCAGACTCAATGCTGTCTCATAGCTACATCCTCTTCTTTTGTCATTATTGTGTGATGATTAATATGATTATAAATACTGTTTGTATATATTTAAAAAAAGCTGTCAAAAAATTTCCCAAAATATGACTTATTGTGAGAGATATTTTGACAAACAGCAGAAAAATGAGCTTAATTTTGCTGTTGAATTTTTTAACATTATTCTCACATTTAACAGCAAATTATTGATTTATGCTACTGTTGTTAAAAAACTGGTTGTATTTATAGTAGTGTATCAAATGTGGTTCTGCTATGAAGCAGGATTAATGTTCTTTTTTTAATGCAACATGATGCATTGACAGCATGTTGACAGCAGCCAATCAGAGCTGGTATTTTAAAGGCTCAAACTCACAGCACCTTTCTAAGCCATGTAACACAATAGGACTTCACATCCCCTGTAATGTTCATTCACTCCATAAAACAGGGGTTTGAATTATTGAGACAATTAACACCATTTATTTGACTGCCATTGGTTTGTTTTTAACTGACTCCATCATCCAGAGAAAGATAGCAGGACAATGCTTTGTGAAAAGCTGTTTTTATTATCCATTTAATAACACCTCCATGAAGACAATTTGTACAAGATACATCACATTCTAAAGTGCACGAATACTGTACAACGAAATCGACTTAAATACGCAGGGGCAAATAAAAATTTATATCACATTTGTAAAATAAAATAAAAAAGTTGTTAAAATAAACTGATAAAAAAGGGGGACATGCTTTTTGAAAACCAACAATCACTATGCATGTTTCTGCTCAGGTATGTGAGAGGGGCTGGCCTGGGAAAATAACCTTGTGCAGCTTGCTTGGGGGGGAACACTAAGCTTTGGCACCTTTAGAGAAAAGAGAAAAAAGACATTAACAAGGAAAGGAGAGCACTTAACAAAAAACCAAAGATTTAGATTTGACTTCTTAATAAATACAGTCTTAGGGGCTTGTGTAGAATGCATAATAACCCATGCCTTTTGGGTTGTCCTTGTTGTACTCTTCTGTGGTCAAGTCCTCGCACTTGATAGTCGGGGAGTTCTCTGTGCTCGAGCCCCCTGGGGACATCCTGCGTCTCTTGCACACCACCGAGTACACGCCAGAATCGGTAGAGTCCACCGATTTCAAGGAGTGGGATGTCTCGATCCAGGTAGAAGCAGGTGGAGCGCTTTCCTCAGGCAGCTTGTCTTTTGTAACCCCAAGCTGATCGTCGGGGAAGGCTGGGGGGCTCGGACGAGGGGACCACGGCAGGCCGGTGGTCATCTTGCGTTGGTAGGAGCTTCTGGTGCCCCATCCTGCAGCCATGGAGGCAAAGGCAGAGTCTGGGTAGTAGCTGAGAGCGTGTGATGTCTGCAGGGAGAGTGGTTTGATGCCGTAGGAGAGAAGGCTGCTGGTGGAGTAGTCGTTCTCGTACGCCAGGTCCAGCTTGTTGGAGCCCGGCTGCTGGACTGGGGGGACGAACCAGCGCTGAGCGGAGGCGGCGGCTGCACTGGCTTCTTCGCTCTGTGGGGAGAGGAGGCTGTTTGTTTGGGGGACGGCACGCTCGCTGGTGTAGAAGCGGTTCTGAGGCAGGTTGTTGACAAACTGGTCCTGAAAGAATGGCTGCATGGCATAGCGGGCCCCTGGGACGATTTGGGTAGATCGAGGAGAGTCTGTTGGAGATGGAGTCAGCCTGTCGCTTTCAGGGGCGGTGTACATCCTGCACAACAAATTTAAGAGAAACACATACCTATGAGAAAACATTCAGGGTCGCAGATGTGCGGAAATTGAGCACCACAGGAAAAACAGATCAACCACAGTGCTTTGAGTGCAAGACACCTACGAGTCATAATTGTCCCGGAAGCCTTTTGCAAAAGGGTTGTGATCTATCTTAAGCTGCGTGATCTGAAAGAAAACAAGGAAATGTCGCATGAATAACAAGCATCTGAAAGTAAACACTGAGATATTACAAAAACAGACTTTTCTTAGTACAACACTTTAAAATGGGCTCTTTTAATTGAGCTGCTTCTTAAAAAATTCTTCAATGAAAAGATGAAAAATTAATGAACTGCTTACATCTGTGTTCTGGTAAGCAGTGACGGCTATAAACTGGTTTTCGGGGAAGGTGAAGGTCTGGGTTCTGGCCTCGTTGCTCATGTCCTCCACGCCGTCTTCTGTCACCTCCACAATGTGCAGCCGCGGTTGGTATTTGTGCAGCGACTGCAGGACAATCATCTGCAGCGGAGAAAACGTGTGAGAGGTGCAACACTCTGACTCACAAGCAGACTGCAGGAATGATTTTTTGTTCATGTTAAAAAAATAAATTCTACTGTATTGCAATTAATAGAGATGAAACACATGAAATTAAATAAAAATCTGAATTTATTTTCAGGTGTAAAGTCAGAAGGAGAATTGAAAAAGTAAGTATCAAACCTGTGTGTTGTTGTTGTTTGCCCCTTTATTGTTGGTCAGCTTCAATTTGCCAAAAGAGATTTCTTGCCTCATCCAGTGAGCTCCGGTGTTCGGGGATTCAGGATGAACGTACATTTTGTTACCTGAAGAAGAAATGACATCGAATTATTCTCCACATTTCAGTCAGTGAACAAGAAAAAACATTAAAGAAGAGAGTGTCAGTGCAAGACTTGAATATCAGAAACTATTTCTTGATTATAAACAACTATTCCCCATTGCTGGTAAATGTATCTATTAAGGTCATTTGTAAAATCTTAAGAATTGTATAAAAAGAAACTGGAAATCTAAAAATTTACATGTTAATCATTTTCTGTTTAGATTTTTTTTGTCTAAAACAAAATATTTTTAACTGTACAACAAAGGAAAAAACAATTTAATGATTCAAATTCCAATGCATCCCTATCTTTTTTCTGTCATCACTGAATTATCATTTAAATCACCAAACATTTTTAAATATGTTTGTATGAACTGCTTTCTAAGGTGGCAGAGTTCACACTTCACTTGGTGCTAAAGTGACACTACACATATTTTTTTCTCAGGATTCAAAACCATTTCCTTCAAGAAAAAAAGGCGTTACAAAAAGTGACATCTCAAAATGAAAAAAAAATCAAAAACAAACAAAAATTAAAAAAGACGTTTTTCAAACATCTTCTACGCTCATATTTGTTTTATAAGCTCTCCAAACTGGGGACAGTATCAGATTCATTTTCCATCAGTTGAGTCATTTTTTTATTTATTTTTTTTTTAAGTTCGGAGGTTTGCAATTTTTTTCATTACCCACCTTGCATATTATTGTCTGCTTTTCCACAAGTGACCCACTTTCCTCCTTGAAAGCGCCAGTGATTCGGGTCCGCCAAAACTACTTCTACAAAGACGTTGTAATGAGCCGTGAGGTTGAGTCCAGTGATGTTGAAGCTGAGAAACGGGAACATCCGTCTGCAAACAAAAGGAAACGAAAATACTTGTTTAAATGCTGATTACACGGGCAAAACAATGATTAAAAAAATATTTGTACTTTAACTCGGACGAATTTAGCGGTCTCAAACATTAGTTGTTAATTTAAAACTTTGTTAAATGTACATTTTGCATTTTGTGTCGTATCTAACTGCAGTGTAAGAATAAATTAACAGTTTAGCAAAAACGAAAACATTAAATTTAAAGTACCAAAACCCTTAAAACTTCATATTGAAGATCTTAGCGTGTGCGTAAAATTTGCAGATGAGCAAAAGTTGTTTAAAAAAACGCCAGAAGCTGCAACTGACGAAGAAAATCGGCCAAGCCGGAATATAAAAACGAAAACATCCATTTTCAATTTGCGCACATCGCTGTTCAATGTTTTCATTGGGCCTTTAGTGACGCTTTCAGCGCATCTGCTTACCTGCCCTGCTTGGTGATGATCATCTCGGTCTGGTGCCGGTGGAACTTGAGCCAAAGAGGCCGGTTGCACAGATAGACCTGTGCCCTGGCTCCGGCTGCAGACCCCGGCAGAGACATAGAACCGATCCCTGTCCCTGTCCCAGGATAGGACGGGTACAAACAGCCTGGCCCCTGGCTGAACTGGTACCCTCCGCTGCTAAACTGGCTCCGGCCGGTGCACACGGACGAGGAGGAGAAGCCTGTTGGTGGGAGGACGGATCCGTAATGAAGCGAGGCGGGGTACCTGGAGCTGCTGGAGCCGGTGTACACGGAGCCGGTCTGTCCTGCGTAAGGGAAGAGAGAACAGGGATTCGCCATGTCGGAAGTCGCCTGGGAGGGCGAGATGAAGTATCTGTCAGAGCCAAGTTCGTCTATGTTGTAACGCCGCGCGCTCGTCAGCTCGTCCTCACCGAGCACCGGAGAGCCTTTCCTCCCATCGGGCCCTGTTTTAGTGAAAGTGTCCCCTTCGCCCTCACCCAGCATCCCGTTGCCCAAGTACTTCTTCGGTGCGCTGGACTCTGACTCCGTCCGGTCCACCTCTTGGAACTCGAGCTGTGATGACGGCCTCGGGCTGTTGTTGGCACTGTCCGACGAGGAGAGGTTGTAAAAGGTTTTGGGTAAATTGATGCTCGCGCTGGGAAGGATGTTCTCTAACTGCATTGTTTTTGATCTTGCAATAATAAAGGAAAAAAGTTTCAAGAGTCCAGAGAGAGAATCTCAGCCGAAGAGGCGACACACGACCACCGCGCGCCCTGCGTGTTTCTGTTTCTCTGCACGCGCCTCCCTCTGTGACAAAATGATGGAAGGAGGTTCAATCTGCTCCTCACCTGCAGATTTACAGATCAGATTATGGGTTGGACATGGGATGTTGAGCGGCTCTTATAAGATGTAGTTCTCCACACACCCAATGATTGTAAGCGAAGGGAGGAGGAGCTTGTGGAGAGGCATGCGGGGGCACGAGCCCTCTCCACAGCCAATGGACGCTGTACTTTAATTCAATTAGAAAGCGTATGGTGGAAATAATGGAGACTTCTTAAACTGGCTTTTGTGACTTCATATTTATCCTAGTGTTTTAGAAAAAGGCCTGTTCGGAAAGCGAGGTTTTTAATTCAAGAGAAGGTGATATTTCATATAAAATTATACAACTACTGCCCAAATTTTGTTGAAAATAAAAATGAGAAAACGTTTTCCCATGAGGCTAAAAAGACAAGCGAAAATTCAGCACATTTTCCCCAGCACTTCGAATTTGTCGTACGTCACTAGGCCTGCATCTACACCTCCCAGCGCGTGAGCACAATCACCTTAAAACTTCAGCCTCAAGTTTTCAGTCATCACATCCAACAGAGCAGAGAAACACTCACTCAGATGTTGCTTTTCAGATGAGTTCGGCTTCACCGAACAGACTTGTCCCTCATTAACAGCTGTGAGACATTTTTCTCTCCTTGTGTATGCTAACACTCCAACACGTTTTAAAAAAATCACATGTGCACCTTATTTCCTATAATTGGCCTCCGTCGACTCTTCCACTTCCAGGTTTTTGGTCTTGGTTGTGATAAAACTAACAGTTGTCGACACAAATAAATCATTTAGGCCGAAAGTAAAAAAAAGAAAATCATTTAAGATAATTTAATTCCAGTATCCCGTTTGTTTCTGTCCGAAAAATAACGTCGAGTGAATTAAACAAGGTGCATCATTTCCCGGAAAGAAAGCTGCCCACCTTTTTTTCCCCTGAGGTTGTCTGACCAACACATTTTGCGGATACTCCGGAAATAGAAAAATTAAATTCAGTTAATATTTTTTTTCACAGTTTTTATTGCCTCTAGAATACAGCTTATTAATTGTGGTTTGGTTTTTAAATTGAAACGAATGATATAAAAAAGACAACGGGAATTATGTTCCTATCTTTCAAACTAGGTCGATCCAAGCAGTTTGTTTTATTCGGATAGAAAAACAAAGAAAAAAACATGCATGAGTTTTAATGCGTAATTTTTGAGTGGTATTTCATACGCTATGATACATGGGAAGTTTTTTATGCTGTTGCATTTAGACTAAAAAAATGTTTAAAATAGGTGAGCTTGAAAAAGGAAATGATGCTGTAACACTCCCTGCATGTTAAAGGCACCCTGAAAATTAGTGGCTATTGGAAATTAAAAACTGACATTTATTTGAAATGAAAAATATATATCATACAAAGGAAATAAAAAGTGATGAAGAATTGGCAATAACTGCCTGGGAGAGCCTGTAGGCCTACACAAACACAAACAAACGCGTATACACACTCACACACTCTGAATGAGAGTGTGAGAGATCGAAAGCTCCCGAAACCAGAAATAATCAAGGAAACATGTCGCACAACAAACTGCACACAGGCCTGGTGATAAAAGGGAACAGTGCCCTCTAGTGACTGATTAATATAACATTAAGTGTAACATTTCCTCCTCATTTCTCCTATTAAAGTACCTCAGCCCTGCAGGAGAGCTGCACACAGACCTTTAACTCTCACTTCTTCCATTTGTATCTCACTTTACATCATCCTCGACTGCAGTGAGCTCAGCTTGTGCCTGTGTTTGCATGTGTGTGTGTGTGTGTGTGTGTGTGTGTGTGTGTGTGTGTGGGCAGTTTGTGCATGTGTGAGTCTTAAAGGAAGCTGGAGGGGGAGCAGGGGGTGAGATGAATTTGGGGAAAATGGGGATACAAATCTGTGAAAAGCTGAGGGAGAATCTCGGCTGGAGGCAGATTGGCTGGTGTCATAAATGGGACAGTAAAGCTGGCTACTGGGCCGCCGGGGGACTGGGGCTACATGCATACAGCAAACAAGCTGTCAGTCAAAACCCGAGACCCTTCTCAGACTGCAGTGCAGGAGCAAACTACTTCTTTTTTTGCCTAAAAAACAATCCCATTATTTGTTTTGACCTGTCTCTCAACACTTATCCGCAGCAGAACCAAACCCTGATTCTTACCTGATCAGCTTGTTTCTTTCTGCTTTTTGTATGAAAATCCAGAAATCCACCGGCACACCTGTACAATAAGCAAATTTGGTAGCTGTTAGAATCAACAAAATAGGATCACTGCCAGTTATTTACTCAATTTTTGCAATTTCTGTCAGAAAATATGCAATTTTTCTCAGAATTCAAAAAGCACTAAGGGTTGTGTAAAAGGAAAAAAGCAACAACATTTGCATTTTGATGATTTAATATTACATACTTTTCAAACCTGTGTACAGAAATGCTGCTCATTTTGTTCTTCAGTTGAAGTTGATATCTATGGTTAAAAGGAAGCTGCATTGGTAGAAGAACCAAAGTCCCATGTTTCACACCTCAGCTGTCAACACCTCATTAGTGCAAACATGTACAGCTTTTCTTTTCCTTGCATGATCAGCAATTTACGGATAAATCATGCAAAGGAAGTACCATTTTCAGAAAAAAACCTGCCTTTTACGGCCTCCTGCATCAGTCTGGCCTCGGTGGTCTTATTAAAATAAAAGTCAAGAGAAATTTTCTTTGCATGAAATATTTCCTGACTGAGCACAGTCCTTAACGGTGGTGTTTCACAGATGATTACAAACCAATTGAGAAAAAAATCTCACAAAAACAAGCTTAATACTTTCAGTTTTAACAGCCCCAGCCTGAGATACTGTTGGTTTTGCAGAAACGACCCCAAAGACTCTGCTGCCATTAGAAAGCCAGAAAACAAAATAAAGGTGATTTACAGGCCACCTATAAATAAACTAATTCCAAATGAGGTGGATGTTTCGCTGCAACTCATAAAGGAGCTCCCACTTGTGACCTGTCAGCATGTTTCTTGACCACCTATAAAAGTCCAAGTGTGTCTGAGATGACCCTCTTTGGCCTGGGGCCAGGGCCCGCGCGACAGGGGAAGGGAAGTCTTACCATATTGTTGTCAGAGTAGATCATCAACAGAGCACATGAAAGGAATACATTCCAGGTTTTATGGGCCGAGGTGGCTGCTGAAGCCTTTGCTCTGGACTGAATTCATGTACCCCATTGCAAGGATTAATAACGCAAGTCTCATTAGAGATCCTCGCCACTGAGACCCCTGGAGGGAGGGGTGCTGGGAACAGAACCCGGTGCAATGTGCACAATGTGTCAGCGCTGCGCTCCTCCGCAAATCATCATCCTCAGGAACGTTTTTATTGGAAAGAATTTATTTCACAAGTTTATCAAAGATGTCCCTCAGTATATTTTCCAGTGTGCAGGGATCACTAACATTGAATCAAAGCTCTAGTCTTTACACGAGGAGAGCTTGTGTTACAGACATGCTGCTGTCTTCAAAGATACCAAGGTGACAGCTTTCATGAATTTCCATTTGGGTGCATATTGCTTTCATCAATTCTTTTTCTTATTTCCTTGTCTGCACCTCTTGATTTACGCAGCACAGGGCTCTCCCTTCAGACCAAAGAAGGGTTCATATTTTTGCCTGAATACATTCTCTTTTACCTACACTCACAGAACATTTGAATATGTAAAGTATATTCATGTTTAGGCCAGATGTCATTCCAGTGGAGCAAATTATCATGAAATGGGAATCTTCTCCATCTGCAGCCAGTCAGTGGGTGGGACCTGTGGGAATTCTCTCCATACATGCAGCACGTTTGAGTTCCACAAGATACATTACAATACGGCAGATTGCATTAAACCATCAGATGCTACTTTGCGTCATATCAACAGATAACTCTCAATGTCAGCATGTTGCTGCATGCATGCATGCATGCATGCATGTGTGTGTTCTTTTGCTTGTATGCCTGTGTCTAGTCTGCAGTGAAAGAAGGAAGCGGTGGATTATTGCAGAAATCTATCTGGGGATATGTGAGCCCTATACGTGGGTGATGCACGGGTTTTCAGGGAGCAATGATAATCCAGTGTGTTAAGACAAATCTTAGAGAAATAAGG
The DNA here is from genome assembly GCF_033239565.1 of Halichoeres trimaculatus. NCBI lineage: Eukaryota > Metazoa > Chordata > Actinopteri > Labriformes > Labridae > Halichoeres > Halichoeres trimaculatus. The sequence continues at coordinate 11,902,691 of NW_027437192.1, forward strand.
TGTACTGGCTGCATTCAGGGAAATAGGATTGAAGCTGCACTCACTGTATTTGATTCCCCAAGGCATGATAACATGATTTTTGGATTACTGCATTATAGAAAGTGTCACCCCAGGCCTGTGGGGAGAGCAGCAGGTACACAGTATGGAAGGGAGTGTGAGTATCAACTATCTGTGCTGCTCTTGTTCTTTCTCACTGTTAAAAATTAACCTCAGATTAAGTTATCCTTATAGCAGATTTAAAGTCAAGTTATTTCTTTCTAGATGTTGAAACTAAATGGAATAAATGGGTCTTATTTGAATAAAGAAATGTCTCGAACAATTGATTTGCAGATGACACTCTGATGAACTCCCTTTTTAACCTGTGATCCATGCTGCATAAATATCCTCCAGATATGCTTTGAGGATGTAAAATTGTGTAAGGATGAAAACTTATTTCAACCAGAATACAGCTGAATTTTAAATTTTATCCCCATCAGAATAATTTGTAACCACAGTTGCTGCCATCAGCTACAGTCTGTGGCAAGAGAATTCACCGTCTCAGACTCTTTCATTGATTCTTGTTTTAAATCTGATAACAAGTCACCTCAGTGGTATATTTTTTTCATTTCTTCTATGGCAATTCTCTCAAAAAAGGAATCAGCCCTCTTTCTCTCAGCTTGTTCAGCAAACACTAACAAGACTCCTTGCTGGTTATCAAAAGAGAAGAGAACACCGCCCATGCTCAGGTCTCATTTTATTAAACCAATTATGTTTTTGTTTATATAAAGCCACTTTCTATGTATTACAAAAAAACCTTCAGGCCATATATTTGAAACATGCTTCTGTAGAGGTCCTACATTAATCATTCAATAAGCAAGCACCTTGAAACAGTGACAAAGGAAAATGTCTTTCATTAAGCAGAAACTGAAAGCAAATTGAGACACGCTGGTGGACAGCCAGCTGGAACATCTTGAAACTGCAGAATAAATTCTGAGGTTGTTTCATAGTTTTAGATATTGCATGGACAGGCCCCAGGGTACATCTCAGAACTTTTTCTGTCCACAGATAAGTCGACCAATGTCTGCCTAAAAAGCTATGTAGGATTTTATGTTCTGAAGTGAAAACAATGCAGAATCTACACCAAGAATTCCCTTTCACGCCCATATTAAAACTGCTATTTTTACACTGCTTAACATATTCAATGCCAGTTAAAAGTTTCGGTCTAAACAGACTATTTCTTTACGTGAAAGGGGTGTGGTTATGTTGACTGACAGGTGGGAATGTTATTACCAGCGGGCTGTAAACCCAGACATACTTCTTTTACTTCTTTCCAATATGTTGTTTGTTGTTATGAGGACCTACTGGCTCCAATTTTTAATTCATTTATTTTTTTTGCAGCTGTGTTGTTTTGGTTTATCTTTGAAGCTACCATCTAACCTGCTGTTGTTTTTTTTTTGTTTTGTTAAAGCTTCTGTGGGGAGTTTTCATCTGGTTATAAAACAGGCTAAAAAATAAATATTGATTTTTCCCTATGAGCTACAAAAGAAAACAAAATCAAAATTATTTCTATAAAGTATTTTTATGTATAAATTCATTACGGTATCACTTGCAGGAGCTTTAATGTACTCTCAACAAAACTGACTTGGCTGAACTTTATTGTGAAACCTTTTTTACTTGATCCTCTCAGAGTTTTTATGAAGTTAAAGTGCCAGCACCACTCTCTAAGATGAATTTGTTAAATGGATCACTTTACTGAAATCGACACTTTCACCCTTTTTGCCACCACTCACTGTGTCGTCATGAAGCAGATGACGCCTACAGCGAATACTACACCAATGGCCTGAATCTCACCCTCATCCCCGTCTTAACATCAACCTTTGCTGACCCACTTCTCCCTGCCTCTTCCTCTTGAAACACTGGAGGAATTGACTTAAGGGACCAGAGCAAAATAGTAGGTGCTAAAAGTTTGACAGCATAGACTGGATATACGTGTTCCCTGGAACGTGAGGTGTAAGGGAGGGTGGCGTTGTTGTATCGACTCAGCATTAAGCTCCCTGGATAACATGCCCTCTCTAACAGGCATTGCTCTCTTGCTTGCTTGAGGAGAGTTGGGGTTAGATGCGGTGGTGAGAGAGGAAGGAAGGAAGGGGAGGGGGGGTCCTATACTCTAACCAAGAAATCAACCAACCACGGCCACCAAGACAACCCAGCCGAGCTCACCCCTGTTCCTCTGTCCTTTCCCATAGCACTATTACTGCCAAACAAGCTGGGCTTTTATCACATCGCTAACCCTGACTCAGAAACTGCATTTCAGGAGGACCTTTTATTTTTTTTTTCTCCTCTTGCCTTCCTTTTTTTTTTTTGGACTAACAGATTTACACCACAGGAGTATTCTGCTGCTGCTCCTGCCTCAATGTGGTTAAATCAGTGAGTCAGAAGTGAGAATGTAGAGTTTTTAACACTTCTCTCCCGGTATGAAAGCTTCTAGAGCGACACAGAGGAAAGCCCTAACTGACTTACTGTCTACCAGCCGCAGGCATATGCTAGTGGGAGGGAGGTTATGTAGACATGATTAATGGTTTAAGATTGAGCCCCCTGGTAGAGCCTGGGCATCTCCAGGCTCCTCTGGGGGATTGAGCCTACACTCACACTGCTAGGAGGCCCTCGGATGTCCCCTGTCTAAGGAAAAGCATCATCTTAACCCTCTTAAAGACCTCCTTTATGTAAGAACTGGCTGCATTTTAATCAGCACTGTTATTATTTATTGCTTTGTGCAAGTAAATATAAAAATAGTTGAATCAAAGCCAAACTGTCCTGAGAATAGGCTCTGTTTCCTGCTCTGGAGAAGCGCATCCAGCAGCCATTAGATATAATTAGAGACCACAGAATGCTTTTGTATTAAAACATTTGCAGCAATTTGGCAGCTGTATAATTTAGATGTACTGGATCATGCCATGCACATACATGCACAACAAATGTGCACGTGCATGCCCACACACAATCATATACACTTGTCAGCGTGCACCCACACCCTCATATATGCACACACAGAGGGACCTCAGTGCAGCGGACACCTTCAATATTGAACCCAGATCCAGGCCCGGTCTCTGTATTTACATGTAAATGGTCTACAACAATCTGCGGCCCCTCTCGTCTGCTCGGTCCCTGCAGCCGTCTGGGCCTGGGGAAGAGAGCTGCTAGTCAGATGGGGGGACCACATCAGATGGGCTCCCGTGGTTATGGAGCCAAACGCTCGGAAGGGAGAGGGAAGAGGCTGCCTGCCTGGCAGCCACTGAAACAGCAGGGACTCCCACATATCATGGAAGTGGTCCATGCTTTGGGCTCCTTCTCTGACTGGAGAGCAGAGGAGGGATGTAAAGGAGGAGCAAAAGCCCTTCCTGTGTTTCGGTCAGAGGACCGAGACCTACGCAGACGCCATTTAAAGGAAGGTACACTCATGTTGGCTTGTGGTTAAACTAGGTGGGACAGTTTTAGTCAGTCTCTAGAAGAGGGCTGACAACCTGGTCTCTTCCTTGTGGGTAGAGGTGTCATATTTGACAAGTGTATATGTGGATGTGGAGGGGTGGGTGTCAATGATAAGAAATTACGAACAGCAGTGAGCATGCATATCCAAGTCACATGGTGCAGGGAAGGAGCCTGCCTGTGTTTGTTCCGTATGATCGTCTGTCGAGTGTTTGTGTGTCCTTCTGTGCTGGCGGGTCAGACATGGTGGAGGTCTAGACACATGGACCAAACATTCTGTCTGACGGGGGAGCGCTTGTTTCGAGGTTCATCTGATGGTTGTGGACCTTGATAGAACAGAACAGCCGAGACAGGCTGGACCCAAACCTAGTGATAATGGTCCAGACTTCAGCTCAAAAATCTGGTCTTTGTTGAGCAAGTGGAGCCCCAAGAAAATTTGGACTTTTAGTCGTTCATGTGTTACACACAGCGTGGTATGAATAATGTCTCAGTGTTTGAATGCATTGAAAAGCTGTGGTTACTCAAAAACAATGAAAAGCATGCTGCTATTTATCCAGTTTTCAAATGTTTGATGGATAAACTCATGGCTCAGTCATAGATGCAGGGTGTGCATTGGGAGTGTAAACTGGTATTGACTCAATGGAAAACAGATTCTACGTACAAATTGAAATTTTGAAATAAAACAAACATTTTTTTTTTGATGAGAAAAGATAAGAAATTTGTTACCAGTTTCACATGTTGATTGTCAATACTGGAAATCATCTCAGTACTAAGACAGAAAAAACTGTCATTCATACCTCTATATTGAAGGTAACAAATACTAAAGCCCACTTTTCAACAAAATATATGTGATTTTTTTTTTTTTTCAATCAAAGGAATTTGAATTTTTGCACATTTACAATCAGATCTTCTCGTCCTTTTACTTCCTGAACATATCTTTTAAATTGAAAACAGGAAACTTTTCTACTTTCACCCTGTCAAAGAATTTCAACAGAAAACAAACTGAGGTTTGGTTTGTAACTCTGTACAGTTCTTTGAAGTGCGTGAACGCTGCTTATTGCTCACTTTCACTTTCCCTCCTTTTCTCTTACACTTTTTGTCAGCTGTATCTTATACATCAGTGAGGCTCCCTTTTCTTGACACATGTAGTTCCCACAGTTTTAACACAACTGTCTGAAAATTATTTGAAACGATCCAAACATGTGGGGTTGCAAAAAGATTATTAATTGATTATAATGGTAAGAAAACCTCTCCAGATTGTGTTGTTTGTAACTTCTGAGGGCTTGATCCCACTGGATAACAATAGCAGTGAAACAGTTTTTTGTTTTTAACATTTAAGTTTTTCAGCAAAAACATTCTCATTTTACCCTGAACAAACATACCATGATGTTTGACATTTTTGCAACATGTAGCTCTTGAAGTACTAAAAAAAATCACAAAATATTGATAATGATCCAAAATATTTTACTTGGGTGGTGATACACTGGGGGATCTATGAGGTTGTGATGATTCTGGCGCCCCCTTTGGACAAGGTATGAGATCCCTTTCCAGATTTGGTTGTTGACTATATGGAGCCCATGACTTTCCGTAAGATGAGAACTCTAATCTAAGTTATCATCAATCATAAGTTAGCTTGTCAGCACAAGTTGTTATTATCTTAAGCAAAGAAGTTAATTAACAGGTCCTGATTCTACTTGTTATCAGTTGACATAATGTGCCATTCCTGTCTTCAGTCTTTAATTTAAAACGTGTATAAGGTATTCACTATTGGCAAAAGTTTATAATCATCCAATCAAATGATCACTTTTGCATAAAGTTGAGCGTACGTACTGTATCTTTGGAAAGCAAACAAAAGTATGAGAGGTTACCTGATCGTGCAAAGCCGGATTCCTAAATTGAATACATCCAAATCAAGATTTAACCATTGCACTCTAAAAAGGCTGTTGTAAATGTTACATTAAATTCCTGGCAGCAATGGACCAATGGGTTACTGTAAAAGTGTTAACAGTACAGCCCCTTTTTACTATGCAGTCTGGTTTGGATCAGTACCGTTTGGTACAGGTTGGTTCAGTTAAGCCTGATCCTGGTTGCATTTCGACAGCCAACCGTGCCCTCTCGCGGCAGGTGGCTTGTAAGCTGGATGCTGCTAGCCATATCAGTTTTATAATAGTGTGACGCCATAGCAGCATGATACAGTGTACCCTGCTAACAGATCCAAAGGTAAAAAAACGCTACATGGTAAACTAACAGCAGCGATGGGAGATATCCAGCATTTCGTCTTCTTTGTGATTTGCATGTGGCTCTTGATACAAAGAGCAATCAGGCTTTGTTTCAGAGAAGACTCTGTGCCACCAGGAGAAATACAGCCACTGTCGCATGGCAAGTGACGATTCTTTCGACCAATCAACCGTCTGCAGTGTTGTAGCTCCACCTTCCGAGATTGGATGGGTTTAGTCTGGCACCCCTTCTAAAGGGTCCTAAAAAATAGGACGGCTCGTCTTTTTTATTCGTGGATCTGTCCCGGGATTGGTCAATGGAATCGCCATAAAATGTGAGCCGTACCGAGACAAACTGAACTGAACCACTTGGTGGAAACAGGGCTTATCACACCTGTACCTTCATTAATAGGTTCATTTACAGTATCATTATTGATTTTTTCCCCCACAATCGTTTGCTGTTCCCATTCAGTTACTGCAGATGTTACTGTAAATTTTATAAATTATTAGCCTGGGGGTGACTTCTTCTTTTTTCTTCCTCATTTCAGTTACACAATCTTGAACATCCACAGTGCTCTTAACCATAATTAAAATCTCTTTTATTTATTTATTTATTTATTTTTGAAGGTTTGTATGTAGGATTTCAGATACTTGCTATCTGTCTTGCATCATTCATTTCTTAGAGTAGAACGATGATGATGGCAATTAGCAATAAGGAGATAGTGTCATTGTTTTCTGACCTGAGCATTGTACAATGATTATTTGCTAATTCAACAAAGCATCAGTAAAAAAATTGCACAATATTTTTAGATTTTAACTTGGATGATGTAACAAATCACGCCACAGACATCAGCCAATGACAGTGCAGGGAGCTACATGTTTGCGTGGTGAAACAAGTTGCTGTCCTTCACAGCTCTGATGGATGGTAGGGGATCCACTCTGAGGGCAACCTTCAGTTCAAACTATGACTTGACAGTGGGGGGGGGACACACTAAGCTTACAAACCCACCCTCCAACTTTAAAGAACGTCCCCCACCTCCACACAAACCTAAGCAGTGATCACACCTTCACTGCAGAGGCAGACAAGAAGGGGAGCCCCGGCTGCTGTGGTCGTCGTATAGCTCTATGAGTGAGTGTGTGGGTCTGTGTGTGTTTCTTGCTGCGCCCCTGCGTGTGTGTGTGAATGTGTGTGTATGTGAATAGCTGTGTGGGGGACAATGCAACACGTTAAACCAATGTGGGAGGTGTGAAGACAGGGGATGCTGCAGTCAAAATGAACAAAGAAGAAAACTGCCTTCGCTTTGCTATCATGTCTTGAGAAATTGCAATTAACTATGATCCTCGTTGGGTGTTTAAGTTTTACTGGGAGCTTATAGAGTTCATGCTGGGTCTCAGAATTATAAAGGTGACTTCAGAGGAAGAAATAATAAGAGTAGCACTAGCATGCAGGACGGCCCAGTGTTTACAGACCGTAAACTTATCTGAACACAACGCATTGAATGTGAAGACAACTTTCTTTATCATTTATCTGGATAAATTGAACAAATCAGTGTAAAACTCTAAATTTTTATTTTCACTTTTGAAGCGCTCTATGTTGGTGCTGGGGACCAAGCTACGGTGTGTCCCACCTGTGTGGTTTAGCGGTAGCTTGCAATGAGTCACCTCGAGCTGCAGAGGATGTGAGTGGGTGGTCTTCACCGCCGTAAAGCTATTTTCTCTTTCACTTTCTCAGCTGGATTTAGCTGAAGCTAATTCAAAAAGGATGAAAAGAGAGGTGTATTTTAAAGGTGGAAGTGTAGTTACAGTAGGCTGCTCAAGTGGCTCGCGTAATTTAAACATTTGAGGGATAAATAATGTAGTAGAGCATCTGAGTGCTAAAATCTTTGTGAAGAAAAGGAGGCTTGGTAAACAACCCTGTACCACCTGATTTATTTTTTCTACCAATGGACCAATGCTAGTGATGTTGTGCCCTATAGAAAATTGCACATTAGACCTAGATCTACTTATTGCCGCAAGTGCTTTTGTAATTTCAGGGCCCCTGTCAGTGTTTGGTTTTGATAATGGTCCTAACTTTTTAGCACCCCAGTACACAGCAACACTCGCTATCCACTTAGCCTTCATATCCATATCAATCAAACTGAAATCAATTACAAGCAAGTTACAATGTTTGTGGCAGTCAGAGTTTGCTGCATGAAGATTAGTCAATGCAAAACAAAAACTATGCTATGAATTCTATTTCTAAGTGCGGCTAAAATCGGTTGGATCTAAATAACTTCTGAAGGACTCCGAGCTGCACGATGTTTGTCTGAGTGAGTATATGAGCACGCACACACCTATAAATAAGGTCCAGGTGTCAAAAAACCTAGTTGCCCTTTAAGACTTTTGTAGCTTTTTGTGTGTATGTGTGTGTGTCTTTTTTTGGCTTGGTGTGAATGGGGTTTACAGCACTCCTCAAGTGGACGCTTAATGAATTGCAGTTTGAAGGATTTGGCATCAGTTTCATTTCTCATTGCTGTAACTTTGTTTTGGGTGCTCCTCAGAGACATATATTCTTATCTTTTTATTATTATTATTATTATTTTTTACTATTATTAATTTAGCACCTTTAAAAAATTGTTAAAGTGCTTTGATGGTGAAAAACGAGAGGGAACAAGGGCAAATGTCAAGAGGTATTAAGTAGTAAGTGGATGCAATATTTAAAAAAAGGAACATTGCATCAGATGGAAAAAAAAAGGAAAGGGTTGCACAAGAATGAAATAAAAGAAATAAAAATTTTAATTGACAAAGCATATATAAAACAATTTTAAAAAAGATAGATGTCATATCCCTTGCATTTCAGGAGTGAAAGTTAAAGGGTTACAAGGAGTATAAGTTAAAGGGTTAAAGAGAATAATAACCACAGATAGATTAAAATCAAATTAATTACACTTAAATACAGTTGAAAAGGTAAAATTATTTAAAAACACGTCTATAAAAGTGAGTTTTAAGAAGAGATTTAAAAGATGTTACCAACTTTGCCAGCCTTATCTCCTGGGTTAAATCAGCAAGGAGCCCTGGTGGAGAAAGACCTTTTGATCTGAGCCTTGATGTGAATTGATCAGAAAAGCCCCACCTGTAGGTTTAAGGTGGTAAGGTGGCTCATAATGTGCCAACATTTCTGAGAGATAGCTTGGTGCAAGACCTTGACGAGCTCTAAAAGTGATCAGTAAAATCTTAAAATCAATTCTAAAACACACAGGGAGCCAGGGGAGGGAAGCGAGGACAGGAGGGATGTGAGCCTACATCCATGTTTTAGACCGCTTTATACAATAATAAAAAAAGCTTTCTATATCTACTCCAAAACATACTCCAATAAGGGAAATGATGACATTTTCTCCACTTGTGGAAAGTGAAAGTAACTGACCAGATTCCTCAAAGTCAACTTTTCAAAGAAAGAGTCAAAAAGAGTTCAATCCCTGAAATGAACTCACTGTAGTTGCAATTTGATGTACCTGACAGAGACCCCAGGGGACTTTGGGGAATTTTATACCTTCAGTTTCAGCTTGACAGCTGTAAGTAGAGAAAGTAAGATCCTGAAATCCGTCAAATGTGAATCACCAGTTGACAGTGACATTGTGCCACTTTTTGCAGGACAAATGAGTCATGGTGGCTCAAAACAAAGGTGCGCTGGCACTCAGAGTCTCATACCAATTAGCAACAACCCTCTTTCCTCTCTTTGTAGCAGGGTCACCAGTTGCTACCTCCCCTTTCTAACCCTGTTAGCATGTGAGCAAGCCCAGCCACGACTCCCACTGCAGGATGAAGTGTGTGTGTTTGCATATGTGAGTTATGCTGCAGCCTGCTGGCCTTCCTCCCTGCCGAGGCCAGAAGGCATGCTCCCCGAGTTCTGCCAGCTTCTCCACAGTCTGGGGGCACTGATGTCAGAATGGCAGGAGCTTGTAGGCGGCTGCTATTAGTGAGTCCTCTTCACGCCGGATTCTGGAGTTCCATCAGCTGGTTGTGTAACTTGTGTCTTGTGGGACAGAGACAGGGATGCATGTGTGTGTGTGTGTTTTGTTGGAGGGATCGAGGGTGTAAGAAGCTGGGGGTTAACTTTTGGCTCCAAACAGAGCAGCGTGATGGGACGCAAGTGGAATCATTTACAGCTAACACGAAACAGGAAGTTATAGAAAGTGGGTTTTTGCATTAAGGAGCAGGAGAGGGTGCGGCTCTTCTAAGAATACCTCACAACAGCTGTCCTCCCCGCGTCTGTGTTTATGGTTCGGTCCTGCCTCCTGTATAGAGCAGCAGCAGGGGCGAACCATCACATTTGGTGCCCAGCGTGGGGGCGGTTGGTGAGCTGTCGAGCTCCAACTATCCCATGGAGCTTTTCTTCTGTCTTTTCAGTACAATTTTGACTAACCTCATTTGCATCTGCTAATTAGATCCTGTTAGCATAATTCATACACATGACACCCTTTTGAAGCTAATGAATAGATACATCTCCAGACAAGTTGCAAAGAGCGTTTAATGAGACTCGACTTGCTGGAGAGTGGCTCTTACAGTGGAGGGGAAAGTTGAGGGAGGAAACTGACGCATTGCATCTTGTACCTTAGAGCCAGGTGGGAGTTGAATGTTAAAACCTGATAATGCTGTAAAATTATGAACATATCAGCTGCAGTGACGTGCTGTTGAATGATTTATATACATACCTAATGCTGCCTGTACAGAAAAATGTGCGTTTTTCTTTTCACACTGAATAAAAAGTTTTCAAAAATCATCATTTGTAATAATATGTAGGGACAGTACAGATGGCAGGTCATGGATTATAAAATCTGAAATCCTCAGGCATCCATTTCTATTCCGATAAGCTATATGCAAAACACTGCTTTATGAATATTCATCAGCTGAAATGGTAAATATGATTCATCTTATACAGCTGGGTATAATTCACAGAGACAATGTGTAGAATAGAGAAGACGCCGTCCTGCCAGGTTGTCAGATCAGAAGAAAAAATCTCACCGTGTTCTTACATTTCAGAGCAGCTGATCTCTCTGTTATTGGGATATATTCCTGATGAGAGTTCACAGCTTTTACACTCATCCTCTATGGAGCTGGGTCACAACAGGGGGGAAGTTTTTACTCCTTTGACACACAGCGAATCAAATCTGGTCACATTTTGAGCGCTGTGAAAGTTCCCTGACTTCTTTCAAATGTTATTTTCTGAGTATTTCTGATCATGACTCTTACAACAACAGAGAGCGAAGGTCTCACGTTCAAGCCCTCGGCTGTCACATGTCTTCTCTACATTACCACACATGGGAGATTACACAACAAACATGATAATGAAACGCACATTAGGACATAAAATCATGATCAAATATGTGAAATGCAGACTCATATAAATGAGGCTTTTTAAATTTATTCTTCTGTCATCATAAACCCTAATGCAAGTGGACTTAAGTCTTTGAGTGAGCATTGTTTCAGTGAAAAACTAAACAAGTTTTTTTGTCTTATTTCTAGTTTTGAGAAGACTTCATTTATGCCACAAACAGCTGACAGCTCCAGACAAATGTCTTACTTCAAGATATTACAAGACAAAAGTACAGCCTTAATGGCATGTGTAACAATAATGTACTCACTGAATAAGCAAAACTTACAAATAGAGTTTAGATTCTGAACTGTTTTTATCTTTTTGTGGAACTTTGTTTCTTTTTAAAGTAATTCATTTCCTATTTTTTCTTTGTAATATTTTGAAACAACACATTTTTCCAGACTTTAGAAGATTATATATGCAGTTTGAAATAGAAGCTGATTTTGGAAGGCGTTTTAAGACCCTCACCTTCTGGACCTCTGCTCGAGTACAAAGTACTGCCACCTCTAAATTTAACCCAAATGACTTTTGCAGTGTATTCCAGTTCTTTCACCTGTCCTCTTCATGTGACGGGTTATGCAATGATAGAATCTAAAATACATCATCCATGATGCACTATGTGCATTCGTTACATGACGTTATCTTGTCTGTTTTTGCCAGAGAGCAAGCTATTGTTACAAAAGCTGCTGTAAATAGGAAATCGTAAATAGGAAAAATGCAAATACCAGACAGTGAATAGAGGTAGTCGAGGCACTTGTTGTCCACTTAAAGCACTGCTTAAGATTTCTCAGTAAGGGTTATCACAGTAAAAAACTGTCATTTGTTTGGAGCATGAAATATTATCACTATTTTTTTTCTGTCTATATAAATATAAAAAAATGTAGTTTTGGGAAACATATTTCTCTTCTAAATAATGCAGAGTGTGCAGTATGTGTAACTACAAAGTGTCTGGTTCAAATGTGGAGATTCAAGATCCTCCAGGTTGTGGGGGAGTAAGATCTTCTTTGTTCTAGTTGTGAAATGTCACCAGCACTTGAAAGCAACCTCAGCAACCTTTCCACAAATCAATTTATACAAATCAACCTTTACAAAGTCCTGCATTTGAGTTCTGATAACTTGTATTGAGATGATTTCTCTTGTTTTCGAAACAACCACAGTGAACACTGAAGTAAAATGTGATTAATAGAGACATTTTTCAGCCTAAGGGAAAAGATGGAAGACAAAGTTTTTCTGTCATCTACTAAATATAATTTGTGCTCTGTTCCCACAAACTACAAGCATTTGTCTTGTAGTTACAACTTAAAATATACATTTGAGGAAACAAGCTCTCTCTGTGATTAGCAGGAATTAATTTCCACATTTGGAGGCTGAAGCGTGGAGTGTTGGAGTTCTGCTGTCATTCTGGAGTGGAGCTCCACCTGGCTGATTGAGTGACGACCCAGCGGGGAGTCTTGAATCATCTCAGCTGAGGCCTCATGGCTTGGCCTGGCTGGAGCCCTCATGATGTGATACCATTGTGAGCCAGGCCTGTGTGTGTGTGTGTGTGTGTGTGTGTGTGTGTGTGTCTGTCTGTGTGTGTGTGGGTGCACTTTTTGTGTGGCTGTTTCTGTGAGCCTGTGCAGATTTTTTTGTTTTTGTGAGTCTTTGTATCCATATACAAGTGTACACATAGTGGTGTGTGTACTCATCTATACACGTGCACTTGTTTTTGCTCTAAAACAAGTATGTGTGCACTTGTGTGTGTGTTTGCTCCCGTCTGCTCCCTCCAACCGGTTGATCTTTCACATTTCGCACGGGCAGGAGGGACAGGAGGCTGCCAGGCTGCGCCCGGAGCCTGGGTACAGTACGGTTAGCAATGCCCGGCATTCATTAGCACCTCCCAAGCTGTCTGCACTTTTACCAAACGCTCTAGCTAGCTAACATGCACTGGCTCCCTGCTCCTTGCTCTCGTCACCCCAGTAAAGGCCTTCAGCATGCGTTGGCTCCGCTCTGCCACAGCTGAGGCCTCCAGTCTTGGCTTGGGCCAGTTCAACTTTGTTACAGTTCAGCAAAGTGACGTAACAGGAAGCTCGGCAGCTTTGAGAACTGAGCTGAGAGAACTTTAAAGAACATTTTGAATCATGTGCACTTTGACTTAGAGTTAAAAAGACCACTGAATATTTAAAAGCTTTTTTTGTCAGTTTTTGGATTAGCCTCACAGGGTGTCACCAGTCTCTGGAACCACTATTTTTGGGGTTAAAGAGGTGGTCTAGAGTGGATTCATGAATGGTTCAAACAAACGTGAGTTTGAAACACGTGTGTCTTTTTAAAGGTACACTTCCTGTAAGTTCACATGGTGTATAAGTCTGTCAAATGTGGTTTATTTACCACTTGAAGGTGCGCTGGTTACAAAAAATTTGTCTTGGTACAAACAGAAACCAAACCTCAAACCTTAACCTCATTCTTATTCCAAAAGTAGATCTTTGGTTTATAAAAATGAAAAAAAGAAAGAAAAGGAACAATCTGCAAAGTTAACCACGTGTCAGATGAAGTGATGAAAGCTACAGATACTGTTACAAAATTCAAAGTAAAAGCATTTTCTTTGTAGATTAATCCTTGCTGGCACTTAATACTTTTATTTTGAAACTTTGCCCACTTTTCATTGTAACCCATCATCCCTTTCAGGTGTGACATACCTTACTGTGTGATCTCCCTCTCTGTTGTAGTGGCTTTCGCTCCGCCTCTCTCTGTTCACACACGCTGTAACTGTGTGTAAATTGAGCATCTTATACATCTTCTCATACAAAAGCATCACCTAATTTGGAGAAATGTTCAAAAAAATAGTCATAATAATAATAATAATAATAATAATAATAATAATAATAATAATAATAATGATGATGATGATTTTATATATATACATATAGTTTTATATATATATATATATATATATATATATATATATATATATATATATATATATATATATATATATATATAAACATATATATATATATATATATATATATATATATATATATATATATATATATATATATATATATATATATAAACATATATATACATACATACATATATATATATATTTACACATCTTGATGACATAAATAATTACGTCCTTATTTTGAGCAAAAATAATTTTAAAACTTATGCAGCTGACAACAATCCTGTGTGAAATTGATGATAGCACAAGCTGAAGCTGTTACACATTGCAGGTTTAAGGATGAAAATTTAAACCATTACTACCTTATTTTGAGCATTACAAAAATTAAAAAGAAGAAGTGATGCAAAATTATATAACAGGCTTGCATGTCAAGCCGCTGTGAGCTCATAACATGGATATGAACACGCCATATGGATGTGTATGTTAGCATAAATGTGCTTTAAATAGGGCACACAGGTGTCAAAAAATCTCACCCAACACCCCAAAGGCGGAGGTTGAATTCTTGAGAGTGTTACCTCTTGCTTGGTTGTTGATGCCAAAAAGCACAATTGGCATCTTTACTGGTGGAAAGCAAGTGAGGGATCATGTCCTCACTGCACCTGTTAAAGACAATAAACAAATAAATTTAACCTGGTAGAAAAAAAATCTGAGAAAAAGCTAACATGGAAAAAAAAACAGCCACCATATTTACTTATTCATGTGTGACCTGAAGAAGAACCTCTGAAAGCTACACATACACACACACACACACACACACACACACACACACACACACACACACACACACACACACACACACACACACACACACACACACACACACACACACACACACACAGTTGGCACTCTGCTGTGTGACTCACTCAACTTCTTACACTTCATATGATCATATGACTTAATGACAGTTCTCAAGGAAGGAGAGAAAGAGCTAAAAAATCAGACCTCAGGACTGAAGCTGTGATTCCACGGCAACAACATTACACAAGGCGTGTCTCACCTCGTCACTCATCTCTTTGTTTTACACTTCCACAAATCCCCCCTCTCTCCCTCGCCTGTTTCATATGTTCCCTCTCTCGCTCCCTCACAGGATCAACAGGCAGGGGATACCTCTGAGAGCTGCGACCGGGGTGCAAAGAACACAGCAGGAGTGGTATTTGCCGGTCTTGGCACTTCTCGAGTCAACTCCAATAAAGCTTGAATATACTCAGTTAAACACTGCTTCTAAAAAGCTCCTCTTCAACTGTTAAAAACTTTTGATAGTAATGGAAGCTCAAACTTTAATGAAATCATAAGCTTTTGGGGCTTCCCATCTTTAACTCTGATATCTGGGCATTCTTTTTGGTACATAACAATAAAGTCCCGTTTCCACCAAACAGTTTGGTTCGGTGTCTCTTAGTACGGCACACATTTTGTCGCGTTTCTTTTGACTAAAACTGTGACAGGTCCTCAAAAAAGGGTATGCATGTGATGTCTCAACAAGCGGAAGTCACTGTGGATACGCCCACTGAGTGGCAGAAAGAGGGACATAAGTGGCAGCGTTGGCTTAAATACCGTCTAAACTCTAAAACAAAATAAAAAAATCAAAAAATGGGAAGGAGCTGTTGCGTGATTGATTGGACGAATATGTTTGAAAAGCTATCAGAGCTATCTTTTGACAGGCTGCTGAAAGACAAAGAGAAGAGAAACTGATAGATCGCTGCAATTTTCAGAAACAATCCAAGCAAAGACATCTGGATTTGCGGTTCCCATTTTATGCTGTGATTTTTGGGATAAATCATTCCTTCAATTATGAAATCTCTCGATGTTAGCATTTTTTATTCAGCTATATTTATCAGAGCTGAAACATTTTTGACTTTGTATGCTAATGAACTTTGTGCTATACTTAAAGGTCACATATTATGCTCCTTTTCTGCAGCTTAATATGGATCATTGATGTCTTTAAGAAAAAGCATTAGCATGTTTTGGTCCAAAAAGCCAATAAATCAAGCACAGCTGCATTGTTTCCAGGCTTTTATAGCCCCTCTGTTCAGAACGCTCTGATTTAGTGGGCGTGGCCTTCATTTGTAAACGAGCCACTGCTGATAACGCCCTGCTTTTCAGTGTCACTGAGAGCGGCGCCACAAGCTTCAGGTGCACAATGTTTAGAAAACAGCAAAGCTAGTTTACCGTAACATTACAGGCTAAAACAGCAGGCGAACCGCAGCTAAAGTTAGCATCCTGAAGCTAACACAGAGACAGGGGGGACACTGAGGAAAAGCTCTTACATCTGCTCCACAGCACACAGTATTTAAAATACTCACATTTCCAGGGTCCGAGGTTTGTTGGCGGATGGTTGGTAATGTGCCTGGATTCAGGACCAGTCTATTTGCTAGCCCTCTGTTGTACTGGCCAAAGTCGGAAAAGCAGTCGGCCGTGAAGTGACTAGCACATACATGCAGAGTTTTAGTGAGTGTAGCTGGCACATTTCCTTGATAAATGACCTATAGCCACTTAGTCTTGTCTTTTTCCAAGATGGGAAGCTTGTGCATGGAACTATGTGGCTGTTTACGGCCAAAAACAGAGCAGTGATGGCTCTTCAACTTTGGCATTCTACTCCCTGCTGCTGGAGAGATCGGTGGGGGGGTGGGCAGGGAAGGGGGTTCTGGGGTATCTGCTCTGGTGGACCAATCAGGTCAGACTTGCTCTTGATTGGTCAAAAAAGGGAATCGCTGACGTCGGCAAATCCCCAAAATCCAAACAGCTCGTTTTAAGTCAGGATTTTAAATTCACAACAGTACTAAGTACAGGTTTTGTCATTAAATATCACATTTTGTGGGCTGGGAGGAAAGCCAAAGACCCACAAATTTCACTAAAAGACTTAATAAAGTGATTTTTGCATAATGTGGGACCTTTAAATACCTTAGCAGTGACCATACATCTTTTAACAATACAGTCTATGTTAAATACCAAAAGTAAAAAATAGACAATAGGTGTATTCACTGGGGTCAATCCACTGTATACTGTAAATTGAATCATATAGAGGCTTTTGTACCTTTTCAGGCTTTGCATTCTGTGTTTTCCTGGCGCTGGAATCAGATACAAATAAATGTGAGGAAATGATTTCTGGTGTTGATTCGTGTCCCATCTTCCTTCTTTTACAGAAACTTAGCTTAGATTAACTGTTTTGATGATTGATGTACAGCTCTGTTGACAAATGCAGCCAAACTGCAACAGAAAATGTAACTTACACAAATATTACACTCATAGGACTTCATAGACAAGTTGTATGTATTGGCTTCAAACCAATACAAGAATTTGTTTAGCTGTTGGCTTTACCAACCTGGGAGATCTCTGACATCAGCAACATGAAATGTGTGTTTAAGTTTGTGTAAGGGGAAGCAAATTTGTTTTTATGTGTGCCGTGACTCCACCTGTATCATACTTCAGTGCCTTCTGAGATAGGATACTAGAACATACACAGAACTAGCTCCTTTTTTACAGTAAAAACAACCAGTAGCTTGACATTTCACCTTGGGGTGACTATGTAGAGTCTTTATTTACAAATGTATCATTCATCAATCCATGAGGCCTGTACTGACGTTCCAAATTCAAGAGGAGGCTCTTTGAACATTACATTAACTCATGTCTGAGTCGAGTTCAGTATACGATGGTAGAGATCAAATTCTTAATGAAAGCTTCAACTAAATTTAGGTAAAAAAAAACAAACCATCATTCTGCGCTATTCTTCCTCTTTACTTCTTGAGACTTAAGGCTGATTTATGCTTGGCACGTTGGGAGTGGGAAATTTCCATGCCGCACTCACTCGAAAATTACTAACCTGCGGGACAGAGACACGTCATGCGTGGACGAGATGGCGGAAAAATGGGATCTCCAAGTGGTCAAAGTGCAGAAGTACAGGCATCTGTGTGACTCTTCACACAGAGATCACCATGATAACTAAGTGGTAATTAATTCATGGCGTGAAATTGTGGCTACTCCCGGCAGATAAGAGAAATCAGGTAAAAGAACCTCTTGTTCAGCACTTTGGTAGACGTATGTTGAACGCCCCCTGCAGTTTGGGAATGGACACCTACGGTCGATGCGCAAATTCTCTTGTGCGTCTCATTTCCGTGCGTCACACATAACAGCATAACACAGCCTTTATCTTCATAACACAAAAACATGATAATCTATAATAAAAAAACTTCATCACTGACATCACTGAACAACTCTTGTAAGAACATAACTTCCATTTTTAGGTCATGGATAATCAAACACAGGCTTACTGTGTGTCGATCACTGATGGTGTAATGAGAAAGTACTAGTGCTTTTCAGTTTCAACTTTTAGGTTTTTAGTTTGAAAATGTTGTCAAAGAGGCAGGAAATCATTCCTCTGGAGCTTGATCCCCAAGCTTCCAACAACATACCAGCTTCAAAAGAGCTATCTCACAGACATTTAACCGATGTTTGCTCAACCACAACACTCCTAATTCACCACCACCCTTGAATGCTGAAGGGTTAAACATCTATAGGGTGGTGTGGACAGAAAACACCACGCTCAGCCCGTCTCATCATCCACAAGCAGATCCATCTGTTAGCCGGATCACTGCAGCCCGCTGCGCCCTGACAAACGCTTTTAAAATGTAGTTTCAGGCTAATCATCTCGATGGAAGACAACCCGAGAAAGACTGTGTTTTCGCCACTTCCTGCAGCAGAAGGGGGCTAATGACATGCGATAGGGAATGTATTTAACTAGTGAGCCACGTCACTCTTAATACACTCATGACGGAAAGATAGATGGGGAGCGAGCAGAGGATCTGAAAACTAATTAACACTTAAATGCATAACAAGGCTGTCATGTCTGTGAGGCTGAGGAGTTGAACAATTCAGACACAGATTTTCCTCATTTGAGTTTTCTCTGACGTGCCCACAGGAGAGGATTGTTACTTTTTGTGAATTATTCCCAATTTGGACGGATGAAGAAGTCAGCATTCTCAAATAAATAACATATTTATTTTAAATTTACACCAGATTTAATTGTTTTTCCTCTAAAGGGAAAAAAAGAGAGATAACAAGGCTGGTCACAAACACGAAACCCAAGTGAGACAAAGCCGTTTTTTTGGATCTGAAACATCCGCAGTGGCAAAGCTGCAAAAAGGCCACCGCTGATTGAACTAATTTTAGGTGATGCCATGCGCACAGGACAACCTGCTGGGCCCAAAATGGGCCTTCGCCATGCCACGACAAACAAGTAGTGGGCGAAAAAAGAGAAAGGGAAAAATTGATAAATGCAGCAACCCACGCCAGGTTTCTTTTCCAAGTGAACAATACCATCATTGTTCAGCAGGGGTTCTGGCACGGCGCGCATGGTGGCGGCTGATTGTTTTGTAAAATCAACAACTTAGAAAATAGATTTATAAGATTTCTGGCTCCTGTTTCCGAATGTGGGTAGAGTACATACATCTCTTAAAAACAATGTCACCTCAGCATGCAGGCTGAGCGCAGGAAGGAAAACAAGAAGACAAGTCACAAATATGTGCTTATATATTCTATAAATTACATGTTTTTCTCCACTCTTTGCTGTCTTCTTCAGCCTTTGAAAACCAGTTTAAGCAGTTTGGGCAGATGCTAAATGCGAGCAGCGTCCTCTGGATCCTCCCCTCTCCACATTCAGCACTCTGGCCTTTGTCTGCTTTAATTGAGCCCCCTCACTCCGTGTAATGGCCTGTTTAATACTTATTGAAACAGAGCTAGCGCTGGAGGTTAAATACATCTTAATGCACCGCGCTAATCCTTTCATTAAAAGCAGCGTAAGCCTGCTTGAAAGCTGCAAGATTGCCTCCATTAATTAGGGAGGTCTCTCTCTGCCCCAGTGCTCGGCCAAGCCCGTGTGTCAGCGGCGATTTGAAGCGGTGGGAGAGAGCTGCAGAGAATGAGAGGCCGCGGGCCGTACAAACTGCTAATACAACTGGCAGGGACAGAGAAAAGAGGAGCCAGAGTTTTATTTAGCGAGGCATCAAAAGAAGCCGTGGTTGTAGAAGCTTTGGTGCACTCTGATCTTTGGTGAAATCTCACAGTTGTTGGTAGAGATGGAGATGAGGACAAGGTGTTTTTGTGTTTGGAAAAAAAAGGAAAAGCATTGAGAAGGTGCTGAAAATAATTTTAAGGCAAATTTTCAAATCACACTTCTTTTGCTCCAGTTTACATCAGCGTTTCATTTCATTTTCTTAACTTAAATTGGATTTAAACAGACGAAAATAGAAGCTCTATTTCCACATGTATCTCCACGAATATCTCGTCCGCTCTTGTGCTGCATTCTCTACCTTGAGACTCATTAATGCCAACGCCGGTCGTGATAATCCACCAGCTAGGAGAATTTGTTTGTTTTTCACGGGGTGGAGAGTTGGCACTTGCAGCACTTTGATCCCCGCGCTGCTGTTCCTGACTCCTGTACAGAATGACCCTCTCTCTCCGTAGCGAGGCGGGCTGGCCCAGCGTAGGCTCGTCTGGGCTTGGCGCCACGCTCGACGGGTGAGGGCGTGTGGTCACAACACTCCTATCCCCCCCTCCTTTCCTCCCCACTCTATTGCTTTCACCCAAATCCTGCTCTGATCCTTCAACCCTCCTGTCCTCTTTCCTTCCGCTGGATTCTGGACCAACTGAGAAACGTGCTCCTCGACTTCTTTACAGCGAGGGTCAAACAAGGCCACAGGAAGGGAAGCGTAGCTTCAATCGACGTGGGTTCATTACTTGAAAAAGTTGCAGATTATGTACAGTACACGACAATCAGCCTTCTTGGGAGGTGTCGTCCACATGCAAATGACTTGGCCTGCTGGTAGGATGTCAGAAAAAAGCCGTACAAGTCTGAGGCCTCTGAGGACAACTCAGCTCTGGAGTCACATAAGCAGATTGCAGTCATCTTGAACGCTGCTCTACCACCACCCTCTGACAACCCCCCCCTCCCCTTACCCACGTCCTCCCCACCCCCCACCCGCACCCCCCCGCCCTGCTGCTGCTGCTGCACTCCGCTTTAATTTCCAGACACTTTGAAAGCTTTTCTCGCTGTATATTTTATCACTTTTTCTTAAGACTTGCGCTCAGCTACGCCTCAGCTCCTTTTAAAATACAGAGCCAAAAAAACAAGACAACTCGCTTCTTGGATTCCCTTTCTCTCTCCCTTCCTTTCTGCGTCTCTCTCATCCCATTGTGAACAGGCTTATTGGATGGAACGCACTTAACAGAAGAATTTCACACTGTATTAGAAGAATGCATCTTTTCACACCTGTAAATATCTTGTCTAATCTGCTTGGTAACCAGCCCCTGTGAGGGAGGGCCACATGCTGTCCAGCAGAGGGGCGATGGCGGAATTTGCTTCCTGTGCCAGCACGAGAAACAGAATAAAAAATAATGTTAAACAGGAGTCTTATAAATAAAGAAATGGGATGAGGATATACGAAACTGTGCTGCTGTTCCTTTGTGCGCGAGCAGCTTCATTCATCATTTGCTAAAAAAGAAAAAGTCGAATAAATAGCAGCAAACACCGTCTATTAATTCCAAACATGCGGTTGCTTAATGTTATGTGATTGAAGTGTGACAAAAAGTTGTGAGGTTTATTTATTTATTTATTTTGTGTTGCTGTTGTGATGGAGCTGGTAGATCTGTGGGCGTGTAATCGCACCGAGGTAGAGGCACACTCCGAGAAAGAGAGAAGCACACATTACATCTCGACGTGCCAACAAGTTCAGGAGTGAAATCCTGCGGATGCGAGCACATGTAAAGTCATCATAACATTGGAACAAGGTTATCTGAGAAATGGCAGTTTATGTGGCAGTTTATGTTTTACCTTCATGAATAGAAAATATGCTGACTGATGGGAGGATTTTTTTTTTTTTTTTTGCACACACACACGCGCGAATACTCACAGACACATTCACACGAGTGAGCCACGCGCACTTTGGTGAGAACACATGCACGCCAAAAGAAATATACTCCAAATCACCTTAAAAATTGATACAAATATCACAATGTCGCACTCGTTTTTTCACAATGTTAGCAACGCCAGATTCACTTTCTCGTCGAGCGGGGATTCTTGTTTGTCAGATACACGAGTGGGGACATGAAGCTATCGATCGTTCACTGATCGATCCATCAATTGACAAGATTCCTGTTGATGACCAGGTGAAATTTCTACAGGACAAGTGTGAGCATGCCCCGTGTAAGTCCTCCTTCCCCTGCAGCTCACAGATATCTCTAATTGCCTACACACACACACACAACCGCCCCCTCCTCCCTCTGCAACCTTCCTCCATGCCCCCGGCCAGAGCGGGGGCAGAATGGCGGTCGGCGGACCTTGGGAGAGTGGTCTCGGCTGGGGCCCCCTCACTAACACTCAGCCCAATGTGTTAATAGATCCAATGCCATCTTATTTTCGCACTTCTGCGAGACGGCGAGGGGCGGCCAGGCGGGATCGGCAGTCTGCTGTACTAAAAGAGCTGGAACAAGGGGAGGAGGAGGTGGTGGTGGGGGTGGATGGATGGAGGGAGGAAGGGAGGGAGGGAAGGAAAGAGGGGGCAGTGGTGGGTTCACAGCACTCTATGGACGAGGTCAACAAGAAGGCAGGGGGCACAAGTTCAAGTGTGTGATAGAGAACGGTGGGATCAGGACAGAGGAGGGGGAATGAAGAGGATGAAGATGGATAACAAGGCAAGATGATGGCTATCAAGTTTGTTTGTTTTTATCATAGACTGTATAAAACGTGGACGTAGTCTCCTCGAAGTCACCTGTTTGTTTCTGAAACAGAAAATGAAGCACATTGACCACTGCGGCCATATTGGTAGTGGCAAGGGCTTTGCGTACAGCTATGGGGTGCCTGTCGGTCATGTGACCTGAGCTGTGCCTCTGACTGGGCAAGCTCGCAACCTTAATATTCTCTGAACCGCTGAGTTCGAAAAAAAATCACCCCCCTACAGTGTGTGCCAACAGTAAAGTTAGCGATTCAGATGGGACACGTTTTTTGAACCAGGCTGTAAATAGGTTAATTTCTGCTTTGAAAACAGCTTTTTTTTGGCTTGGTGTGTATGTGACTTCCAGTATTTCCGGAGCCAGCCTCAGTGGACACTTGAGAAACAGCGGATTTTTAGCGCTTCTGCATTGTCTTATATTCTTAGACCGGAGGTTGCCACTTGGTTTTTATGCAGAGCTATGCTATGCTAACACTACCAGAAAAATCACATGTTGGATCAAAGTGGATCCAATTCACCTATGCCAGCTTTGTAACTAACCTCACTAACAACTAACATTGGTTATCCGTGATGTAAAAATTAACCTTTATATATTTCTTCACATACTAATTGTATATCTACTGTAAATTCACAGCAGCCATTTGATTACCCAAACTTGTTATGTCTTCAGTGATATTTTTGCTCCTGTGTTTGTCTGGAGATCCTACATGTAACCATGGCTGCATTGTTTACAGGTGGAATCAGGTGTTGTCAGCCAGTAGCATGTCAATGCTAACTGGTGCAAGGCCTGATGTTTTCTCGCAAGGTGAGGAGAAGGATGGTTCTTAGGTGTGAGCTAAGAAGTGACGATATCATCTTGTCCTTCCATCCATTGTTATTGGGAACGTAAGATCCATCTAGATGGACAAGCTAGCCATGCCAAAACAGCAACAGAGGGAATACCAGAGGGCAGAGTAGCATCATGCTATTCACAGACATGGCTAACAGAGCTAACATCAGACACCAACGCCACATTGGAAGACCTTCACCTGCTGTGAACAGACAGGATCCAGGAGACAGAGACTGAACACTGCTGAAGAAGCTCAGTCCTGGACCCTGTGGAGGTGGAGGCTGGCTGAACTGGAGAATGATGGACAAGCTGACATCATCTATTTTCTTATGGACCTTTTTGCACGTTCTATACACTTTCTTACTTTTGTTTTCTTGATTGCTGCTGTGACTCCTGAATTTCCCCTCAGAGATAAACAAAGTATTTTCTATTCTATTCTATTCTATTCTATTCTATTCTTTTCTATTCTATTCTATTCTATTCTATTCTATTCTAAGTAGAGGATAGTTGAACATTCAAAATATGCAAGATTTTTTTCAATCACGTGTCCAATCTGTCAAAGTACCTGCAATGCACTCCTGTAAAAGACAGTGTTAGATAGAGGGAGCAACGAGTGCACTGAGGGCACAAAGTCCCATTCTTTGATGATTTTTTTTCTCCAATTCATGTCAGTGAAAAAATAACTGTCCATTTAATATTTAATTCTTAGTGTTTTAGGCTTCCATTACATTCAATGGCGCTGTAAAAACCTCAGATTATGTCATACTGGCTACATGTTTCTGATTAACTACTAATAATCAGAGATGAGGGTGTTAAAAATTCAGCCAATTTCAGCATAGGGACTGTGGTGAAACTACAAAATTATAGTACTTTTTTCTCAAGTCCACGAATGGAAATGCAGCGGCCACAGAAAGTGCTTTGTTTTCTTGATTTGGAGGAAGGACCACTCCACTGTTTCACCACTTGTTTCTGTGTTGAATGAACTCCTTACTTCAGTCAGCCAGCAGTGACAGCACTGCATGGAAGAGTTGAAATGAATCAGGATCAAGCACTTGATACAGGCTAACCCTTGTAACTCTACCCAATTGACTTATTGAATAAAAGAGAGCACAGGTTATGACTTTGTGAACTGAAGCTATACAAAAAACAAAAAGGGCAAAAGAAGACGACCAAAACCAAAGAGCAAATTCCTTGAAAGACTATGTCTAACATAGCAGGCAGAATAACCACAAATGACTTTGTGGTTAATGGTGCATGTACAGAGGCCATAGCCACCATCTCTTTGACCCTTTGCTGCTTATCTTCCTCTGTTCTGTTCCCCCACATTTCCTGTCTTTCTTAAGCCTCATAGTACAATAAACCCTTCACACCAACTTCAAAAAAAGGCCACTCTAGCTTCTTTTGACCAGAAAAAAATGGCTGATAAATAAGTGCAAAGAAATACTTGTATAAGGGACCTTTACCCTGCCTACAATTTTTTATCCCATACATGACCAAACATTCAAGAAGAGGTGCGGTGATTGCTTTTAGTTTTGACACCGTCCCTCTAATCCTTCTGTAATAGCATCATTTGCTTTACTGCTTAGAAAAATCCAGAGATCTTTGGAGAAGATCTCTTAAAAATCTTGTGCTAACTTTAGAATGGACCGTTTTTGATCACATGTGACATGTAAGGTTTTAAAAATCAACACACTTTTAGTATGGATACCCAGCATTGTTACTTTATATCTGTATTTAAAATATGGGAAAGCATAATGCCCCTCATTAAACATGCCCATATCTGTGGAAAATCACATAGCACCTTTATTTCCAAGATATCTGGAGGATAAACACATGTAATCTTCACAGTGGTGGCATCGAACAAATGCTGCATCTCTTTTTTCGAGGGACTTGGACAGTGAAACTTTTTGTCTTAATAAAAAAACTGGCCACGCACTGCACTAAGCAAAGTTCTGAAGGTCTTATACAACTCCAAGGTCAAAGGTAAGCTCATTTTTCTCTGTGCAGAAAAACAAACCAAGGTCATGCAAACAACCCCACTATGTGATAAGCAACTGTTTGTACCCAAATGAGTCATTCCGGAAAATCTGTGCAAACCTGAAAATGCACAAACACTGATTTCTTGTTGGAAACATATCTTGTCACCTCAAAAAGAGTGGGAAAATCCGAGATTGCTCTGCGAAACCCCACCGACAAAGGGTACAGCTGTGGTACGGTTAGATTTATAGTAGTTTTTTCAAGTATCAGTGGTATTAATGAATGAATGAATAATTGAATAAATAATTATAAATAAAGAAATAAATATCCAATGTTTTCATTATGAAAACCATGAAAAGTAGTGAAAAGACAGGAATGTGTTGTCTCACTTTGCTGTTACTGTTACCGTTGGCGTATCTGCCTTCACTTATTAAACCAGATCTGGGTGGGGGCTGTTAAAACCACTTCTGGGAAATGAAGTCAACAAGCGCTGAAGGGGGACAGCAGCATATGAAACAAACGCGCCTCTTTTTGTCAACCTACAATGCACAAACACATGATACATGCATTTACAATGATGCATTGTTTTTCATGTCGTTCTAGTTCTGACGTCTCATGAAGTTTCTTACTGAAATGACTTGGGAGAGATCAGTCATTTTTTTTTACCTCATGCTTTTAATTTCACTCACAGGAGAACAAGTCACCAACAGGGAACACCTCACAAGTCATAAGAGGAACTTTGTGAGGTTTTGTGCTGTACAGGTTTGTTAATTCAAACAGAGGAGTCCTTTTGAACAGATTTTTTTAACCTAATGGAGCAAAAGAGCTCAAAAGTTGGGTCTTTCTGATTTTTAAAAAAATCTTTTTATGTGATTTTCAACAAAAATATTGTTTCTTCTAGTTTTAATTTATTTATATTTTTTCATTTATTTAGTTTTTACCTCTGGAGTATTTTTCTGTGACCAAACAATCCAACTAACAAATTCAGCACTTAAAAAAATAATGAAACAACAAAAAAGTGGGGCGCAGATGGCCTAGCAGTCTAGGCTGTACCCCATGAGGTTCGCCCTCAAGCGGGTGGCATAGGTTCGAGCCCGGCCTGTTTCTTGCATATTACTCCCCACTCTTACCCTGTTACGGACTCTATCCACTGTCTTATCCTCTCTGATTGATGCTACCCCTGAAAGACAAAAAACAAAAAACAAAAAACAAAAATGTAATTGTTTAAACCAGAAACCACTGGGGCTGTTTGCTGGTACACCCACAACTTTCAGATCGTTGTGAGACGATCGGAATCCCTCGTTCACTTTCCAACACCTACACAGTATCAAAACATTAGTCAGAGGTATCACATCTGCCAGTCATGAGGGGTCGCTTTAAAGTCACACATGTTTTTTTTTTTTTTTTTTCGATGCAGGGAGGTGACACATGTAGGTCTGAGCTGTATCTACTGAAATCTGAAGACAATGCATTTGTAACTTGGTGACATAGGCTGCTGTATTATCAACAAAGGGAATGACACTTGTTCTTACTGAGCTTTTATAAAAAACTGAATCATTTTTGATGCTGCAAATAAACTTATTCTTACATTTAAAGACTGTTTTTCTGATGAAACTCATCACCGGCTTCACTCGTCTTCCTCTGTTCCTGTTTCTTTTTAATGTTCTTGTCCTTTTTATTAATCTTCTCCATTACCATCCCAATCTTCTTCTTCTTCTCTTTCATCTTCTTCTCGTTTCTCTGTAGGTTTCTCTTCTTCACTATCATCACCTTTTGTTCTTTCATTTTCAATCTGTCTGCACCTGTTTTCATTTTCATCATCATATTCTTCTCTTTTTTCTTTCTTCCTTTCCATTCTTTCTCTCTCCTTTTTTCTCTTCTTCTCTTTTCCTCTTTTTACCCCCCTCTACATCGCTCCTCTTCCTTTCCTCTTTTCTCTACTCTTTCTCTATTCTTCTTTTTTCTATCTATCCTTCTCTCTGATCTTTACTCCCCTTCTTTTTTCCTTTTCTTCCATCTTCATCATCAGCATTATAATTATTTTTCTTCACTTTTCCTCTTGTCGCATCACTCTTCTTCTTCATGTTTTTTTCCTTCCTTTTTATCTTTTTTTTTCACTTTCTGTCCTGTCTCCACCACCTTTCTAAAAATCACTGTGCCTCATTACATCTCTGTTTAATCTGTTTGTTCCAAACAATCCACTTTTTGCAAGCGTGACCTCATCATAAGGGAGGCTCTCTGGCTGCAGCGTAGTTAAAGGTGTCGTCTGCATACTGAGATAACTAAATTAAAAGTTTGTGTTAAAATGTTTTTATCACATCTGTCTCTGGTGACATTTGTGTCAAATCGCTTGATCAGCTCTAAAGAGAGGAACTAATGGGTCCATCAGATCCTTTTAAGATGTTATTCCAGAAATGTAAAGGTTAGAAAGATCATAAAGTATAAAAGTTCACGTGCACACTCTGAAGTGTCAGGACGAAGGGAGGGAGAAGGAAGAAAAACGTGGGGGTTTTGGTTTACAGAGCAGCAGAGTTTGGCTCAGAGCCAAGTGTGTCTTAAGCATTTTGGGTCCTCACCTTCCCCTGCCCCTGTCAGCCTGCTCATGGTCTCCCTCTCAAGGCGTCAGAGATGCAAAGTGACAGCCAGGGTGGCTTCCATGTCAGCGAGGTGAGACCAGGCTCTCCGGCTAGATGCCCTGACCAGGACCACCCCTTTGGGTCTGGGTGTGAAAACAGAAAAAAAATCCTCACTGCACTGTCTCACCATGATTATATTGTCAGTGCCCCGCCTAACCTGCAAGATATCTTCACCCCTCCTCTTCCTCCTCCTCCTCCTTCTTCCTTCAGCTTCTCAGAGATCCAACAGTGGCAGATTAGCATGCTGTCATCAAAGTGGCAGAGTACTAAAACATCCATTAAGCTCCTAATCGAAGAGACGGTAGGACGTGCGGGGGGAGCGGAGCATGTGATGTCGTGAGTGTTGGTATGACAGAGCTCGTCTTTCAGAGGTGAGAAGTGACAGAGACTTGTCAAAGGTCACAGCCGGCCAGAGGCCAGCCCCACTATGCTGTCAATCCACGCCGCTGCTCTTTTGTGGCGCTGCACACGGATGCAAAACGCATGAACGCACACATAAAAACCACTCATGCCTTATTTTAAACCCACCTATTTACACCACACCTTTTATTTACACCTCTCTGTGCATGCATGCCTTCATGTAAGCTCGTGTTCATCTGATGCTTTTGTTTCTAAACTAAAAATACTCACACACGTACACACGCTCTAAAAAAGCTTCCTAACAGTAAATCTTGGATTCATCTGGGCAGTCAGACTTCTTTTGTCTCCTCATTTGAAGGCTCACACCTCCAGTGTGCTTTGTTACAG
This sequence comes from Halichoeres trimaculatus, assembly GCF_033239565.1. Taxonomy (NCBI): domain Eukaryota; kingdom Metazoa; phylum Chordata; class Actinopteri; order Labriformes; family Labridae; genus Halichoeres; species Halichoeres trimaculatus. The sequence continues at coordinate 11,931,575 of NW_027437192.1, forward strand.
CACACTCTCAGAAAAACAAGGTCTCTCAGCTGTTTAGAAAACAGATAACTACAGATGGGCTAGTGTGTGTTCAAGTAGTTTCTGTGTGTGAGTTTGATTTGGCATGCTCCCAAAACTGATCTTTGAAGACATCAAGGTCCTTTTTAATTGATGTTTCTTGCACAGATTAATGTAAACTGTGACTTTTTGTTCATTTTTAGCCACATTAGCTATTATTGTGCTGCAACAAATGGCACTACCAGTCTGTCAGTCCTTTGGTCCAGCACTGTGGTCCAAGCTTAAGATTTCTGCACAACTGCTCTATGGATTGGTGAGGAACAATGTTCATTAACTCTGGTGAATAAAATACAACAACCTTTTTCCAGCACTACTCAGAGGGTAGAATTTTTCACTTTTGCTAAAAATGTCAAACCCATTGATGAATTATCATTAAAACTTGATCACTTAAACATTTCCAGGGGGGTAGAAATTGTAAAAAGTTGAGATCAAGTCATCATTTCAGTTGGTCGTATACTATTGCCTGAAACAATAAACTAATAACATGCCTATCATCCTCATCAGCTTTGAGTGGTTGGCCCTTTCTAGTATACAGGAAGTCCTTGAGTTACGTTTCTACGAAGCGTTATGACCCTAAAAACCCCATAAATCTCTGAATAACTATCCAAATACATGTGTTATACTTCATATTCATGTGAAAACAGTACAGACAATCAAATTCCATGATGTGAAAAAGGTAAGGATACTGAGAAAATTGCAAGCACAAACAAAGACAAGCTACACTATGACACGACTTGAGACAATGTGGACGATGCTGATGACTGCATAGCACTGTGTAGCTGTGTATTCATACGCACTCCGCGTCAAAAACTAGAATGCGCCGTAGGTGCTTACAGACATAGCGGTGTAACTTCAAAACCTTCTCTTTTTTTCTCACGTACATATATTTACTGGTGTCGTAAAGTCGAAACCACATAAGTCGAGAACCGTGTAAGTTGAGGACCTCCTGTATCTTGGCAGAAAGTAAGTGTGCATGTTGTTAAAAAAAATTGAGCCAATACGATAATTTAAGAAACTGCAGTTCCCCTTGTGTCCACTTGGGGTAAGCAACAAAAGCTTGTTAAACCATACAAGCTCCAAATTAGAACTACTTGTTTAACAGCAAAATTAGACATGTAAATAGCAGGTTTGAAAAAAATTGAACAAAGATTTGTATTATAGGTAGGGGGTGTCCTACCTTTTTGTTGTTACGAGGTTGATCTACAGATAGGATGCGTTTACAGCATTGTGCCTTCCATTTATTGTGCTCCAAAATGTCTCTCCAGAAACCAGTGGGTGCATCTTAGAGAGTAAGTTTGACATAAGCTTTGTTAAGAGAACTGAAATGCTAAACTGAGACAGCTAACATTTTGCCTGATTACTCTTTGCATGTTAGCATCGTCACTGACTGTTAGAGACTTATGTTAGTGTTAAATTTTCTGCACTTATGCTGTGTTCCATTTGTACTTGGAACTTGAAATTCGGGAGTGGGAATGACGTCATCTCCGAGTTCAGCGTTCCAGTTGCCAAGTCAGAGGAACTTGTCATAACAGCAGTTATTCAGTGTATAAACATTGAATAATACCATATATACAGCTGATTTATTGTAACAAACACTAATCAGAAAATCTAAAATAAAAAGAATATAACAGGGGATTAATAACTGTTTGCCCCTGAACTCAGAATTTTCTACTGGGAACTCAGGGTGGTGTGGGTGCTCCCGCTTAAAAGTCAGAAATTCATACTTTGGAGGGGCCTTCCAGCTGGGCGTTCCCACTTGAACTTGAAAATTCGGACTTCTGAGTACAAATGGAACGCAGCATTAGCCATAAAACAATGAATATAGTGCCAGAGGTCATGACCGGAGCAAAGTATTGATGAACTATAATGAACAAATGTACAACCAAAATAGTAGTGAAAAGTCATGAACAATACTCTCTGTACCAGGTTTGGTGCCAAAACAGTGACATCAACACAAGACATTGTTTTCCCTCCTCCGAGCTAAATTGAACCTAACTTCAATGAAGTACCAAAGTGTAAGAGGAACCCATTAATGCTGTGCAAGTGTCACACTTGGCTTCCCCCTAGCATGCAGAGGTCATGATGAAAAACCACAGAGACTGCTACAAAGGTTACACTGGCTTTATACAAGGCAGCATTAGCATTTGGCTAATACTTAAAAAGAGCCACACAGAGCTGTTAGTTAGGTTGGTACAAACAGCTGCTTTAGTTCTTCCAGAACAGTTAAATTTAAGTTTTAGAAATAATTTCATACAATTTTTCCCCAGTTGCCTTGACAGTAAAACACAACAAAACAAAACAAAACACCGAGCTAATCCTGGAATGATCTCTGCTGGCCTTTGCATCTCTTTAGGTCTGTGCATCTGTGCATCCTGTGAGTCCCTGTTTCCCTGGTCAATGTATCTTTAAACAGACTTCTTTTATTCTGCATGTAAAAGTTGGACCCTGCCAATAACCAATGAAACCAAAGGGTCTGACAGTATTTATATGATACACTGTATCAAAGATCAGCAACTGACAGTGCAGTTAGTATTTTGACATCCTGATTCATCGGGTCCAGTCCGAAGTGACACACGTGCACACACATCAACCCACACACTGCCTTTCAGAGTTTTTGCCTCCCTGCTGCGAGGCAGTAATGTCAGTGTTTGTGTTGGTCAGCAGGGTCTCTGCCCACACAGTCAGCGGGGTCAGCGGCCCCACAGCAGGACCTGGACACTGGGAGAAACACAGGGAGGGGGCAGAGGGAGGGGACACTCGCTCAGGTTCTGAGGGGTCCACTCATCTTCAAATTCCAGCCAAGGCCTAGGATGCCAAGCCAGTCTGTCAGGCCCCCCTCTCACTGTGGTTCTGGCCTCGACACCCTGTAGTTTTTTAGGCATAAACTGGCATAGGGCAGCATAAGCTTCCTTGTGGCGCTGCATATTTTAACTGGACCATTGGGCAGCTTGGCTCGCAAGAGGTCCAGGTCCTGGGCATGAGTCCACAGGGCACGGACAAGGACAAGGGAGGTTCTGCCAGGCTGGAAGGAGATCTCTCTTCTTGTTTACATTTCTTTCTTTTTTTTCATTTCATATAAATTTGTGCTGACTTTGAGCGTAAAGCATTTATACTCTCAGTTGCATTGGATGGATCCCTCTGCCAGCATCAGTGTCTCACACTTTCTGAGGCTTATGTATGTATGTGTAAAATTCTTCAGATGCTAGCAAGTCAGGTTTTTACAAGTAGAGAAGGTGCCAGTGAGTCATAAAAAGTGTCTAGAATGATGGCTGGAGTGTCTTATGTTTAGTGTACACAGTCTATTAGCCATTGCTAGAATCACCTTGAAAAATAGACCATGGGAGAAAAATGCTGGATGTTTTTGTAGTAAGAATTTATAATAAATGTTTAATATTCCGGCTGCACATTAAACCTTATTTCACGCAAACATTAACGGTACTGTTCTGAATTTTTCATCTTGTTCCAAAGTTTGTTGGTAAATTGTAAAAAACAGCTCTGCTCCTTCAGAAAAGAAAGAGTTAAGCAGCACATTGATGGGTTTTAAAACAGCAGTCCAAAAAGCTGCCTTTAAACATGAACAAGTCTTTTTCCTTCACACCTCAACTTCACAAGTGTGACTTCCGTCTGTTGCGTCTCTCTCTCCCCCTCTCTCTCTCTCTCAACATTTTTTCTCCCTCCCTACTTCTTCTTTATTTCTTTTTTCTTTAATACTCTGTGCTTGTAAATTCAAAACACTACACTTGCTTTGCAGGAAACTCAACATGTAAAAGCTTTTTCAACAACCATGCCATGTTCAATTTAACGCAGGTGACTAAAAAATGTTGAAAGCACACAACTTTATAGTCTATTTGCAAAACTTGCTATGTGTTCCATATTTCTACTGCAATCCAACCAACTCCTGATTCATCATGGTAGTGTTAGCATTTGAAAAGGTGGATGCTTTGGCTCTTGAACTAACAGGTGAAGCAGACACTTGTACTCTGCATCTTTATTTTATTTTGCTGTTTTATTTGCTTTATGTGCTTTTTGATGCAAAAAAACAAAAAACAAAACTCAATGATCCTTTCATAACACAGAGTATCTCTCATCAGCTGACAGCAAACCTCAAAACCGTCTACTCGACATGATACTTCCACATTTGGAACACTGACACACAACATGCCAACATAACAAGAGAGCTCCTCTTACAACTCCTCGTGCCGTAATAATAAAAACACTACAGTGGAGCAAGATTTTCTTTTACTGAAAATATGACCTAGAACATTCACGAGACAAAATCAGAAAAAACAGAAGTTACCTCTTTCTCCAGAGGAAACAAGCAAAAGTTTGTCTCTTGGCATCTTTAAGAACCACTGCTCAGAATTTAAAACAGTGTATTTGAGACGTTTTGATTAAAAAAATGTTACAAAATCAGATACAAAGAAGGCGGTTTGTGCCTCAGAGTTGACTCCATTGATATGTTTGCACTGCTCTGCAACACTCCTCCAAAACCCATGAGGACAGTGTCATCAGTATGAGTGATATGTGATATTCAAGCTGAAACTTGTGCACTTGGCCACTTTATTAGGTACACCTTGCTAGTACTGGGTTGGCCCCCCTCTTGCCTTCAGAACCGCCTGAATCCTTCGTGGCATAGATTCAACAAGGTACTGGAAACATTTCTCAGAGCATTTGGTCCATATTGACATGATAGCATCACACAGTTGCTGCAGATTTGTCGGCTGAACATCCATGATGATAATCTCCCGTTCCACCACATCCCAAAGGTGCTCTATTGGATTGAGATCTGGTGACTGTGGAGGCCATTTGAGTACAATGAACTTATTGTCATGTTGAAGAAACCAGTCTGAGATGATTCCAGCTTTATGACATGGAGCGTTATCCTGCTGGAAGTAGCCATCGGAAGATGGGTACACTGTGCTCAAAAAGGGATGGACATGGTCAGCAACAATACTCAGGTAGGCTGCCGACTTTAAACCATGCTCAATTGGTACTAAGGGGCCCAAAGTGAGCCAAGAAAGAATCTCCCTCACACCATTACACCACCACCACCAGCAGGAGCCTGAACCGTTGATACAAGGCAGGATGGATCCATGATTTCATGTTGTTGACACCCAATTCTGACCCTACCATCAGAATGTGGAGCAGAAATCCAGACTCATCAGACCAGGCAACGTTCTTCCAGGTGTGCGTAATGAAGTGGCCAGTACGTGTATCAGAGGGGAATATGTCATAGGAGTGTTGTAAATATAGGAAGCATGGCCTACTGTGGACCAATCACAAGGCTTGTGGTATATTGATAGTCACATTGAGAAAGAGGTGTACGTTGGGCTACAGCTGCATAAAAAAAAGGCTATCCTAGGATTTAGACTTAACTGAGAGACCAAAAGTAAAAACAACTGGGATATTAAAAGTACTTTGATTGGGGAAATGAACAATGAAATCCACTCCAAATTGACTGTCTTTTTCCTTCCCTCGCCACATTACCAAAAGTGTTTCTTTTTCCCACCACATAGAGGGATTGATTGCCCAAAGTGACAGTGTTTTCTGACAGTTAGGGCCAAAAGCATTTGAGTTGGCAGTTTGTTTTATGGCAACACGGACTGTATATTGAAATGGTAACCATAACTCTGACTGTGAAGCCAGAAGATTTAGAGCTCCCCCTAGTGGCTAGCTGCAGTACATGTTATAAATAGTACATCCTGCATCCCACAGTAACAGATGGAAAAGAGGTCAAACTTTAAAAAATAATGACAAAAATATTTTTCTCTATTTCCCGAGAAGTCTAAGGGAGCAGTCGCACTGGCCATCCGTACTGCGCCCAAGCACCCTTTAACTCTGAAGCCCAGGTCGTTTTGGCCAGTGTGACCGCAAAGACATGGCGTATGATTGCTGCAACCTCTTTTCTCAACACTTATTTTAATCAATGGCAGGTGTAAGTGTGGTGGTGGAGTGCATCGAACCAAAACAACTTAACATAAGCCAAAAAGTCACTAAAGTCATGTTCTCAATATTCCCCACTGTACTGACTCTGATGAGACCCTCGTTTATGTAAACCAGCGCTTTATGACGAGGGGCCATGTGGGCCAATTGTGCTTGAGTATGGTATGGGAGGTCGGTGTGACCTCACCCTAATTTTGGAAAGTTATTTGATGTAAACAATGATTGATTGACAGCTCTGTTCGTGCATCATTTTGTACCAGGTGAGCACATAAACTGTAAAAAAAATGGACGTTATCTTGCTCACAAAAACTGCTCCCCCTGGTGACTGGCTGCAGTATAGGTAAAAAAAAATCCATCTCCTCAGCCATTCTAGATGGGCTGTGGTCAAATTTTATAAAATGAAAACACGTCATAGAAATGTTTCTCACATCTGATTGGTGTAATGATTTGAAGATGTTGTTTGGCTGCCTTGTATCCATGTCCCCTTTTCTCTTACAAGTTTCATTTTTGTTAGTTATTAGAGGTTAAAAATGAGGCTTTATGTCACGTTTAATGATGATTGACAACTGCCATTCTTTTTTTTGTAAGTTGTAAAATATGTCAGGAAGGAAAGCCAAGACAAGATTAGTCTTGGGAGCGAAATAAATAAATATTATTTTAGTGACCTGGCTCCACTCAGATTCTGTCTGCGTCCCTTATAGTCTCCACTGCGCAGACTCTGGCTGCACAACAGCTGCCACTGGCGGCGCCTGTGACAGGGGTATTTTGGCTTCAAAACCGTACAATGGTAAATGGCGCTGTCCACTCTATCAGATGACCACCTGAGAGGTTTTCACATTTTAGAGGTAAGTTCAATGCCTGTTTTGGTGGGATGTCAGTCCAGCCCTGTCCCTTGTGTGCTTGCCTTGGCTGTTCCTCCTCAACATGTCCACACCCAGGGAGGCTGTCTTCCAACTCCACATCCGAAGGCACATTGTCCGTTCTATACACACACACCGGACGCCAGGCACAGGTCACTGAATCATTTGTTGAATGAGCAGATGTTTAACAAGCAAAAGAAGAGGTGTGATTGACAACACTTAAATTGTGTTATCAGCTTTGTCGAAACAAAATATGTGTCAGGTGAAATAATAAGCTGTTCATTTTTGCTGGATTTCCAAAAAATGTCTGAGTGGTCGAAGACTGGTCTTAAGTGAGGAGAATGTCTTACTCACGCAGGATGTTTGGATTTGTGTTCAGTGTGATCTTTTATTCCGGTTATCTTGTGTGTGGTGATGAGACACCTGTAAACGTGTTGACTAACTGACAGATTTCAGATTTTTCCACATTTCAGTGACTAGCTCCTCCCAACCTGGACCCCCTACTCTCTTCCTCCTTTACCCCCCCTCATCCGAACCCCTGTAGCCCCTCACCCCCCTTTTGTTTTTCTTTACCTCCTCCTTCTCCTCCACCTCGCTGTCTTCCCTTTCCCTGAGGGCGATGTGGTATTTCTTCTCTCTGCCCTGCCTGGCCTGTCACTCTGGATGGCTCCTCGCATGCTGTGCCCCGCTGTGATTGAGCATTACGAGGTGTTTCACGCCTCCATGCATTAGGCGAGACGACAGGGAGGGCGTTGAGTAAACGATATGTATGGATTGTAAGGGCAGCAGAGTTCACTGCTGGGTCAGGTCAGAGGGAGGAAAGCAGCGGACAGCACTCGGTCTGTGATAGTCCATGCGCACACATGATGCATAGGCTCACCTGCAAGCACCTGCACTGTATAAACGCACAAACTTCACCTGTGCTTATGTGCAGAGGGGAATTTGTTTAGACACTCATGCACAAGAAGAATCACGCATGGATCGACGGAAACTCACTGACATTTTCTTTTAAAACACAACATTGGTATTTATAGAGTTAATCGCAAACGGCAAATGCAACCAGATTGTACTCTCCTTCCTGCCCACTCACCATCACAAGGTCCACTCAAGTTGATGCAACTCATTTTCACATTTTAAAATAGTGACTGCTCACTTCCCTTTGTCAACGTTCTAGCTGCATGTCCTTGATAAACGTTGATGTTCAAATAAAAAAAAAAAAAAACAGCAACTAAGAGCGGTTAAGTTGTTGATTTTAAACAACACACACTTCACTCCGTCTCTAATCCTCCTCCATGCGTGAGCAGGCGAGGCTAGTTTGAGCCGGTGAGAGTGTGTAATTAATGTGCTGTGACGAGGGGCTTCTGCCCGGTGACAGTGAAAGACCACCTACTGGCTTTTAATACTGCCTGTCAATGTGGCCACAGGACGCTCAATACAGGCCTGTTTCAGCTCCGGGGGCTGAATGGAGGACAGCGATTTGGAGAGACAGGCACCAGAAAGAGGAAACAAAGAAGAATTTAAATCATGGATGTAAAATTTTGTTTTTAATTTTTTTTTATTTTAAATTTGGAGATTAGATTTTAGAAATTCTTTTTAGAGTTTAAATTTGTTCTCACTTGTATAAAATCTTGAAAAATTAGACACAAATTTTTTTTCACTGACAGTTTGACTGAGCGATCTGGGAAAACAGTTTTGAGACCCAGAAAGGATCATGAATTTATGCTAAAAAATGTATGATGTCACACACTGTCAAATCTTGGATGCGATTATGAAATTGCGTATCATTCACACTTATCGTAGCTCATGTAAGACGGGGTCACAGGACTGTACGTGATGTGCTAACAGCCGTTTGACCTGATTTACACTAAGTGTCAAGCAGCTGTTTTCATAAATTCCAACAGGCTCTGAATTTGTCATGATCAACATTTACAAAAGTTCATTTTTTAAAGCTACTTTTCTGATTTTTTTTAAAATGAGATTTGTAAAAGACTATAGCACCATCTGATGCCATGTGCTGTGCCTGCTGTGCTCTCTCATTGACATGCTCCTCATCAGCTCTACCTTTTGTTTTTATGTCTCAACATACATCTGACATTGCTCTTTCAGCCTGAGTAAGCAAACATGTGTGAGCAGACTCGCTGCTCCAGGTTACATTCCACCTGTGCTGTATCAGACTCAGAGTAGCAGCCGAGACACTGGAGTTAAGTATAGGTACTTGTATCCAGGCGCCTGGTGCTGCTGCAGGGAGGAATGGTTGTCCGCTTCATGTCTGCTCCGTCTCCTTCCTCTGTTCTGGGAGTGAGTGCGTGTGCCGCGACACAGCTCTCTGGATCAATACGGCCTCTCAAGGAGCTCTGCCTGTCAGTCTGCCTGATGGCTTGTCACAGTCTCTGGAGTGTCTGCAGGATTTTAAGTCTCTGGTTGTCACTCTTGAATTTTTTCTCCCTCTCTTGTTTTTCTCTCTTCTTCTCCGTCTGTTTTTTTCTCTCTCCGTCCCTCTCTTCTCCCCAGCCGCCCGCAACCCCGGGGCTCGACAAGCTGGCTCGGCCGCCGCATCTGCCGGCACATCTTTAGCGGCTTGGCAGTGAGGAACGTCCGTCACAGGTTGTAATCAAACCTGCCTGGAAACTGAGCATGAGGAGCGAGGAGGAGGGGGAGGGAGTGCAAGTGAGGGGGAGGGCCCCTCCTTCTGCCTGATTAATCATAATGTAATTTTAATTAAAAAGCACAGTGTCAAAGGGTTTAGCTGCCTGAGAAGTGAGCCCAGATTGCCACGCAGCAGCAGCCCCCTCAGTCTGCGGGCAGGAAATGCGTCCTGACAAATCCAGGCGCCCTGGCCAAGAAAAACAAAGGCCACCATTACCAGGATATTGTCATTGAGGGGAAGAGCAGGGGTGTGGGTGAGAGTGAAAGAGGGGGGGTTGACATGGATGATGACGAGACACGGAAAGGAAGGAGAAAAAGGTTGGGGGTCACACTGTCATGCCAATTGGTGCTTGGCGCAAACGCTTGTGTCATGCAAAGAAAGAAAAGAGGCGAGACGCGAGAGATTCTGGCAATGTTGGATGTTGTAAGCCTTTGTGAGCTGCGTTGTAGGCTTCGGGGAGGTTAGCTTGTTTTGTGATGCTTCAGTTTGTTTACAGGTGCATGTAGCGTCCACTCAGTGTCAGGCCGGGCTATATTTACGCCACCTGAATCAGGGTTCCTGTGTACCGCGGTGTCGGCTCCAGGCCAAGCTGAGGCCGAGACGATGGTAGCTGCCCGAGACGGGGGCAGAAGGAGCCACGGTATCATCGGGCGGGGAGGGGGTGGAGGCCAGAGGGCTGCAGCCAGGGTCAGGGAGAGTTTCTGAGGAGACGTGGGGTGTCAGCATGGCTGAGAAGAAAGTGGAGCCAAACACTTGTGGTGACATGGCATTACCCTGGGTCATGGTGACAGATTAGGAGGATTACAGACATGGGTGAGCTGTGTCTGTGCAGGCGTGCCCATGAGTTATGCTCTTTCTGATACATGTGTGAACTCATATGTGCGTCTTTTACTTTGATGTAAAATTTAAGCCTGTGAAGTAAGTAGAGACAAAACTTTTAAACTAGTGGCGTGACCTCAGAAAAAAAAATTCACTCTAAAGTTTGGGTGTTTTAATTTAGGCTATAGACTGCCTTACAAAAAGATGTAATCTCCATGACATCATCCACCTGTTTCTGAAACAGAGTTTTAAAGCAACTTCGTTAACGGAGGCCATATTGGAAATGAGGCGCTTCATGAGCCTCCACACTAACAGCTATGGGAGCCGGCCTGTCAGTCAGATAAACTCATGGGGAGTTTTCACAGGGTAAACTAAGGATCTTGAATGATTTTAAAATCTTCTAAACTGGCGAGTTTAAACCCCCCACCCCACACAGTGTGCTGTTAGAGAAATTATCTATTCAGACTGAAGTCATTTTTGTGCTTTGTACTCAAGGGTCAACCAAAGAATTTTATCAAATGTGGAATCCATGATAATGTCTAATCTTTGAGAAATCCAGTGCGGTGCCTACATGTGCCTTGTGCTGTGTTGCCTTGCTATTTTTTTGTTTGTTTTGAGGGGGCAGTCCATGTGGGATGGGTTGTTGACTGTTTTTGTATGTTGTCAATGTGTGTTTTTCGCTTTGATTATCTAAAAAAAAAATCAATGAAGACAATTTCATATTTTTGTGCTTTGTGCTAGGCTGTAAATATGTTTATTTCTGATGTGAAAGTGGCTTTTTTTGGCTTGGTGTGTATGTTGTTTCCGGTACTTCCAATGTAAAGGCCCTTTTATGCTTAACGTTAGATAAGGATAAGGATACAGAAAGAGTGCTGTTTTGAACTCTGTTCTTATTTTTTCTGTAACTTTTTCTGCACGTTTCCATGAAGCTAACAGATACAGATAAAACAGAGCAGTACCACTGGAAACCATGGGGGCAGTGTTGCTGTTACTACCCAGTACGTAGCTTTAGTGACACATGAAGAAGAAATAACAATGGTGGAACTTTCGCGATGTATTTAACTGCCCCACTGACCTCCACTTTCTACAACGCTGCCTCTGTTTTTGTCTTTAATGCAAGCAGTACATTAGCAATACCTCCTCCACAGTCGCCATGATTGTTTTTGAGTTTCTTTGTCATAAACTTTTGACTCTGGGCTGACCCCCAAGGTGGATGTATTGGTTAACTGCAATTTAAACGTAAAGGATGTATGGAAGTATGTGAGCAGTGGTGGTAACGTTGTTTGAGAAGGACGGATACTTTTTCTTATATGAAGGGAGGATAAATGGGCCGTAAGAGCCAGATATATAAAGACCTGAAATGTATCAAAACCAGAAGTGCAATAACTGACCCAAAATGTAATAAGACGCTGAGCCTGAATAGTAACACCTTGTTACATTTTGGATCACTTATTGCACTTCTGGTTTTATTACTTAATTATTATCAATTTATCTATTTCCGTTTCATTTCTGATCGTTGCTGCAAATTGGGCTCTGACAAGCCTCAAGCGGACACTCGACAAACTTTGCATTGCTTCATATTTTCAGACCAGAGGTTGCTTGATTAAAACAGCTATGTGCCCAGATCCATATAGAAATTTGTGCATGCATGAGGTGACTTGAGGCTTCTGATTAAATTGTGTGGACATTTTACAGCCTGTCAAAAATCAAGACATAAACTTGTGTCAATTAGCCTAAAATCCTTCCAAGCCTAGGAAAAGCACACGACTGCTGAGGATGTGATCTAGGTCATTTTAACTGAGCCAGAAAACTATGTCCAGACAGACAACTGCACCAAATATATCATCATAATAATGTTTTTTTCTTTTTAAAAAAGCTGATATGCATTATTCATTGAATGATAATATGCTGTCTCTTTCCATTAATCACCCTTATTATTTACTCTCCATATTGTCGTATTCCTTTGTCAAACATTTTCTCCTTCCCCTTTAACGGTACTTAAAATTTCCGTCCTCTAAATTTTCCAGTGTCACTGTCTTTTATATTTTAAATATTTATTTACCCTACCTTAAGAGTTACAAAGTTATGCTAGGGAACATAACTTGTGGTGTTGCGTCACCTTTTTAACTATGTATGTGTACTCTGTGATGTTTTCTCGATGACAGAGGAGGAGCACAATGTGCAGATTAAAGCTTTGTTTGAAAGACTGTTTTTGGACTTTATTTTGATGGGACAGCTTGACAGAGACAAGGAATGTGGGCAGAGAGTGACACGACATGTAACAAATAATGTCAGGACGAGGACTGTAGCTTCTGTCCGTGTGGCGCCCGCTCCACCCACTCTTCAGTTCTTCAGTTTTTTTGTGCCATTTCAGGACATGGTATCCATAAGTGATGAAGAGAGACAAGGTGATGTGTACATTGCTGGAGTGAGACAACAAAGGGGGATAGATTCACCCCCAGAGAGGAGAAGGGATAAAAGCTTGGTGTTCATATTATTATTTTTTTTGAATTATCTGGTTTTAGATGGAGGGGAAGTGGGGCGATGGGCAGGACTGGCTGACCTTTGGAGAGGAAGAGAGGAGAGGCAAAGGGAGGAGGGGGTCACCAGCATCCGGATGGGTTTTTGAAGGGGGGGATCCTCTGCTGAGGTTTCAGAGGTGAGAGACCGTGAAGGGCCCTCCACCAGGCCCTAACAAGCATTTGATTTCTCCCTCCAGGTGTCGTGAGCCTCATACTCCTCAGATGAGTGCTCTCACAGCAGCATCAGATCCTCTGAGGCCATTCCTGTGTGTGTCAGTGGAGCGTGGTGGAGCAATCCCAAAATCTATACAAGCAGCGATGGTGTGATGATGATTTCTATCTTTTCATACAACAGGACAGTGGTTGAGTCACTCAGTAAAGATTTTGATTTTCATTCTATTTAAATATTATTTTACCAGAAAAGGAAAAAAAAATGTAAATTGAATGAAATTGTTGAATAAAACAAATGACAGGGATCAAACAATGAGGGTTTGAAATGTGGTTGGGGTCAGGTTTTATGAGTTTCATGCCTGATAAATTTAAAAAGAAAGAAAATTTTTACTCTTCTTCAGTAAGCCTGCAGGATTGTCAACATTACTGCAGTGGAGACTGGGTAAACTTAAAGCCAAAATCTGTGATGAAGTCCCACTCTCAAATAATTTATGAGGGCTGTTTGGCTACAATAAGAGGTAACAACAAACAGGTACATTTTCAAATGTGGAGACTGAAGGTGGACAAAGTTAAGCTCTGGACAGTGACAACTATCTTAGATTTGAAGTAATTGTACTATGTTCGAAAGGGGTGGAAAATTTTTTGCTAGATTTCAGAAAAATTCATTTGTAATATCCATAAAAATGTTGCATTAGACATGTTTGCATTCATGTCTACTTTTAACAAACCAATATGTTCAATATATTTATACATCTATGTGATTAGTTAAATGCAGTCAAAACTCCTGTCAATTCCTTAAAATTCCCATGGAAAGTTTCCAACTTCGCAAGCACCTGCACCTTTTGGTCTTTTTTTTACCTTTACAGTACAAGTCTCTATTTAGTCAAAGAAAGCTCAGAATATTTTTGCTCTGTTTTTTTTTTTTTTTCAAAATTTATCTTTATGTTTAGTCAAAATGTTTTCTCTTTGAATTCATTCATGTAGCAGTTCACAGTTTCAAATTAAGGCTTAACCAAGTGTTTAAAGCTGCTGTGCTGATCTATTCGAGCCAGAAAAGGTCATCACACACAGAAAGTGGTGGTTTGAGGAAGAATGTTTCCATCAAATGATGAGGGAACACCTTGAACAGGAATCTTATCCTTAAATGCACTTCGGACGGACAGCTTTACTAAATGATTCTAAAACAAGAATAGGATGTCAGCCAAGTATCTGGCTCTGGTTTTGTCACATACTGGACCAAGGATTTAAAAAATCAATACCTCAATGCACCTGTTGCAAAGTAAGCGACTTAGCAAGCGCACCTCAGCTAACCCCTCCGTGAGTCTGTAACAGGAACTCATGGCTTGTATTTTGACACACGAAGGGGAATATATCACAGAACTTGAAAGTCAGGCGGTCCAATTCGAACTTTTTTTTATTTTTTTTTCGAGTTATCGTCTCATTAACGAAAACAAATCATACAAGCAAGCCTCAGTGAATTATAATAGCTCATTATCCCACTGAACGCAGTTTTCAAATTTCTGCGCACCATCTCAGCAGGAATGAAGTCTGAGTAAGAAAGTTGTTTATTCTTGATGAATTTAATGACAAGTTGTGTGTTGGGTGATTTGAGGTGTTGATGATCCATGTTCATCGTTTCAACGCAGGCAGCTGTGACTTGGATGTTCTCCGTTATTGATTTAATATATAGATAAATTATACCCTGTTAAAAGAACTTCTTTTATAATGAAGTTTAAACTTAATTCTTGTACATTTGGTACTTGAATCTTGTTATTCTTGTATTTCTACTCTTTGATGTCTCTTCCTTCTATAAATGATAAATAAAAGAACAGTAATTCTTGTTTATTCTCTTTTTCTGGGCCCTTTTCTTTAAGAATTGAAAACACCCCACATTTACTTCTCAATCAATAATAAATAACTAACTTCTGATCTTCTTTTAATTAGTTAATTAGACACTAATTTACTAATTTCCTCCTCGTTGATGTCAGATTTCACCCATATACTGAGTGAATGTCCCACTTTTCTGCCTTTAGATGTTAAATCAACTCTATTGAGCTAACAAGTGTGAAAGAGACCAAGAAGTGCAGAGAGGACAATAAGGTCTCACAATGATCTGATGTGGTCCATATTGTCCTGTGATCTACAGAGGCATGCTCCAACAGGGCACACACACACACACACACACACACACACACATGAATACACACACTCTCTCTAGGACACTAACGAGGGTTGGAGAAACCTCTTTTGACACCTGGGGCTGGAGACACAAAGCACGCCACCCGCCCCACTGAATGGAGAGGCAGAAAGAGACAGATGACATCTTAAACAGGCATTGACACGCAGGTAGCTAACAAAGCCAGCTCGGCCTCATTAGCATGTCAAAAGCTGCGCACATGCTTCAGATGGAGGCATATGTACCGAAATGTACCAATGCAAAGCCTGGATGCATTACATAAGCAGGAGAGCACATATGTGTGGGTGTGACACAGAAACACACACACATGAGGACAGACACACACCAGTCGTCGAGGCCGAGATCATTACGAAGGAGAGATTCTGCCTATTGGATCAACAAGCGAAGAGAGAGGCAGAGTCACTCGCTTCCTGTCAGTCTCCTTTTCACCCAGAGCTCCTGGCGCTGCAGCTCGCCATTCCCCCTGAACAAACCACCCGCTGGCTGCCTTAACCGCCCTCTAATAAACCCATCTGTTGGGTCATTATTGCATCCACAGCCATCTGAAGAGGGGAGCAACCCTGCAAAGAGGACAGAGAGGAGGCTGAGGGGCATGGAGAGCGCCAGAGGAAGAGGAGAACAAAAATGAGTCAGGGAGAGACTCTCTTTTTGTTTACAAAGCAAATGATTCCTTTTCTGCACTCAATCAAGAAAAAAAAAAATGTCACTACTAACTTAAAAGCAGTTTGGATTGTTGTCATAAAGGGATAATCATCATACTAAAAAGTGCCACATAAAATGCATCTTCAACTCCTAAAATGCTCCTTTAAACAAATGATACTTTGTGGATGTTTTAGACCAGTGTTTCTCAAAGTGGGGTCCCAGGACCCCCCAGGGTCCATGAACCATAGCTTTGGAGTCCCTGGAATCATTTAAAAACAACTGTAAAAGTGTGCTGTATCATTGAAAAAGCGTATATACAAACTAGGATCTCATGCACCAATAAAATCAGCATTTTTTTTCCCCAGATACCCTCGTCCAACTTAGTTTTGTTCCATGAGATCATATTTTATATGATTGAGACATATCAATCACCTCATTGTTCACAGCAATAGAAAAAAAACTCCAAACAAAATTCACCCTGGTGCAGTAGTGTGCACAGACTTTTGAAGGGCATGGGGGGTAAGAAGAAAAAGAGGCACATACATTGTGCTTTTTAGCCACTCAAAAGGGCTGTTAAATGTGATATGCCATCCCGGATCACACTGTGGCACATGGTTTGGCCCCAGACAGGTCACTTGCTCTCCAAGAGGGCACTTCAGTGTGTTTTTCAACACTAACTCAGAGTCAACATTTTCTCAAAGTTTACAAAGTGAATTACTTGGAAAGTATGAATGTAGCCTAATTCTATTGTTGTAGAATGCTACATAGTCACTATTCAATAGTATCAACATTATGCTTATCATGGATACGATAATGATCGGGTCCTTGAAAAATGTCTACCCTGAAAGGGGTCCATGGTCTAAAAAAGTTTGAGAACCTCTATCTTAGACATCTAAAACAAGAAAAACAATAAATCCTCGGATTGTCAACTTGTTTCTTCAGACTTAAATGATTAAATCAACAACAACAAAAAGAGTCAATGCCAGGGTAACCTGTTTGGCATTGCCAGAGGAGATTTGGGAAATTTTTCACAGGAGCAACCCACATTCTCAACTCTGCTGCTCATCATATAAATGCATATCCCTTAAAAATGTAGTTCTATATAAAAGGGAAATGAAAATAAAAGTTAAAATAAATAAATAAAAAAACTGGTATAAGCTAATTTACCAGAAAGCATTGTTACAACAAAGAAATAATCTACTTAACACAAATTGCCTTAATTTGGGGTTCCAAGTTCATACTGCGTAATATTAGAAATTATACTATTTATGCGATATAGTAAATATACATACTGAAGTCTGTTAAAATATAGATAAAGCCAGGGTGCAAATGGCCTAGAAACTTAGGCTGTGCACCTTGAGGTTTGCCCTTGAGTGGGTGGTCTGGATTCGAGTCCTGCTTCCTGCGTGTCGCTCTCCACTCTTTTCCCCTTTTCTACTCTATCCAGTGCCCTCTCCTCTATCATGAAAGGCATAATAAGCCCCAAAATAACTGCAAAAATATAGAAAAAAAGAAATCAAATTTCTTCTTTTTGTTTGTTTAAAAAAAGATGGCCTTGCGGTCTGGGTTGTGCCCCATGAGGTTTTTCCCGTGAGAGGTAGGCTCAGTGTCAAATCCATCTTGTTTTCCACATACCCTACTCTCACCCTGCTTCCCACTCTATCCACTGTCTTATCTTCACCAATTAAAGGCATAAAAAGCCAAAAAATAAAAAGAAAACAAACATTCCTGTCTTCTGTTTTGATCATTCCACTGGGTTGGTAAAGTGTAGGTCATAATGCTGTCAGTAAGTGTAAAACTGTGCCCACACACGCACAGGTTTGTTTGCCCATACTTGCTGTACATGTGTGTTGTTTCATTGGCATGAGCAGCCAGGAGGGGCTGGTGAGGCTTTAACTTTGCTAAGCTTTTTCCTGCCAGGTCCCTGGGAGATCCCACTGTTCGTTTATATTGAACTTTGTAGGCCGCAGCCTCTGCCAGGCTCCCCTGCCTCTGCTGTAATATAGGAGCTGCTGGGGACCTGCACAGCCAGCAAGACCTAGGGAGAGAGACACAGATCACACTGGCCCTGTGGTTATTACATTTACTCCTGTGTGTGTGTGTGTGTGTGTGTGTGTGTGTGTGTGTGTGTGTGTGTGTGTGTGTGTGTGTGTGTGTGTGTGTGTGTGTGTGTGTGTGTGTGTGTGTGTGTTTAAAGAGGAGGGTTTTTGCTGTAGCTGTGTAGGTGTGACTTCTGGCCGTTTAGAAGTGTTTGCTTGTGTCAATTTTGTATTTGTGCGGCTGAATTACTGCAAAAACAATCACTACATTTTTTGTAAACCTTATTTTTTCTTTGTGTGTGTGTGTGTGTGTGTGTGTGTGTGTGTGTGTGTGTGTGTGTGTGTGTGTGTGTGTGTGTGCTGGCGATGCTCCACTGTGTCCTCCCTGGCTCACACAGCCCCTGTCATAAACAGCCACAGCCTCTGGCAGGTGTTGCGCTGTGGTGCACGGATATGTGACTCCCAAAGTGACACACACACACACACACACACATGCACACACACACATGTATGTGCACAAATTGCACACACATACATGAACACAAGTCCAAAATAACACACTATTGGGAATCCCCACAGGTGAGCCTTAGAGGGCAGAGTCAACACCTTATTATTAAAATGCACAGACACCCACATGTGCACAAACACACACATGCATAAACGCACACACAAGCACAGTGACAGATGTTTAGGGCGTCTCACACACGCCAGAGCTCTCACAGGTTACTGCTCTTAGGACATGTGAGTTCTTTTGAAGATACAAGTGAAACAAAAAGATAAACTCCTGCTGAAACAGAGATTTTACAGACACATGAACTTAACTAAATGACGCCATGATCTAAGTTTTTGTATCACTGATAAATTACGATGGATCAAGATTTTTATTTAGTAATTAGACAAATTAAATCGTTCAAAAATATAGTAATTTATGAATAATTGAATAAATTAATTATTCTTGGGGTAGCCTGGCAGCTGTTGATTCTAAAATGAAAAAAAAAAAAGTATATTTACAAAATAATTGTATCCTTTATAACAATCTCAGTCCTATTTTTCTCCACTCTTAACCCTTTATAAGTCATCATACCACATTTATCAGGTTATATCTTAACATGTTTAAAAACTTTTGCTACACATTTTTATAACCCTGATCCCAAACTTTAATAAAATGTAAAGACCTATGCCGGACTAATTAAATTAATTGCTAAAAAAATGTCAGCAAACCATAAAAAATTGAAAATTTTACACTATTTTTCAAATACAGAAATGTCAGGACTGAATTCCCCAAAATGTAAATGTTTGTGATGACGTGTATTTAATGTAGGAAGCGATGTAAATGACTGCAGTCTTGATCCTAATGTTTTTGTTGTTTATGCTTTATACTGACTGACAACACTGTCTGACTTTCATGTTTAGTTCTTTGTTTACTTCAACCTGTTGAAGGGTCCAGTTTAATGTCTACATATATAAAGGTAGATTTAGTTTTTATGTACCTTTAAGGTGGGTTTGTAGTTGGGTTTTAGAAGTTTAAACACCTCATAGAGACTTAAGTTCTCAACCCAGATGCCACAGGCCCCAAAGACTGAGGTTCTGTTGTTGTTGAAACAAGTTTTGTTATTTTACAAAGTTTGATCCAGACAACGCTTGCTTGTTGATATTCAATCGGCTCCAAACCAACATCTGACACATACTAGACTCACAGAACAAACCACCAGCCGGAGCAGTGAAAGGTCTCATCAAACCAAATCAAAATGAACGACAAAGGTTTGTGGTCCGACTCACTATTTAACAACTTCCGCCTGGAGGGGGCCTTCTGTGACGCCATCATCCGAGCCCAGGATGTGGAATTTCAAGTCCACAAAATTTTCCTCAGCAACTGTAGCTCTTACTTTCTGTAAGTAGATAACCTGATCTCAGTTGATACTTTACAAACTTTAATCAGACAGAAAAAATACACTTTCTTAGAGATCAGATGATCATAACCCAAAACACACACTGATCACAATAACTAATAAGTAACTCTGATCTGTGGACCATTCGTGACACAAGACAAAGTTAAATCACTGATGGATGACAGGGATACTAAGAGGGAACTTTACTTTTCAAAAGTTAACCAGGGGGTTCAGGTTTCCTTTCCATCTGAACACAGTCAGATATTAGCAAGATACAAGTTTTCACTGCATTTGATTGAAAAAACTAAACTTCCATGACAGTAAAAAGATGTGAATATTTGGGATGTTTGATGTTGACTGCTGATTGGTTTTAAAATTTAACAACATCCCAAAGTGAGTTCAGTGATATTAGTCATAGAGTTGTATTCTGACTCAATACTGGAAACCTAATTTAACAACACAAAACGTACACAATGTTGATTTCTTGAACATACACTGTAAATGTTTGTGTATTAAACTGTTACACTCATACACAGCTACTCTGTTCATTGACTTGGGGATCTTTAATCCAATTATTTCTCTCCATACAATCAAAAAAGAATATTGGCATGGATGTCAGGAAGGGAAATAAGTAAATTGTTTATTCTGCGATTTTCAATAATCCACAGAGCTCTGTTCAAAAACTGGTCGCCCTCAGACAAAAAGGTCTTCGACATCCCTGGCGTCTCTCCTGACATGATGAAGCTCATGATTGAGTTTGCTTACACAGGCTCTGTTTCTGTGAATGAAGACAACGTTCAGGAGCTGATGCTAGCTGCCGATCAGTTTAACATCACTGACATCGTAAAAGCTTGCTGTGACTTCCTGGGCGAGCAGCTCTGTCCAGAAAACTGCATTGGCATCTGGAGGTTCAGCAACATCACCTTAACCTATGGACTGCAGAGCAAGGCCTTTAACTTCATCACTAATCATTTTCAGAAGGTAGTTTCCACTGAGGAGTTTCTGCAGCTCTCTCTGGAGGAGCTGCTGGATATCCTGGAGAAAGACGAGCTCAACGTCAGTGATGAAAGGTTCCTGTTCAGAGCAGTTACTACCTGGATACATCACAACCCCGAAGAGAGAGAAAAACACATCACAATGCTCCTGTCAAAGGTTTGATGACTTTCTGTTACTGAATTTATTCAAATGTAGATCTTTAGAGTGGACATAGTTCATGACTGCAACAGAAATCAAAACAGGGAGAAGATCATTAAAAATAAGTTCAGAACTAAGTCAATTTTTTCAAACCTGTTAATTCAGCCCAGACATTGAACAAAACTGCCCGCTCATGCCTCATTTGTTGTAATGGCATGTGTGTAAGTCTCAGATTTTCCAGCAGCCAGGGAGATTGTCTCACTGGGACCCTGTGTATATCCTAAACTTCTTATTTAAAACTTTTGAAATTTCACACCAACTAATGTTACAGACTGTTCCGAAATTAAGTTTTCTCTAAGGGAGGTGTCCCTAAACTTTTTCCCGTCAGGGCGAAACAACTTTTCCGTTCTCTGATAGGGGGCCAGGGTCAGTATGTAAAAAAAAGTGTGACCAGCACAATACATTTCACTACCAGTATGGTTGTATTACAGGATTTTTTTTTAAGGGAGGAGTTTCAGATAGGGCACAAACTGCAGAAGGGTGGAATAGAAAGTTAAGTTCTATGGATGCATAAGTCTCAATCACGTGGCCAGACTGAAAAAAAATAAATAAATCATAATGCGCCTCTGGTATTGGTTCAGGGGGTCAGGAAAAATGTGGTGGCCCCTGGGCCATAGTTTGGGGACCACTGCTCTAAGGCCTTGTTTACATGACAAAAGTCCCATAATAAACAAAAAATGTTTTTTATGGTGTAAATAAAAGATAAACAACAAACTCACAAACACAGCACAGGAGTACACCATTGTTGTTATCGCCCTCCTACTCCTGCATTGCTAATTCACTGGGAATGTAATACACAGTGATACATGAATGGGACTGTGACATTAGAGCATCTGTGGATGAGCCCCAAAGAGGTGTTGTCCTTGAGTCTCGTCATGTATTCTTTATGGAAGACACTAAGACACAAAGGGAAGAATGGGTGGTGAGTGAGGGCAAGAGACACATGGATGCAGTTTTAAAGACTTTAGATGTACTCACTGTCAAATCAAAATTTCAGTCACAAAGATATAAATGGATTAAATAATTGAGTCATAGCTGATGTCTAAACACTGTGCTTAAGTTAGATGGGCTCACTGTCTTTTTTCACTTTATAGATC
This sequence comes from Halichoeres trimaculatus, assembly GCF_033239565.1. NCBI lineage: Eukaryota > Metazoa > Chordata > Actinopteri > Labriformes > Labridae > Halichoeres > Halichoeres trimaculatus. Next base: position 11,953,652 of record NW_027437192.1, read on the forward strand.
CGGCTGGTTCTTGCGGGGATGACTTTCATCAGATCGGAAGTAATGTCCAATGAGCTGGTGAGAAACAACGCTGCTTGCATGGAGGCCCTCGAAGCACTCCTGGCTGACATCTCAAGGAGGCCCTCCATAACTGGTCTCTTGCCACCTTTTGCCTGCCCTCGGCTGCCACCTACTATCCTGCTGGCAATTGGGGGCTGGAGTGGGGGTGATCCAACAAATGGGATTGAGGCGTACAATGTCCGAGTAGACCGCTGGGTCAGTGTACTAAATGATCAGGAGCGTCCTAGGGCCTACCACGGGACGGTCTTCCTCAACGGGTGTGTCTACTGTGTTGGCGGCTTTGACCGAGCGGAGTATTTCAACAGCGTTCGACGGTTGGACCTGAGCACGTACACCTGGCATGAGGTAGCCCCCATGCATTATCGCAGGTGCTATGTTAGCGTCACAGTGATGGATGGATACATCTATGCTTTGGGGGGTTATGATAGACACTCACGACTCAATACAGCTGAGCGCTACAAGCCGGAGAACAACCAGTGGAGTCTGATCGCACCCATGCACGATCAGAGGAGTGACGCCAGCTGCACAACATTTAACAACAAGGTGAGAGATTTCTATTTTTGAGTTACAGTTACCACCACTATGTACTACTACTGATGTTAATGAACTAACTGAGTCACTGCATTATGTCAGTAGTTAGCTCCTTGCTAAACTAGCTTGAGCAATACTCTTCTCAATGCACTCTTAGACTCATCTCACTGAGATTTTGCTAATTGGTTCTCTCAGAGCAGCCACCTCAATAGCTGATATGTAAAACATGTTTGGAACAACATACCTTACAATGACTCTGAGTCCAGGCTTGCAGATGTTCAGTTAGTTTATAAGTAGATCTTAGTTTGTGTTTATGTTTTGTTTTTGTCACTTAAAAGACTAACTTTCTTTGTAACTGTCATGTTCCCTCCAGGTTTACATCTGCGGAGGCTTCAATGGGAACGAGTGTCTGGAGTCATGTGAATACTACAGCCCAGAGACTGACCAGTGGACAATGATCAGCCCCATGAGCAGCAGGCGAAGTGGAATTGGCATCACTACATATGCAGGCTACATTTATGCAGTGAGTTTGTTTAGTGCATAAATATTTAACGCTTTCCTGTTTTATCTCCCGATTTTTTGTTGTTACCTCACAAAAGGTGCCAAAGGTTAACGGCTCAAACATATGCAATGGGACAGCAAAACAGCTATAGGAGCTTAAAAACAAAGCAATGCATTGAGCTAAATGCTAACACCAACACACTAACTCACTGCAATGACTTTCAGATGGAGACACTGAGTGGGTAAGTGTTAAAAACTGGATCTGGCATTTTAACTGATCACCCAACTTTCTTCCTTCAGGTTGGAGGCTTTGATGGTAACACTCGCCTGCAAAGCGTTGAGGCCTACAACCCCTGCACCAACTCCTGGCATGCAGTGCCCTCCATGTTGAACCCCCGCAGTAACTTTGGGATCGAAGTGATCAATGATTTTCTCTTTGCTGTTGGGGGCTTCAACGGGTTCACCACCTCATGCGATGTTGAGTTCTTTGACGCCACAACCAACAAGTGGTATTCTGCCGCAAACATGGAGATTTTACGCAGCGCTGTTAGCTGCTGCGTGGTGCCCTGGCTCCCCAACATGGCCAGGTTCATGGAGCCTTTTAACAACCTGCTGATGTATGAGTTTGGGATTGAGTCTGATGAGTCAGAAGACTCCGAACAGTCCTAAACTTTGGTCTGTTGCTGCCCTATGTCACCATCTACCGGGCTAAACTTATAGCATCAAACAATGAAATAAAAAAAAAAACTTCCTGCATTAATTTATGGTTACTTCATAGACTTAAACATTTCAGCTTGTTTAAGAGTTTTGTGTTTTTCCCTTTCATAAGGTTAATGTGTCCAACATGAAGACAAGGTTTGAATCAAATAGTACCATGGTGGAAAAAACAGACTTCCACATTCAGTCCATCTCTGTTCTGTTAAGCATTTGCTTTGTGTTTCCACAGCATAGATGCATAACTTTTTACCTCTCTGATGAGCTTCTCTTTATTTGTGTGGTCGTCAGTGACTGAAAACCTCGGCCTTCTTGACTCTAGACCCAACTCTGCTCGATTCAATATTGTTTTCGTCAAAGGCTAAGATTGAGTGTGCTGAACCCCTTTCTGAAGATTGATATGATATGTCAGTTTCGATCAGGTCCCCGGTGACATTTTTTTGCTGGTGAGGATTATTAAATATTCTTATGGTGTTCTGACCAAACAAAATTAAGTATTAAACATTGGGTAATAATACTAATTCAAGTGTTTCCATTAAAAAAATGAGGTGAAGGAAATACATGGTGTGATATTGATGAACAATTTAGGACCACTATCATTTGATCTAAGAAGGACACCCATGAATGCATCAGTTGTTCTATAATCACTCAACACCACTAAATATCACTGAAGCGTGATGCAGCCTTTACAAACAGAAGATAAAAATCTCGACCATGCTAACGCAGATTGGAAAGATAATCTCTACAAAGCAGTGTGTTTATCTCCTGTCCAGAAATAGCAATTCATCAGTGACCCTATAGTGCAATTCTCTGTCCGGGCTCAGCAAGACAGCACTAAATGTTCAAGTGGAGGTAAGTGCCGTCAAGTCCTCTGACAATACAAGCATGGTTTCAAGCTCCCGCTCAATACAATCCTCTCCTCAGAGGCTGTGAGGAGGAGAAGGTTGAGGGAGTACAAGAAGCAGGACTCAGGGTTGAGGGTCAGAGAGTGTGTGGCAAGGGACACTCTGGTGTGCATGTGTGTGTATGCGTGTGTGTGTGGGCCTCATGTCTCCTCCATTCTGGAGAGATGGAGCACACGGTGCTCTCTGCGGAGGAGGGGAGGATGTCGTCTCCTTGCTTCAGTGAACCCCGTGAGCGTGCGGAGCGAGAGGCTAACAGGGAAGAAGGTCTCCTCAGAAGGGAAGACGAACCAAATCCCCTGACACCCACTGGGACAATCAGTCTGGCTTAAAGAGTAGGGACAATAAGGGCAGAGTGAGACAACTGTTCAATACAGATTAAAGGAAATTAACACTTTGGAGAAAGTAAAGAATGATTGACTTTGAAATACTGAAAGCAAACGAGTTGGATTTCAATGAACAAAACATCTGCTAAAACATTACCAACCCATATTCCATGAAGTACTTGAACTGATTGAAATGATTGTACTTTTCAAAATTTTAGTTTATGTGTCTGCTTCTTTTTCATGGATTGACTGGTCCCTTCTTATCTCATCAGACAGAAACTTTTGGCATGGTTCAGTGTTAAAGTTATGTGATGCAACATGACTCTTCTTTACCCCAAATTGTAAATAAAAAGCTACAACTCAGTTTGCACACATGGGAGTATGTGTGAAGCGATGATGCAGATGCGAAACCGGCACTTCAGATAATCTCAGAGCACGCCTGTTGTGACCATGACGGAGAAAGGTCACACTCGTTTCTTTAACGAGTGTGACCTCATAAATGAGACAACAGTGTCACAGCTCAGGACATTCAGCCCGCCTGTGTGAGTGTGTCAGAAAGAGGATGTGGGGTTACACATGTGATGGGTCGTGAAGAATCACGATGGGGAGACTTGTGCCATACTAAATTGTGGATGCGACAAAATGCGTGTGTGTATGTTTGCTCAGCGACGACTCAGTTTGATGATAAAAGGATGAGTGTGCTGCCCTTCTTGCAACTCTGTTTTCATCTGAGCCAGCAGAGTTGGAGTAAAATACAATCTCAGGTCAGGCTATGGCAGTGCTGAAGTGCAGATGTCAAGTTTGCAAAAGGGAAGTGTAATCAAACATTAATATGATACTCAAGATCACACTAAGCAAGAAGTATGGCTGAGGCTCTCAGCTAACACTCAAATCTCCAGGCAGCCTGGACCAAAATGTCAAACACTTAAGATATTTATGGTTCCAGGTCGAACGTCATAGATGGAACTCCAGGTCGAATGCCTCCACCAGTATTATGCATTACATTAACACTCACTGAACTTTAGATTGCACAGCTCAAGTTGCACCTTGTTTCCTGTTTGTAATTATTAGTATTTCAAATTTCTATAAGTATTCCCGTATATATATATATATATAAATCAGTACTTGTTATACAGTAATAGTTAAATCACATATTTAGTGCAAATCAAATTTACAAAATGTAAAAACAAAATTAAAGCTTATTGCCACTGTCAGGGCATGAAAGTGATACTCTGGGATGGAACAAGTTTGGTCCTATCACAAGGTTTAGGGCAGAAATTACCCCTACAGCAGTGTTTTTGTGCAGCAGAAGCCCAGGGCGCTCGCACCAGACACCCCCTCCCCGCTCGTCAGCCGTTCCTCTGCATTCAGATGGGGCCATATTTTCCTTGACCAAAAACACAAATAAACGGACTCCCACCAAAAAAATGTGATATTGGTCTGCATTCACGCTTTATTTAAGGAATTTTCAGCGCGTAACTTTCACATAAAAGCACCGCTAAACAAGGCTCTAATTCTCATCGTGTCTCTTCGTCCTGGCAGACTACCTGCGTTTGTTTATATCTGGCACGCCGTGCGCGTGGACTGATACACTAAGCGGTGAGCGCCTTTAAGTTCCGTGGCGTTGCCCCTCTTCTCCATGCTTGTTTTGGTTACTCATCGTGTTTTTCCGCCAACTTCACTTCCGGTTCCGCCACGGTCAGCAACAGACATTTACAAAATAAAAGCATGTGAGCAACATGCACTAATGTGCAATAAAATATATATATATATATACATATATATATATATATATATATATATATATATACATATATATATATATATATATATATATATATATATATATATATATATATATATATATATATATATATATATATATACATATACATATATATATATATATATATATATATATATATATATATATATATATATATATATATATATATATACATACACACACACACACACACACATATATATATATATATATATATATTTTTTTTTTTTTTTTTTGCATATTTGTATATCTTATATCTTAACTGATTCTATCTGCATTTTTATCATTTTCCAAGACAAATTCCTTGTATGTACAAATGTACTTGGCAACAAAACTTGATTCTTATTCTAAATCTGATCTAAATCTGATTATGCACAACAACCAATAGGAAGGGCAGACTGGAAAGTGTCACTTACTGGATGCTGAGTAGTTTTAAAGATCATCACCTGTAAGAAACATGAACAGAACTGTGCTTCGAGCCAAGTGAAGTGTAAACAAAAAAAATGTTTTATTTTGTAATTTTTGCATCTACTGTGTGTTTTCAGAGGATTGTTATGTTGAAAGTCAGTCATTATCATCCATGTGTGTGATCTGTTACATGCACCAACTTATAATCAAGTCAGATAGAAAAATTGTTGTGTGTGTGAAGAGTAAGCTAGTGTGAAAAATATATCACATGCACAATGTAAACAGTCCTGACATATAGAATCATAACTGAGTCATCCAGTGTAATTTCTTTGCATCTTTAGGGGCAAAACACTTAACACAAATCTCAAATTTACACTCCTTCAGCTTCAGGTTCGTGCACATACTGTACAGACATCTCTTCGGTGTGATTGTGCTGAAACCCAGCTTGGAACAAAGACAAATAGCCGAGCAGCATCCTCTCAGACAGAAACAGATTCTTCCACACCTCTCCCTGTTCTGCCTGAAGGCTTCTCACAGGTACGATTTCTTGCCATCAGTTCGGCAGCTGAAAATGAGAATCTCCAAATTAGGAGTCAGGGAGTCGTGTCTGAGCCTGACCCTGGATTCTCACCTCCTATCCAGCTGGACCTGTGAATGCTGGATCTGATCTATACGGCTTGGCTATTGCTTTTCCACTTTTCTCTCATCTCTAGTCTGTCGTCTTTTTGTACTTTTATTTGTCTGTGGTATTCTCTTGAGATTACAGGGTTTTCTTTTTACAAGTTATTCTGTGAGTCGCGTTCTCTCTACTTTTACTGATTGAATTGAAAGATAAAATTTACTTTTTCAACATCTCTCATGCATTTTAGACTACTACTTAAATTCTATGTTAGCTCCAAAAGCTGTATCCATATTTGCAATAAACAACAACAAAAACAACAGTCTTACAGGCATCTCTTCTAAGTATAAACATAAATCCAGTTTGCATCTACATCTAATGAAAACATGAGGATGTCTCTTGCCAAGGCATATGTCAGTGCACCCTGCAGAGTGTCACAGTCACAGGTCTGGGACATGGTAGCCCATTACCACACATGCCCTGTCACTAAGGTTTAAACCCCAGGACCCTCCATCCTGAGCTGCTCGGGGACCCAGCTAAACACAGCCTGCCTCTCCTCTCCCAGCACTGGGGGTTTCAGTGCATCTACAAGGACCTGTCAAGAGGAGGGGGCCCAGCGCAGGAGCAGAGGTAGAGCGGATTGGTAAAGCATTCGTGGGCCCTGCTGGTGTGCTGGCCCCTGTGAACCAGGCAGTGATTGAGTAGTAGTGCCTGGGGCTAAACATGGCACCTTTGACAGTGTCGGGGTGGCACTATAGTGGTGGCCAGTGAGATGCTTCTGCTACATTAGACACCAAACGGTTGTTGGTGTCTACATTCATGCTGACTTGAATGGAGGGATTATGATGGAGGACAGACGCAGCATATGGATGAGGAAAAAAGGGAGACACAAGGAACTGAGCTACATATTACTCTGGTTATACCACAGAGTTTAACATGGCACCTTTTATTAATCATTTAAAGTTGTTTAAACACATCACAGGTTATTAACTAAATTATTTAGGTATCATATGTATTAAATTATTCCTCCCTTTAATGAGTGAGAGTGACAACTCTGATCTCTTTCACTGAAATAAGAAAAGTGATGATTAGTCCAGTAAGGATTTCATGTCCTTAAAACAGTTTGCTCATATAGGTACATTTTACAAATAATGATCCATCTTTTATCTCCTCTTTTGTGGAGATTAATCTCAACTGTGCTCCCTGCTGCACATTATGTTTTGAAAGTTGTTTGCATGTTTGACATACATGTGAAGTTATTAATGGATTTGGGTTCATCAGTGATTTACTTACATCACTGAACGTGCATGAGCTTTAACCCTTTATGACCTGCCGTACCATGTCTGCCTGAGAATACTGTTACATTTTTATGAACTGCAGTCGCACTTTTTGAATAAAACTTTAACATCAATACAACCCTTATGCCACAAACTTTAATAAATGTATAGATTTATATCTAGACTATATAAATAAATGGCTAAAAAGTGCAATAAACCATGAAAAACTGAAGGGTTTACACACATTTGTATCCCTCAAAAATGTGAATGTAAAAAACTGTGATCACATGTATTCAACATAGGAAGCAATGTGAGCAACAACGCTCTGGATTGTCATGTTTTCGTTGTTTACACTTCATAAACATATTAGAGGAGGGAAACAGCGCTCTGAGATTCTGAGATGTTTTAAAAATGCAAAGTGAAAGTGTAACTTCAAAGACTGTATATGTAAAAAGAATGATCGATCTATCTTTTCTGGTTTCTAATCTACTGCCAATCCAAACTTCATATGCAAATCATGGCGCTGTCGCTTTTGGGCTCTATAGGGTTAATCTGGGTTTACATTGCAGTTGTTATCAGAGTCAGGTTTCAGGAGCTAATGTTGCTACAACAGTGGCTTGTGTTGTAATTTCTATGCCCTTTTAATAAAGACAATACACAAAACATAGTTAAATCCATTAACACTTAAAGAAGACTTGACAAAGGTCAAGAGTTGAAGATCTGGTGAGTTATAAAGAAATATTAAGAAAATCTGTTTTCGTGTTCCTTCAGCATTGTTTCTTTATTCTTGAAGCCATATTTACAGGTTGGTTAGAATGGATCTAAATCCAGGTTAGCATTAGCATCACTTCGGTGTGCCTTCATATAACATTCATCAGACTGTTGTTAAATGTTGGTGGGCTGCGGCCTCAGTCTCATACCACTCAGAGGAACATGTGCCTCCTTCAAAACTTTCACCGCGCTGTCCCTCTATATTCAAAGCAAACTGGCACTCTCTCACACAAACAGGCACAATAAGCATTGACAGACTTCTCCCATCACATTTTAAAAACATGCTGCTAATGGGGGAACGAGGGACATGAAATCACTTTCAGTGGGACATAAAGGCGGCATTGTGGGGTGGCCTGGTGGTAATTACACTGCACCGACCCGTACTGAAGGAAGCTATTAAGCGATTTGGCCCTGGCCTGGGCCTCTGCCGCTGATCTCATTTGGCTGCATTAATTAGCTTGAGCTGGGTGTTAACGCAGCAGCCCAATGCCTGGCTGGTTGGTTTGGTTAGTTGGGATGACTAACGGGACAGTCTGTTCAGTTGTGTTGAAAATCTACAGGCCTCCTGAACTTCCTTACACCTCACTGCCCCCTCCTCCTCCTCCTCCTCCATCCTATCAGTCAAAGACAGCTGGGGCTGCACAGAGGGCACGACTGTTCCCTATTCACTGCATTCAGCATGGTGGTAGCCACAGCAGCACAAAGGGCCGACTGCCTCTCCTGTTTGTAGAGGAGGAGAACTACCTCATTCTGTTTGTGTTTGAAATGAGCTCTTAACTAAATAGATGGAATCCCTTTAGTTCTAAAGTGGAGGGTGGGAACTTTCTGTGTTTAGATCAGTGGGAGATGTTTCTTTATGAAATTTATAACTACAGCTGTCATCAACAGACATAAAACATCATTACCTGCCAAAGTAAAACAATTTTTACCCCATAAAACATTAAAAAAGTGGGACCTGCTTATTTTTGGAATTTACAAATTAATTTTCAATATTTTTTATTACAAACCATGCAACTTATCTGCAAAACTGAAGTCAGCTGATACTCACTAGCCATGTTTACATGGACCCAAATATTCCGCTTGCATTCGGTTTATTTGCTCAAATGGAAAGAATTTAACCTTTGTATACACCTCATTTCGAAAGAAAAGTGTCAATCCGAATGGACATTTAATCGGTTTCCCCAGGGGTGGAATATTCTTTTCCCAAAGCGATTGAGGTATCATGTATGCGCTCAAACGTAAAGTTGTCGGGGTGCGTTCTTTCAGCGCATGCTCAGATATGACGTAAGACACAACTAGAGACATTCCTCAACTTTAAAAGTGGCGGCAAGCAGTCAGCACTGGACTGCTGCGGAAAGTATGTTTTTGATCCAAACTTTGGAAGAAATGAACATAATTTCAAGACAGGATGAAAAACTTGCAAAATGGAGTTGTTCCAGCAAGTGAAAGAAAAACTCTTTGATAAATCACGCAATGTTTACGTTTTTCTGTGCATGCCCCATTGACTTTCTGTTTGATTATAGCGGCGCATGTAGACCAGAGATGGGAATATTCCTTTCCATGTATACTGTTGTTTTTGGAAAAGTCATTCAGAAAAATTCCATTCGGAAAGACGAAAAACTCCTCATGTAACTGTGGCTACTGTTGCGATGGCAGGGGACGGAGGATGAAAAGACATGATGGAGAGGTTGTTCAAAAGTAGGACAAGTTAACCCACAGTGAAGAAGACACTTATCAATGCAGCGATGACATAAAAAAACTATCTGACAACCAAGAAATTTGGTGTAACCGAGCATTATGACAAGCCTAAAGAAGATAAATGTGTGACAGAGAAATAGATCAATTGTATACCCACCAATCCCATCATCCATTCAATACACTAAAGGTTATTATGAATTTATCATTGTGAGATAGGGCTGTTTTCACCATATGTGTATAAAACTCCACGATAAATGGTTGGATTGTTTTGTAAAAGAATACAAGACAAGGTCACGATAATTTCTGACACATGTAAAAGTACCATCCACATCCTGGCAATATTCTGGATACTAAGATGTGGAATATGAAATATGTACTGGGTCATCATAATTTTCAACACTGTCAGGTAACAAATTATCGTACAAACCTGCAGCTAACACCAAATTGTAGCAGACAGTCTGCTGAAAGAGAGTATAACATTAAAGTAAGACTAAAGTGTTGCCTGACTATTCCATTATGCTTGAAGGAGGTCTGCGCTCTCTGAGTGCTTTTCTAGTTATGATGTGCAATACTGAAACAATTAGTGCTCTAGTTTCATGTGATCAAATTAAATTGAATTTAAATGCAAAGATTTTTACTAAAGATGAAATTGAAAAGAAAGGAAGCTGCATTTTTAAATTCCTCAAGTGTCCACTTGAGGGTGGACCCCAAAGGTGCCAGAAGCTGCATCCATGCCCATTCAATAAATCAATAAAAAGGTCTTTTTTTTTTTTTGTTCTTCAGTCATTAGTTAAGAAGAAATTTAAGCGGCATGTTTTACATATTTCAAAGCCCAGCTGATGGGTACACTGTAGCTGTTAGCAGTGAGGCTAAGGACAGGAAGTTGGAATGAGTCCAACGTGGCATCGATTGGCACTTCCCTTCAATGGATGACATCACTGAAGCTTTGTCCATATAGTGTCATAATTTCATAATTGCCAGTTACAATTGGTTTTGAATAATATGAATCTTTGTTAATGGATGATTTCATCAGACCTATCATACTGAAGTACATCAAATGTGTCCAAATCTAGAGGACAGTTAAACATAACTGGCCACACAGCAGATTAATAGTACAAAGAACATAAATGTGCAAATTTCTCCAGTAAGACCTTTGTAATCATAAAGAGGTACAATGGAACAGAGCTCTGCAGCCGGGGAGATACATATGCATGGTAATGTGTATTGAAGGCTGACCACGTGTGTTAATATTCTAAAACTTATCAACAGCATTGTTTTCTGTACTGTATTTGTTCTGCAAGAGTTTTAGTTTAACATTAGGAGATGTCAGCAGGTGCATCTGTTAGTTGTTTGTTCCATTCAGTACTGTGCCTGCAGCTGACCCAATAGAAAGAAGTGTTTGCCAAAAGAAAAACTAAATGCCAAAAGAAAAGTTAGCGAGTTAAACTTTTCAGTGACATTTTTCCAGGAACAGAGGATCAAGAAGTGCAAAAGTTCCATGAAGCAGATTATTATCTTTGATCACTAACGGTTGTACATGAAAATAAAACTCTGACAGCGATACTTTTGCATGGTAGTAAAAGCACCTCTACACGACTGTGAAGTTCTCCTTTTCAGTCCAGCTTTGCTTAACACCTCAAGACGGACAGAAAGTATTATTAAACAAAGTCACAAATACACTTCCCAGAAAGGGAAATGCCCAAAGATGTCAGATTGATAAATATACATATTTGGCACCTAATGCTACTGGCTTTAACAGATGGTACATGAAGACGACTTCTTCTTTTTGAAGCCAACGTAGCTTTATTAGGAGTTGATCAAATGTTAAACTAAATGTTCTCTCTCTTTCAGGAAGTCAGCCCATGCCTTGAACTCTCTGCATTTCTATCCTCAAACAAACTTCTGCTGCTGTCTTTACAACTCTGAACCTTTGCAGTCGTTGAATGTACCGCACTTTTTTTTCACACCAGAGAGTTTTTTGAAGAAGGTGTTAGCTTTTTGACAACAGGACGTCTTATTTTTAGAATTCAACTCCACATTTCCTCGCGCTTGTGATGTTGATGTTCTCTTGCTGTAAATTACAGAAGGTACACGGTGAAAAAGCACATGAGTGCATGCACGCAGAACAATGCAATGTCTGCCAGTACTGTGATGACCAACTTTTGACCTCTCATTTACAAGCAACACTTTAAAGTAGATCAATAAAAGGTTGGAAAGGAAACTCTGACATTTAACCACATAAGAGATGCTTTTTTTTGTATACATGTGCCATGAACTCTCTTGCTGGAGTTTGGCACTTAACAATATGAGAAGAATTCTCTTATCAGGCGCTGCTGTTTGATTCTTGTCCCCATGCTCTTAAGTAAAAGAGGAAAATTACGACACAAAATGTTTGCTTCAGTCACCCATATATGCAGAAAACACAGAAGCCACAGTGGCATATGCTGAAGGTGAGCCATGCATGTCAGCTAGGTCAGGCAGCAGTAGCTCATTTCCATAAGGTGCCGATGGAGCAGGTGATAGGAGGGTGCTGGCATGAGCAGGGCGGAGGTAGTGGGGCAGATGGACCTGTCTTGCACTGACCATGTATCCCTGCACCCTGCTGGGGCCCCAGGAGGGTGCCGAGCAGGCTCCCAGAAAGAAGGGCGTCCCACTGAGACCCTGGCATTGAGCCCTGCCCAGCCTTGGCCTGCACCCATCCCCGTAGCACCCCCTCCCCCCTCCCTACCCCCACACCACCCTTCAAATCACCCTAAACGCTGACCAAGCCCTCAGGGCTCAGGCCAGCCTCCTGGGCTAACAATGGCCCAGACAACAAGCTGGTCCACGGGCAGGCCATGCCAAATAAGTGTGCCAGGGAGGGATTCTTACAGGAAGTGTACTAATGCAGCAGTTGTGCTCTTTAAAAAAATAGCTGCGATGTATTTTTGAAACCCCCTCCCTCCCTCATGAGCACTGGGTGAATTCTAATTTCACGCAAACAAGCTTTAAACGTCTGACGTCTATTTGTTTGACTGCGAAAGTGTAATCTGTTGATGCAGATGTAACTTCTCATCTTTTTATCTGTTTCTTTGGAAGCCCAGTCATTTTCTGTTATGTGGCAAACACACACAGCTTGAGCTGTGAATTTTCTTTGCAAGGTGACATTTCCTGGCTCTGTGCAAATAAAGCAGACACAGAAACGCTGTCACAGACAAAGCCTAAGGTGTCTCTCTACAGAGATGACATAATCTATTTTTGAATACAAAATTGTATAGATTTAATTCAAAAAGAGAACACTTAGATGGGGAACTGGGCTCTCCAAACTATTATTCTTCAAAAAAAACTCAATTTGCACCCCACTGGATTACAAGTTGCATTTATCGACCCATGGCTGTCTCTCTGAAGCTGCGTGAGGCCTGCTTAAATCATGAGGGAGGAGGCTGGTAGGGGGTCGCAGAGCAGCATATTGGTGATAATTGGTTAAAGGACAGTATACTGTACTAAAGAGTCTAAAAAGCCAAGCTTGAGAAGTTCCTGTCATGTTAAACCACTTCTATTTCTATTCCAATTAAACCTTATTGAAGCTGCAGCGATGAGGAAAAAACTGGAGGTGCAAAAGGTGAGGGGGAGCTAAACACATCACTTCTGCGCTCCGCTTCTATTAATGTGACTTCTTTTATTAAGGATATACATTCAGCCCCTGTTCACTGTTTTTAAACCTGGCTGCAGAAATATATGTTCAGGGATGCTTTGTTGAGAATTTGTGAAGAGGCTCTGAGGCTAAATTTAAAACGATACCTCTGATTAAAGAATGGATTATCTCCCGAGATCTCATCCACAAACAGAAGGGCTGAACATAGGGACAGAAGGATTGGGTGGAAGGCTGGTAGGTAGATGGAGATCAGAAGGATCAGATGGAGGTGGATCTCTAGAGATATCCACAAGCGGTGTCATCCCGTGATGAGCCACCTATAATCCACGAGGACGACTATATCTCATTTCAAAGTAAGATGGAGGGTCGCATCGATTCCACTCGACTGAGAGGAGATCTGATTTAAATTTTGAATGTGAGAGCGTGAGCTGGCCTTACTCAATCTCAGTTCAGATGAAATTGGGTTTGGTGCATGAGATAGTCTTCTCCCCCTGCCCAGCGGAGCATGCTGGGAGCAGTATTTTGTGGTATTGTAAGCAAAGAATACAAAAGGGGTGTGTTACAAGCACTTGTACAGCTGGAGGGCATGACTGTACACGATGCCACAGCAAACCTGTTCCATTGTAGATCACACTGCAGCTCCGACAACAAGAAACCTCTCAGAGACTGAAGGTAATAAAACCTACGTTCCTGTCATGGCAAAAACCAAATCTGCAGAATGAACAACTACCAATACACAGACCTTTTTCTTCACTTCTCAAAAAGTTATGAAATGGGCTGTTTTAATGTCTGTTTCCTCATGAGCGGCAATTGCAAACAAATCCCTCAGCACTGACAGAGAGCATTGCTAAATGGTAATTTCTAATACCTGACACTGCAGCTGTGAGGTAGGTGCCGATTACATACACTGTGTTCGGAGCATGTCCGCATTTTCCATGAAAAAGATTCACAGTGAGTGATGTCTGTTACTAGGGATGGGTACCTTTTTCAGTATCAATACTTGGTACCTGACAATCAGTATCAGTACTCATGGGTAACAATTTTCAGTATTTTTGTGTGTGTTTCTGTGGCAATTAATATCAAATGGTTTGACAATAAAATGTCAAAGTTTTTTAATTTAACATATTTGTTTCTCAGTAAATAAACTTGCATAGCTGTGTTCATGTTCAGCATGGATTATTAACCACTCTTCCACTCCCTCACAGTCACAAGGATACGTTTAGGTAGGTATGACTCTGTTTGAATAAATGTGAATCAGTACTAGGTTCAGACGGTACCTATACGTAATTCGGTACCCATCCCTGCTTGCAACTGTCAAAACAACACTGGGAGGTAATTAGCTTGTTTATATATATATATTTATAAATATAAGATGGACAACCAGTCCATAGGGGGCACCAAAATCAACATCGGCTGTAAAAATCATACAGGTCTGGGAAGAAAACAATAAAAATCTTTTTTTTCTTCTTTTTTTTTTGTGACACACACCAGCTTAGAAATCAACATTTGTCATAATGACCTTCAATTTCCATCACAGCGTTCATTCCCTTTAGTCTTCCTTGTTGCTGTTGGACGATGTTAAACATTCTTGAAGCAAAAAGTCAAGCTGCTCATCTTTGCTCAGATTTTGAACCAAATTCTGTGCTGGTAGAAATGCTGACACAAGAAAACATTTGGAGTATCCTCTTAATTTTTCCTGGAGCTGTATGAGATTGAGAGAGCGGGTACACATTGCTACACCTCTTTGCTGATTGGCAGGTCGCTGCATTCACAAGGTAGCCCTCGCCAAAATCCTACCTCGCTTCATCTATCATCCATCTTCATGCCTAACAGGTCATCGTTTACAGAATTAGAGAAATAAAAGTAGAAGCTGATAATAGTCCTTCCTGCAAACAGCCCAGTTTTTGCAACCAGTGCTGTCTCTCCCTGCTGGCCAACAGAAAAACTGGTGTTCCAGTCTTCGTAGCTTCACTTCTCAAACTACCATAAACAAAAACATCCAACTCATAAATAAACCATCATTGCACTGACAGTTTGAACATATAACATATGAATTGAAAAATCAGGCGATCGAGGGAACTGTAAGACGCTGAGGTGAAATGAGTTGTGTGAGGACAGAGACAAATGAGAAGAAGCCAAAGAGCCACAGCTGAGGAGTATGGTCCCCCCTTGTTGACGAAGCAGGAGTCCCCACTCCGGGCCTGTGTTTACGTTTCCCTTCGAGTGTTTCCCCCCATGGCGCTCCATCCAATTCTCCTCAACAAGGGAACATGAGGGAGCGGGCTAAAAATGAGAGAGGGCTCATGAATGGAGGGGGACAAATTGACATGTGGCGTTTTGTGAGGTGAGTGCCCAACCTCTCGACCGCTGATTACCATTCGCTAATGAGCACCCTGGTTTGTGTGTCTCGTTGCGTTTCTCTCTCCCTGCAGAACGTTCTTTCTCCTTTCCAGCTTTGTGCAGGCCCAGAGTGGCCAGTGGACCATAGGTGCGCTGTTAATTGGGAGACGCACACATCAGTAATTAAAGCAGTAGGGGGTCTTGTACTATACCAACTCCCTCTGATTCCCCTTCTATAAAGCCCACTCTCCCCCCTACAATTCAATCCTGTCTGCCGCATTGATCATTGTACACGGCCAGTTTTGCCCCTGGCAGTTTTGTCACTTTCTAATGATGCCTTTGCGGAGGCAGGGCCTGTGTCCTACCCGCACCAGGACCAGTTGGGGCCAATCCTTGTCTACAGGCCAATCTCTTTCCATCTGATGAAAAAGCCTCGAGTTTAGCCGCTAAGCAAACACTCTCACTGGTAGATAAACATGACTCAAAGCGCAAACACAAGTGTGATGGGGAAAATTTTATGGTCCATCCTTCATTTCATTAGCACCGACCATTTTCACAGAAGCTTTTTCTCCTAATGCTCAAAGTGGGAGGTTAATTTATGCTACTGAGTTTCAAATGAACAAATAGATTTTTGAAAATCAGTAAAAATCTACCTATATTTAGAGTGAGCATAAATGTGCTGACTTAAAAGAAGATGCAAGTTAACATACCAATTAGCTTACATAATTTTAGCCAAAGCAACGCAAGCAGGTAAATGTATTAATGTTGTGTTCAGCTATAGTAAGATTGGCAAGTTAAGTAAAGTAATTCTTTTTTTTCTTTTTTTTGTTACCACAAACTGACGGTTCATTTGTTGATTAATTGATAACAAGGAGATTATTAACAATCAGAAAATTATCTCCCAGTTAATGAAAGGAACTTTTGTTAAAAATAAAATGGACCTGAAGTTGGTTTGTGACTGGCCATAAACACCTGGTGTCTGGATCGATCTGACAGACTCTCAAATAAATTGAGAAAGAAAAAGTCTGACATGTACAGGCTTATACCAGGCTATATGTCAAGTATCGGAGCAAACCCTAACACCACACACATACACACACACACACTCACACACTCACACTCACACTCACACACACACACACACACACACACACACACACACACACACACACACACACACACACACACACACACACACTCACACACATAGTGTCAACTAACTCAGGAGCATGGTGTTCTCATCTCTTCACACATATATGATATTGTGTGTCATTGATATTTGCTTTTCTGTACGTTGAGCTACGAGGTTATTGTTGACTGTTTTAATTTATATTTGTATAACATTTGTGACAGTGAAGGCTGCTACATGTATTACCTTTGATATATGGTACTGTATCATATTGTATCATATACCATACTGCACCATATTGTGACCCATCATATCAAGATGATATCATCATATATGAATGTATTTCATTGTATTATAATATATTATGTTAAATCATATTTTATCATAGCTCATCATGTTGTATTGTATCGCATTACATCTAATCACACTGTACTGTACTGTATCTCGTCGTACCACACTGTACTGTATTGTGTTGTTTCCTGTTAAATCTAGCGCCCTACCTTGTCATATGTACTACACTGTACCCTGTTGTACTGTACTGTTTATATTGTACAATTTTGTATTGTTTTAAATTGTATTCTGATCAAGTTCTGTAAATCCTTTACAAAAATAGGCCTAAAGCATAAATAAAAAATAAAATAAAATAAAAAGAAATAAAACTTTTTATTGGCTTATCTGGATAAAAATAAAGAAACTGAAAGGACAAAATATTACAAGTCTTGATGTCTTTTTTTCTGTTAAATAAAGACATGCCTAACATTGCCTAATGCAGTATTATTAAAATTCTTATGCCTAATGCTTAATATTCAACACGTTAAATTAATTTGTATGAAATTTCAGTGCAGTGGGTTGAACTGAATTTGACCTAATAAGTAAGTTTGTCTTGTCACTGTCTTGTCCACAAACCAAAGCCTTGACTTGCTGGATCTGCACGGTTTCAGACACCCCTGGCTGTGCCTATTCGTCTTGCTGTGGGCTCAGCGGGCTCAAACAATCCATTGGGAATGTCTATCACTTCAGCTGGCCATTATTTAAGTGAGCTCCAAACAGCGGGGAGTCTCAAAAGTTTCATTTTGCAGCTAATGGAAACAGGCTAAGTCAGTTGTCATTTTTCTCTGATATGTTTGTCTTTCAGTGCTTCATTCATGAAAAACCTAAACTAAGCATCTTTACTATTCTTACTCTCTCTTTACATCTGCTCTGGCAGGCTATGAGCTATAGAAAATCCCAGTAGAATCAAGCTACAGTGCTTCCTCTCCTTATATGACACCAATCGTCACTAAAGCTGATAGTGTTGCATATCCCGTGTAATTAAAATAACCCAGCCGAGGTGTCTGAATGTGGCATCCTGTGCTTCCCAGAGCCATGTTTGTTCTGTTTCCTGCCCTGTTCAGTTCCCCCCTTATCTCTTAGACCCCCTTGAGTATGGCGTTTTACATTTCTGTTTGTAAAACTGTCAACACATCCACTGGCTGTACTAACGTGTGATTTAGCGCCAACAGAGAGGAGGGATAGAGAGTGAGAGAGGCAACTGCATGAGATCTTGCACATTCTCAAAGTGGAATATTTTTTCACTGTTATCCCCCTTAAACCCCCGACACCCCACCCCCAAGGATGCCTTCATGTACATGAGGTGCTCACTGTATCTGTGAGCAATCATGTTGTATCTTTTTTATGATAGCGCAAATTTAAATTTGCAATCAGTATTTCTAATTTTTACACATTTTAAGTTTGATAAGTAGGGTGCAGAGAATTTTCTTTTCCTTGTGCCGAGTTAAAAATGAAAACACATGGCGGAGAAGAAGTTAACTTGCTTTACGTAACATGATATCTCAGCTGTTTTTGATGAAGTTCTGCTGGCTGACAACAAGAGAGGAGAACATGTTCAAAATTAATTGGATTAATGTGTGGAGTTGAACGGTGTGTGTGAAATTACACCTGTCACACACTCCTGTCGAATCAGTCATCCCTTTTCATCGCTAATAAGTACCTGAGGGAAGTGGTGGCACCTTAGGACTAGAAATATAAACTGCAGAAATAAACTTAAACACAATTCAAAAGTCTCCTTTGCATATTTAGCTTGCTCCTCTTTTGGAATAAAATCACACAAATTTAAAGGTGCAGTGTGTAGTTTTTAGCGGTAATCAGCAGAACCGATTGAAATAAGAAATACCTTCCACGGAGACCCGCCATGTTTGAGCAAACTAGGAAGGGCCTTACATATTTTTGTTTTTAAAGAGTGGCCGCATGAAATGCTTCTGTTGAAAGATGGCAGAGCGAAAGAAAAAAGACGAGTGGTTGTTGTGTGCAAAAGAATTTGGTTTAATTTGTATTTCTGTCAGAACTAACTTGATAAATGGAGGATCAAACTCATTCCTTGCAGCAGCTTTTTGTCCTCAAAGGCCACCATCAGGAGAAATAAGCAGGGGAGCATTTTGATCCTAGAAATTTGACTGCTAAATAATCGCTAAAATTTCCTGTATTTGCAGTTGAACTTTTAATCCAACAAATTTAGAAAAAGAAGGATTAACTCAGAATTAATTATTACAAAGGGAAGTGAAAAAAAAAACTACATTCACAAAAAAAGGGAGCATCAAACCAGGTCGTTAAAAATATAACTGTGACTTTTAAGTGGAAATGTTGTGATTAAGAAGTCCACAATACAAACACACAGTTCACAACAAAAGCTGCACAAGCATCATCTGTCATACATAACACAATAAGAGAAACCTTACGCCCACAGCAGTTTCCACCAGAAACTGAGGAAATCCCACATTTTAATCATAGAATACTGTAGTCTGGCCTGGGATTGTTTTTTTTTTTCTTTCTTTTCTTTCCTTTTTTTTTTTTTTTTTTTTTTTACTTTGTTTGGCTTTAATTTACACCTCTGTTTTGCAGCTGCGAGTGGGGAATTCAGCTTGTGTCCCTTTGGAGAGGAGCACTGGCAGCAGAACATTAGCTCATTTTAACGGCCAGTGTAATAATCTGTGCACCGGAGGGCCTCCGTTTGGAAGCTCTACTTTGCACTAAAGTACTGGAGGCTCCCCCGTCGACAGCAAGACATTCACTTCATTATAGCTTCACAAGTCATCTATTTATTATCTATTGGCCCCATCAGAGAGCCATGGAGCCCAGAGTCAGATGTTACAACATATTAATGAAAGATTCACCGATGTGTCAAAATGTAATTTTCTGCTACGGAGCTGCAGATTTAATTGTTTGATTTGATAACAGAAGAGGAAAATGTGCCCAGTGGCAGAACCATACACACATTGTTAAGTGTGCACAAATATAGTTAAAGCTCTCAGCATGAAGTGATGTTTAAATTTAAGACATCACGCTGTTCTCTTTTGAAAAAGAGAAGTGAGAGCTCGATTGGAGGGTAGCTGATAAGGGGAACCTTGATGGTGCCAAAACACACGGCTACGATTATTATAAAATGTGTAAAAAAAGTAGAAGTTTGAAATTTAAGCTGACAACATGCGTCAAAAGAAGTAATACATTTTTAAACATATCATACTGAAGTTTGCATGTTGAATTTAAATGTTCTACTTTTACATTCATTAAAAATTCAAACTGATGTTAGAAAAATTAAACAAATATTTAATGTGTGCTGATTTTTTTTTTTTAAATGGTTGTTTCATTTCTTGATCTACAATATTTTTAAAAAGACAAACATGCCTCCAATAAGAATTCCTTTAATCAACTTAAAACATTTCTTTAGTAGCTACTTGGCCTGAACTAAAAAAATTAAAAAGAGATGGCACAACACTTCTGAAGGCCCAAATGTGTGAATCCACAGACACGTCTGCATGCGCGTAGTGGCTTAGTGCCGATTATAGTTGCACCAAATGTTGAATAGGACTTTCAAAAAACACGTTCACAAGAAGCTGTGAGAAATTCACTCACACCAACGAATGCAAAAGCTGACCACAGCCAACAAAAGCAGCAGAGCAAGAAAGCCACAGTAGCGAGCGGGCAACTGTAACTGAGGAAGAGGAAGGGGAGATGCAGAACACCCAAACACACAGAGAGAGTGAAACGGAGAGAAAGACAAAAATAAAGATATACGACTCTCATCACAGTCACTAAATTTTCGACTGATTTAAGAGAAGGTATGTTTCGCCGAGAAGGAAAGTGTTATTCTGAATGTTGTCGATGACCTAACTGTAAGTGGGATAGTCTGACATGTTTCTTTCTTTTTGTGACGAAAAGAGAAAATACCAGCAAACTAAACAAACAAGCTCACAAATGTTGCTGTAAAGCCTGTGACGAAATAAAGGCAAAGTTCTCAGTCACACTCACAACAATCAGTCAGAGAAAGACGGCACGAGACCCCGACAAACCCCTTTCACATGTAATGATGATTCCCCTTCATTAAAAGTGCTAGTAACCCTGTTAGGCTGGAATAGACTCACTACGGGTAATCGTGAAAACACTTTTAATCAACGCACAGAAACAGTAGAGACCTTGCTAGAATGCATTCACTCCAAATAAAGCAGGCTCTTTATAAACAGGCGCAGCAAAACAGCTAAGACCCTGATAAGACTCCTCACACTCTCCATGGCGAAACCTGCCTGTGAATGTCTCCTGACAGCTCCTAAGCCCTTGTTAGAGAGAATCACTTCCTAATGATTCAACCCAGCTTGGAAACATCAACACACTCAAAGTAACACTTGGGCATGCAGTTTTACATGAAGTAACATAGCATACACACATGCAGTTGACTGGAT
Organism: Halichoeres trimaculatus; assembly: GCF_033239565.1. Lineage (NCBI taxonomy): Eukaryota > Metazoa > Chordata > Actinopteri > Labriformes > Labridae > Halichoeres > Halichoeres trimaculatus. The sequence continues at coordinate 11,975,081 of NW_027437192.1, forward strand.
TTCACTGATGTGCAGCTGCTTCATGATGTTCTTTGGAGAAACAAAATAGTCAGGGTAAAATAACTGCTCAAATATGAAGGTCTGGTTTTCACTACATAAACTTATAAACTTATATATTTCACAAAACTGTAAAGTATAAGTAAAAAAAACATATTTACCAAAAAAATTCCAGTTCAGTTATTATAAGTCAATATTTAAATGATAATTAAAGCTTTAAAAACCATCTTAACTCTAATTGGACTGTAATTCTTTTACAGTTTGCACCAGTGAAAGGAAACAAAATTGCCACCTCTATGCACACTGTGGCTGACACAAATGTATGCATGTGCTTGCTCATCGGCACCCACACACACACACACACACACACACACACACACACACACACACACACACACACACACACACACACACACACACACACAGAAACAGGGCAGTTGACACATGGTATATCAGCAGGCGCAGTTCTTTTGTCCTCCTCTAGTTTTAGAAACAGCACTACTCTTGGAACAGGATGGGCTTTTGTTCTGAGAGTGCATGATGCAAATGTGAGAAAGGAAACGAAAAAAGAGAGTTTGATTTAAAACAGTTGCTACAGTTACTCTTCTTATAACAGAAAAATATTAAACAGACTTTTTTTTTCTTTTCTTGATTGCCATTTGTAAGAATTTTAATCACCTTTAGGTTAAAGACATAATTTGTCTCCTCCAGAGAGCACAGAAATGGAGACTCTGGTAAACCAGTATTCTTTGGTTGGAGTTTTCCATTGACCGGCAAACAATAATGACTAAAAAACTGAATGTGTGACTAATATTTTTCAAGGTCCTGTTCTGTGACTCAGAGGTGTTTATTCTCTCATGCGGCAGCAGCTGTATTTTGGTGATGATCTGGAGCGTGGTGTTTGAACTTTGCCAGAGCTGTCAATCATACTGACAGTGGGTGGGGTTTGAGTCATGGGCAATGTGATTTTGACAGGTATGATTCAGCGGTGAGGAGCGGGCATGCATGTGCACAAACAAACACAAAGATTCAAATAAAGACCTAAATAAATAAAGTAGATATTTGTAGGTCAAAGAAGAAGGTCCAGTCTTAAGCCCTTAAAAAATTAAACTTTGATAAAATTAAACATCAAAAACCTTGCTCCCTTCTTCCTATCTGCTCAGGTATGCTACCCACTCCCTCCTGTGTAAATCCATCTCATCCAAATCAGGCTTATCCCACAGATGCTGTCACTCCTTCATCCTGGGTGTGAGAAATATTGGGCCAAAGGTGCTACTCTGTTGTGCCTCGTCCTGTACAGTCAGACGTGCTGGTAAGCGCCACGACTTCACAAGGCTGCCGTGTGACCCGGTAACGGCGCAGGGGCCTCTGACGGCTCAAAAACACAACCAGCAAACAGCAACACGGCTCTGAGAGCAACACGGCTCTGAACCCTGGGTGATGTTCACTATGGTATGTGACAAACGGATGCTGATACAGTGAAATGCAGATGTGACATCGGTTCTATTTTCACTTGCATCTATTGGCAGTGAAGGCAGATTATGAAATACAATCTCCATCCAATGCTCTGCGTGTGAACAGCAGATTCCATGGCTGCAGCTTTTTCTGTCTGCCTTCCCCACATGCTCTTAACAACGCTCTTAACACCTACAATTATATATTTATATATTTATATATATGTATAAAAAAATTGAAAACCTGGTTGGACCAAAATTACTTACATCTTGCGTCAGTCTGTAAAAAGCTGAACATCACAACACTGGCTTTTAGTGACGGCTGCAGCTTCCCTGGAGTGTCCCCTGCCTCGGATGTCAGCGGCTTCACCTCATATTGAGACCCTTCTCCTGAACTGGTCCTTCTTCTGGGAAAGTTTCAGAATGTCTCAGAGGTCTGATCCTGAAACACACACACACAAAAAAGATTTTATTTAATAAATTGAATGATGCAATACCTGTAACTCCAAAATGAAAACATAGAATAAAACATCTAACACCCAAAATGTGATTATTGATTGCAAAAAAAAGGATGTAAGACGGAAAAGGGAAAAAGTACATTTAGTACATTCAACAAAACCTACAAAGCATCAACTCCAAACTATTGTAGCAGTCTACTTTTTCAAAGACGCTTTGTCGCTCCTGCTTTTGATCCAAAGTCTCAAAGTGCCCCCTAGTGGTCCTTCTCTGTCTCTGTTCTAAATGAGGCCTGCAGAGCATTTGACCCTGCAGTAGGTCTCCATAGTTCACTATGCTCATTAAGAGGGCGAATTCAACACAGAGTCACAGGATAACACTCAGGAGCTAACACAGCTGGAGTGTATAAGCTGTTCTAACAAACCGCTAAGTGTCTGAGAGGGTAAACTGCATACGTGATACCAAGACACACAAAAATAGTCCGACAGAATAAGTCGTAAAAATCATACCTGAAGACGTCTTCTAATTTTGTCAGATTTACTTTAACCATAAATTACTGATAATAAATGCAGTCTTTTTGTATGCTTAAAAAATGTATGCAGCTGAAACTCTAATTGAAATGATAATAAACAACAATAATCTACACAGGCCTCTCCTTGTATAAAATCCAAGTGCCAGTATTTGTATTGTTGTAATTTAAGCCACATGGAGCACAAGGAAAAATGGACAGTCTCCACAGAACAGCCTCCAAAGGCGTAGCTGATTGATCATACACTCTGTCCCTCCATCCCTCCATTACTCCTTGCCACAACACAACCTGGCACCTTGTCCCACAGGCTGGCCCTGAAGGAAAACAATTACAAGGGAGGTGGAACAACAATACCCAGGAAAACATCTGCTTGTGCCGGCTGGGGCCGCTGACATGCCTGACTGTGTGTCCCTGCTGGCTTACGCAGAGGACACATGCCTGTCTGGATCAGCTGAGGGGCCTGAGCGTACAGGCCCAGTCTCCTGCCTCTCCACCTGCCTGTCTGCCCGCTCTGGCAGAGGCAGCTTGGCTGAAACAGACAAGGGTCCGCCTGTCAGAGCAGTTGTCTTGCTGGGCAAATTTCCTTCTGTTTGGATGAGATGGTGAACCAGTATGGTACATAACCTGTGGCAGAGAAGAATACCATAAAGCTGGCACAATAGGGCAGCCCTTGACTGATGCTTCCTTAAAGTTCAGCATATTGAACTGGCATTTTCTGAAGTTACATGCAGCACACCCAAAGCTTATTAATAATCAAAAAAGCACACAAGGTCTTACAACGGCACAGTTTAGGGTAAAGATACTCTAAGCCACTGACTAGATTCAAATCCTACCTCCCCAACAAAAACCACTTTACTTTGTTCTTTGTATCATTCTTGATACAAATCCAAACAGAGGAACTTCCAACATGCCTCATTGTACTTCATACTCTGTGTTTACTGAGTTAATGTTGCCACCTTGTGGCCATCATTGATACTCATTGTAGTTATTCACAACATATCCTCTCAACTGTTTCCAGGCCTTTAAGGGTGAACTCTCCCCAAAAAATCCCAAGACGAATCAGAGGGATCAATATAGCTATGTTAGCTAAGAATTTAAACTGCAATTTTTAACATAACAAAAAAAGGGGTGTTGCTGCAGACATATCATGTGTAAAGTTATACTTACATGGGTTACATTCAATTTCTCAATTCACTTCATAAATTTCTCTTTTCTATTTCAAAGTTATCAGATTAAAAATCGTCTTAACTTTGCAAACATTGCATTAACAGAGTTGTATATTGTGTTATGTGTACTGCTGCTGCTACACTCATGTAATTTGAAGGAAAGTCTCCTCTTTGCTCTTTGTAAGTAAGAATACGAATTTCTTATTCGCTGAACAGCTTGTTCCGCTATAACTGCCCCAGGTTAACCTCACCTCACCTCTGACAGGATAGGTCGTCGCTTCCCACGGTGCTTAAGCTTTGGCTGCTTTCAGATACTGTAGGAATTATAAAACACGGGCTGCAAACTCCTTTTGAAATCGTAATTTATACTAATCTATGAACTTTTTATGTATTCGTTCTTAGTTTGGGTGTTTTTTACTCCTAGGAGAGCAGTATTTCATTTGCCTGTTTGTCTAATATAGGCTACAAACCTCCTCCATTATTTGCTAATTTTATTTTAGGTGCTACAAATTGAAAAATGATTATCTTAAACAGTGATATCACGTGACATCCTAAAAAGTCAACCAATATGAATATTTTACTGTCACTAGGGGTACTTTAGCTGGTTCTTTGATTGCGGCAATATTTCAATGGTTAGGCCTTCCAAATTAAAACAATTGTTTTTGATTTATTTCAGAAAATTAAATAAAAATAAAATTGTATCAAATGTTAAAGGATTTTTTTTGCCCAAATTCAGGTTTAAATGATGGTTGGGACGGGAACGAGTTTTTGTTTTCAAACACAGTCGCAAACGAATGTCAAACGATCCCCTCACCGATGGCGGATATTTCGAGTAGCACCTGAAGGCATCAGTTTTGACACGGGCTCGCTGTAACCAGGAGGAGGGTTTGTTTGGTGACAGCTCGCGGGGACACGCCCGCCGTGACAGCAGCAGCAGCGGCGTCCGCGCGTTGTGCAGCTCTGACACCGTTTACTGCCTTCTCCTCAGCGGTGAATGAAGTGTCTTTTCACCTCTGAACCGGTTTTTTGAAGGAATAACTTCTCATACAACTCAATGCACCGGCTGTCTGTTGTTCTGCCCCAGACTCCTTTCGTGTCACAGCAACCACAGAGATGTAAAGCAAGTTGCACTACCGCATCTTCCTCATGATATGCTTCTGACATAACGAGGAGCCCGAGAAGTGACAGAGGTATTTCGGCTTTCTTTTGCGACATGTTTCTGTTGATGGACACCGCCACGCGCTGTTTAGGTACCTTATTAACACGAACGAGCCGCTAAACAGCAAAGCGACGAACCAACCGTTTTCACGTCTATAAAATCCCTCGGGACCAGAACATTTGAAGATGTAATTTAAATTCTGCTTTTAAACATGTTTATAAAATGTCCATCAGTATCTGCAGCTTCATTTGTCCGCGTGCGTCAATCGGAGGAAGCACGCGGATGCATATTAGCAACTCGGTAAGGAGTTAACTTTTAAACGTTTAGCAGCACTCGTTGGTAGTAAAACCTGTAAGGTGAGCAGCCTTTGTAAAGATATACAAAATCTATGTAATGTATGTTGAACATTCATAACTGGACCCTAACCTGTAGCTTTAACATCCCCTCAGATGAGACGAGCTTATGCAGGAACTGGATACAATGCTACATGTAACAGGGGGTTAATGAGCGCGAGCCAACAGGTGCGTTCACTTGTGACGTCAAGGCGCCAAGTTCTGCGTCCCGTCTCCCTTGAGTTGTGTTCAGATATCTACTGAAAGGTCCTTCAGGACGTGTATTTATGAGACAGCTCATCTCAGTTGAGAGAACATCTAACTGACCTCATAACTTATTGATGGGCTCAGAATGCAAAATGAAGCATCTCAGTGCTGTACATCAGCTTCAAATTGATTTCTGATGGAAAGTTTTTGATCTGTCCTATAGACAAGGTGACATCACTTCACTTTGTTTATCCTTGCTTTATTGTTTGAGCACTCAACAATGCTGCTCAACAAACAATCTGTTATCCAAAAGGGGAATGCTCTCCTCTTTTTTGTTAAGGTGCACCTAACCCTTAAGCTCTCAAAAGTCAAACTTCTCAAACCACGACAGCTTTCTATCCAGATGACTTGTTGTTTTGGTTGTTGTTTTCAGAGCTCATTATCAGCTGCAAAAAAAACAACCTTGAGTATGACAGGATTTATATTGTGCACCACCTCAATGTGCTTAAGTGTCAACGGCAGATTTTCTGGATGATTATTTGACTTGTCATAGCAGGAAAAGCACAGGTGAATCCATTTTTTGTCACCAATGGCACAGTCCCATGATTGGTCCCAGTGAGCTGTGACTGTGAACCTGCATACAAAACACCAGGACCCTCAATCTACCTCAACTACATTATCTACAGCCATCATGTTATTCATAACACCTCTGCTTTCCTGCACTGACAGGTGAAAATAACAGGTGTGAATAAGGGCAGCACTTTGTAAACATGCTTTGCAATGATAATAAATACATTGTGTTCTATGTCATGCTACTTTCCCACATCAGGACAGGGAGCTTCTTTTATTTATAGAAGAGAATATTGCTTTCCCACAGTCTCTTTTTGGGGGGGATAGATGAGTCATGATGCAAAAACTTAAACTGGTGATGCATTCTTAAATGAAGACAGGAAAAAAAAATCTAACGGCTGTTTCTTAATATTCTTCATTCATTTATTTCACTAACTTTATTTTTTAAACAGCAATTACCACAGTTGATATAGGCCTTTAAGATCCCATGTGTAGTTATTTATAAAAACGTGTGAGAAATATACAATGTTAAGTATATTTAATCAAAGCTTAAAAGAGAAAGTGTCCTATAAGTAAAAAAGTGCTCTTAAAAAAGTACTACATAGTAGATGAAACAGAAATAATAGTACAGTGTCTGCCATTAGTTAAGTTTTTTTGACCCAGGCTGTAATCAGGCTTTTTAATGCCATAAAAGTAATTCTTTTTTGGCTTGGTGTGTGCATGGTTTCTGGTCTTTCTGCAGTCAGTCTCATGCAGATTCTCGATGAACAGCAACTTTTTGCACCTTTGCACAGTCTTCATTTTTCTGAACCAGATGTAGCCCCTTGGTACACATACAATGTAAGAGCTGAGTACGTGGGTTGCACCCATTAAAAATGTGGCGAATCTTCTCATTGGCAATGCCCAACAGCTTATTCTGCTGTTGTTTTACATGTGGGTTCTGCATGCTGGATAGAAGTGCTGGAGCGGAGCCTAAAATGGCCTGCTTGTATTAGACTGCTTATTTTGGAGATTTTAGATGTACATACGATATATATATATATATATATATATATATATATATATATATATATATATATATATATATATATATCTAAAATATAATTTACTTCTATAGACGCAGTAAACAGTAATCCAATGTCAATGGCAGTGAACACAGACATTTTAATTAATATTGACCAGTTGAAAAAAAAAAGGATTTACAATTCTTCTCTTTTTCGTGAATTCATTTGATTAGTCATGCACTATAATTTTGAAATGCCCTACTGTTCAAATTCTTTATGTGGGGACCTTAAGCAGATATAAGATTAAAATGTGATTAATTAGATCAATTAATAACAAATCCTATAAATACTTTGATTATTTTTTGATCTCCTGACAGCACTTTTTACCACATTATGGCTGATGAATGTACTTGAAAGTAGTGTCCACAAAAAAAAACATCTTCTAACCGAAATAAACAGGATTTTGTGGTTTAAACTTGTGTATGAGAATATTCAATGATTTAGTCTTCTACCAAAATCTGTTTAGCTTGAAAAGTGTTGCTTCTGATGTTGAATATTGATGTGATTAAAATGTGATTAATTACGATTAATTAATTACAAATGGCATAATTAATTCGACTAATTTTTTTAATCAAGTCCCACCACTAATATATATATATATATATATATATATATATATATATATATATATATATATATATATATATATATATATATATATATATATATATATATATATATATATATATATATGTATATATATATATATATATATATATATATATATATGTATATATATATATATATATATATATATATATATATGTATATATATATATATATATATATATATATATATATAGGATCAGTTTTGAGGTTCATCATGGCTATGGTTTGGGAGAATAAACTGTCACATTTCACATAAAGTCAGTTATCTCTAGTGAAGTTCTGCCAATATTTTCTCTTTAGCCGTCTTCAGCGCGTCAGTGAAAGGCAGCTGTTGAGAAAGTACACTCAGTACAGATCAGTGTGTGATTAAGTGAGATAGTTATCGAAAGAATAAAAAACAAAAACATGAATTCTCTCTGTGCAGTCCAGATGTCTAACTGATCCTTTTCCTGCCTAATTCTTCATCTTCCTTTCTTGTCAAGGCACAGCAGAGGAAGATGGAAGTTCAGAGTGGCCTTCAGCAGCCGGAGACCCGCCCTCTGGGTTCTCCTCAGTCAGGGGCCAATCAGCAGAGTGAACTGGACGACAGGCAAACGGATACCTGCATCAGGCCTTCTGCTGACAACCACAGCAGAGAGGGGCAGACGGTGAGCCAGAGAGACGACAAAAAAGTTAGTTTCAAATGCTGAATGTTGCATCTGCAGCTGCAGTGCAATGAGTGTTTGGGTGTGCCTGTACATGTGGGTGCTGAGTGATGAGATCCTGTCTGTTGAGCTCATCTGGGTGATATTTCCCGTAGGTTGACACACAGAGACTCTTACACATTCCTTTTGTTATCACTTGGAGAGCTGAGGCTGGGAGTTGCACTTCAGTTATGTGTTGCTTTAAGCATAGATGGCTGCAGATATGTGTGGGTAGATCCAGTGGTTGAAGGACCAATCAGAGACAAAGCGAAACTGCACATAGCCTACATTTTGGTCTTTGGTCACAGCGGTTTTAAAGGTAGGTTACGTAGCTTGTAGTTGCAACCATACCTCACATTGCATTCTGCAAACCTCAGCGTTGATATTTTTATTTTAAAGAGCTTATTATTACATGAATATATTTGCTTGTACAGCCTCCATGTGCTGCTTCTGATTCTCAAGCACATTAACCTTCTGCCATCTTGGCGCCCTGTGCACGTCCTAAGAGTGACAGTAAAATCCTCTCTGGCTCTCATCCATCTTGGGGATGTCAATCATGCTTCTCTGGCAGGAGCCTGAACCTCTTTCTGTCAGTCAGCCTGAGAGGCTCTGTAGGCCTCGCAGCGGCGCGGAGATAGCGGCAGAATAAACAGAACAGATATACGAAAACATTCACTCGATGACGGGACTGAATGCTGCTGGCAGCTGTGAATGGGATGCGTGTCACGGCTTGCTGTATCAATTTTGAGTCCTTTTGAGCAAACTGTTACACATAACCCTTAAGGGGGTTTATCTTGGCGAGGAAAGGGTCGGCTGAGATATTGACATCAATGCTATTGTAAATGTAAAATAATATAAACGTTTTAGTTATGGCAGTGTGTCAGACCAATCTGGTAGGGATGTAAGGATGATATAATACAACTCATTTCTTATTTCATTTATTGATGCTTTTCAGTTCAAGTTAAGTTCATTTAAGTTAAATATTCATTTTTACTGCCCTGGCTCTGATCCCTTTTCTTCTCCCACTGAGCCATGCTTCAAACTGATTCATGTCACACTTAAACAAATACAAAACACAAATCTTCCCCAACATTCCTGTGGTAAGGTCTCCTAACACACGTTGCATGGTAAAACTATCTGTAACAAAGCAAGTTATTGGAGACGTTTTTTATATTTCCCAGACAATTCATTAAATTCCCTATACATCAGACATTTAGGAGGGAATTCAATACACACCCTCCAACAAGGCTGGAGAAAAGATCGCTTCCTCGCTTCGATGTAATTGGCTCAATGAAACAAGCTTATACACTCTGCAAACTCACTCACTGAAATTAAACACACGTATACTCACACTGCAGGGGCTTCCTTCACACAAATGGTCCCGACAGTTGGCTTTAAAGATTTGTGTAGTGAATTTCTAAAATGTTAACACCAGCCCAAGATGCAAAACAAGGTCACAGACTGTGTCATTACACCTATGAGAGTGTAAGTGTTGGTGAGAGAAAAGGAGCAGGGCAATCTATGTGTGTGTGCTGTTTTTTTCCCCCACTTTTGGCACTATTTATTGGTTAATTAGCAGTTGATCCAACACCTCTTATAATCCGGTTGGCAGGCCGGCTCCTGCTGCCATGGTGTCATTGATTGGTCTGGAGAGTATATTCATCAAGCTGTCATCGGTGTAAGTGGACTGGTGTTTTGGCCTTGTTAAAGGGTGCTGCCTCTGTCCTGCCCTGTTGTTTATTAGTGATCCATCATGGGGAATGAGGTGGCATAGTCTGGTGGGCTCAGGGGGTGAGAGCCACTGTGGCATATGAAGTCCGTCACTGTGAGCTCAGCTTTAGGTGGTCAAGTGGTGTCAGTAAATTTGCCAGTTTAAATCATTAAATGCATCATCTACACACCCAGAGGCGAAAAAAAATCATCCTGGTTTATCTTTTATCATATCAAGCTGTTGTTCAACTTGGTATTTTGCTTGTGGTGGACACTTTGATGTCAGTGAATCAGTCAGTTCCAGTGATACCGAGATGTAAGTTTGTAATCTGGTCATACTTGGTGCTGATGGTCTTTCAATCATTACATTGCAAAATGTAAAAGTTGCACAATTCCTATGTGTTAATCTCAAAAAGTGCCTTGCTAACATCAGAATGACAGTTGCTAACAGTTTTTGTTCAAAAATAGTTGCTTGGGCCAAAACGCTTGGCAAGCTAGCTTTTGACATATAGCAAAAATGATCATGATTTTCAAAGCACCAAATCACTTTATTATCAACAAAGCATTATTAGAAATATTTTATCACTGGGAAAAAAATTACACTTTTTTCATAAATTTTATTGGTTCCTGGTTGTAATAAGATATTCTCGTCAGATTGTGGCTGTAGCCTGTCCTAAAGCTATTTGCTAACTGCATTACATGACAGAATAAAGGCCTTTCCACACCAACGGCAACGCAAATAAACAGCATGAAATTGCGAAAAATTTGGAGCGATCTTATTCAATCTCCTCAGCTATTCTCCTCCAAACGATGTCTTTGCAATCGTGTCTTTGTTGTTTTTATGTCTTTTGTGGTAGAGAACTGGGTGCTGGGACACAAAAACAATCAATGTTGAATGTTGTGGTGTGTGACTTGTTAATAACGTGGATTTTGATTGGTCGGATGTGTACTTGTCGCAAGTGAAACTTTGGAAAAATCGACCTTGGTCCTAAAAGAATAAAAGCTGCAATTCCACTCAGCAAAAAGAACGTTGTTGGTGTGAAAGCGTTGAAAAGCAGTAGGTTTGAAAAAAATAAAGGACGTGTAAAATATTTGCCCGAAAAATATGTGTCTGGTGTGCAAAGGGCTTAAGGAGGATACCTAGGATCAAATGGAATAAAGTAGAGCTGTAAATTTTAAACAAACTCTCCACATTTAAATGTTGAAACAGACAATAACGGTACCAAAGACCCAACACATGCCATTGACTATTAAATAGTATTTCAGCTTATAAGTCAGAGTGAAAGTTAGCCTAGCTTGCTGTCATTGGTGATTCTGCAATAAACATAAATTTAAGGAGTTATAGAGAGATCATAAAACTTGTTACAAAAAAAAACAAAAATGGCTGTTTCTTCAGCATGTTGTCAATCATCTGGTCCTACTTGTAACCCCCTCACAGAGGTTATAGACTCTAAAAATGACCGTGCAGGAATATTTCATGTTGTTGCTGATGGTCTTGTTTAGTTTTGTCAGTCATTAAGAGGCATCACCGTAAACATTAGTCTGTTTCATAAGTCGAAAAAATCCTCTCAGGAGCTTTAATTTTTCCAGGATTTTAATATAACGTGTTGTGTTTTACAAGGTCAGTACAAAAAATGTTGGCTAAAGTGACATTTTACAAATCATTAAAACCGAGTGACTCAGTAGTTTCCTTTCATACAGATCATTTGGCGAATGAATGACGAGTATTGATTAGTTCAAGAACAATAATGTGCAAGTAAATAAACTAGCCACTGTTTTGGTTAGATACTAGATACAGTTGTGATCAGTTCCCAAGAACTGAGGTCTTATGACTGCCCCCGACCTAGACCTCAAACCCTGACTTCTCCTGTAGTCTGACCTCTGCGTTGATCCGTGACACCAATCGAAGCACTGCACATGACCTTTTAAACCCCCCAGGGATTATTTGTGAGAGCAACCTTCAGTGTAATGGTGTTGGTTTGTGCTCATTATGCTGCAATTAGCTTTGTTGGGATCTTCAAGCATCAACCGACCACCATAGATGATGAGTTACAGCGCTGATTTGGAGTGTTGCACTAATTGGAGTCATAACAACCTACTGACCTTTAACTCATTACCTGCTCTGGAAGCAGAAGGAGTCTGTGAGCACAAAGCTTCTGGCTGCACACAGGCTGGAGTTAGCTCGCTGATCCTGCAGTTTTTATAATTGCTCTCTATTTTAAGAGCATGTGTGCGTGTGTTTATACTTATGCCAGTGTTCACTACATCCTTCCTATGTCTGGTGTTCATCTTAAACAGACTGATCTTTTCCTCACTGCAGTAGTTTGTGTTGTCTTTCCATTAGAAATGACTCATTGGGGATTGGGCTTTTAGGCATGGAGTGGAATAGTGGTAGCAGTCATCACTGCTGTTATATTTGATTACACAAATTAGAAACATTCAGGAAGAGAGGAAGCAAATTATATTAAATTGCTCTGAATGAAATATTTGTGTACACTTCCAAATGAGCGATCAGAAAATTAAAATCGGTGCAGATGTGCATTAGCCAGGATTTGATTAAATTTCATGTTTGTTAACCAATAAAATCAAGTTGTGTGAGCTGCAGTTTTTTAAGTGGAACTTCTGGTTGACTTTGGGATGACTTGTAATTTAGAAGCGCTTTTGGGTTTTTGCCCTCATTATAACTTAACTGGAAAAGCAGATGGCCTCTCACCTTGCCTGGAAATTTGGCTGCATTTGCGGTGTGACAGGCTGAGATGTGATTCCCTCTGAAGGCCAACATTGATTTCTGCTGCAGCTAAGCAGGGGTGGCCCAACTTACTCACCAAATTACTCAAGGGTGGCAGTGTATGGGCACCTGCAATGGCACACATGTTTAGCATTTACGTATTTACAAGTTTTAAAAAAAGGAACATAACATAATAAAACTCAAACAGAAGACGTATGCCCAAAGTTTCAACACAAAGTACAAAGGGAAAAAAGGCAAAATTACAAAAGAAATATGCATAAAAATTCACAGAAAAATACCAGCAGCCTACAGCAACTGGAGCCTGTCCAAAACTTTCAGAGCTCCCCCTAGTGACTTGTTAGGGGAACATTGTGAAGCTTACCTCTTCCTTTGAAACAGATAGGGTGCACAGTATTTTCTCAAACATGCTCTATCACAGCATGAAGTTGTTTTCATGCTAATTGCAAATGCTAATTTATATCCTAGTTTTCATTAGCATGGGAATTTAAGTATTGATCAGTTATTTGATGCTAAAAAGAGGAAAGAAGAAGAGGGAATGTGGGGGATGATCGACAGCTTTGTTGAAAAATCCATGCTTTTAAATTTACCGGATTAGCGAAGTAGAGGAGGCACAGTGTTGGGAAACATCACATCAAACACAAGAATCATTGGACTTTCTGTAGCCCCAAATTTTTAGGGGATCAAGCCACTCCTGTGATCCCTGTGAATCAGCCCATACAGGCTAAATATTTCTGATAAGAATTAAGTTGTTGGTTAAACATGTCAGACAGGAGGATGTTAGCAAAAAGAAAGATGTAGCAGCTAAAGTTGTATCTTCTCTCTGAGCTTTGGTGGAGAGAGTAGAGTGCAGTGAGTTGAGGCAAATATGGACAGACATCCTGAACACCACCTCCACAGCCCTCCGTCCTCCGCTCCACAGATTATCTCGGTGCTATCTAGTAGGGCCTGGATAATTACCTTGTTTTATTTCTCCTCCCACACTTTGCTTTTGAAGTAGTGGCTGCTTGGCTGCCTCGGCTCTAATAGCATCCTGGCATTGCCATCGATCCATCGCCCATCCGCCGGATATGAACAGAGGAGCGGAGGTGGGCTGATGGGTTGCAGGGGGTGGGGGGGTGGGGGGGAGCAGGTCTGGAGTCTGCCCAGAGCCTCTGCAGGATTCCTAAAGCACAAACTAATCAATATTCCACTGTGCTGGATCATGAAAACAGCACAATGCAAATTACTGTATTGAGAACATTTAAAGGACTGTGGGGAGTTTATACCAGGCGATGAAACAGTCTCAGTTCAGCGCTCGTGCATCCAAACATAGCAGAAAAAGTCAGGCAGTTTGTGTCTGGTAGATTATTTCTTTGTTGCAACAATGCTTCTTAGGAATAAATCTTAAACCTGTTCATTTCTTGTTGAAATTGTCCCATATTTGTGAGACAAATTCATTTGTGTGAGGAGCTGCAGAGCTGAGGGGTTGCACCCATGGAGAATTGGCCAAATCGTCTCATTGACAATACCAAACAGCTGATTCTGTGGCGGCTTTCCAACGGTACAAGGACCTTTCTCAGTGCTCACACTGTATTCCTTTCTGCTGTGTCCAGAGCAGGAAGTAATTGAGTTAGCGCCTCGTATGGTGACCAGGTTAAGGCATTAGTCTATGATCTCATGTGTTAGGGACGGATTATCATAAGTAGGAAGCTGATCAAGCATTACAAATGTTTTTTTTTTTTTTTTTTAAAGCCTCTGCTCTATTTGGGTTGACTGAAAGGCTTAATAAAACAAGGCTTGAGCTTCCTGGGCTTATATTAAATAATACTGACTTAAATAAAAATGGATGCTCGACACTAACAGCGACGCTGCTTCTTTTAGTTGAATAACAGTGATAGTAAAGAAAGCAGGGAATGCTAATCAGTGCGACAGGTTTGCTGTTTAATGCGTTTTATGGCCTGCTCTGGCTATTTGTAGAGACATTATTTGTGTTTCTGCTGCTATTTTAATCCCTCAGCTCTTTAATCTGTCAAATGAAAGTGGAGGGGATGATCAAGCATTTCAAATGTGCATTAAGACACAACCTCTTATGGTTGGTCTATTTATCTCTTATTGGTGCATTTTTACCTCTTGCCTTTTAAGCAAATTCACAGTTGAAACAAGGACAATATATTGGTTTCCACACCACACACACAAACACACAAAGTGACACACCACCAGCAGATCACAGGGACCTTATTAGCTGCTGTCACAACACATTTATCCCTCATCCGTTTCTGGGAGCTGTCGCAAGCAAAAGGTTGCTCTCCTCTCCAAAGTGGCAAACTTGGCTCTCTGTGTGTTTTTCATTCTCTCTAATAGAGAGCGATGGCACGGGCCCCCGCCATCTCTATCCGAGGCCCTGTCCAAACAGGGGCGATTTCTGCACTAAAATAGCCCTGCTGTCAGCTTGCCTTAGTTGCCGGGCCCGCTGAGAGTCAGTTAAGGGGATCAGTGCTCGCTGGAGTGTGCAGCTCTGTGGTAAGACACGGTGCTGGTGACACATTGCTTTGATGGGATCACCGAGCGCTCCTAATCCCCCCCTCGACACAGATGACCTCAGGGGCTCATTGGGCTCAGTAGACTCACCAGTCATGACTCCGGACTTGCTTGACTCGAACATCCCATCCAGTTGACCTTCAGCCTTGAAAATCACAAACCACATCCAAACAGCATTCTGCTTTTTTTATTACAAGTGTTCAGGATCTTTGTGTTCAGATGAAAGTCACCTGTTGAGATTTGTAGCAGAGGTAACATGACACAGGCTCTGCACTTTGTGATATTATTTAGAGGGGCAGTGAAGAGTTTGAAGTGATCTTGAAAAGTCTCCCTTCCAGATATATGCCTTATGGTAATCCACACTTTAAACTATCTAACTAGGGATAAGAGTTTGAAATTAGCACTCACTATAACTCTCTGTGCAGCATATCAGATTCATGCTTTGTTGTGAACTTTGTTTAACTGCATCATCCCTATCAAATAAATAAATCCAAATTCAAAATTCAATATGAGATTACCAGCGCCAATATTGCTGGTTACATGATATTTTAAATTGCTACTTCTAAGCTTCCAGTTCGGCTCGACCAGGACCGGATTGATTTACAGCACATCTAATTTTCTATGACAACACCACGCCAGATGACGTAGTTTGGGAGTGAGAAGAGATAAAACAAAGATATCTGGGTTGTTTTCTGCTAAATATGATTTCTGTGATTAATTTTGTAGTGATGGTGGACACAGGAGCCTAACTGTCTGACAGAAAAAGGACAGAAGCCCAGAAGAAAGCTCAACAGGACAGTGATACAGCCTGAGCTAAAGGCTAATTAGCCTTCAGCTCAGGCTGTATCACTCTATAACATAGGGGCTAAACTGTTTGTGACAGTGTCCATTCCAACTCACATGCATCAGTTATTCTGCAGTGGTCTGTTCAAACTTGAGAGTCTCTCAATAAAATGAAGAGTGAGGTTATTTTAGCTTTGCTCGGTAGATGACTGGCAGGGCATAGCTAACCAGAATTTACTATGTTACACGATAGGAACACGTCTTTGAGCACCGGGCTGCCAACTGCGCTAAATATAAACTGCTACTAAACAACATACAAACTGACAGTGTTTACTTGTTGTCACATTAGCCTACAGATACGTCGGAGCACCGGGCTGCCGATGTTGCAAACATATAGCTGACTTGATGTCACGTTTCAAACTGTAGCACTACATAACTGTACTGATAAATACCTTACCTCGGCTCGTTGTATCCTGTAAAAAGTTGTCTTGAACAAAGAAAATTTGTTTCGATCCCATCTCCATTTAATTCCAAAATAAACACACGCTTCACTAAAAGTAATTTACGACAGTGTGCGAAGACTCGAGGGAGTGCAATTAAAACAGATCCTCCTCAGCATCTTTAAAGAAGCCTGATATTAATTTAACTGCATAGTTGGTCGTCTGTTAGTTACAAAACTCATTCCAACTCAAAACATGGCTTCAACAATCATACATCTTGTAAAAGTAACTCAAGTGATCTTTTATTTATAAGTTCCTTTATGTTGCAAGCACAAGACAGAATATTTACACCTTTTAAGCCACTTCAGCAATATGTAACTCGTGGTTGTGTGTTAGTGTGATTAAGTCCATCATCAGGAAAATTTTATGCCTCTATTCACTTGTAGGAAAGAAGAAGGAGAACAACGGAGGAAGTGTTATAGAGTAAATGTTTTAAGATGAGGGACTGAACTACAAGAGAAACTTCACAGCAAGGTGGTGACTTTAGTCTGTTCATGTAGAGGGTTAATACCCAATATATACAAACATTGTCAGCACACTGTTGACTCAAGCCCTGTTGTTCTTTTCTAGTAATGCTGTGAGATGTTTTGGAGGAAACGAAACATTTTTTCCTGAGAAACTCTCAAACCATTACAATAAAAACAAATAAAAACACCAGTGCTGCTGTGCTTTTATTTGGTTCATAATGTTGGACGTGTGATTTGATTTGAAGACCAGCCATTTGGCACAGGAACATAA
The DNA here is from genome assembly GCF_033239565.1 of Halichoeres trimaculatus. Taxonomy (NCBI): domain Eukaryota; kingdom Metazoa; phylum Chordata; class Actinopteri; order Labriformes; family Labridae; genus Halichoeres; species Halichoeres trimaculatus. The sequence goes on from NW_027437192.1 coordinate 11,992,304, forward strand.
GCGTGAGAACACCCTGTTTAGGAGGCCATCTGGAAAATCCTTCGCGCTGATTAAAAAAAAACAAAAAAAACAAAAATCATCCCCTTGAATTTTCAGTTTTTTAATGAATCTTGCACCCCGTCGAGTTGTTCTGTGCGGAGGCATGTATGCTGCTCGGGGTTTATGTGTGACTCAGTGTCAGGGCTGGGAACTATTCACTCTCTCTGTTTGTGATGACTTGGCAGCGAAGGGAAGGTCAAGGAAGACTGGAGCAGAATTGCCAAATGTGCTACATTAGCAGTAGTCAAACCTCGTTTACAGAGGATGGAATATTGAAAAGACTTTTATATGATGCCAGGAAATATGTTTAATGAGCTAATTCCTGGCTGCAGATTGTACTTCAGGTGGCTCTTACAGTCACAAAAACACTCTGTCTTTAATTAGTGAAAAAATGAATACTTATCTGTGGATTGGAATAAGAGGAATAATCCTTACATTACCTGTGTGTTTATTGTTCCAGCTGATAAGGCTCAAAAAGAAAAAAATATGGAAATCTGGGAGAACTTCACCAGTCAATCAAATTGTCTATAGAGAGACAAAAACATTGATTATACATACCAGTTGTTAAACAGCATTGATGACAGAATTATTCATTGATGCATTTAATAGTTGATGAATAGTTGATGATGTTTTCTTGCAGTGTGAGGATTTGATTTTGTTTTTGGGACGGCAAGTTTTAGCACATCTGCAAAGGCTTATTTTTTAAAAAACGGATGTGGCCTCTTGGCTTGATGTCAATACGAATGGCTTTTCAAACGGCTGTAATATGTTGTACAAATACCTGAATCTGTCTGCGTACTCATCAAAACAGTCCATTCTAAAATTAGCATGAGATCGTCACAAGATATTTACGAGATCTACATGAAATGATGTGGTTATCGCATCAGGCTCTCCTAACTGGTTTAAGGAGGGCATGTCTCAAACAACAATGTCTGCCCATATCTCTGCCCTTCCACAGGGTTAGCCAATCAGAAGAGGGGGGGGGGGGGGGGGGGGGTTGTTGAGCGGGACTCTTTAAGAGACAGCAATTGAAACAAAGTTTTTCATACAGAGGCTGAAATAAGGTTTCTTGAACATCTGAAGGAGAAAATAGGAAATCTTTTTGAGCTTTGAATTATGAAAAGATCCCATGGGGGCACCAGAGGGTCCATATAAAGCCTGAATGAAAGGCCACTTACCCCCTCTTTAATGTTGTGTTTTTGTATTTTTAAACTCATACACACATACCATATAGTGCCACTCAGTAATGTAGTCACTCTGTATTGTGCCGAATTTGCAAACAGATTTAACTCAAAAGAAAGCCCATTTGGCTTTTTTCAATGGAAAAAGAGGTCAGGGAATAGAAAAACTACAAAGCGTACAGCGTTAGGAAAAAGACAAAGGAAGACAGCTTGGCTAAATTTCTTCTTAGTCATGCTACCAGATTCATGATGATTTTTATTTTCCTCAAAAAAAATAACATCCTGATTTATTTTTTCCACTTGGTTTTAAGTTTCTGACTTTGAAAAGCTCACTCAATCTGCTGCTGAAAAAAATCCAGCCTCTCCGTCTTGTCGACTCATTGTTGAATAACACTAACTTACAACGTTGTTGTCACACTGACAGTAAGAAATTTCCTGACAGAGAATAATTGTATTTTTCAGGACATTTTGCAACAAAGACACTCACAAGGGAGGATGACCTCAGTTCAGCTCTGTCTGCTCAGACAGATGCTACACTGTTTAGCTGTGACACACACTCAAATATTTCCATTTTGTCAATCTGTTTCCACTTGGAAATGTCATTTGATTAGATATAATAAAGCCCTTAGCATCAATATTTCCAAGCGTTTAGAGGAGACTTGGCTTACAGTCCAAATAACATCTTGTGGAAAAAGGCATTTATTATTTTGTAATATTGCAGCTTTTATTGCAAATACTGCTTTATATAATCTAACTCATGTTAGAAACTGAACATAAACCACAGGATATTAGATTAATTTGATCAGGCCTATAATTTCTATCATGTGCTGGAAAATAATAAGTGTGCTCTGCTCTCCTTTATTCACAACAGTAAAAGGGTGTAATGATTAGAAACAAATGGCTGCAAAGTTACTGTGGAGTTTCAACAGAGTTTTTAATGGTTTCACATACTCTGAAAAGATGCCAGAATGAAATTATATACTAAGAAAAAAAATAGTTACAACAATCCTCTTTGGTCACAGTGGAGTTATGTGGTGATGTGTTGAAAAGACCAATCCAGAATCAGTGGAGCATCTGAAAGTACTTTTTTTGAGTAACAATGTTCTTCACATTATGTCCTATTGAATTTTAAACCACAGCTATGAGTGGTAGGCTATTGTACAGAGATGAGAAAAAGCTGCTCTGCAGATATTATCTTTTCTGTCTGGTTTGAATAAAATCACAAAAAAAGTGTTATATCCATCCACGCACTGGAATATAATCCTTCTTCTCCTTAACCAATTTTTGCTTCAGTAATATTTGGCATATGTAAAGATTTTAATAACATTTTGAAGATATGATTTTGGGTTGTATACCAAATATGCTTTAATCTTAAATACATTTTTGATTTTATGTTTTCATTTCTGTTACTGGCATCCTCAACTGGTAGTACATAGCTAGTTGGCACACTCCAACTTTCGCCACATCAAAGCAACATATACCTGTTTACCCAAATTTATGCAGACATCAGCATTTTTGCATCAGCTTATGCCAGTTCGAGCTAACTCATGACAACTTTTTTTTAATTCTTCAGCTTATGCAACATATTCCAATCTACACCAGCTTGTACTTATTTATGCCAACTTAAACTATCATATAATATTTAATGCCCTTTCATTTGAACTTACACCCAGAACCATTTTACCCTAAAGTATGCAAATTTTAACCACCTCAAGCCATCCTCTGACAATTCATATCATCTTTTGCCATTGCAGGCCATCTTATGTCATCTTATGCCATTATACACCATTGTACACTTAGATCAACACAGTTATATGCAAACTTGTGCCTTCTTGTATTAACTTAAACCAGGGGTGGCCAACCAGTCAGAGACCAAGAGCCACAAAAATTACAGTGGTACTACAAAGAGCCACATCACACACATGGCCTTACAAACGCACTTCCTCTCACACATAAACAGAATGACATAGAATTAAAATCAATACATTTCCAATTTTCAAAGCGAGATTTAGTGGGTTTGTAAGCATGTTAAAATTTGTACTTGGAGTCGTGTCAAAGACAAATTTCTGTTATTACTGCAGAAGAGACAAAGTTCCATCTATCTATCTATCTATCTATCTATCTATCTATCTATCTATCTATCTATCTATCTATCTATCTATCTATCTATCTATCTATCTATCTATCTATCTATCTATCTATCTATGAGCGATTGAGACGAGCACATGTAGAGAAGAGAAACTGAAACTTAAGCATCAGTCTCATCACCCAAGTATTGATCAATACTGATCCCAACGTTGGCATCAATATAACAATATTTTAGATTGATTGTCACACCATGACCCATAATAATATATTTATATATATTTTTATGAATGGATCGAAGAGCCACACACCAGAAGGCAAAGAGCCACTTGCTGCTCGTGAGCCGCAGGTTGGCCACCCCTGACTTGAACCAAGGTATTCCATTACACCCTAAGCCCATGCAAACTTTAGCCATTTTACACCAGCTTAAGCCAATTAACACCAACTTGTGTCTATTTATGCCAAAAAGTTATTTTTCCTGTGTAATGTTGAGGTATTCAGTGCAGGGCAGTGCTACACTAGCACTGGATTCCAGCATTTTCTACAATGATGCAAGGAAAAACCACAGAAAGACAGATAAACCTCATTTTATGACTTGCACAACAGAACCCCCAAATTCACAGGGAAGTCCCATGATAAATGAGGTACTTCATAGATTCTGTTTGGAGATCTAACAGTGAGCAAACACCCTTGGGAAGCTTTAGATGTTGGGAACTTGTTGAATGAATGAAGAGGTTTTAATTTCTTCGGATCTGTGCAGGCTTAATCACTCAATGAGATGGGATGGCTTTTAGATTGAGGCTTGAAACAGAGCCCAACACTGTGGTGGATGTGTGGTTCGTGCCTTGGCTGCTTAGCTCACAAGGACGTCATTTGGGCACCTCAGTAACACTGTGATAATAAGCGCAACACTTATATTAAGTTCCTTCAGGCCTTTAATATATGCATTCACACTTAGTTATACTGTGTGACCAGCCCTATTAGTCGCAGCAGTTAGACCACGCCTGCTCACTCATTAGCACCAGCCATCGAGACATAAGACCGCCATTACTGAGGTAGATGATTCTAAAATACTGCGCTTGCTTTGAACTAATTGAGGAAATGAAAAGGGAAATGTATCACACAGTGTTGGGCCACAGCTGTGTCATAAAGATATTACTGTTTTAAAAGCTGTTAACAAAGCTGGGCTGTATGCAGGCACACAGGTCAGCCGACTGTGCCCTGTGATGGTGTGTAAATGAAACAGTAATAGAGGGTTTCATCACCACCACTAATTACTGAATGACAGTTTTCTCACCAGTGTGTGAGTGTGTGTGTATGTGTGTGTACACGCGTTTGCCTGTGTGTGATGGGCCTAATTAGGTAAACTCCCATTACACTTAAAAGTGCATTACTGCTGCTCTTTTGTAAAGGCTATAATTAGAGCGCTGCAGAGAGTGAGCGGTAATTAAGTGATTTCTCAAGTATTATTAGTCTGCTTGTTATATGAGCTTGTTATACTGAAACGGATAGAATCCATATTTGACTGTGCTTTGTTAACTTTCTAGATATTAAAACAAAAAGCCATTACACAGGGAATCAGTAAAGTGTGTGGCAATTTTATCTGGCCCCTGCTCAGGGGATTTCCTTCTGATAATATTAAAATGCGACAGTGAACCATTTCAGTCTAAAATTGCAAAAGTCTTTGTGAGCTTAAAAAGCAAATGATGGTTGAATGAATGAATAAATGCACATAGGCATACATGCAAACACATAGCTGGTCTCAGGCTCTTTGCCTGACTTGGCGTTTTTCTTGCATGTGTCATCTGACGCCTGCAGAAGCAGAAGCGTGAGCCTCAGATCCTCTGACTAATCCAGATTGCCCTGTAATCCTGGTGACACTCTGCTCTTCCTACCATTGACTCCATTATTTCTAACAACAGATAGTTGTGTGTGTATGTATATATATATGTATATATATACATATATATATATATATATATATATATATATATATATATATATATATATATATATATATATATATATATATATATATATATGAAAAGAAAAAACTCCTACAAGTTGTCCTTTGAGTTTTATTTATTTTACTTAAAGGAAGGTATCATTCTAGCCAACATGGATATATAGCTTTTTTTCTCCACTTAGTGCAGCATTGGATCAACAAAAAAAAATAAAGCTTCTCAGTGGTGCACCACAAGATAACTTTGTATATATGTGACAATAAGGTTGCCATTTCTTGTTTGCAATATCGTTGTACTTGTTATAATGACAAATAAAGTTATATTCTTAAATGAATGATGATGTTCTATTATACACATTTTAACTAAAAACAAGAACTATGGCCCCAGGCTTTTTCCGATTCTGTCTCCTCCGATCGTTAAAAAATGCCATATATATATATATATATATATATATATATATATATATATTAGGGGTGTAACGGTACATGTTTCGGTGCCGAACCGCTCCATAAGGCCGTTTGGTTCGGTACAGTGCTATATTCGGACGAGTAAAGTAAGTTTACGATAGCCGCTGCACATGGCTCTTTAATATTCACGTGAGTGCTCGTCTATGATTGGCTGATCAGGGAAGGCGTTTTAATGTTCATGAGGAAAGTGGTCTGTGATTGGTGCTTTGCAATCATGTGCATATTATTTGGCTGTGACGTCTCACGGTGAGCCAGTCAGAAGATGAATATCAAAGAGGAGCTTGTGTCTGAATTGTGCGTCATGGCTGCTAATCTAAGCACAAAATCTTTGTGAGACTTGATGAGGTCATCACATAAGGTTATCCGTTTCATGATTCTGTTCAGGGACGGGCCTGAAACACCAAGGTCTTCCCATAGCTCCACTCTAAACAGGTCTTCAGAGGGCTGGCCAATCAGAGGGAAGGGAGTTTAAGATGCGAGGAGCCTTAAAGACACAGCAGCTGATCAAAGTGTTTCAGACAGATGCTAAAATAAGGGTTTTCTACAACACCAGTGTGAGGAAGAATAGGGACTTTTTCAATTTCTAAATAATACAAAGCTACAACAGGGGTGCTGGATTGAAAGAACAAAGTATAAAAGAAGCGCAATACCCCGTCTTTAACAGACATAATGCACAGTAGCAGTTTGTTGGTTAAATGTAGAATACTGTACATACACAAAGTAGCAATAGTGCAGAATTATATGCATTGCTGTTGTTTTTTGGGGCTTAGGGCTTAGGTTGAAAAGACTTGAGGAATGACATGCAGCAATTGGCTGCAGATTTGAATGAAACCCAGGCTGCATGTGTAAAGAGCCAAAGCCTTTATAAATAGTATGTAAAATGAAACTGCTAAGCAAAACAGGCACCTGAGTAAAAACAAACGCATGTTGAACTGTTGTGTTCAAGCAGTATTACACCTCAAGTTGTACTTTCATTCTAAATATCAAAACTTTTAGGATTTTCTGTCAGTCTCAATCACAACCCTACTGATATTTAGCACAACAGCGCTCCTCACGCGAAACTTATAACCTCTGTTGTATATTCTTTTAGCATTATTCTTCAAGGTTTAAAATTCAGAATGCTTTGTTTACACATATTGAGAACTTGAAGCAAAGCTTATTCCTGATTTTTTCTTGTTTTAAGCAGTAAGAAATGCTGCAGTAGTTGTAAGAATATGTTCTTCCTTTCTCGACTGCATTTTGATGATGTTTCTACTCTCACCTCTGTCCCTCAAAAAGCAGATTTAACTAACACTGGCCATGATGTTAATTACTGTCTAAGCAGACCTTAATAGTAACCTCAATAGGCCTTTAGGAGAAAGCAGGGAGACTGGGTCACTGGCACATTTGCACAAGGTTAGCAAATCCCATCGGAAGGGTGCTGAGTTGGATTGAGGGCACGGACTCTTGTGCCAAGAGGGCTGGAGTAGATCCTCTTTATACACTACTCTGAATGGGACTATTTTTAGCACGCTGCTGGTTTTATTGGACGGCTTGGTAACTTTGTTGCACGCTTGTGCTCTCCGGCTAATCACTTTCATTGTGTATGGATCTTTTGTGCCTGTGTTTTGTGTGCTCAGGGATCAGTACGAGCTGCTTGATCATGCAGCTTTTACGTAATTACAAATGCAACAGCACAAACACACACACACAAAAGGTGACGATGATTCATAGAATAAAGCTGATGAAGATAATGGAACCCTAAGACAGAAAAGTGCTAAGAATAGATGTTGTGTATTTCTGGTTTGATATTGAGACTCATGCTGGGCAGAGAGTTAGTAAAAGTTGTTTTTAAGTGATGTAATTATGGACAGGCAAGCACGTATACTGTGCCTCATTGTTCATCCCAGTCAAGATGTATATATTTCAGATATAGGTGAAGAGAGGACACAGAAATTACAATTTTCTATAGACAGGAATCCAGACTGAATGTCCCGCCCAGGGTTACCAAATCTCATTTAAGAAATTCAGTCTTGGAAATATCCCTCCTTCCTCGAGTCTCTTCCGTCCTCCCCTCCTCTCACTATACGAAGGAAGCTTCTCATTTTGTGGAACTGTGAGCCTGGAGGCTATGTCACAGAAACCCATGTTACACACACATACGCACACTCACACTCAGGCTTACTTCGCAGGTTCTAACTTAATTTCCCGCAGGTAGTTTCTACCTCTTGCTTTCGGGATATCTTGGTCTATTTTTTTTTGTTTAATAGAATGCCAGAAACTGTTTTGCCCTGACATTTTATTGGAAATTTGTGATTGACTAAGTTTTCAAGGAAGTCAGTTTTTATGAAAAACTTTTGGGGAATGCAGATGAATAATTAGGATATCTGCTTGGTGTAACTTTGGCCGTAAACTTTGCACAAATATTCATACCAGCAAGTACTGAAAAGAAAAACACATTATACTACAAGGTGCAATATTTTTATGCTTCTTAATCAATGCAGGTGTTTTTAATATATCATATTTTTAATAGACCCCCAACTGTTGATGCACTGCAAAAGTGCAACAACCTACATAAAATAATAAAATGCAAATTCAAAGTCCTCTTCAAAATTATGGATTTCACCACATAGGCCCCACTTTTTAAAATTAGAATTAAATTAAAAGAAAAAAGAACCTTGAAAATCCTAAATTTAGGTTTTCAAATTTCTTTTTGAGTCATTTAAAGTGTCTGAGCTATATTAATAATTAATTTTAGGAACCTAACATCCTTGTCTTGATCATGCACGTCCAAAATGCAGGGGCTGATCCAAAGGGATCCCAGGGTTGGCATGTGTTATCTTCAGATTGTTATCAGATTGGCCACCCTAGGTACAAGCCTAAAATCTTACAATAAGGTTAGCTATTTGGCTTGCTTGAGGTACGAACTTAATTGAAAATAAACTTTTTGTGCTGGCGATGAATCAATTCATTGAATTGCTGTAGAAAAATTGATTTTAACTCATGTGTTTTCTAGGGGTCATTTTGACCCCCTAAATTTCAAAAAAGGGAAAACATTGTGGTAACGGGTTGGACTGAAGTAAGACTAAAGATATAAGATGGATTTAATGACAAGTTATACAAAATACATTTTTGACCCCAGAGGGTAAAAGGTGTAGAGCATATGGGAGGACATTGTGGAGGTTGACAAATATATTGAGAAGAATTACGTAAATTGGGGCCTTGATTAAAACTGTTGTTATTATGCATTTCACTCTGCAGATTGTTAGCATGTACCTTGTAAGTAAACTGTGTAAACTGTGCTGTCTAGTTTAATGAACCTAAAGGAAAACAATCCTGAGAAATAAGTGAAGATAGGTCAACAGGGAGAATTACATTGTTATAAACATAAATTCAATAAAAATAATATAAACATAAATTTTATTAAAGAATATAATATGAGCTTTAATAATTAGAAACTTGGACTCTGTTACAATAAAGGCAGACTCAAATACAATTAAAGTCAGACTCACAAGCAATTAAACTATTACAGATGCTCTGATTCATTGCTCCACTTCATTTCATCGCAGCACAGTGCGCAGCCAGTCAGTGCAGGAAACAAGCACGTCCTAGTACGTCACTATGATGGTGCCGTACCGCACTGACAACTGCCGAAAAACGGTCGTAAAATTGGTTGGGAAAATGTGTCGGATTAATTTAAAGCCTAAAGGCTATTAATATTGTCAAAAACTATAACTAAGGGAATTTTGTCCATCATTTTAGTTAGTTTCAATTAGTTTTGTGAACACAAGATACAGTTTTAGTTTACTTATTGTTTTTGTTTTCTTTTCTAGTTTTTATTAGTTTGAGTTAACTGCAATGTATTTTAAAGTTAAGTTTTCGTTTTTAGTTTTGTTTTAGTTAACTATTATAACCTTGCTTCACACTAAATAAACAAAGGTCGTACGGTGGTTAAAATCCACAGCTGGAAAGATTCTAAGATGATGCTAAGTTAAGTAACTTTTGTGTTTGTGCTCGTCCATGTTTGTTTACTCTATGAGGCTAAGCAGGCAAAGACTGCCATGCTACTCTTTTTAAATAGCTAATTAACATCAAAATTTTTTTTAAAAAACACACACATTGAAGTTAGAAAAAAAAAAGACAAACTGAAATGTGTGTGTGTTATCAAATTTGAGTTTGACCCATGCCCCATCTATGTTCATGAGGGAGGCTGTATGACCTGTACTGCAACCACTCAGCCAGGAGCTCTGTATGTTTTATTGTTACTTTTTGTTAGCAAGAACGTTGTCATGTTTGTTTGTTTTTTTTTGTCTTTTAAATCCTCCATGTATTGTATGCAGACCCTGTGTTTTTATTTTGCTTCCCTGTGTGCGTATCCTGTTCACTGATCAGTAAAAAACTCTCTTTATCCACTTGGCCGGATCCCAGCATTCCTCTTTCTTTTCTTATTTTGGAACATGTTTGTCACAGAATAAAAGGAGCATTTTGAGGGATGATCACAGACGTCCTCCCCAGAGAAATCTTAAGGAGCAAAGTGAGCCTATTTTGAGCGCGGTAGCAGTGGAGAGTGGGACTCATTATGACTCACTCAGCGCTGAAATGCTCTGGATGATGTCTGAGTCAGGCATGAGGGCCAGTGTCCGCTGCCATGGTGATGCACAGCCAAATGTAACTGAACTCAGAGAGCAATAGAGATGGAAATGAAATGAGGGAGGCTTGAAAGGGCCCTGAGGCAGCTTCACTATTGTCATGATAAAATTCCCAGAGTAAAAGCTGGCAGGCTATAGGCTCCTGTATGTAGACTGATAACTCTGAGATCCTCTAATGCTTCAGTTTTTCTGCAGAAAGCTTTTGATTTTGAGAGATAGATGCATCTAGGCCTAGCAAAGCAAATTCAAAATAACACAGTTTTATGGCGGGACTCCTCTGCATTTCTTCTGGGACATCTTTTTTTCCCTTTTATCCCTTTTTTTACTTAGCAAACTTGTTACAAAATATGAAAGACTCTCAGGTAAAAAGGAAGAAAAATGATTCTTTTAGGTTTCTGTGCAATATGCTGGCATACTGAAACAGTATCTTCTTGTGATTTCATCTGGATCCATTCATCCTGGCCTTATCTGTACTTAAAAGGTACAATTTGTAAACTTAGTTTTCACATCATCCAGAGCTGTAGTTTGATTATCAATTCTTACAAGATGAATAATATAGCTAAAACACGTTTTTTTGGGGACTGAGAGAAAGAAAATGACTCAAGTCTGTAGGTTGTGGGTTCCTTGAATTGCCAGCCTCCCTCTTTGGTGCTCTGCTGCAAATGGCTGAAATCCAATTTGGCCGGTAGATGAGGAAAAACTTTCCCATGCTGTGCTTGTCCTGCAGGTGCATCAAGAAGAATCTCAATTTCTTGAAAATGGGAGAAAATCATGGTAAATTCATACACTGATGAGAGTCTTTTCAGACCAGAACATCAGACCAACAAATTGACTTAATAACCATCATAATTGCGTGATAAGTGTGTTGAGCATGGCAGGCAGTTTGAGTGTTCAGTGGGTAGACTGTTAATTTGTTACAGATGCCAGTGTTAGAGTCCCTCATCTTTTCCTGCTTAAAATATGACATCATTCTTCGGAGGACGTATCATGTTTTTTGTACTTCTAATTGAAGACATCCACTATTAAGACAAAATCCAGAATTAAAGTTTTCTGAGGAGGAATATCATCACAGAAATTCAGAACGTTTAATTCACAAGAACAAATGATGTAGTGGGTAGAAAAAGAGTTAAATTCTCCTCCTAGGAAAAATGACAATCGCTATGTTTACATGCAGTCAATATTCGGGTTATGGTCAATTTTCCGGTTTCTGAAACCCATTTACATGCATGAGCAAACAGGGTTATTCCTTTTTTCATGGTATCCCGATCAAAACCGTGATGTATGGACAATATCTCGACACATGGGAGACCATCATGATGTAATGTGCATCATTTCCACCTCTTATTACTGTATCCATAGCAACAGCAGCAGCAACAACAACAGCAGCAGCAAAAGACCAAGATTCCTTGTGAACAGAACATGCACAGAACACAAATAAATGTTCCTTTCAATGGAGATATCCCGATAGGCGTATACATGACCAAATATCTGGGTTTGGAAAGGAGTAGCCCAGGGGTGATTTGGGGTTTTTGAAACCTGGAATATGAGCATATTGTGGTGTTTAACAAAGATTATTGGTGCTTGTGTGGCCCCTACACAACCGAGTTATTGCCAGAATTCCTAATATACAAGGGTTACTGGCTGTGTGTTAACGTAGCCACTGTGGACAATACAAACATCATTTAGATTGGTCATTAGAAATGAAAAAGTTAGCTTAACTTGTAGCCAGCCAGTATCAGCTGACAGCTCAGTGAATTACATGTACAGAAAGAGAGACATAGATCTTTACTGTTATTGAGTCAAGTGCAGTAGACTTAGGCGGCAAAATTTGGTTCTAAAACAGCACTGGCAACTAACAACATATGCCTTCAATTGGAAAATAAAAAAATCAGCATTGTATTACAACGGACTCACCCAATGGAGCACAGGATTTATCAGAGAAAGGTATCAGTATTCGATCAGTATCAGCAAACCAAAAAGAAAAAAAAGAAAAAAAATAGGATCAGATTGGAAGTCAGAAAATCTGTATCGGGACATCCCTAGACTTTACCAGTGTCATAGTTGTTCCCAGTGAAGCTTGCCCTGTTACTCTCTGAGATCTTTGCTGATGCTCCCCCTACCTCAGCTTGTCATATATATTGACAATACATGAGAAGAGAGATGGTGTGTTCTTCCCATCCAAGGCTTTGGCATTTCATGTAGGCACATGAAAGGGCCTGGAAGGGTGGGGCTCCCAGTACAGAGACATACAACCCAATACAACTTATTACGTTCAGATATCTGTAATTAATTACAGAATGCTTTGGAAATGTGTGGTAAACAATTGGCACATCTATATATGTTGTCTCTTTTGCCCCACACACTTTGGTTGTGTGTAGTCCCAGGCATTGATTGTTAAGATGCATACTCACAACTTTAGATAACATAGTTTCTGATAGGACTGTGTGCATGTGTTTTTGTGATATGTTAAAACAACCATCCAAATGTGCAGGAGGTCTCCCTTTCAGAGATACAGACACTCAGAGTACATCAGTGTAAACAGCAGCGTCATCGCCTTTATTTCGACATGCGTCTTGTGCATTGACTAAGCCGCTCTGTGCAGTCAGCAGCAGCGGCATCAGAGGACAGTGATGTAAGGACACAGCCGTGTAACAGGCCAGCAGATATTAATCCGATGTCCCTGGCTCGGCTTGCTCAGGTTGGCTTCAAGCCAGCGAAAAGAGAAGAGCAGGTCAGATGACAGTGCCCGTCCTTGCCAAATCCAGCAGGTACAGCACCGAGTCAGGCACAGATACCTTACACCTCTCTGCCTCTCTTCCTGCCTCTCAGAGTTTATCTCTTTTTGACACTCCTGCTCACACACACAGGCTGTATGCAAATACTGACATTAATATTTGAAAAGGAAAAATCTGATTAAGTCATATCAGCCATGTTTACTTTTTCTACATGAGCATATATTGTAAGGATTTATGACAAAGCCCTTTCAGCTTAAGAGCCCTGATAGTGTTGAGGAAAGTAAATTGATAGACAGTAACCAGGACTGCAGGAGAGATTTGTGTTATCATTGATTAATATGTCATTACTTTTGCTGTAAAACATCCAGTTGGTAAAAAGTCATGTAAGGTGAATGCTGTAAAATCCTACAACAGTTTCTCATTGACAGCTTAACCATAATGTCTTCATTCTGCTTTGATTGTTTAAAAAAACAGAGAAATGTTGGAATAAATATCTTTTTTTTTTTTACATCCGAAAATCTAAGTTGATTAATCATGACCTATCCTCAATATCTTTCCATCCTTTTCTATCAATACTGATGTCTGCAATGACTCAAACTTAGCAATGTATTGGCAAGGTGCAACCACAAGCCTATGCCACCTGAGATGAACAAGAGTGTGCAGTAATCATGAAACTTACTCTTTCAGGACGCAACATTGGGAAAGTTCAACAAACTTTCTTCAAAATTCGCTGTCTTCTTCTATCTTCACGCAAAACAACGAGCCAGTGGAGCCAACCTGAAAATACAGTCCCCTCAAAAAGTCGTCCATGAATGCTGAAGGTGTTTTTTCTTCTTACTGAGCCTGGTGTCTATGTCATCATCAGAATATTAACAGCACCCTGCCTCCTCTGTATTTATGAACTCCATTAAAATCACTCATAACTGTAATCTCACTGACATGGCGTTGAACTCTGCCAATTCCTACACATTATTTACTACTCAGGGGAATGTGTTTAAACAGCAGCTCTCATCGTTATTCCTTCGTTGGCTGTTTTCTGGCCTTGGTTGCAGCTGTGGCTTACACATAGTGCAGCTGCATCCCAGCAGCATTAATAAAGGTTTAAGCGAAAATAGGGGAAAAACACACATTTCTGTTTCTACAATAGAGTGTGAACATGGGGGGGAGCAGAATTTTGTCATGTAATCCAGGTAATGGCAGAAGAACTGGTAAGCGCATCTCAAAAATGCTAATGACTAATGTTACATTAAATGGGAATGTTCAGTTTAGTTTGATTATTAAAAAACAAAAGCAAGCTAATGTTTCACTTGACTTCAAATCAAAATACTTTGTTTAAAGTGGGGGTATTATGCACACTTTTAGGCTTTATGTCGTCCCTCTGATACCGTTGTGTTAGCTTTTTATGATTCACGGCTCAGTAAAGTCTTACCATGTCCCTGGATGTTGCCTCATCAAACCTCTATCATTTTAAACCACTGTCTCTTAACCCCATTTACACCAAGCGGTTCAGTAAGGTTTGTCTTGGCATGGTACACATTTTGCGGTGTTTCCACTGACTAATTCTGGAACAGACCCCCAAATTACAGAGACGAGACGTCCCACTTTTTGGCACCTTTCCATAGGGGTGCCAGACTAAACAAATCTGACCTCGGGAAGTTGAGCTACAACACTGCAGACCATTGATTGGTTGAAAGAAGCGTCACTTACCGCACAAGCCACATGCCAATCTCATAGAAGACAAAATGCTGGATGTCTTCCATCGTTGCTCTTTGTTTACTGTGTCGCGTTTTTCTTCGTTGGATTTATCAGCGGGTTACACTGCTAAGTTACACTGCCGGTTACACTTGCGCTGCTAAGGCATCATACTATCATGTTAGTGATGCGGCTGTGGGCATCCAGCTTACACGTTGCCTACCACGAGAGGGTACAGTTGGCTATGGAAATGCAAACAGGGCCAGGCTTAACTGAGCCAACTCATACCAAACCGTACTGATCTGAACCGGACTGCTTGGTGGAAACGGGGCTTTTAAGACTCCAACAGCAATCCAGAACCCAGCACTCTGAAAGTCACCCTCAGTGTTGTCATGCAGTGCAGATGTTTCTCAATACAGACAGATTTGCCCTCTCTAGGAAATTCAACAACTGGTGATGTCACAAATTGAGCAGTTCTCGTGTTAGTCTCACAGAATTCTCATTTGACTGATCAGAGCAACCTTAAATCTCATTCAGGCTTAATGACATCCAACATTTTATCTCAACATTTGTTGATGAATTTTGGAAAAAAGTGTAATACCACCTCTTTGATGTCAGTTCCTCTCCCAATAGAAAGCCATTAGCCCTATCGAGGCAAGCACTTAGTGATGCTATGATTTGCATATTCAGTTCTGACTGGCGGTAGATTTGAAACCAGATAAAATAGATCAACCATTCTTCATGTAAATCAAATCTTGGGAGTTGCATTTTCATATTGCATTCTTAACATGTCCTAGAGCTCTGTTTCCTTCCAATACGAAGTGTATTCATTCCACATTTTACACATTTCAGTAGAAGATGTGCTAAGCTTTTGTTATTTTTTATGGTTTATTGCACTGTTATAGCAATTTATTCAGCTAGTCTGGACACAAGTCTATATATTTTACAAGTAAAGATATGCTCAGACAGACTTAATATGGTGGTCATAAGGGATCAATATGGAAGCTTTAACAGTTAAGGAAATGAAGGAACTATATCAAATACATCAGATCAATACACTCTGTAAAGATATTGGTTTCAATCAATATTTTGTGACAAAATGTTGATGCCTTCAGTTGGTAGCTTGGTCAAAAACAAGATAGTGTATAGTGAATGGGTGGTTATGCAAATTACATTGAGACAAGCCCCTTCTGCCTCAGGACTGGGTCATTCTGTTAGGATTCTGATTTGTTTCTGCTCACTCTACTTTATCCTTGGTGCCAAACATTTTTGATTAGGTTTCTGCAATGTTGAAAAGATTTTTTTTTCCACCTGGTGTTGTGAGCTAAAAACTGACGAACTAGAAAAAACACATCCTCCTATGGTGGGGATTTTACCTTAATCAGTGACATTCACATCATTATTTCATTTGATGAATGACTTTCTCCTAAAAGGCCTTGTGACTCGTTAAGCTCTGACTTTCCTTTTCCCATTTAATCCTGCAGGTTTCACACCTTCAGGAGGATGCTCACATTTCAAAATTAGTAGATCTCTTTCTCCTGATTAATTATATTCAGAGTAAATCATGTGTGAGTTTACAATTGTGTGTTTGAGTGTGTGTTTGGGTGTGAGTGTGTGTGTGTGTGTGTGTCAACAGGCTTTGGTGGCCTGTTGAACCACTTAAAGGATTCTATTTAACGGGTCAGCCGAGCAATTAATCAAGGGTTTAATTGGAATCCGAGTGGAGTGACATGATTTATGCAAATAGGGTCATTAATATGCAAGCCTACATTCGATGCTCAAATTAAAATGGCTCATCCGCCAGCGAAGGCTAGCACTTTCATTACGCTAAATTAGAGAGTGATAATAACTCCAAATACACATATTTATTTTCCACAGACATTCAGATAGGACATGCCCACAGGAGAGGAAATATGAAAGGCAGAAAGGAGGAAGTTCTTATATGGAAGACAGTGAGAAGGAGGCAATGCCGGTGCTGTTCATTTTAGCTCATTAGAAGCCGACTGCTGTCTGCAGGGCTTCTCTTTTAATTGGATCACCGAGCAATTTAAACCACATTTGCTTCTTAATTGCTTTTTTTGCACTTTATAATAAAAAGTACAGCAGCACCAGTTTGCTATTCGCTGGTTTCTCCTCCCGGTCGATGCGGTGCAGTGATACCAGTCCCTGACCTACACGGCTGCCCTCTGTAACCGCCCCCGCAGGGACACTTGGTGAGCCTTTGCTCCAAAGTGTCCGGTGCACTCACCCTCTCGATGTGCTGATGCCAGAGGGATTAGAGACGAGGAGGAGGAGAGCAGTCAGGCCACAGCTGAGTCACATTCTGCTGCTGCTTGTTTCATTAGGGTCCCTGCGCAGGAATGTTCACAGTGAGAGACGCTTATCTTTGCAGACTTTTCACACGCTCAGCATTTGGGCAGAGAAAGTTAACTTTCTTTCGTTACAGTTGCAAACGTCTGTGAATTGTGAGTAAGAGAGGATCTAAGGTAATAACTAGAGCTGACTGGTGGGACGTTGGAACAGTATTCAATTTTGTCTCCAACCCAGTTGGTGCGTTCTACAACTGTAACTTCACTTCGTAATGAAACTACCTTCTGAGAAAATCTGATTGATCTAAACTAAAATGTATTATAACTCGTAGATAAGTTGGTGGAAAACAGATTTCTTGGTGTGAGAAAGGTCAGAAGTTAGGAAGGAAAAACTGTGCACATCCATACATCCATTATCCTGCTTATCTTGTTCAGGGTGGCGGCCGGCTGGAGCCAGTCCAAGCTGTAATTGGGCCAAAGGACAGTACACTCTGGACAGTTTGCCAGTCTAGTGCCACAGGGCTGACACAGAGGTTAAGAACCAGCCGTGATCCCACTCACAACCGTGGGCAATTTAGAGGCACCAGTTAACCTAACGATCCTGTTTTTGGACTGTGGGAGGAAGCTGGAGAACCCACGTATGCTCAGGGTTCCATCTTTCTGTTCCCTTCTTTCTGTGCAGCAACAGAACGAACCACTTCACCACCAAATAACTCAAACTCAAAGCTGTAAATACACAATGAGGGTCAAGCCTTTGGGAAATCAGTACTTTCCAAATATTACGAGTCCATCTGCCCTCAGCAGTAATCATTTTGAATTCCTTGTGACAATATTTAGGCCCAGATTTTAGGACATATTCTTCTTTAATACATCCTTTAATTTGAATAATGCCACATCAAGTGAAGTCTTGAAGATGAAAATGGTAATCAGATATTTAAAATTTGATTTTTATTTTGATTTGAATAATGTGCCTATATTCTTGAAATAAAAATGTATTTCTTGTATTGCATTTTCATTTTTATGTTTGCACTTTCATTTGAATTTTGTCCTAAAAACACTCCCATACTTCCAGGCATGAGCAGGGATGGGTACCGAATTAGGTGCTTTTAGGTACCAACCGAATACTGTAAAAATTACCAAGTACCTATTCACGAAATCTCAAAAGGTACTATGCTTAGGTACCTAAACGCATTCTTGTGACTATGAGGGATTGGAAGAGTGGGTGATTTTCCATGCTGGACATGAACACAGCATTACAAGGTTATATACTGAAGAAGAAATCATTTAAATAGCAAAAAAAATTGCACTTTATTAGAAAAGAATAGAATAGAATAGAATAGAATAGAATAGAATAGAATAGAATAGAAAATACTTTATTTATCTCAGAGGGGAAATTCAGGAGTCACAGCAGCAATCAAGAAAACAATGTAAAAAAGTGAATAGAGAGTGCAAAAAGGTCCATAAGAAAATATATGATGACAGCTTGTCCATCATTCTCCAGTTCAGCCAGTCTCCACCTCCACAGGGTCCAGGACTTAGCCTCCCCAGCAGTCTGTTCAGTCTCTGTCTCCTGGATCCTGTCTGCCCACAGCAGGCGGAGCTCCTCCAATGTGGCACCGGCGTCCGATGTCAGCTCCGTCAGCCACGTCCGTGAACAGCATGATGCTGCTGGGCTAGCACGGCTAGCTCGTCCATCAAAGAAACGGACAAAGACGAGGGAGCTACTGCAACAGGCAGCTACTTGGGCAGCGCCTAGTAACGTTAAAGAAATTGATATTTTTTACCACATGAACACAAAAAAGTACCGAAAATTGGTACCGTTGAGTACCGATACCTATTGTCGGGTACCTGGCATTGGTACTGTTTTGTATCAAATGTGAAAGGTACCCATCCCTGGGCATGAGCAACACAGGTTTTAATACACATTGCCGACAATAGGAAGTGATCCAAACAGTCTGTTTCTGGTTCACACAAGGGGCAACATCGGGTTTAGAAAAATGACGCCTGTGCAGAAGGGCTAAAAGTTGCTGTTCATCCGCTTAAAGCTGGCTACAGAAAGACTGGAAACCACATACACACCATGCAAAAAAAGGAACTCTTACAGCAGTAGGAAACCTATTTACAGCCTTGTTCAAGAAATAGCTTAAGTCTGAAACACTAATTTCACTATTGCCACACACTATGCAGGGGCTGAATAATTTTTTTTCAGCTCAGGGGTTTAGAAGATATAGGGATCACTAGTTTGTCCAATCAGAGGTGCAGCTCAGCTCATGTGACTGACAGGCACCCTACAGCTGTTAGAAAGGTAGCTCAAAGCTTGCATCATATCCAACGTGGCCCCTGCTAACGATCAGCTTCATTACTCTGCATCAGGACAAGACGGGTGACGTAGCAAAGACTACATTTTTACAGTCTATGGCTTCACACAAACTGACAACTGAAGCAACTTTTGTTCTCCATTTCTGGATGTAAGTGTGGGTATTGCTTACTAAAACTTCTGGCTGTGTTTGCTCACTCCTCTGTATGAAAGGGAATGGTTCCAGTGTTGTCGTGGAGCACAGCGGGGTGTTTTTGACAGCTGGTGTATGCTGAAAACAATAAGTAACAACAAACAAAGAACCAGCGATGAAACACGCTTTATGTGCTGTAGCTGGAATGGATCTGTTAAAAAATGCTTTGATCCGCCCTTATTGGATTGGGACATCCTGTTGTGGGATATAATTCATACCATTTTGTGTACATTGGCTGACTGCTCCACACAAACACACACACATGGATGACTCCCAGTTAGTCTCACACACACCTCTTGTCCTCCTGTGTGCCTGCTCTAGCTGGCTGCTTGGGGTTTTCTGTAATTACAGCAGTGAGCAGGGAGCTGTCTCTTCCTTTTTGTTTTTTTGTTTTTTTTTTGCATGGCAGATGGTCCAGCACCATGCTGCATCAGGTAACCGTGACAACCACCTCCCTCCTCGCAGTTAACAGCACCATCATGACTGTTTACAGTGACCAAATGTCATTACGGAGTCTGTGGAGACGGAGGAAGCAGGGGAGTGAGGGGGTGTTGTGGTGGTGGTGGGGGATTAATGTGAGTGATACTGAAAGAAAAGAGCTGTGTTTTTTTTTTCTACCCAGGATGCTTCTTATCAAACCAACACAGAGAGGTGTAACGGTACTGTCTTTCAGCTGCTGGGAGACAGCCTTGTTTAACATTGATTCAAATCCTTACACAAACCTGGTTAAATAATCTTATCATATCAGTTTCTCACAGTGACATCAAAGACATTGCAGCTACTTTTTTTTTGGATGTGCGTATTTTTTATACATCAATTCACTTGCGTCATCAAATCTAAAGAGCTTGTTTTGGATAAATGGATCCTCTCAGCACACTGTCGCTCATCAGATGCCTCAGAGAGAGCAAGCAAAGCTGTTTGATATCAGTTTCTCATTTCAGATGTATGCATCAGTGACTCAGGGAGAGATCCTGCTACAGTTTCAGATGAGCATTCAACACAATTTAAGCTTTTTAAATCTTGGACAAGCTGTTGCTCCTCACAATGCAGACTTTATGTTTTTCTAAAACCTCAGTAAGAAGCTGAGTTTACATCATATTCATATATATCTTCATCATATTAACAGTCAGCAGGGACAAAGTCAGCTTATTTACACACCTTTAAAAAGTCTAGGATGTTAGAAGTATCTACTTTTGAGTGAGGTGTGTGTGCTTCCTTGTAGTACCAGAGGGAGGCAGTGACACACCTTGCTGTGACAGGAGGAGTGTGTTCAAACCACACACTAGTCATTAGTTCATTCAATTAATCAGCCACTCACCTGTTCACTTTGGTAATGGAGCAAACAAGCTAATCTTGTTTTATGCAAAAGATCACTTTGTGTGTTTTATGCTGAGGCTTCATTTGCACCGTGGAGGGAAAATAATTTGAGTTTGAGTGAGAGAAGAAGAGAAAGAAGCTGCTGCAGTGTTATTGGTGAAGATGGAGCTTTCCTGGATGTTAAGGTCATGATGTGATGTATCAAGATGTCTTACGACGAGACCATTAAAAATTGTCAAACACAATAAAAAATGTTTGAATTAATACCAAGATAGCTTCATAAAACTGTCACCAAATGAGTATTAAAGTGTCTTTCAGTACAGCGACTGGTAATGGCTCCATATGTTTCCCTGAAACTAAAAGTTGTTGGATATGCAAACAGAAGAAAGGCTGTGTAAAAACATTATTTCAATGACAGATACTTGAAGAGTGTTTCTTTTTTTGTTTTAACTGACCACTCTATTTTTGAAAAATGCAAATTTTAGAGTGTTAAAGCCCATAGTAGTAGGACCCAAAAACTACAACATGAAAGAAAACAGACTGATCTTTACATACTTTTAATGCACAATGATACCAATGTTGTGACACATTAACCCTGTTCTGTGATTGATTTTTAGATTTATTCATTTTCTTCCTCCCCTATTAGTGCTTTTTCCTTTTTTTCCAGTTAACTATATTATTTGTTAACCGTTACATATGAAATTTAACTAGAAAAGCACTCAGAGAGCGCAGACCTCTGCCAAGCATATTGTGATTGTCACGCAACACTAAATTCCTACTTTAATGTTATACTCCCTTTCAGCAGACTGTCTGCTACAATTTGGTGTTAGTTGCAGGTTTGTACGATAATTTGTTACCTGACAGTGTTGAAAATTATGATGACCATATTTCATATTCTGGATCTTAGTATCCAGAATATTGCCAGGATCTGAATCATACTTTTACGTGTAGCAGAAATTATTGTGACCTTGTCTTGTGTTGTTTTGCAGAGCAATCCAACCATTTATCGTGGAGTTGTATACACATATGGTGAAAATGGCCCTATCTCACAATGATAAAGAATCCTTTTAAAAAAAATCCTGTATCCAGACAGTGATCAGGATCACCTCCCAAATTTAATCACTTATCCCTTATCCCAATTTGAACATTTCCTGAAAATTTCATTAAGATCCATATCAACTTTTTGAGTTACTTTGTTTACAAACAAACAAAAAAACATACAAACAGACGGACAGAAAGACAAACTCTCCAAAAACATAACCTTGGAGGAGGTAAATATAATGATGATATGCAACTTAATCAGACCACCTCTGAGCTGCAGGGGTAGCTCAGGTGGTAGAGCGGTCATCCCATGTATGGCGCCTTGGTGCCTAACATCATCTTTCACACTTTGTCCTTGTATATCTTCCTTCTATCACATTATTCAACTAAATAAAGACCCTTTAAAAAAAGGGAAAAAGACAAGAAAAGACCTTTGAGAAACATGACATACACATGCCATCACAAACCCTAACATGAGATTTTAAATCAGAACAAGCCCAGTTTATAAGACAGTGACAGTTGCCTCTGTTTTGAACTGATTCACAGCATATTGTTCTTTTGTATTCCTCTCATTTACCGCAAACATGTTGGATCCTCTGCATGTCAGGATTTCTTGAAAATGCAAATTCACTCTAAAGCTTCCATTTCTCATGCAAATTCTAATGAATTTAATCATCAGCAGTGACAGAAAATACGAAGCTAAATTATTGACTCGTTGTGACAGAGGCATGACTAATACATCTTATTTATGGATGAGCTTTCATTCACATTAATGTAGTGATTGAAATCTGAGCTTGGGATGAATTTCCCTGATTAAACCAAAGTTCATTCCATCTATTTTCTTCCTGCAGTGTCCTTGTATTTCTTGTCTTTTTCCCCTTTCCTTTCCTTTCCTTTCCTTTCCTTTCCTTTCCTTTCCTTTCCTTTCCTTTCCTTTCCTTTCTTCCCTCATTATTTTTCTTTCCTTCTTTTCTTGTATTCTTTGCCTTTTTCTCCTCTCCTCTCCTCTCCTCTCCTCTCCTCTCCTCTCCTCTCCTCTCCTCTCCTCTCCTCTCCTCTCCTCTCCTCTCCTCTCCTCTCCTCTCCTCTCCTCTCCTCTCTTTTACCACCAGCAGTTCAAAATTGTGTACACAGTGGTTAACTTTTTAACAGTTCACACTGCTCCGCTCAATCAATAGCGGGTTTGTGCTGTGGTCTAATTTCTTGCACCCTGTCTGATCATAAATGTACCTCTTGATCTGCCTCTGTTGAGGGGAATCGATAGCCGAGCAGTGGACCAGCTGTTAGAGTTTTATTATTTCTTAAATCACTCAGGTCTGCAGTGCTAACTTAGCAGAGTGGAGGCAGGAGCTGCTGTAGAGCTTTTAGTTCATAAAACCAACATGGCTCTGAAGCTGCTGTATGAAGATATTGATCCCTTGCTATGAAAGCTAAAAGTGTTTTTTCCCCTGTATGACAGGATCCACAGCTGTGGCTGTGTAATATGGTTAGCACAGTGTGACTACCTGGTTATACACGGTGGCATTACAGCAGGGGACGTCTGCCTTCCCACTTAAAGCTTGACAACAACTTCCTATGAAAAAGAAACTAATATATCAGGAAGATGTTGTTTTATTTTTATTTTATGTTATATAAAGGGACCAACTTGCTGATTTGTGGCAACAACTTGTAGTGTGTTGCATTGGTCATATCACTGTTATCCATACACTAAAGAAAGAAAAATAACTGATGTGTGCTAGGCTAAAAGAGGGCCTATTCTGCCTTCCCATATTTCAAACATGGACATAAAGTTATATTGCTGGATGCTAATACTAAACATATGCATATTCTCCAACCCCTTTATACTGATATGTTAAAGAAATCCCAGAATCTGTCAATAAACTTCTCAAAACAGTCTGTTCCAAGGCTAGCATAAGCTCTTTATGAGACTTGCCGAAATTATGAGGTCATCTTATCAGGATCGCTTAGCTCTGTGTCTAACAGGTCTCCAGAGGGCTGGCCAATCACATAAGGGGGTTTATAGAGTGGGGAGCCTTAAAGAGACAGCAGCTAAAACGAAGTGTTTCATACAGAGGCTGAAGAAAAAAAAGAGCTGATCTTTTGAGCTGTCATCACGTAAAGCTACTATGGGAATACCAGAGGGACAGCATCAAGCATCAAAAAAATAGCACAATACCCCTTCTTTAAGTTTCACCAGAAGTTAAACTCTATATCCTAAACTGTTAAAGTTGTGATTAAAATGACAATAATTAAATAACTTTGTGGCTTTCGTACAGCTTTATTTGATAACTCACAGAATCCAACACATATTATACTTGACTTTCAACTGTTTGGGTTGTCTACAGCAGATCTCCAACTAAAATCTTTCAGTACACCGGTGTTATGGAGTAAGAGATATTTATACACTTGTTTGGCTCCAGGAGACAAGATTTCCAAGTGTTGAATCAGGGCAGACTGTAAAAGTTCTGTTAACACAATTGAATTGGCTATCCAGTGCTTTGTGACTAATCAACAGGAGTTCGCAAACAGCTTTATAATCCTCTGGGAGCTTGTGCAATTGTTTTTAGATATATGATAGTCTTCCTCTTCTTTAGTTAAAAATCCAACCTCACTGTTTTGTCTGGGCCCCATGTACAACAGAAATTTAATCACAGGATAATATTCACACTGTATATGAAGTAATAATCCTTTTTATAACCAGTAGATGAAGTCATGCATCAGCCAGTGTGGTTTCTACTGGCTCATCGGTAAGCAATGTTTTCCAGTGCATTGGAAGAACACAAACAACTTAATTAATCTTAAAGAGGGATATTGTGCCTCTTTTTAGGCTTCATACTATTTTCTGGTACCCAGCAGTAGCTTCACCTGATTAAGAGGTAAAGTTTACTTTATTTACGCCTCTGTCTGAGACGCTTCGTTTTTGGCCGCTGTCTCTGTGAGGCTCCCCGCTCCACAAACCCCCTTTCCTGTGACTGGCCAGTCCTTTGGAGGCTTGTTGGGGGCAGAGCTATGGGCAAGTCTTGATGTTTTGAGCTCAGCCCTTCTAAGTGTCATAGATAACAACAGAGTCAGGGATTTCTACAGCATATGAATATAACACTATCCCCCCTTTTTAAACTTGAATATTATATTATCTAACCCAGGGGTGGCCAACCTGTGGCTCGCGAGCCGCATGTGGCTCTTTGCCTTTCGGTGTGTAGCTCTTCGATCCATTCATAAAAAAATATATAAAGTTTTGAGTAGTGGTGTGCTGATCAATCTAAAGTATATATATATATATATATATATATATGGATGCCAACGTTGGGATCAGTTGGGGTTGATACTTAAGTTTCAGTTTCTCTTCTCTAGTATGAGTTTAAACACACAAACACAATAAATCTTGCTTTGAAAATTGGAAACGTATTGATTTTCATTTTATGTCATTTTGTTTATGTGTGAGAGGAAGTGTGTTTGTAAGACACATGCGTGACATGGCTCTCTGTAGTACCACGGCCATTTTTGTGGCTCTTGGTCTCTGACTGGTTGGCCACCCCTGATCTAACCACATTATTCCCCTTCTTTAATATGGAATACTACATTATATAATTACATTATAACCTCTCTTTAAACATGTCATTTAATCTAATTACAGACAGCTGATTTCTATCTAATGACTTTTTGACTCATTTTGTTTCTCCAAGATGAGAACTGTAGGTTGGACATTAATAGCTTACTTTAACAATCTCTCAAAGCAATGACACACTAGCGATTATTAGTTAACACTGAGTTGATACAACTCCATTTAATGGTAATTCAGTATTCCAGCATGTTGATGCAAAATGCCTCGCCTTAATGAGTTTTACAGAAAGTCATTAAAAAAGACGGACTTGTTTTGATTTCTTTTGTGATTAAATTAAATAGAAACCTTGTTCTGTGGATTTTCCAAGAGCACCACACATGTTCAGAAAGTAGCATGTCTGTGGCACATCTGGAACTTGAGACAGTGTGTTCTGGAAAACTCATGAGTTTCCAAAAACGGGCTGTATGTTTAAGTGTTCAGCACGTCCACTCACAAGGTCTGCTCAGCTGTGGCAAAAGTCATGAACATGATAGGTTGGTCAATACTGACATGTGACAGGTGAGGCAGCAAGAGAGTTGGATAGGGTGCTGTTATGCTGCAGCAGCTCTTTGATTCACGACTATAAATCCTGGAATATTAATTATCACGGTGTGACTGGTTTGAGGTTAAACCGTCTATCTGACCTCATTTTCATTCAGCAATGTGCAGATGCTGTGCAGCTGTGTAGCTCTTTCTAATACCCTCTTTTAAGGTCTAATCACCCAACAGTGTACTTCATATTAGTTTTAGATGCATAATTAAGACCCGATGCGATGGCTCTGCTAGACTGGTCTTCATCCGTATCCTGACCAGCATGCTGTGGGAATGCCACTTGCTTCTTGAAGTGCCATCTTCTGGGTTAAGTATATTAATCCAATAAAAGAACTCTTTCCATTTTATCTTAATGTAAAGGTATACAATTAAAAGTGTGTATTAGACACCAATTTTACAGTAAATGCCACATTGTGTCCCAATTCAAAGGGAAAATGCCAGTATCATTTTGACAAGCAGAGTTAAGAAAACTCAGGATTTTGCCTTGCAATTATGACAGACAACATGTCTACCACTCAGTCCCATTTTAGGTTTAACATTTTGCCTCATGACTTGCCCTTTACCCCAAGCCATCCTTTTTTTTCTGACTAGCCTTGACTGTGGACCTGTGCTTCGTCTCGTTCTGCTTTTGCAGTCGTGCCTCCTGAGTCCTTCTCTCAGACATCAGTCTCTCAGTCCCTGGTGAGCTGCCGTCTAATCCACCAGTCATCTGAATCCAAACCCTCATCTCACAGAGGTTGGGATGAAAGAGCATCTCACTAGAGCCGTGGCCCGTCCGTGCGTGGCAGAAGGAAAGGGAGAAGGCCTTAGTGTGAAATGTCAGTGCTTTTCCTGTGAAGCTCGACTCATCAAAGGAGGATTAGTGTCGGACTGATGGCCTCACTGGACGTACACACTCTGATGGGGTAATCTGATGCATCAGAACTGCTATAGGACTTTGGTGACACTTGGACATTTTTAATGCTCACCAGTGAATGCAAGCATCTATACAAATATTTAAGTAATGCAGTCCTTTCAAACAGACAGTGACAAGTTTCACTTCTTTAGTTACTGTGGATGAATCAATATCATCAAAGAGTGGAATGAGTCTATTTCTGGGTGCTTATTGCTGCTTGCCTCTGCAGTGGTTTAGATTTATGTATTTACAGATTGCAAAAACGGCACACTGTGGCAATAAATGAACAGTTTGTTTCAAAGTATAGCATCTTAGATGACAATGAATTTTATATCAGAACGAGATTATTTTTCTACTACTGCCCCACTGTCACAAATCAATAAACACATATTGATGGAAAAGCTCTAATTACTGAGATTTTGTTAGCTTTGGCAGACACAATAGTCTCCGCTAGCTGACTGAAGATGAGAATTGGAAAGGTACGGTGATTATCCAGAGCAAAGTGGACCAAAAGTTGGGCGGGTTGACAGACAACTGAGGTGGAGTTATGCTGCTTATTTAAGGATAATGACAGTCAGTGCAGCAGAGACATTGAACAACTATTGTGCAGCCAAAAATATGGAGTTAAGTAGTGTTATGTCTGAAGACTGGGCATCCAAAAAGACCTTCTGAAAAAATGCAAACTGTAAAAGAAAACCTTATCCTGTTCCTCAAAGCAGCCGTTTCCAAAAGACTGACTGGAGGGTGTGTGAGTTTGTTACTGGGAACTATAATAAAGGCATGCCCATTACCAGAGCTGTCATCAGAATTAGATTTTAAATACAGATCTTTGTTGGATACAGATCTTAGTGACCATATTTAGAGCCAAAAAAAAGTCTTTTTCTGAAGATAGGTCTTGAACTCTCTATAATTCAACAATGATGTCATTGTGTTTCAATGGTGTGGTGTTTTTTTCTCGGTCAAAAATGCTAATGGATTCTTTAACCGTTCTATCTTTGTAAAGTGTAGCATATGTGCTAATGATCTAATGTACTAACATATCAGACTTTAGCCAGTAACATGTCAAATGGATTTAGATACTCTTACCAATCTGTAGCACAGTGGCTACCAATGCTAACCAATTAACACTGCCATAGCTTTCACTTTGAGTTGGCTTTTAATTCTTCAAGAGTTATTCTTCTGGGTTACTGACAAATAAGGATGTCCCCATCTTATACACTGATCGGTATCTGCACCCAATGGCTAATTTTGGAGGATTGCATAGCATCAGATTTTGTCATGTGATCGGGACCTATCCAGCTCTTACATGTTTCCAGCACCGTCACGCTTTACAGCTGCTGTAAATCAAACCATGTTGCAAACATGTCCACTGTGTGGTACTACTTCTCTCCGTCTTACATTTATACAGTGAGTGTTCCTGGAGGAACAAGTACAACAGATATGATGTATCAGGACATCTCTACTGACAACAACAAACCGCAGTTCTCAAAAACAAAAAACAAAAAGCCTAATATCCTATCTGACCATTTTAGATCATTTTTAAACAAGTTTAGGTTGAGAATAGTGCTCCTAGTTTCTTTAAAGCAGTGACAGGAGCACATGTGTCAACCAAATAAGAACCATCTCCCTGCAATTCCCTCTCCAAACGCCTCAGACTTCTGGCGAAGTGTAAGAGAAAGTTTCCAGTTGCATCATTTGGCCAAAACTATCAAAGTTTGTTTTTGGAATCCAATTTCAAATCCTGTGATGACCCAACACTACCCAGCCTGTCAGCGGGGAACATTCTTGATTGCATGATACTGCTGTTTGGGTGATTCATACACTGGTGAGATTTCAGCTGCACCTGTGCCAGGGTTGTTAGAAGAGTGCAGGAAAGTATTCCACCTAATACATTTGGTAATATCCTTTTGAATGTTGATCCATTAGAAGCCGCAGAATTTGTTTTGGAGCCTTCAGTCATTCTGAAGGCTTTGGTGTCACTCCTTATCAAAAGTCGGATAGCTCTTATTGAATGAAACTATTCAAATGTTTTGATTTCCTTCCGCCCACTTCCCATTTCAAAAGCAGCTCTCACTACAGTATTTACTGCCTGGGGACTAATGGAGGAAGCTGTGCGCCATGTGTGAGCTTGAGCTAAATCAAGCATTTTGCAACAAATAAACCGAAAGACAAATAAGAACATCATTCTTAATTTAGGAAGCTGACAGGGCAAGAAATGAGAACAATACAAAGGCCCAGGATGTGGGTCTTCATTAAAGGCTTTGTCCTCCACACGTGACAAAGCAGATTGTGATTGTGGCACAGACAGGCTGTTGACAATTACAAGTGATGTGTTTATGGATTTACAGCATGATCCGGTCTGAAATATAGCCGCTGTCAGTGCTTAAAACACACCATACAGAGCTGCATTGCTACAACTCGGCTTTAAGTCCATATTCTAAAATGAAAACCACAGTCGATGCTCAGTAATGGGACCGAGTCGACCAGAATTTGTTTCTAGATGGGTGATTTATTTTTATTAGTCCTTCCTGGTGTTGTTATTGTTCTCTCTGCAGATTTATTGACTTCATCTGAATATCTGTGAAAAGGAAATGCTGGTCCCAGTAGTGCTCAGGCAGATATGTGGTTTTATGCTTGGCTCTGTGGAGTATGCTTTCTTTGCAGTTTGTTATTCATTTTTTAGAAATCTGAATAAAAGAGGAAAATTGGAAAAAGAAACATTGGGAGGCTTGTGTCCATATGGCATTTTTTCCTGAGCACCATCATCATTCCTCCATTGTTATCAATGAGGGGAGAGCATATGCAGCAACATGTGGCTGCCATGAAAACGACTGCCCACATCATCTTTTTTTTTTTAGATGGAATCCATTTCTTAATAGGCCTTGTGCATTTTGAGTCAACATTGATTAACTTTTCAGTAACATGCAACTCTGCTTATTTTGAAGCATACAATCTTATGAAATAGTACACAGTCGTCAAAAGACATGGTGAAGGAATTGCAACTCTCATGTTAGTCCATCTAATCCATTCCTGTAACAAGCTGTGGGCTGGAGATTCAGTCTATTTCTTTTGAAATATAAGAGGCCATCCAGTTTTGGACCAAGGCACTGGAATTGACCTTATTGTTATCGCCGATAATAGTGTAGCATACTATATTTTACCTTTTTTTACAGTCAGGATGAGCAGAAATAGCAAATATACATTCTGGTAACCCTATAGGTGAGGGCATCAGCAGGTGACTCTAATAGGAAAGGGGAGAACATAGTATGGTATGTTACCATATGATTGGATACGATACGTATATTGAGTACAATATGAAGCGGCACAATTCAGTACGATATGAAAAGTCACAACATGAAATGATGACAAAATGACAAAAAGATACAGGAGATGTATGATATGACAGGAATACAATAGAAGTACATTACGATAAAGATACAATATGAAACAACAACCATCCAATGTGTAACCAAACAGAAGAGATGACTAATGGTTGACCTGTATTGATATTTTTAATGGAAGATGCTGATACTGACAAACAGAGCTCAGGTTAGCAAGAGTTGTGGCTAATATGTAATGAATATCATGTGTTCTTTTGTTATTTGTTGTTGTTGCTTTTGGTTAAACATAAACTAACTGAAAAAAAGAGCTTGAATTTATGTTTATGTTCCCCAAAGTCTTTTACACTGCTAGTCACATTCACCCATTAACACCAGATTCATGTTGTCTTCCCTTGACAATACTGTGACTAGGGATGGGTACCCTTCACATTTGAAACGTTACGGTACCAATGCCTGGTAGCAGGCAATCGGTACTGGTACTCAACAGTACCAGTCTTCAGTACTTTTTTGTGTTCATGTGGTAAAAAATATCAATTTGTTTACTAATAGAATATTAAAAAAATCAGTTTAACACATTTACTCTTCAAAATATAATCTTGTAATGCTGTGTTCATGTCCAGCATGGAAAATTGCCTACTCTTCCACTCCCTCCCAGTCACAAGGATGCATTTAGGTACCTAAACATGGTACCTTATGGTTTTACGTGAATTGGTACCTGGTACTTTTGACAGAAAGCAGTTGATACCTGTAAAAGTACCTAATTCGGTACATCCCTAACTGTGACGGCCCCTGCTGCTGGTGGTTTTGGACTAACAGTTCTGCCGAGGTGCTGGGGTGATCTGGAGCACCTAGGCTCATTGCTCCACCCAGCATGAAAGGACGCATTTCCTGTTCCTCCTCCCGGGAGCCGGAATTGCATGTTATCACACTCCTTAAAACCACAATACACCATAATGCCTTCACATGCACTCGCACGTACAGTACTGACTTAACTGACTTCACATACCCCATTTGTCTTGTTTTGATTTGGTTTTGATTTGGTTTTAATTTTGTTTTGGAATGAATTTATCATTTTCTCTTGTAAATCCCTGTTTCAGTCTGTTTTTGTCACAACCCATGTGCCAGGTTATGACAATATCCTCCATTTTTTCGTACACATAGAAAACTTACACATGTTTATTTGCAAAATGTTGTATGATAAAATGGCAAAATTGACATCCTGGAAAGCACGTGCATTGCTTGGTTGTAGCCACACTGACAAGGCTGCCTGCAGTGTCTTCAGACTTCAGTTGTCTTTTTTGTTGAAATCACCCTTTTAAGTGCACACATTGGTTGTTACCACTTGCTTGAAAACACCATTGATTTTGCCAGTTGATTAACCACCAGTCTATCTCTAGCTGTCATTGCTCCATAGATATATTAGAAAAAAAAACATACCATGATACATCAGGACATCTAAACTTAGATAAATGCAAAATCCCCCACTAAAAAGTAAAGTTTGAAGCATGTAAGAATACTTCTACATCTCAACAACAACATGGGCTGTAACTATCATGTCACACCCTTGGCTTCCTTTTGGCGCTGTCTGACAGCTTGCTTTATGGATCTTATACATGCACTAGACAAGGTCAGTAATAAAACAATCTTCCATAGGGGGCACTAAATCAACACATGCTGTAGGATCCTCACAGAAGCTTTTATTTTTGGGTAGCAGTGCTGTTGCCTGGAATTGAGAAACCTGTTTTGATCTGCCTCTGCCAGAAACAAGGGTCCCATTCTTGGAAAATACTTGGAACTCAGGATAAATGGTAGATTTGGCCTGACAGAAAGAACGATTAACAGGCTTACCAACAGTCAGAAAAGATGACTGAGCTAAGCAAACGCTGAAATTAATCTACGGTATGGGAAAGTTGATATAAGTCTCTGAGCAGCAAATATCTTATATCTGCGCTGTAGGCCCCACTCTGCATTTGTTAAAACATCCCTGACTCTTTCTAATATCAGTTCTAATGTATCAAGGATTAAATCTCTGAGATCAGTTGAAACCGGTAATTTTTCAGGCTTTATATCTCTATCTCTCCAGTCCCTGTGAATTCTTATAAGACTTTATTTTGGGTTGCAAAATGTTGATGTTCTCGTACCCTGTCATTTATCGCTCCCGGAGCCAGATCCCCAAATCTTCAAAAGCGTATTTTAATCTATCAGAGTGAGCTTTTCCCTGGAGAGAACTTTTGCATTTGGCTGAAAACTGTGCGCACAAAGTGAAACCTGATTGATGTATTCAGTATCTTCCTGAAGAGGCACCGCTGTGAATGCACTTTCAGGTCGGAGCAGAAAGTATTGCATAAAGGAAATGCATGCCCAGCATCAGAAATGTTTACACAGATCACAGAGGAAATGAGGTAATACTGTGGCACAACTAATAGCGGTGTCCTGACAGAGGATATGTTTCATTTATCCTACCTGCATCAAGGTCGACGTTGCAATTACCGCTGTGGGAGAGAGGCTAAAAGAGAAAATCCACCGGCCCTGTGGTGGATACACAACAAATCACCTGTGCTGTTCAGGGCGGGGAAATTTTAAAAGGGGTGATATAAAGTGTAGCTCACAGGCAGACTGTTTAAGCACGGAGGAAGAGAGTGAATGGTTTATTACCCAGCTCGGTGGAGTAGCTCTGAACGCCCACTGCAAGCTCACACCTTTTATTTAGCTTATACTACAGAGCTGGGAAAGGGGACATGAAATACAACTCACTCTGTTTCCTTAGAGAGAAACAGATTAGCATTTTCAGTCTGGGATAGCAATTAATCGGAATAAAACAGTCCCCAAGTCGCATCCCGGTTTTATTTTTTCTTCTCCTACCAAGCTTTGGGTTTGGCATAAATAAAAAGGCAATTAGAAAGAACCATACCTGCTTTATTAGTATGGGAAGCACGCTAACAGTTGTCTCAGTTTGCCACCAGGCCCTTGTCACCATGGCCTTCCATCCTCCTCCTACTCCTCTCACGAGAATAGCTCCTCAACATCCCAGTGTTGTCCTTCTTGATCCTTTAACCACCGCTCCCCCACTTCTCTCCCATCCTCCACGCTCTTTACAGGCTGTCAGGCTAGCAGTGCGGCACACGTGCTGCGTTCACGCCGGTCGGTCAGCACAGATTGGCATGCACAGTGTGTCTCCAGGACTGACCTGCCTGCCCATGTTGCTCTTCTATTAAAATTCCTGTGCCAGATCCCCGATGAGGAGAGAGTGTAGCAGGGTCAGCCCCGGCTCGATGGCCTCTCTCTCCCCCTGCCTGTCTAATGAAGAGGACGCCTGTTGGGTTCATTATTAAAGGACTGCTAATAACAGACGGAGGAAGAGGAGTGATGAAGAGGTGGGAACGAGTGAGATGACAAAATGGGGAGAGAGGACATGCAGGGGTTATGGCAGTGAGATCTCCAGCGAGAAACAAAGATGCTGGCCTCTGGATTGTAACAATGCTTTTACTCACTGTAGCAGCATCGTGTGCTCTTTCTTGGCAGAGGTGTGAAAAGCTTTTGCTGGGCTTTAAGACATTAAAGGGCTTTTGTTTTATTTTGTCCTTATGAGAGGTGAAAAATTGGAGAACTTGTTTTTAGTTGAGCCTGTGCGAAAAATGTTTTGAATGTTTTGAATGTTTTGTTGTTGTGTAGACACTGCATGCGGGGATAATGTGTAATAAATAATGTAAAGTTTGCCAGGGGTTATGCCAAATAGAATCCTGACAGGGTGAGATGAAACCCAACGAGACCCATGGTTTGAGTTTCTGTATCATCAGCTGCTAAGAGACGAATCACAGCTCTGCTGCGGTTCTTCCAGGTTGCTTGACGGGATCAAGAAATGAAGAATACCTGTCATTTAGCCTTTCAATGTAGCATGCTAACAACAACAGCAACAACAAAACGATTTTAGTGGCTAAAAAGATGTTTTGCTACAATGTTCACTAATGTAATGCGAACAGATGCTTTCCAAATTTGGGCAACCGATGCCGATATGCATAGCCGATTTTTCCAATTTGATATTCGGGCCGATTGTTAAATAATTATATATTTATCACATTTTTGTGAAACGCAGCAATTTCTGAGCAACTAAAAAAAATCTATAACAACAAGTCGTGTCCAGTCCTCTGAACATTTATTCAGCTTTCAAAACAATGAAATATTTTGTCTGAGTAAACACACAATGTAACAAGCAGTAGTAAACATTCACACTCTTCTTAAAATGTCAAAAAAGAAATTGAAACTTATTAATATAATTTGAACAAAAGTATGTAATGTATCCAAGTGGTTCCACAAGTTTGAGGTGCTCATCTTTTTTGTGCCTGATCAAAAATTGCGTCATTTTATACAACGGATCAAAAATTGGCTTGTTAAAAGAAAATATGGCCGATGACCGATAGAGACAAATGTCCAAATATCGGCCCGATATATCGGCCGGCCGATATATCGGTCTACCTCTACTAAAAAGTTATGTTCCCAAATATTTAAACTTTCATCCCTATTAGCATGTGTCTACAATATTTCAACATGTAAAACTACTATAGTTTTTTAACTGTTAATCGATCCTTTTTTTCACACAGTCACATGTGCTGTGTCTCTTCAATGCCTCACAGTCTCTGGCATGTTTACCTACGTGTGTATTAAATATTCCAATAGTTATCCCTTAAATCCCATATGTGCTCAATTCCTGCTTCTGCATTAATCAGCCTCTAGCTAGAGGACGCATTAATTACTCTGAGATTACCATGAAACTACCCTGCTGATTTATATATTACGCAGAATAAAAGTGTCCATATAGATATTTGGTCTTTTTGAAAGCAATAATAGAATTTCTTATAGCAGCCTGAAGCACATCCATTCTAAATGAGTCTCCTGCTGCAGATGCTCCCTGTAAGTGATGTGGGGTTTTATACAGGGCATCCCCAAGAGTCCTCAGAGGCCTAACCCAGGTCCAAGAAATTGTAGTGCATGTGATTGTGCGCACATTCACACACGGTATGCGCTTTTTCCATCCCCCGCTTAACGTCTCTCAGGTGTCCTGTCTCCCAACACAAACCAGGCAAAGGTTTCATGCAAATTAGCAGCCATAAACAGCCAAGCGTGACAGCATAAATATGTATAGTGATCTCAACTGTCTTTGAAGAAAGAGAATGCCCGTCCCATGACTTGAGAAAGTCGAGGAAAGAAGAAAAAAAGAGGGGAAACAAAGTGATGGGCTGCGAGTGTATGTTTCTGTGGAAGTGACTGGGGATGTTTATACGTTTTTCATGCAGTGTGACTGGGGCTATTAGTTTCTGCTCGCTGCTAAAAGGCAGACCACAAGGCCTATTAAAAGAAAAAAAGGAAGCTGGACGATTAATTTAAGCCGGATATAGGATCTAGTTGTGCTCAAAGCACTGCAATGAAATGCATCGGAGGAATGAAATAGAAAAAGAAAAATGCAAAGAAGGCATATCTTCATTTTGGGGAGATGTTTTATTCAGCTCGTTTTAGCAGTGCTGTGAAAAAGAGACTGCTTAGATTAGCATAATGGCACCTTCCATCAGATGCGATGAGTCTATGATGTTTACAGCTATTCATCGATGGGACACCAAGCAGCAAGAGCACAAAACAACTGGAATTCAAAGTCACAGCCTCCTGTGGACAGAACAACAAAAAGTCACATGACTCATGTCAGATTGAACAAAGTTTGATGTACAAACTTGTTGTGATCATTAAATGGCTTTAGCTTGTGTTCCCCCTCTCTGTACGTCTGATCTGGGTCACAATTGGACGGCTTATGCCTGTGCAGAAAGCAAATCCACCCAGTGATCGCAGAAGGCCTTTATCCCACTGTTTACAACAGAGCCAGGTCGATATCCACAGGAGGCGCTCAAATAAACAAACCATAAATGCTTGGTGCTTCTGCTGGCCTCGGAGATTATGGCTGTAACAAAGATTAATTTTAACAACCTGAGCTAATTGTCTCCGAAACTTTAGTTAACAGCAAATATGATCTAGCCCTGGGTGCTTTTCTCCTCTTTAATGAAGAATAATGAGCGCTGGAATTACTGTTGGCACTTTATTTTTTTTTCTCGCCGGTGATTTGTAGAGCGCGCAGAAAGGCCGGCAGGATGTGAGCCCGGGAATGAAGAGATAGACTGTATCTGTTTGTGCGTCTGTCTGTCTGGAGGGAAACGAGCGAGGAAGGAAGGAAGGAATCGAGACTTATGCTTGGCTTTAAATCAAATCTGAACCCCTTGATGAATGTGAGGGAGTTAGCCTTTTGCCTCTGTGTTTTGTATCTTTTGAGGCATCCGATAAAGCCTCTTCATCTTTATATTTTGCACAATGAATAAAGATACGCTCTCCTCCTCCTCTTTGTTTACCGTATCCCCTCTCAATATCTGTCTTTCTCTCCCTGTGTATAACACTGGTACCGCTGTAGGAAGAAGCTTGGCCTTGAGCAGTGTCTCTGATTCGCCTTCAATCTTCGCGGCGTGCTTGAACACCACCCCAGGCTGAAGATGAGATGTCTCCACAAGTGGTAGAGCTTAAACGCCCCCTTTTATCTGTCCTATCTCTCCCCCAGTGAAGCGAGGAAGAGAAGGGGGAGAAAGAGGGGTAGTAGCCTGAGCCCTTCAAGCTGTACTAAGACGGGTGTGTGTGTGTAAAGTGGGCGGAGGAGGAGGAGGAGGCCTTCAACACCAACTGACAGCACAAACTATACTCATAGACTGAATACCTGAGAAGAGATCTGATCGAACATGCTTTGTTCTCTTCCCCTCTTATCCCTGCATACCCTGCTCGACAGAAACTAATCTTCCTTCTTCCTCCTCACCCTCTCTTCTTAGTCCGTCTTTGTTTGTAGGTGGTTTTATTGCATTGGTATGGCCAGGGTGAGCTTGCATTGGATTAGTATTGTTATCACATTCCTCCGTCTCTGAGGTGCAAAAAGACCCTGACCTTTAACGTAATCACTCTCACCTACACCAGTATCTGACGCAGGACGAGTGTATCCCCATCCCTCTCTGCTCCAAGTCCACAGGCGCCTCTAACGAGTCAATAGTTGTAATAAAACTTATTAGCGCAGTTGGATTGAATACGTATGTTACACTTGAGACCTGCTGAAGTGTGGGTCACCTACACAGAATGTAAATCCACCCACCGCATTTTATTCAGTGTGCAGGGGGTGACTCCATTACTGAAAAGGTTGCCTTTTCTCAGAGAAAACTGGCAGCTTTTGCTCAGTCCATTCCCACATTGGGACAAGTTCAAATGCCCCTTAAAGTATTACAATCCAACCACAAACCTCGATGGGAAAAGGCTTTGGCTTGGACTCTGCATTTTTGCAGTAAAGGCTTTTGTACTGTATGTTTGTTTGAAGGGGGAAGGAGATGGGGGTTCAGTTACATTTGGCTCTTTCAACATTCTTGTGAAAGTTTTGGTGAAACATGAATTGCTAGTTTGCTGGATGCAGTTTCAAGAGCATTTGTGGGTTCATTCACCCTTTTATGATCAGTTAAAATGTATTGACAATGTAGCTGAGGGTGAATCTTTATGAAACAAAGAAATTGGGGTGCAGATGGCCTAGCCGTCTAGGTTGCGCCCCATGATGTTTACCCTTGAGTGGGTGGCCCAAGTTTGAATCCAGCCTGTGGCCTGTTTCCTGCAAGTCATTGCCCACTCCCACCCTGTGTCCTACTCTACCCAGTCCTCTCCTGACTTAAGGCATGAAAAGCACTTAGGGATGGGTACCGAATCAGGTACTTTTATTGGTACCGACTGAATTCTGTCAAAAGTACTGGGTACCAATTCATGTAAAATCAAAAGGTACCATGTTTAGATACCTAAATGCATCCTTGTGACTGTGAGGGAATGGAATAGCAGGCAATTTTCCATGCTGGACATGAACACAGCATTGCAAGGTTACATATTGAAGAATACATATGTTAAATTGAAAAAAATACACATATTTATTATTAAACAAACTGATATTTTTTACCGCATAAACACACAAAGAACCGAAAATTGGTACTGTTGAGTACTGGTACCGATTGCCAGGTACTGGGCATCTGCACCGTATCGTTTCAAATGTGAAAGGTACCCATCCCTAAAAGCACTAAAACATAAGTTAAAAAAAAAAGAAATAAGGCATTCCTTGTCTTAGGAACAGTGTTATTTAATTCACCATGCCCAATTGTAGTTGTATTTGTATGCTGATGATATGATTCTAGATTGGTCAATAAGTTACTCACTTTTGACGAGGAACAGGTGTGCAAATGTCATTAATCTGGTGAATTAAAAACAATTTTGGGATAGGAGCACTGCAGTTTCTAGTGTTTACTTTCCTATCAGACTCTTGTTTGTTTGTGTTTCAGCACCTGCCCCTTCAGATTTTAATGTGTGTTTTTCCAACTTCACTTTTCATTTGGACCATACAATTTGATGTGATGGTAACACTATGTACTATTGTATGGGTAACTAGCAAGGAGCCAACAACAAAAGGTACCTAAAAGAGCTACACATCTGCATGGGAACTACACATTGCTGAATGCAATGGAAGTATTGTGAAGTAGTTTTTGGGAACCCCCTGTGACTTATCTTCCAGATCTTACTGGAAATATAAAGAGACAGTATCAGTCTTTGAGCATCTGCACTACATGGTCAAGCAGCCTTTCAAACTGGACTCCAAGACTAAGACAGTGAATAAACTTTACTATGAACTAGGCCTAAATGCTAAACCGTTTGACCACCGCCACTGTCATGTGCGCATTTGAAACAGTCACATTGAATGGTGTGTTGTCAGTCATGTGACCTGAACCACGTCCTGCTGTCACCAATTTCTCATTTACCATGATTAATCTACAATAAAAGTCTGTCTCATCACTAATGCAGCACCTCACTTGAACACAAGAGAATTGGCTGCAGTGCAGGCACAGCTTGTATGTTACATGACTTTAACAAGCTGACATTTACGGGACACAGCTACCGTCACAGATACCCTGGCATATGTTCCATCAAGTGGAATTTTAAGACAGTGTATTTCTGCTCATCCTGGTGTGCACATATGGACTGCTAATAGGACCATGGAGTGTCTGCTTTTAGTGTTTCCACCTAGAACACATTCAGTGTAGTGTTGTGAAAGTCACATGTGGAAACGGACTTCAAGATCCAAATAGTTGGGGGGATAACTTTATGACTGAACAAATTGGAACATAAAAACATTTTAACAAATATTCAGTTCAAGTTTTCCAAAATATAACAAAGATAACTACTTCAACAAACACATGGAAACATTAATAACGTTCAAAGTTCAACTAACCCAACCCTGATAGAAAACATGCACCGATCGATCAGTGCCGATTTCCTTAATTTTGGGATCAGTGATTGGCCCATCCTTACATATGAAATGGATCTAATAATTCTCCAGGAAGGTCTGACAGCCAGCCAATGTTGCTTTTTGCTCTGAGACCTAAAACTCAGGATGCTTTATTGGTTGTTTAAGTTAAAACATAAAGCTTTTATTGTTTCACAGGTATGATGCAATGATTTTCAATAAAATAAGACCGTAACATTGAAGGTAAATGCTGTCAGTTATAAAAAATAAGAATTTGTATCGGCCCAAATCGGGCTCGACAGGTCAGCCTTTTTAAATATTGGTGATCGGACAGAAAATTGCGATCGGTGTGCCACTACTTGAAAGCCGTGTCATTAAACTCATTGCACTAGCTCACAATCTATCTTAGTATGCAGATGACGTGCCTCTTTAAGCATCATATTTTTTTAACATTTCCTTATGTTCCCAGCAGAACTGACAGAAAATGCTCGCCTGAGACTGCAGAAATAAGTAGATCAAGTCCATCACTATGCTTCTGAGTATCATGGTTACGGCCCTTTGTGTTAAGATGCTCTTGAGAGGGTTGTTGAACTTAAGGGCAAACCCTGAAGAAACCCATGTGCCAGAGTGGAGTCTTCTTCAATGTACTTCAGAAAAACTATAGTTGTTGAACCGTTTGATGGAGGTCAAAAGCACTTACGCTAACCAAATGGAAGATGAAAGTCCTTTGATACTACACACTCAAGATGCTTGGCAGATCCAGCTGTAGCTTTTTTAAATGTAGTCCAATGTTTAATCTGACTTTCATTACAATGCTGTTACATGGTTACATCACAAATTGTGCCAAAAAAGAGTGTGAACTGGTAATGTTGACCATGTGTAAGCTCTGCCAGAACTTAAAAATAGCACAACTTCTTACTTAACAGATTCCTCAAAGGGTCTATGTGTAAAGTAGTTCTTGCTCCATTGGGCGCATTCGTTTATTTTCTTTTAAAAATGAGTTTTGTCAGAGTAGATACCCTTGCACTCAAACCCATTGCCTGGATTCACGAAACGTCCTCTAAGAAGAATAAGACCTCCATCTGTTAATTCAAGCACTTGAGCAGCCTGAAGCCTTGGAGCCGCACAATTCATTCAGTGAAAAAGGAAAGAATTACAAGCAGGCCAGATATGAACCCTCACTGCTGTGTATCACTCCTCTCTCTCATCAAATGAAGCATTCAAGAGAACAGTCATCTTCAAAATAAAAGTGAGGAGTCCTTGGGTTATCACCTCATTAATTTGCTTCCCTCTGAAAAGGAGTGGACAGTATGAATGTGTGCTGCCATTTAATTAATTTCACACACCTCGGGGTATTGTGGGTCCACTTCTCTTTCAAGGGTTTTACTAAGTGACCATTTTTTAGGCGATTTCACTGACTTTGTTTATCGCGCACTCTTGCCCCTTGCTCTCTGGGTCTTTGGTCATTAACTTCTTTATCTTTGTGAAAACACAGACAGCCTCTCCAGAATGATAACTTGTTCATTTTTGACCCTGAGAGAATAGAAAGGAAGTGTGACTTAGCTGAGTGTTCGTTACTGTCATGTGATGAAAAAAAGTCTTATATAAAGTGCTTACTGTGCTTGTCTCAATTTGCTAGCTCAATTCCAGTTTATTTTAACACTTGGATTTTTTTAATAGCATTAGCTGTTCAGTTTAAAAATCTTCATTTAATCATTAGAAATAATTTTGACTACTCTCCACAGTTATCATGTATTCATGGATTTCCAGTGGGAAGATATTTTTTTCAAATAATAATGTGCGGATGCAATTTTGGAGTCTGATAAAACTTAGACAGTTTAAGATAAGAACGATATATAAGTGTGAGAATTTCTCTGTGTTAGTGAGACACTATTGAGGTTCTAAAGAAGTATGATGTTCAATTTGGTAGGTTTTAGGCCAAATGTTTTTGTTTGGACTAAGCTGGGTGGAAGCTGCCATCAGAGATCTTTTTTTATGGTGGTACCTGACTCTTTTGTTTTTATAATCATCTCATGATGTTGAATTCATTCAGTGTAGTTCCACATCAGAGTCTGGAACACATGTACTCAATTACCCCATGACATCAACTAAAACTTATTTTTCCCAGAGATTCATCTCAAAAAGCATGATCGCTTCTCTGTTCACAACAGTGAGTGGCAACACTTCTAATACGTACTTATGACTGAGGCTAGCTGTCAGCCACTACCACAGTGTCAGGGGATCAAAGAACAGAAGACACAATGATTTTCCGGGATACCTTAGAAAAATAGACAAAGTTATTCAACTACTTAATCAGTGTTATGATGCTGATTTTAAATAAACACACAGAGTTTGGGCACTTGGTTTTGATCAAGAAAAGTGCTTTTTCATTTGTTGGACACTGACAATGTGCCCTTGAGCAAGGCACTGCACCCCTAATGCAGGGGTGGTCAACCAGTCAGAGACCAAGAGCCACAAAAAATACCGTGGTACTACAGAGAGCCACGTCACACACGTGGTCTTACAAACACATTTCCTCTAATACATAAACAAAATGACATTAAATGAAAATCAGTATCACTCAAT
This sequence comes from Halichoeres trimaculatus, assembly GCF_033239565.1. NCBI lineage: Eukaryota > Metazoa > Chordata > Actinopteri > Labriformes > Labridae > Halichoeres > Halichoeres trimaculatus. The sequence goes on from NW_027437192.1 coordinate 12,034,584, forward strand.
CGATACATATCCAATTTTCAAAGCGATATTTATTGTGTTTGTGTGTTTAAATTCGTACTAGAGAAGAGAAACTGAAACTTAAGTATCAATCCCAACTGATCCCAACGTTGACATCTATATATATGTAGTTTAGATTGATCGGCACACCACCACTCATAACTATATATATCTTTTTATGAATGGATCGAAGAGCCACACACTGAAAGGCAAAAAGCCACATACGGCTCGCGAGCCACAGGTTGGCCATCCCTGCCCTAACGACTCAGAGCTCTTACTCATGTTCTCATTCTGACATCTTTCTATCAGTGCATGTCTGCATGTACCCTGTTAGTTATTTATATTTAGCATGCGTGTGAAATAATTAAATTTCCCCAAATATATGTATTGGTGTTTGTTGTAGCATTAGCTTCAGATAATTGTTCTCTGCATAAAAAACAGTCTTCAAGAAATTGTGTTTAAACATTTTGAACTAGGAAATAGGAGTCATCCTATAACCAGGGTTGTCTCATATTAGAACCAATGGGGTACTAATATAGGAACACAACTAAACATTCAACAACTTCATAATAATCCAGAGTTTTTAATCAACGATAAAGCAATCCAAACCCGAGTTAGCATCTGCCAAGGCCTTGTTAACTACAATACTTACACTAGAGTGCTTTCTTTAGTGGTCCTATTGGTTTTATAGAGTATGTGGGCCAGTATATAGATGCTTAAGATTAGTGTCCACCAATGTTAATCTCCTTATAAGTTTGTTCTGGGAGTTATATCTCCCTCAAACCCAACAGTCCAGTACTTGGGAGCCATATGCACAAAAGGCAGCAGTAAGTACTTGACTTGCTCCAGACACCGGACGAAAAACCAGATTATTGAGCTTTTAACTGCCTGTTAATGGTCAAAAACATCCATTTGGGCCGTTTTAGGAGCAAGCTGGGACAGCACCAACAATCAAATTTTCTTCATGGATTTTGTGGAGTTCAATCGTTTATGCTAGAATAGAAAACATTAAAAAATACATCATATAAACTGCAATCTCAGCGTTAAGCACCAGGTAATTTTCAGTATACTTTGTAAAGCTCCAGGTCCATGCTGTCATCACTAGGAGCTGTTGTCAGATTGTGTACCCCTAAAGAAATAAATAACAGCCTCAATACTTCAATCTGCTTCTCAGGACTTAAAGCACGTGATTTATCGGACGGGCCATTGAATTCAGCCGGGAGCCTCCTGCAGGCCTCTTGAAGAAACAGGAGCACATTAAAAGTGCTGATGAATCCAATCAGCCTGTTCGCAGGCATCCAACACAGATATGCCGGTGCACTAAGCAGCGCTACTCAAGGGCTTAATTAGAAGGATGCTTGTGTATTGTTTGTTTTCAGGCATTAGCAAAGTCTGTGTGTCCTGATAATGGAATTGGCTGGGAAATGGAATCGTTTGGCCCTGCCTTCATGCTGCTAGGCCTGATACTGCTTGTCAACACCATTGTTTCCTCACCCTCCTGTGGAGCCCCTATCGATGTCAGTGAAGGGAGACAGCTCAGCAGCCAGCCAGCCAGCTCCTCAGCCGGAGCGCTTGGGTTCGCCTGTCAGCTAACAAGGCCCTCTACACCGGAAGAAGAGCCTTTTGCATAGAGCCTACCTCCAATTAGCAGCTATAGTTGTCCCCCTGGAGTCTGACACCTCAAGTCATCACATCATTGCACGTATGCAAACAGTTTTTTTTTCCCTTCTTTTCATATCTCAACATCCTGACCTTTTCACTCCAGTGAAAATCTTAAGTGTGAACAGCTCTCGATCACAGCAGGTAGTTTGACCAGCGTGCGAATTCAGGGTGCAGAAGTGATAATTGAGTATGAAAATTCCTGATATGCATATAGCAGAGTGGCCTGATGTACCTGTGATCACTGATTTCACATGGAGACAATACAAGAAAACGGTGCACCAATCATGGAAACAGCCTGGTTAATTGTATAACTCTATATTTAGATCTCATGATTTTTTTTTACAGAGTTCCACATTACTATAATAAAGAAGCTGTTGTCTTTTTGACACACATTAAGGGCTCTTTTTAGAACATTCATTCACTACTTGAGCTGTGGCAGTTCATGGCAGAGTAGTTAGGAAGTCAACCAGCCAAACCCAGCGGCTTGATACGGGAATAAGAGAAGTCTGGGAATTCTTTCAATGGGCGAGGCAGGAATTCAATCAGTCAGACTATGGGGGCTAGGAAACTGGGCATCCGACACAGTTATGCTTCAGCACTTTTCAATTTGAGCTTGGCCTGCGTCAGCCTCCGGCCTCTGGCGTATCATTAATGAAAGTCACATTAGGCATCCCTGTCATCCTTAGTCATCCTGCTCAACCAGCAGAAAGTTTCATGGCTCTATATATGTTCATAACTGCATCCACTAAAGCTGTCTCTAACTCCACTTCTGTTGGCTTCATACCCGCTGTTTCATGGCAGGTGTAATGTGCTCTGCGCTGTTGAAGGAATTCAAACTCTCTTCTGCTGAAGCGACCCCCTGAAATTCAAAGGATCCTGGAAATCTTTGTCCTTCATTATCTGTGTCTTGTGGTTTCGTTCTTGATGAATTTCTCTGTGGTAAAAATAAAATGCTGCCCCTCTCCTCATCCTCCCTGACCTGGCCCTTTCGCTCTTACCGTCTTTAATGATTCATGATGTTTGTGCCATTCTCCTTTTCGCTCATGCACTTCTTGTGCTGTGTCGTAGAGGTCATGGATTCCTGCATTTATGCAGGATGGATTAGTTGGATGTGTTGGGTTTCCCCACATCGTGACCTTAGGCTTTACACAAGATCCTAACACAGTTGCAGCCTGGCCCTGGTCTCTTGCACTTTAACCCTTTGGTGGAGCGTCGTGCTGTGAGGGCCGGCTCATGTTGCCAACATGTGAGCCTCTGTGCCACTGACAAATGGCCTTTCATTGGGCGTACCGGTCAAAAACCATAGATGTGCTTCTAACGTGGAAGTTAAGCACTCTCCTGCCCTGCTGTGAAGATTTAGATGATTTGGCCACATGAGGTCAAATTCCAGAGCAGAAAGCAGACCCTGCATTTTTTGGAAGCTGTTTCTGACATGTGTCTGAACTCCTTTGTCAAAAAGCTGATGCTGACCTGTCAAGCAGAATTCAGTTTACCCAAACTATCAGTGAGGAAGCTCAGCAAAAACCAAACTGTGTGATAGCTTATGACAATGTGTGACAGCATGTTGCTCTGTGTATCCATGCAACATGTTCCTATCAGCTCTGTCTGTGTATTTTTTGCTATGTCTCTTTGTTTCCTGTCAGTCTCTTTTGGCACTTTTGACAGATTAACACATCCGCAACAGGAGTCCTGGATTTGGATCTCACTTCAGGGGGTCCTTGTTTCTTCCTCAGCTCTTCACTTGACTTTGTTGTCTATATCATGTCACCTCTTTTAGCCCGTGGCACTGTTTCCATACCCGAGCTGTCAAAAGAAATCTCACTCATTTATCTGCTTGAGAGCCAGGGTCTGCAAAAAAAAAAAGGAGGTTTGAGTGTGCAGAGTGGTCTGATTCTGGAAGATGAATCCAAATGGAAAAACACAGAACTCAGAGATTTAAAAGCCACTATGCAATATTTATTGTAACTTGCTGCACACACGTGCACACATACACACATGGCTGCATTTTGATTTCCCAGCTACGTATGTGTTGTATGAGTAATTCGCTTCAGCCTGGCAGGATTCTGCTCCTCTCTTTCTCTCTCCCAGCTTGAGCAGCGATATAAAACAGGGTGTGGAACATGTGGAAACTCTGATCCTCCATCTGCAGTTGCTTGTATGGCCTCTCTGAGCCCCCAGAGGACTCATGCTGCAGTAGGACGATTTGTGTTGTGCATTGCAGTGAAATATATCTCGCAGCTGAAAACTAAGACCACCATACATAAACCAAAACCTCAAATGATAGTTTCATTAAGGCATATGAGCTTAAGGAAGACTTGCGGTGTGGATTCGGAAGCTATTACTACTATTTTTTTTGGAGGGAATTACAGAGATTGATGGCTCAGACGGGCATAAATCATGAATTTTCTGGAGCTGACTCAGTGTTCCAGGGTGTACCCTCCCTGCTGTTCTCTGATTTATTGTTAGTTTGGCCATTCGCTTGATCTTGGTGAACACTACAGAGTGCACCAAATCATTTGGCCCCTGAGAAATGACGACAGGAGCTGAAAGTGATGTTCATTAGTTGACACATCATTCTTTTCCACACTGTGCATGACATGGTGTACACTTCAAACCACCACCAACAAGCTAGCTCTATGAAGCCTGATGTTGTGAGGCGGAATTAAAACATGCATGGCTATTTTCTTCTCTGGGCACGGAAATTAAGTTTTCAATAAAGAAAAGTCAGGACAATTAACAGCTACGAAACAAATTTAACAAGTAACCTGTAAGCTAACGTAGGACAAAAGGTACAGGTAGCATCTCACCACAATAGAGCAAAAATTAGCCCACATTTTAAGCTGTTTACAAAGAGTGATGGATATAAAGTTCATTTATGTCTGTCATAACACATTTTTTTGACTTCAGCTAGGAATGTAATGCTAACAATAGCACCAAAATGTTGCGCAAAATATCAATTTAGCATTCAACCACTCCCTGTTTTTTTTTTTTTTATGACCATAAGAATTTAGTGAGATAAATACTTTAAGAAATGCATTCCTTATTATATTTTGTAATGTGGGGAGCGGGTTAAGCTAGCTATAACCATTTAGCAACTGGTAAATTTAGCAATCTTCTTAGCAAACATTATCCTTCACTTTATCTTCTGTGATTCTGTGGTGTCATAAATGTAGTGGAATCACAACTCCTATCATGTATTGCAATGATAGCAAGAACAGGGTTTAATGCTAGCTGTAGCTAGCTATTGAGTAAAACAAACTGTGCTTTTAACCATTTTTAACCAACTTTTTGATTAGATTAGTCTTGACAGTGTGGTGAGAGATTATTTTACTTTTTCTTTTTCATATCTTATTTTGTATTTGAAGCTGAAAAGTGGTTTCGCAAGCTTAAGTTAGCTATTATGCAACAGCTTAACTTAGTGATCAACTACTATGTAACCAACAATATCATTCAGTTTATGTTAATAGTGTGGCATTAAAATGTTTTAGTTACACCACTCTTAGTATCTCCTATGTTGGCTGAAGGATAGTTTAACAATTTCTAGCAAATAAACAACTGACAATGTCAATATTAAGCCATTAATGAGCCAACATTTAGGTTTAAGTTAATCTCTGGAGTGTAGTGAGTGTATCATTCCTATTAAATAGTGTAATGTTAGCTTGACATAGACTTTTAATGTGAGCTCCAGCTAGCTACCATTGTTTAAGGTGACATCACCACTGACTTTATCTTGAGTGAAGTAAAAAAAAAATAATTTGATTTATCTTTCCTCATATTGTGTAATGTTAGCTTAGCCAGAATTAAATAATAGCTCTAGCTAGCTCTTAAGCAACAGACAAAATATGCATCAAACCACAGTTAGCTAATGCAGTGTCAGCCAAAAGGAATTGTAATACTAACCTTTGTTAGCCATTTAAAAAAAAGTAAATTTAGCAGTGATCCACTTTTTTGGATCAAGCTGTCACAGAATTTTTCAAAGAACTTAAAGCCCTTTCAATTGCGATATGGAAGATTAGCTTAGAAGTGCTTCAGGGCTGACTCTTAACACGACCATGAAAGAGATGCTAGCCTAGCTAATTTAGTGAATAGGTTCATGAAAATGACAAGTGATGTGTCTCTTCAAGTCTCACCTCCTGTGTTATTGTTTGTTTAATACTTTTCCAAATGTTTCATGTTCTCATGTTGTAGCAGCAACAGTAAAGAGATCTGTCGCTTGAAGCAAATATGCACTTTTGCACCCCAGCACCACAGGGCAGGCGCATGATGCTTGCACTTCATTAACGTAATTAATTAGTGTGTGCACATAAGTTCAAGGGCCCCAGCTACTGCCTTAAATTGAAACTTCTAATTGCCTCTTCAATAACTGTTGGGTAGTGCTTGTAAAGCTAAAGGTGTGAGAAGGGCACCATGGACCTTTGGGATTTGGCTGCTTTTACCCAGGGGACGTGGTTTCTTCTTTTATATGCGCATGTTTTCATGCAGGAGGGTCTTTGAGAAAATTGTCAGATCCCCTCTGGCACTACTACACCAGCAAACGCCTGTACTTGTTTTTTTTCTCTTGACAAGTACAGTGTGCCCCTTGCAGACCAATAGAGCAGCCTGAAGTGAAGAAAAAAGTAAAAGCCACATCATCTGACAGGTTGTGGTGCAGTGATATCACAGTGGTCCTTCCAAAACAGTGACAGTAAAGCTGTCTAGCTCTCTCAGGGGGCCAAGAGCCACTGTTCCGACATGTCCCTGTGTCAGTGGTCTAGTGAGGAGCTGGAATGTCTTCATGACTCTACATGTGTACCCTGTTACGCTCCACTGGGGTGCAGAGTGGCGGGATCAGCCCACCCCCCCACCCCCCAACACAGTCCCTTACGCCTCATCTTTCATGCGGTGACAGAGTGAGATAGAGCGATAGTGAAGTAGGGGATAGAGTGCACAATATGACGCATTGTCTCCTCTCTAAGGGTGTTCATTGCCATGATTCAAAGAGAGGTCTAATGTTTGCTCTGTTCATTTGAAAATGACCACAAAAAGGAGAGTAAACACTTCACTGAAGTGGCACTTCAAATTCAGGAAAATAAAAGTTCACACAATAGCCATTTATTGGCAGTAAAATCTGGCCAAACGAAGTATTCAAGGGAGAAACTGGCCTTTTCATGTCATTCCCAAATGTTCGATAGAGATGTGTCTGCAGTATTTTCTCTGCTTGGGCCCCATGGTCGCTCACTCACTTCTACCCAAGGCTGAAAATGCAGGAGAAAGAAGATGTTTGCATGTGTCTACTCGAAGTAGTTTCATTTTGTGGACACGGAGGACAAACTCACCTTCTCCTTACACAAATAAAAGAGAGTGATCATTGGGTCTGACGTGGGAAGAAAAAAAGCTGCTGCGGATAATTTTCTGTTCTTTTTCCGTGGAAATCAAAACAAAGCCCAAGGTTTTAATAAAGATCCGTGTTTCTAACGGCCTCTCGCAGCAGTACATCTTTGGCATTTCAGCAAGTCATATTGCAGAAGTCGGCCTCATATGGGAAACACACACACACACACGAAAACTGTGTGCTCATCTCCAAACTATACAGTTTTCATCTGAGCGGCAGGAGAAGACTTTATTGAATTTAAAGAAAAATGATAACATCATGTGGAGACAGTGTGCGGAGAAAATAGACTTTTATCAAGAAGTGTTGTTATTGGAGGGCTGCAGTGTTCGCTGACTTGGTTGCAACTTAGTTTGTTTTCTCTTGCTCTTGTCTTAATTCTTCATTTCCAGCCTCCACGGGGACAGAGACAACAAAACAAAAAGCAGATTTCAAGTCTGAGAGGAGAAAAGAGCAGCTATGTAGAAGAGAAGAGTGTTTTCTGTGCATCTTTTGATCTTGACCCTTCAGGGTCATCATTCATATGACAAATCTGAAAATCTCTGCACGAAATTTTTGTTTTTTTCACTTCAAGCAGCCCATTTAAAAGTTGATTAACCAATAAAAAATGTAAACTATCAGACTTTTTTTGTAATCCCCCCTGTTCCTGCTTTACTGACGCACTCTGTGTTCTGTGATGCCTGCCAGATGTGCATGTTTGAAGGTGGTATCAAGTTTCTTCGAGGTGAAAAGGGGGAGCGTGCCCAGAAATAGCAGCAGTAGCAACAGTAGGCAGCTGGAGTCCACGTCATCCTGAGAGATGCCGCACTCACCAAGGCCCATCTGGAGGGAAGAGAAAGCCAAGGACACTGCAGGAGAAGAGGGGAGGAAAGAAGATATGATGCAAGACCTTTCTCATTGGCCTTGTCATTGGGAGTTTGGAAATGCAACTCTACCTTCCTTCTTTCCTGTATTTGAAGGATACCAGTCTCGAAACTTCCCATAGCCTTTCATAGGAGACGATACATCACCTCAAAGTTATACTCATCCCATTCTCCTCTGTTTTAAAACTTTTTTTTATGGGACAGATGCATCAGTGACACTGACAGCCAAACATATGAGCAGCAATGTCCTACTCAAAGGTTCACTGAGTACATAGTTACTTGAAACTACTCACCTCATTGTCATGCCACATGGCTTATATGTGGAGATTTTTGCAGACAGGGGTGGGAAATGATCAGAAGTCTATACCAGGCTGAAATATGAGATGTTGATAGAATGATTTACCAACGTGGTTAAGACTAAGATAATCAAACATTATTAACAAGTAAAGCCATACAGTAAGCTATTGCTCAGACAGCCATGGTCCCCCTTGATTTATTTATATTTCCATTTGCAGGAAGCTCATATTTATGAGTTCGTTTTTTCAACAACTACTACCTCTTAGTGTGTTTTCATACATAAGTTATTCTTTTTTCATTCAACTTTAGGTCCAAATTCATCCTCCTAAACATTTTTTTCACATTGTATGTATCTGTATGAAACTCCTACTCCACTGAATTGTTTGCATTGTGCTAAATGTAAGAAACACAACCACAGTGTTCGAATACATTTTTCCCGTTTTCACGAGCTATCTTACCTGTCAAAGCTTCTTTGGGGAACTTGTCCCATGTGTTGATTTTTGTGCCCCCTGTGGATTTTTTTTTTTTTGATTAATAGATTTTCTTCAGCATTCGTTTGAAAATCATCCTGCTGTCTTTTAGGAGTGAAATATTCTCTCATTCACTTCAGAGTGTTCGCTGTGCATATGTGACGAGCTGCATCAACTCTGCACATTTTATCGCTTAATCTTACATCTACCTCTTTACAGCAGTTACACACATTAAAAATAACCACACAGAAATAATCAGTCTTAATTATGACAGTCTTGTTTGGGCATTTAAGTCATGAAAAGAAATCAATTTTTTTTTGTCTGTTTCATGATCAGCTCATATCTTCTCACAGGAGCTTTAAAGTTTGATATAATTGAGAATTTAGATATTATTAAGGATACTGCTGTTGTTGAGGAGTAGGGATTGGAACCTGGTTCTACTAATGACCCGTTCTGGTTCCCTGTTGCTTGTAAGTTGGTCTGAAGATATCTAAGATTTTACTTGGAAAAGCTAACAAGCTAACTTAAAGAGATGGCATACATAGCTGTAGCTCCAAAAAGGCTAACAGCACTTACAATAAGTATATTTTGCAACAAAGTGTTGCAACCAACTCAGTCAAGTAAACACTTGAAAAGAACTCTATGTGTTTGATCGAGTTTTCAACAGGAGAATATGCATGTTTTGCTCTCTTATACCTCAGCCTGTTCAGTCCATATGGACCACTGCTCACTTTGTGACCATGTGTGGCTATTTCTGCATTGTGTAGGTGTTGTTTTAATGGTACCGAGCTCTGAACAACACATAGGATTTAGTGTGCCAGTCTCAGGGGCCCTGAGGCAATCAGAAGCATCCATCATCCCTACAATTTATAGTGTGATGGAAAGACAGAGAGAAAAAGAGAGAGTGGTAGAAAGACATTTAGAGACAAAGAAAGAGGGGAAGACAAAGAGAGGCAGTGATAGAACGAAGAGAATAGACAAAGTGACAGAGCCAGAGAGGTGGGTGTATAAAAGGCATACATAAGAAGAGGACTAAAATGTCAGTGTAAAGCATTTGTCTGGAGGTGGGAGGCACTCAGACACTGCTTGGCTGGCCCAAACAGCTGTAATCATAGTTTAGCAGCAGACATTAACAACCCGACTTCATGTTGCTGTTAACAGGTTGGTGTTGTGCATTACATCCTGGAAGCCTGTGATCCAAAACACTTATTTAGTGTTCTGAGTGTTTCAGTAAGATACCTTTCCACTCTTCCTTTTTATGGATTTGGTGCTAAATAACTGGAACCTCAGTGCCAAAGTCAGCCGCTATGTTGATGACACCCTGCTTTCAATTTGTGATAAGATGCCTTTTCAGGTGGTTCTAAAGCCTTAATTTTTTGCCATTGAAGGGACTGTGAGAACTTTCCAGGTGATCTCGAACAAGTCTCACTTCTAGATATATGCCTGATTGTAATCCACAACTGAAAATGAGACTATCAGCGCCAATATATTTCTAAATGCTATTTCTCAGTTTCCTGATAGGGTCAGACAGGACCGGATTGATTAATGGCACATCGAAGTCTCTATGACAAGCTTAAACCAAATCTAATCTTAATTTTACAACGTTAGACAGTGAAAGACATATCAACCACAAAGACTAATTTGATTCGCCAGACAGCCCAAAACCCCCTGTAGGTATAACAAAGACATTTTTGCTTTGACCTAAGTTTTATTTGTTGTAACAGTGTAATAAAGCATGTGTTATACCACAGCATCCTCCGTCAGTAGTGAAGAGATAACACCAACACAAGCAGTCAAGTCCTCGTCTCTCTTGTCACTCACAGAAGCTTTTTTTAAGCTTTCCTCCAGATAAACTTCTGGAGGGCTGTAACATCAGTAATGACAGGCACAGCTGATCATGTACCTTCTTCCTGCCACCCAAAAGTCAGCTTTTTCTCTTCTTTCTCTGACAGAAAGTGAATTTTGGCTTCATCTTATCTCTTGTTCTCTGAAGCATTAATTGTTTTTTTTGCCTGCTGCTTTTGGTGCTCACAGTTGACAGTCTGACAACCTCAGGTACACCTGTTTTCTCTGTGCTATTATGTCGATAGGCAAAAAAAGACATGTTTTACTGAAAGTAAAAGAACAGGACAGGCTTCCTTGCATTGACGACCTGGAACAAAATAAATCATGTTTTTGGGCTTGTTCCACAAAATATGCAACCTCACCCTGCTTACTAAAAGAGAACCTGCCTCTCATTGGGGCAGGCTTTTATTTGAAGTTTGGTAAATTGCCATTCTCAATTCAAAAGATCCCAAGAAAAGTAAAACAGAGTCCAAAACAGACCCAATGAAAACTTCACCCAGTGTTAAATGAAGTCTAAAGAGACCACTTACACAGACAGTGGTATGGTTTTCTTCAAGTTACAAGCATTGGCAGTCAGAAACGGTACAAAAAAAGTGCTGTTTTCCCTGCGCTTCACATCTTTCATCCCAGTTGATGCGGAGAAAAAACACTTTTTGAAGCAGTGTAATCTCTAATAACACCCTAGAGAAAGAACATTGTAATCCTTTGAGGTATACGCCTCATTGGTTAAAAAGTCCTGCAACCTTATATATGAGAATGTTGAAAATGATTTGATTCTGGCTAGAAGAAAGTCCCAGGTTTGTTCTCAGTTTCGATCTTGGACGTTTCAAAAAGACTCAATTTCCTTAAATTGTACAGCCAAAAGTCTGAAACCCCTCATGGTATTAAACAGCAAATGTTGTAAAGCAGAGAAAGTCAGCGCATTCTCACATCTGGAAAGCTTGAAGCAGCAACTGACAAATTACTTAAAGAAATAAATCAGTTATCAATTGGTTTCTTTTTTGGTCAGTTGAACTGATCCATTTGTGAATGATATTAGGGTATAGAGTTTCATTCAGTTTTTTCATCCCGTCTGACCTTGAATTACCCCTGCGTAAAAGGTTAGGGCCTGTTTCCAGTGGGGGAGAGGGTGCTGCTGCTTCCTGTCAATCCAAGTTTTATAGAAGATCAAGAGAAGTGAGTCAGAAAGTGATCAATGAAGATTTTAAGTTTCTTTTTTCTGGTGCAGGTGTTAAAATTATACAACTTCAACACTGTTTGTCTGCGAGTCAGATCACTTCCCACGTCATTCTGTTTTGCATCCCATGGGATGTTGTGATGCAAAACTGAGGCTTTACATCCGCTTTACAGCAGAAGCCCCTAGGCTCCCCATTCATTAGAGCATAAACACATGTCAGGCCAAGGAAAATATTTAGAGAGATGGATAACAGATACACGGCGCTGTGAGGTTTACTGAAAGCTCCAAGTGTGGAAGAGATGTATCATTGTCCACCAAAGATTCTCAGAGCTTGTTTGGACTCTTTGCACCTCCTCTTTCTTTCTTTCTTTCTACACCTCAAGGACTCTATTTGGAAGGAAATCAGGTGACTTGAAGGAATAAAAAAACATCTCTGTGAGCCCATGTGTGACCTGAAGATTGGTAGGCTGAAAACCTCTAGAGACTGGAGTAGAGAATCCACACAGGTAGGTAGGGAGACAAAATGTTAACCTGAACTCAAGTCAGCAGAGATTTCACAGTCAGAGTAAGGTCAGCACAGACATCTTAACAGTTCACACCACACTCCAAACTTGCCACATTTGACCTCAAGTACAGTCCTGTGCTGCTTGTACAAGTGGCTGTCAGCCATCCCCTGTGTAGTGTCACCCTCTGACCCAGTTGCCTTGGTTACTTCTTACTCTCTCAAGTCTTCCATCTTCAGTGGCAGAAGTGTTTCCTAAGAGCTCTATCTGAAGAAGTGGAGAGTAAAAAGAGGCAGATTTGTGTTGCTGGCCTTGCCATTAAGTGTGAACTCATTAGAGGTAACTTCCGTTTGCTTATTCCTTCTTTTTCAACTGAATCAGCTTCAAACCTGTCTTACTACCCACGCACCAAAATCCACTCATGCTCTGCCACTGTGTTGCCTTGGTTACGCTTGACCTCAGCCCTTGGTTTTCGGAGAAAAGGATTAGGGTAGGTGGGCAGAGATGGCCTTTGGGATTGTGAATGGCATTGCCTGTGACCCGCAGAACCCATCGTGCCTCCGTCTGCTGTGTTTGGCCAGAAGTGACAGTTAAATCCTGCTTCTTTGGCGGCGGGAAGCCGACTTGTGTGAGGGGATGAGGATTGGCAAAGGAGGGCGACTGGTACAGAGGAGGCCATTTCACGCAACACAGCTTCCAGGAAGTCAGTCATCAGAGATGCCAAAGGAAAGCTGTGTCTCTTTCATAGCCGGCCAAATGGAGCAACCAGGCGTGGAGGGCCCTCTAGAAGACAATATCCCCTAACTAATGCCATCTGGGATGACTTTCCTGGTCCTTATGTTGGAGCCTCTCACCCTTAAACCATTCATTTCAACCTTCATTTCAAAACGCTTAAGCACTTGGTTATTCAGTCGTTTGTCAATTTTAGGGACCAACTTTTTTTTTTTTTTTTTTTTTTTTTTTGAAGGGTTTTTGTATAGGAAAAAATACAGTGGAGTTTGGATTCTGCATGTGCTGTATATGAAATGGGGATGACACAGAGAAGAAAAGGCCACTTTGGCAGCTTTCCAGTCTCTTTGGAGGAAAAAAGGGTCAGGGCTAAGATAAGGCAGTTAGGCCAACAGGAAACCGGGACATTTTGATTTGGATCTGTGTTGTGGGAAATGAACATTTCTGTCTCAGAGTATCCATGGATCCAACAACAGCTAAGGGGCGCAATGCCTTCAGGAGGATCAGATAATGACAGTACAGTGTTATTAACTGCGCTGAGAAAGGAGAAAAAGCAAAGACACGAGTCAACTGGTCAAAACGGTTCATATAACACTCTGATCCAAAGGGTTTCACTTGGAGAGAAATCAGGAAAAATAACACGAGCAGAAAAGACAATCTGTTGCTTTAGGCCGTCTTTGATTCATCCTCTAAGAAAGTCAATACACCACGCTGAAGCGATAAAACTGTATGATTTCACAGAGAGCCATAAAGACGCTTTGCTGTTACACTTTCTGTAATACAAAAGCAATCTGATGTCTCGGCAATAGGCCACAGTTTGCCTCCCTAACACCTCGCACAGTGTGTTTTTGTTCAATTGTGTCATAGATTTCATGGTGGAAATATTTCCTGGAAAGCAAGGAATTGTTCTGTGTGAGCGTATTACTCTTTAGCACAAAACTCATGGGGGGTTTCATCAAAGTTACAGGGTCACATAGTGTTCACATAGCAATGACTCCCATGGATGCGGGAAGAGTGTCCTTTTTTTTTCACAGGAGTCATAAAAGAGGCAGTTTAATTTTGTTTACTTCCACCCACCATGGGCATGATACTGCCATTATCACAGGAGCAAGGTTGTTTTGAATTTTTCTTGTTTTAATTTCCAAATTTTGCCCACGAACTGAAAGTTCAACCGTTAGCTGAATCAATTAAAGTGCTTCTAGTGCTTTGCACTGGATAAAGAAATGTACTGTAATTGTAAAGGTTCATCCCCTGGCACCCTTGACCTCACAGCGTCACAAGGGAGAGCATGAGGAGAGAAGGAAATCACTTAAGCGCTGAAAAATGGAGTCAGGAGAGGTGCAATGGGCTGGTTCATCTCAGTGTATTAATGGAGCCACAACCTCCACTCACTTTTTCATACAGCTGAAGGTGAAGCATTATACCGCCTGTTCTTGCATGTTCAGTGATAATAAATGGTGCTGATAAGGTTCTGGCTTTCTGAACAACTTACATTTTTCTTCTCAGTTGGTCAAATAAATATCTTGTACGACAGGAAAAATAATGCTTATCCCCTTATTTGTAGCATCCATTATGATCTGAGGTTTACATGATGGGGAGGATATGAGATGTAAGCAAGCTGTGGAGAAAGTCAGTGTAGGTGCGTGTTAGTTTTTTAATGTGGGGATGTTCTGGAGTGACTTATTTCCTGGTTGCATAAACTGTAATTTACTTTTGAAAGCAGCCATAATTGAGAAGTTTTACACAACTAAACGTGACCTTTGAGTCTTTACGTAAATCATTAGATTGCAAGAGAGAAGCTAGTGTTAGCAGAGTTTGCACTATCAGCTTTCAGTCCTTCTTGCTGGTTGATATCAACTAGGGCTGAGATGATATGCTGTTCTCACAATTCAGTTCTGTTATGATTTTTGGGGGGCAGGTTAGATTTAAATTGGGATTCTCAGATATTTACAATTTTTGCAATTTAGCTTTTTAACTCCAGACTAAGTGAAAAAACTTAGATGATAATGTCTACAGACTATATCAGGAGCCATATTTTTCCATAAAATTCACATAATGTGAGTCAGAGAGAAACATTTCACCCTCTGCTGGAGAATAGTGGTAACGTTTTCCAATCCAGTTCATAAACATAGACCGGAATAGGAATTGGAAAAAAAAAATCTTTTCGACAAAAAATCCCAATTTTGATATTATCAAACAAAATATCCCAATATAACAATTTTGGATTTTTTTTCTCCCATCCTTAATTTCAACATGATTACTCATTGCTCTGGTTGAGTAATGAATTGTCGTTTTAACCTCAGGTATGTTAGCCTACAAAACACTTTATCTCCATTTTCTAAAACAGAATACAGCTAAACTGTCATCTGTATTTTTTATATGCTGGTAGAGCTTTGCTTCATTATACTAACAGTCAATAGCAGGGTCTACAACCCCAGCTTGTGGCTGTTGGCTGCTTCACAGCTAGAACACAACATATAATCAGCTTGTGTCACAGGATAATCAATCTAACAAGTTTAAAATGAATTTAAGAACATCTATTTTAATAGAGTTGATGATAATTCATGATTTCTAGGCCTTTTTACTGGAGAGAGACAGGGTTTTGTTATCACATAGCTCTTATACATGAACAAAACAGAATCTGAAACATGCGTAATTTAATTCTATGTCCACAGGGGGGGGCAAAATTATATGTTAACAAAAGTTCCTAACAAAAGCTTTAAAATAATTCCTTCAGTTTCTATAAAAGAAGCAAAAATCTGAAACATGAAAGAGTGGTTTTTTTGAAAATATGAAAATTTGAAAATCTGTAAATTTCCATCATTTGGCTGAGTTGAAAAGAAGCTAATGTTTCCCGTTTGATTGTTGTAAACACTGTTTAGATTTACCTTTTGAGCCCTCATAATAACTATTTGTTGCCTTATTGAAGAAATGTTAAAAGTGTCCCTCTTTCTTTACAGTGACCTCACATCTGAGTTCAAAAATCAATGGAAGGTCCCACAAAGCTACATATATAAGAACACATACACAGGAATGATATAATTTGGCCTTGTTAAAGACGATCACTATACTTTTCTTTCTAATTCTCTCTTCTTCAGAGTTGTAACCTCTAACTGATACATAAACACATGCACACAGTCATACACATAAGTACATACATCTGTTATCCTGCATGTGAAAATATCCCCACTTGGAAAAGGGGAAAGAAGTCGTGTGCAACCGGATCCAATTGGCCCTTATATAAAATGGAGAAATATGGGCAGCGTGTAGCTTCCTGATGAGCCGCTGAAGTCTGTGACATGAATTTGAGTCCGGGGACCAATCATGCATTCCAGTTGAAAAAAAATCTTGGATCTTAGGTTCATGTTAAAACACAGCCTGTCCTCTGTGATATACAGGCTGCATATCTTAGCACCCCGGCAGCACAGAAACCAGGACTTAAAGCCTTTTATCATGCCCCTGTTATCCCATATAACTTATAAGCATGAAACATATTTAAAAAATACTTTTCCCTTGAGATAAAGCCTTAAACAATATACCTGTACAGGACATATTGCCTCTAAATGTCTCCTCCTTGCTTCAATAATCCTCATTTATAAGGCCAATGGAGTTTGTTGCAGGGCTGCGGGCTGCACTTAAACTCTATGAACTGCACAATACTTGCGTTAAAGTAGCGACTATGGCCATGCAGTTTAATGTACCGTATTCGGGGCTGCTCCTTTACTCTCTGGCTTTAACTGCGTCCGTATAATACAGCCAGAATGTCTCCACAGCACTCAATAACTTGCATCACTGAGGCATGGTTCTGAATGCTGTGATGTGTTGTTAAAACAAAATATCCTGCCTACGCACAGTTCTCAAATTTTGACCCTATGACTAAATCTGTCATTTAAAGCCTGGGAGAAAATAACAACTGGCTGCGTTTGATGTGTTTGACAAAAGCAAGAGTCGAAAAAAAAAAGTTGCTGGATGTTTTTCATGTGACTGAAGTTTCCATTTTCGACTCAGTTGAAAAACTAGTGTTTTAAATCCAGTTCTCCTCGTTTTTGTCTAGTTTTTTTTCCCAGGACTTGCAGTTTCATAACAGCAGTGGGCCTCTCTCATGCTCTTCTATGGACTCTGTGATGTAAACGCAGTCATCTTGCTTTAGGGGGGAAACGGCCTCCTCCTGTTTTATATTAACATGAACCCCAAACCTGTCGTTATATATTGTATGAATTAGGCTGAACTTTGGCTTACGTCCTCCCCCTCCGGTTCTTTCGTGATGAAGAATACGAGACTGGCAGGCCTTCTGAGCACAGCTGTGAGTCTCTATGGCTGCCAGCACTCTGTCAGGATCCCCTGTGTGGGATGACCTCTGACCTCAGTGAAAATCCAAGAGAGGCCAAAGGGGACTGTTAATGCTCACTAGTGATGTACAGCTGTGATTCATTCAAGGTGGTTTTGCTCTGCGTACAATTTGCAAATGTAAAATAGTCAAGGCAAATGGTCTCTAGATTACTCCTGACTGAGTTCTGCAAGCCGGCTAACGACTCCTTAGTCTTCAACCACACAGGAAGGTTGATCATTGAGTGCACTGGACTCAGCAGTTTTGTTGATTGCTTTTGCCTTTGAATCATCTCTGACAAACTTTATTCAGTTTTAAAAGCATTTTGTTTCAGCACAACAGACCTCATATTTCTTGTAGCGCTAATGCTAGCTGTGGCCACTGCATTTCATTCCTTAACAACATCTTGGTGATAGTGACTTCGCAGATTCCTTGTGTCAAAACGTGAACATTTTTTTTCCTCCTTCTTCAAACCATCATCTCACAGTGACACCATGTCTACTTTTTTATCAGCTTGTTTGGCTGCACTTCTTCTTCTGCTCGGATCCACCAGCGGATCATTCACTGCTGCCTGCAGCTTTAGGGATGCGTCAACGTCTAAACAAGAACGCAAACAGTTCTATTTATTTTCATATAAAATTTGATTATCAGAATAATAAATAGAAACAAAATATTCCCATTTTCTTCTGATAATTCATTGCATGGATAAACAGTATGTCAAGCATCCCCAATTTTGACCAATCAAAATCAAGGATTTAATGAAGCCAATTGATTTGGGGAATAAAGAAGCACTATAAAAACTTTGAACATCGCACATCTTTTGATTGGAACAACTAAATGTTTAACAAACATTACAGAAAATTAGTAAGTGCTTTAGTTTAAGCAAATAACTTCTTTAACAGTGCAATATTTGTAATTTTAGCAGAAACTACTTGCAGTTTTTTTTCAGGGGGCACTAGATTAGTTATGGTTATTATTCACTGTTTTGATGTGTTTTTGCCTATATTCATGTATAAACAAAGCTAAATAATGGGTTTATGTGCTGTTTTGATAGATTCTGGTGATCTGTGAACCAAACCATAAACTGCCCCAAATTTCTTGGGTTTTTCCTGAAAAATGAACTGCTAGCGACAAATTCAATGAGAAATTCTTCAAACTCAACATAGTAACTGTTTAGAGACATAAAGCAATAAAATTGCTGTTTTTGACCGGTTAGCAAAGACTCCAGCATGCGCCCCAGGTCTTGTTAAAATGCCATGGATCAGAATGTGCGTCCCGTGTTTTTTTCTGTGCTCCAGTGGCCATGACAGCCCAGGTAACCCATCTCACAGTGGCATAATCCAGCCTGTCAGCAGCTTCAGCCCTGTGTTTCCTGGACCTTGGACATAATACCATTCTGGGAAGAAGAACCATTGCCAACCTGAAATCTGAGTATCTTATCAAACCAATCAGCTTTCTCTAGCCTCAATGCACCTCGACTGTGGCAGAAGAGGGGGTTTCACAACATCTGGTGTTGGGAGTTGAAGCAAAAGAAAAAAAAGGGGAGGCCAGGAGTGAGCTGGGGTGAAGGGAAACTGTGAGAACAATCTTGATGCTTTGGTATGGAGATTTCAGCTCAACTGCACGTTCTGCTTTTGCTTTCGACACAGGTCGCCGAGCGGGCAGCCAGTTGTTAGAGCTTGCCTGCTGCAGATTGTGTCCTGATTGCGGTTATGATAGAGATATTGTTGACAGAAACATTTGTCATGGACTCCCCTCACGTTTGCTTTCTTCTTTTTTGTATCTCACCCACTCTAACCTCTTTCCTTTTTCTCCCCCCTTTTCCCGAAACCTCCTGTTTCTCCGTCAGCCCAGTGCAGCAGTGAGAGGTTACCAAAGCGCTAAGGCGGCTGCCATGAATCCAAGTGTTGGCTCCAGTTGGACCGTTGGTGGCAGCAGTGGTCAAGGGGCCAGAAGTGGCTCCTCTTTCACTCGTTCAAGCCTGCAGCATCACCTTTCCCACCATCAACAACACGCACATCATCACCCCCAGTCCACGCACACAAGCTACGCCTACTGCCCGACCCAAACCGCTGTGAGTACCACAGATTCCCTCTGTTCCCGTCTCTCTTGTCTGCATCAGTCGCTGTTACACTGCCGATTCTCTCTCTGTCTGCTCCTTTCATCTTCCCCCTCTTTCCCACACTCATTCCTCTCAAACCCTCATCATATATATCACTTTCTCGTGCTCCATCTCCCTCCCGCGCTCTCTCCTCTCTGCAACTTAATTTGTTTTTCTTTCATCCATCTCCTGCATCGACAGTGCATTGAGAGACTAATTGAGGCAGAGACACTTTTGGACGCCTTCCCTCGTCATTATCCGTGGAATTAATTGCTGCTCTGCAATCCGTTTGATTTGACTTTATTGGTGCGATCTGGTTTTCTAATGTAACGTTGAGGGTGTGACTGGAACTCAGGCGTGAACCAAATTGAGGAATTTTATTAGTGTTATGTTGCTGTCACAGTCACAGAGCTGGAAACAAAGATTTGGCAGGTTTTTTCTTTCTCTGCATTTCTTCCTCTAATAAATATATTTACAAGGCTTCACACCAAATCTTTCTCCCATTCTCTCTTACTTTCCATTACAGCACTCTGATACTCTCTAGCACATACACACCACTCAAATTCCCAGCTGCCTCTTTTGCTAACATGTTGAGACTCCCCTGGAGCGCTTGCATGCAACGGGTGAAGAAATCGGATTGGATTAGATGTGATAATCATCACCGTAGGTTGACTCCTGGTTGCACACAGGATTCCTTTTATGTTGCTGCTGTTATATCAAAGTAGTCACATGCGTACAGTTATCTGTATGCAGGCTACATTTATGTGTGACTTTAACCCCCGTCATTGTTCCTTTCACCACAACTTTTAAACTGTGCTGTGAACAAACAGGAAGCAAAAACAGAGAACATTCCACAACACAGACATAAACACTTTGGTTCCAGTTGTGGTACGTCTCTGTCACATGTTTTTTCAAGAACATCATGATCCTGTTTTATTTTTCACTGCCACACCCCCGGGGTAGCTCAGTCATTGCCATCAACATCCAAAAACAGGAACACAAATATGTATAAATGCTGTTGGACTTCATTGGATAAGTTTTTTTCCAAAAGTTGAGCAAACAAGAAGCTATTTTTTCCCACTTGTTGTTTTAACCAAGTATTTTTTTTTACTTTATTTTCTCTTCAGGGATACAGCACAGGAGTTGCAGCTGAAATTTGACAGATTCTTATAAAACCTAAAAGTCAGCAATGACCTTTTGTGAGACTGCTTGTTTCAGACGACTAGGTATGGGTACCTTTCACATTTGAAATGATACGGTACCGATGCCTGGTACCTGCATCGGTACCGGTGCTCAACGGTACCAATTTTTGGTACTTTTTTGTTTTTATGTTGTAAAATATAAATTTGTGTAATGATAAAACATATCTCTTTTTCAATATAACATATTTATTCTTCAATATATAACCTTACAATGCTGTGTTCATGTCTAGCATGGAAAATCACCTACTCTTCCACTTCCTCACAGTCACAAGGATGCATTTAGGTACCTAAACATGGTACCATTCGATTTTAGATGAATCGGTACCCGATGCTTTTGACGGAATTCAGTTGGTACCTATAAAAGTACCTAACTCGGTACCCATCCCTACTGAGGACTGTGAAGGAGCTATTACAGAACTTTTTTTTAAGCACGTAGAATAATCAAGAATGTGTGAACTGATCCACTTGTACATACACAAATCTACAAATATGTGAACAGATTTGAAAATGTTTGGACAGATTTGCACCACTATTGACTCCACAAATTGTATAAGATGTGGACGTAGTTTGGGTGACATCACCCATCTATCTCTGAAACAGAGTTTTGGAGGTTATTATTGTTCGACACCATATTAGAAATATTAAACTCAAGAGGCAGGCTTTGAGCCTCCTCACTATCAGCTACAGGGTTACCGTCTGTCAGTCAGCTGAGCTGTGACTCTTTATGGCTAACTTACAATATCTTATGAGCTGCTTAGTAATGAAAAAAAAAACAGTCTACCCCTTAACTGTTGGTGATGTTGTATATATTCAGACTGAAGACATTTTTTGTACCAGGTTTTAAACATGGTTAAGTTTGCTGAAAAAAAACATCTTCTTTGAATTGGGAGTTTATATGGTTTCCAGTTCTCCCACATCGAGCCTTAAAGGGCACATGATGAACTGCAGTTTTTAGCACTTCCACATCAGCTTCATGTCTCACTGTAAAGGCTCTACACTTGGTCTTTATTAGGTCCACTTCCTTGTTCTACATGTAACTTTGCAACACTTGTCATGTGTGAGATCTACAAATGCCCCCCAAAAATGAAGCTTTGTTTGAGGCATTCATTTTAATGCCCCAAACTCAGAGTAACAGGTGCAGGTTGCCAGGCCACATCCCAATTTGCGCAAACATCATAATACTTTGTAAATATAAACGAGTTACGATTTGCCAGCTTTGTGTCACAAAGTAAACACACACATCAGCTAACGGGCTAACTGAACTAAAAATTAAGCTGAAACAATAGCAGCTGAGGTGGATGTTTGTGGATCCAAAAAGTTTTGCAACAGTAATACAATAACATTGAAGAAGTTTGACTTGTGTTGTTGAATGAATAAAACTCTAAGTTTGAAGCAGCTGGTTTTGCATTCATATGGCAGTGTACTGACACAACACTCATCTTTCCCTGCCATGTCTACTGCCACTCTTAAAGGTCATAACGTTTTAGTAAGCTCTGCTGTGGGACACCAGTTTAGATTAGCATTCAAAGACAAAGCTCCATGTTCGTAGACTACAGTCCTTGCAGCAGCTATCAACGATTTAACTACCAGCCACAACCCATTGCTGCATGGCATCCCACACTCTCTGCTCCCCAACTTTCCTATCTTTCCGGTAAACAGATCTCCAAGGGATTGAAATTTAAACCCAGAACAAATGTCATCTAATATGGTCAGCCATTGGTATAATTAAAAAAACATCAGATGAATCATTTGTAAGGGTTTATTCTGTTTTAAATTGCATGCACCACTGTTTGTAATATTTTTTTGTCAAAGATTCCAGGAAATACACACTGGATGGATCACAAAGCCAGAAGACAAGAGTTTGATTGTGTAAAGAATACACTGAATGAGTTTGAAACAAACATCACTCTCTGGAACCAATGCAGAAATTCATAACAGACACACCTTTGTCTTGTTTTCTTCCCTTGTTGTTCTGTTGGTTTCTTTCTTTTTTATGGGATGTTGGTGGACCACACCTCTGACATGCAGTACCTGCTTTCCCAGCGATGGTTACAGATCAGGGGTCATTAGGTGTGTGCCCTTGTCTTGACCCTCTACCTTCAAACCACAGCAGAGTCTGCTGGCTTTCATAGTTCTGCTTTTATGGGACAGTTGGGACTGTTCTTTTCTCTTAAGCTGTGTTCATTTTGTCAGCGCAGAAAGCAATTTCTATCCCGCTTTCATGCCTTTGTCCTGGGCTGTTAGAAGCTAACACTTTGGCCTCGGTGAGAGATGGCTAATCCAGACACCGACTGTAAACAAAGGTATTTCTCAAACGTTTGAGCCAGCATCTCATATGCAACACATGTGGTTTACAGAACAGCAATCTCCTCAAATCACAAACTAATACCACTCCCCCTCTTTCTCCCTCTCCAACACTCTCCCAACATACGATTCCTTCTATTATTGCCTCCCTAAATGCTATTGTAATTTTAGGCAGATTAGATGCAAAGAAAGCTCAAGCAGAAGGGGAAGAAAAACAGAACTGATAGCTCAGCATGTGTCTGTCCTCTCGGCTGAGAGAGGTGAGTAAATAAAGGGAAAAAAGAAAAGCAAGCAAGGACCCAGCGGAGATCAAGAAGCTTTGCCTCCAGTGGGTTTGTAATTACAATGGAAGCGGATACATTTCCACTCTTAATATGGTGGGATGAAGCTCCCTCAGGGGGGAAAGATGGTACGACAAAAAAACACAGCGGAGAAAGTCATGTAGAAGTCAGGAGATGTGACTGGAAAGACACTCAAAGGGAAGGGTCGTGTTATTTCCTGAATATGCAATGCTAACTCCCACAAAATACTTCTATATACAATGGATTTCCGCTCCAAAACACGGTTTTGTGGGAAAGTAATTGCTGCCTGGATTATGTTCACTTGTTACGCCTTTTTCAAATATTTCCAGTGTTCTCCTGATACTTTGGTTTGGAACCAAATGCTCCTGAAAATTATATTTCACTCACCTCTGCTTTAAAGTCAATGCAAAACATAATTATAAGCATGCTAGTAAACCTAACTACAAAAGTTATTAGACAGCAAAAAAAGAAAAAAAAAACAGTGGGGAAGTGGAAGGGAGAGGTGTAGGAAGGAAAAAAAAGAAAGAGTGAGAAAGACAGAGGAGGGTACAACTGTACTGTAGCGGCTAAAACCTCTTTTCTCTCTGTGTACCGTTAACCAAACAGCCAAGCAGGTTAGATAAGAGCCATGGTGAGTGGACCATGCTTTAGGTACTTTACCGTAATAAAACCTGACAAGCTAATGATTGCACGCTGTGTTTCTGGATTCCTTACTTAAAGCCACATGGGCCGCAAACACCCCTCGAGACTAAGCCATACGGTATGGATTTTCTCATCTATGGAGAATTGATCGCCAACACAACGGCAAAGAAAAGGAAACATTCAGTGTAGGTTCTTTGCACTAATTGGTGTGACAGAACCCATTTTTGGGTGATAGCAATAATGCTGGACATACAATGTGAGGTAAAGTGGAGACATTGTAAATTGAATTTCCACTCCGCCTGTGGAGTTCCTCTTGGGATATTTGATAAGAGCTCAAATTCTCTTTCTCTCTTTTCTTTTTTTCTTCCAGTTTTATAACAGAGAACCAATAGGTCTCTGCATTCAGTACTTTAAGACTTATTCCCAACCTAATCCATCTGTACAGCACCTGCTGAACACCTGAGAAATATTTCAGCAGGAATTTCTGTCTCACAGGCTGATTTCAGAGCTGTAGGGTATCTTTTTAACTCTGAATAATAACTTAACTTACCTTCGATTGTGAAACTTCAAAATGTGTAGTGACAAAAAGCTGCATAGAAATGGACAAAGCCAACATGAATTCATCTATTGCTTTTTTATGGACTCTATGGCCCCCTAACAGCAGCAAACTGTCAGCTGCCATATTGTTTATTGGATCAGAAGTTAGCATAATCGAAAACAGGGTTATTTTTAATTCAAGAGTTAGGTTTCCTTTGAAAAAAAGGGTGTGGGCTGCTACAAAGGAATTATTTTAGTCAAAGTAAGCATACTTTGACTTAAAAGTGATGAATACAATAGTTTCTAGGAGTCAGTATTCTTTGACAAAGTCACCAAGACTGCTAGGTTGGTGTTACAGAGTCAAAGTTAGCATACTCTGACATAAAAATGGGGTTATTCATTTTTTTCTCAACCAAGAGTTAGCATACTTTGATTAAGAATAGTCTGTGATGCTATAAATTATTTTTCAATTGAAACGCTAGCATATTTGGACATAAAAGAATGGGCAAGCATAGTTTTGTTTGGGTTACAAAAGTTAACATCCTGGGACAAAAGCATAAGGGCTGCCATGTTTGTGTGATAAGTCAAAAGTTAGCATACGTTGATGAAAGAGCAGGGGCTGCTACAAAGGATTTTTTTTGTGTTAAAGGTAATCATATTCAGAGAAAGGAATGGAACAAATAAAGTTCTGTAGTTTAGTTTCTTGTAAAATTCAAAAGTCAGTGGTAAAGAAAAAATATGGTTGTGTTACAGGGTCATAAGTTATCAGCCTTGGACAAAAGAGTTTGGGACTGTCATATTGTTTTCAAATCAAAAAAAAATTCTGTTTAGAAGTGTCAGAGCTATTGCAAAAGATTTTTTTTATTCAAAGGTTAGCACATTTCGACCTAGCATAGATCAAGATGTGGGGGCTAACATAGTGTTATAGGATCCAAAAAGTGAGCATTCTAGGATAAAGGAGCAGGGCTTGCTATGTTGTGTTTTTGAACCCAAGAGTTAGCACACTTTGATTAGTCAGAGCAGGGATGCTACATAGCAGTTTTGGTTCAAAAGTTAGCATATCTGGACACTAAAGTGAGGGCTAGCATATATTTTCTTTGGATCCAAAACCTGGTACAAAAGCATCATTGTTAATTTCTTGGATCCAAGAACTAACATACATAAAGGAGTGAGCGAGGATGCAAGTAAAGCAATCAACAATGTAAAACAGATATATATATATACAATATATGTTAAAAAGTTAGGCTTTTTTAATTCTGAGCAAGCTGATTATTAATTTTTGAAGCCATTTATTTGTCATGACCACATTGATGTGTGTGAGCCCATAAGCTGTTTCATTTCAAATGGTATGTCTCATCTTTCAACAGATTATCTCTGAAGCCCTTGATATCCAGATGTTTCTAACATTGCTCCAGTTTTTTTTGTCGTCTCCGTGCAGATATTCCTCATTTTTGAGATAGTGTTTCATTACTTTGGATGCTGTGCGTGCTTAGGAAACGTGGTCTTGCATTTGTCCTCACTCAATGTTCTTTCTGTTTTACACTGTGCAATGGGGGGATATTGCATTACTTTTGTGGTCCACTTCAGCTAATAGCATCCATGTAGTGCTCTTATAAACAAGTTAATCAGGGCACAAGCAAATGTGGTGTTTGTAACGCACAACACAGGAAGTCTGTTCAGTCCTGCTGTCTTCTTGTGACAAGATATATGTGGGAAGTTGAGGGGAGAATTCTGAGCCTGCATGTACGGCAGCAGAGGCCATCTTTCTTCATAACATACCGACAGACACACACCTACACAGAGGACAAACTAGCACGCCTTTTCTTGAAGAAAAATACTCAGTTTCTGGGAACTGGTGTAAGAAGTGTTCACTAGGCGACCATTTCAGTATGATTTCCTTCTGTTTATGGAATCTTATCAGGCGTAGATAACAAGACACATTCTCTCTGGGTTATACAACTTTATCTGGGGACATGGACATCCCCATGAACTCTCCAGTTTAATCTGGAGGTGTCACCAGAGCAAACTAAGGTTGTTACCTTATTAGACTTTCCGGGCACATACTGGCAAATCTCTCAGTCAATACAAGCCTAAGAGAAAGGCTTTCTTGCACATCTCGGGTTTCACCATGTCCCTGAAACCTCTGAAAGGAGAAAGAAATGACATTGCAAAAGATAAGAGAGGGAGAAAGGAATTTACAGAGAAAACAAACAAGAAAGCGAAAGAGACAAATTAGCAAAGGATCAGAGTGGAGTGTGAAATATGGATGTGTAGTTGAACAAGCCACTAAAACCTGGGTTTAGCTTTGATTGTTAGACTATTTTTTTGCGACCAAGTAAAATAAGCAAAGTTCCTGAAGATTACTACATAAAGAAAGATTGTATTTGTAGAATAGCACCACCATCAAACTCAGCATCTTATCCATCTGTTGTCCTCAGTTCCATTGTCCAGAACAACCTTCAGGGTTCTGATTAGCTTAACTTAGTCGCCATAACTCACAAGCATCAATTTATACAGGCTGACAGATGACACAGTCATCTAGCTGAACGAATGGCACGCCTGCTGGCAGCAGCATACGAGCATACAACGCATCCGCTGGGTGATGGCCTGGACAAGGAAGTTGTGCTGTGGCTAGTTATCTGTGGATCTGTTGTTGGAGAACGATGATGAAAATTTGGGTGAAACTGAAGGAAAATGGGAAGTGATGGAAGGAACAAAACGATCTGGAAAGCTTCCACTGTTTCATAAATCCAAGATTATCTTGTACTGGAGGACGTATCCCATCCAAGAGGAGATTAGATGATAGGTAAATTCTCGATCGCAGAAGCAGCAGATGCCATTGCACACTGTACACAACAAAGTCCGTTAGCTCCCAGTCTGCAGCCTGACTCTCTTTCATCAGCCCTTGAATGAAGAGCATTGCTCATTCCCCAAATACTGCAATGATTCATCCTCGCCATGAGCTAGAATGGGCTTTGTCTCAGTAATTAATTTAGCTCTCGGGACAGCACTTGGAATGAGCCGCGTCTTCAAGGCCTAATTAAAAGAAGATTGTCAAACATATTCTAGGTCACACTGCTCCGAATCTCCGAACATTTAGGAGGAATTTTCAGGCACTGCCGACTCGTTCACCGCGGACCGTTTTGCTGGCTGATGGAGTGTGGGGTTTCAAAGACAAAAACAAATGGCTTTATTTGCTTTGTTGATTTCTTCAGGCGCAGCTTGGAAAATTAGACACTTGATGTTATGTTTATCATCCGCTGCTTCAGTCAATATCTCAATCCACTCATGGCCTCGTGCCCTGCGTGTCTTTGTGTCTTTTCGAGGATGGTTTATTTAGAAAATAAGAGGAAGTTTCATGATTCTGCTTTGAGCAAAATAGCCTCAATTAATTCCCAAGAATGACTGACAACCCAAGTGAGCATAAAACCTCAGGTTTAAGATCAGAAACAGGCAAATTGTGTTTACCACTTGGCACCTCATTCGTTTTAGCATATCAGCTGGAGTGCTCACTGTACAGAACAAGTCACACCAAAAGACTGACAGACAGGAAGAGCCTATCTTATCTTCCCTCATAATGAGAATCAATGACTTTAGTTAGAGGCACAAAATGGCCCTAACAGTTAACACACTTCCACACGCACACACCCACAGGTTCTGAACAATTAAGCGCGAGCTGTCGGGCTTAGTGCCTGGGTCCATTGTAAGCGCTCTAAACCTGTTAGACTGTGACAGACCATTAAAAGGCTGCCAAGGCTTCCTTAATTTGCTTCGACAGTGAAGCACACTGAGGCTGAGTGACTGAGTGCTGCGAGTGTGTCTTTGTGTGCATTTGCTTCCTATATGACACTCCTGCCACAATCCCCGCCACCTCCACAGCTTCACCCACACAGCAACACACACACAAACACACTTTGTTTGTATTAACACCATGAAGTCGCTGGAATATGTAGACGTCCAATTCTGCTTTAAAATGATCCTATAATGACCATTTTCTGTTTATTTACACAAATGCATCAAACCATAAAAACTCCTGCCAGCACTAATGTGTTTTCCGAGTCAGTATATTCTGTAAATTGTTAGGAGCACAATGTAAACAGCGGTAATTATCTTTGCATGGGAAGGCTTTGCTACTGTAAATTAAGGCTGAAATCTCCAGTCCTTGTCAGCTTACACTGCTCACAATTACAACTATCATCATGTGGATTTGTTACACATACAGCTTTTACATTTGTCTTCATCTGGCTGTTCATTCTACAGTCAAAATGATTTGCAGTTTTTGGGCTACACCTGTCCTCCTTGGCAGTGCGAGTAAAATCTGGTTTAAAAATCTGTGAGAGGAAGTGGAAATTACACATTTCACACTGTTTTTATATTTTCACACTTTGAAATCAACAGCATACGCCCCGCACATCACACCTTTCCTAACTGGTGTGTTTTACACAGTATTGCAGTGTAAATACAAATAGATTACTTGTTTTCCACAAACACTTTAACTGCAGACTTTCATTTAAAAACACAACCCCAATTCCAACATTTTTTTATGGGGCTTTGTAAAATGCTGATAAAACAGGTTTGCAAATCATTTAAAGCCTACTTTTCATTAAAATAGTTTTAGATTACTTATCTGATCATCATAGCTAAAATTTGTTTTTTTACTGGTTCATGAAAAACATACACCACTTTCAGCACATTCAAAATATTGGGAGACTAGGGTTGCAAAATTCTGAGAATTTAAAAAATTGGAAACTTCACCATGAGAATCTTCAGAAATTAATTGGGAATTTAACAGGAATTTTCAGGGGATTTTCTGGAATTTGTATCTACTGCATTTGGCTGGTCATATGGAAGAATGAATATTAAACGTTTTGTTTTGTTATGAACTGACATGCATGCAAACATGTCTGATGCAATGTATTTAAATGATATTACCGGTGAATTTTCAGGATTTTTTTTTCATAAAAATATTGGCATAAATATTTGCCTGAAAAATTACACATATATTTTTTTATGTGTATTTGTAGGTTTTATTTAGATATGTCCATTACTTAAAGTAAAACAATAGCATTAAATATATCTACCCTGGCACTATCATCAAAACTTACCTTGACAGGACTCTTAGAATCCAAATCCAGAAAAGTGGTCTCAGTGAAAAAGCCTTGGGCTGGTGAAGTAGTGACTAATGATGAACAAATGTGCTTTGAATTCTTTTTTTCACATGTGATTCATGGAAAAGTGGATTTGCATTCAGTAATGTTGTTTGAACCAAGATCATTTTTGAAAACCTCATTCAAGTTGCTAACAAGACGAAATTGATGTCAATTAAAAAAAAGAAAAAAGAATCAAAATTTGACAACGAAACCCTGAATATTCCTTTGTTAAAATTACCATGAAAATTTTTGGGAAACTTTCCTGAGATTTAATAAATTTTTTTCCACTACTTAGCAGCCCTAAGAGTGAAACAAAACTTACTGAAAAAAGTTGTGTAATGCAGAAAACTACCTGGGGTACCATCGTCTTAAAGGTAGCAATGAGGAGGAAGCTCAAAAAGACAAGGCCCTTCAGTGTAAACTTGCAAAGATTTGGGGGATTTAGTTATAAGACAGTCATATCATTAAAAGAGTTCTACTCAGCCAGAACTGAACCAAAAACAGACACGACTGTGTCGTGGAAATAACTGCATGGGCTCATTTCCCCCAAACCAAAAAACAAACAAACAAACAAACAAACAAACAAAAAACAAACAAACAAACAAACAAACAAAACCCCCTCTGTGAACACAGTTTGCCACTGCATTTACAATTCACAGGTCGGACCAAACCATTCAAACATGAAATTCAGGTGACAAGAGTTAAAATGGAACATCATTTTCACTTAAAAAACTCAAGAGAATGTTCCCCTGACAAAGCATTGTTGACAGAAGCGTGGCACTGTTTTTGTCACCGAGCAGTTATCATACTGGGTGACCAGAGTTTGATTTCAACCTGCATGTTGAAATCTCACTCTCTCACACTGTTGTATCCTCTCAGGAGCAGGCATAAAAACATCTCAAAAATAAAACTTGAATTAAGACAGGAAGCAACAAAATCGTTAACATGCCTCTTACCCATTGAGATCCATTACTAGCATGTTAAAACAATTGTTTTTCCAGTTTTTACATTCTATATGATGTCTTTGCTGTATTTTTAATATGAATAAAGTGACAATGATTTAAAAACCATGAAAATCTGCTTCAAGCATTCTACACAGCTTCCCGGACTTTTTTAATCTGAGTTTGAAACACTCAAATCCAGACCATTCAAAATAGATTCCTTTCATCTGAGTGGGATTTAACCAAGTTTACTCCGTCATTATGACAAAGCATTTTGTTTGTCGGGGCACCAGCCCAGTCCTAGTGTAACCCTGTGTTTTTGACACTTTTATGTGCTTGCATTTTGAGGCGTATGTTTCACCTAGCAGGCATTTCCTGTCGTGACCAGAGCTTGGTGTTCCCCACCATTAGGAATAAAAGACTGTAGGCCACATGATCCCAAGTGCCAGACCACAGGAATATCCAGAATCTGACAGAGCTTCCAGGCCTCCGCATGTTTCATTTCCTATTTCACAAGAGCGGGCGGTCCATGCAAATTCCTGGCTGCGGTATGCCACCAGTCTTCATTTAGCGGCGGTTTTGAGGTTGATATTAGATGTTGGACACAATCTTAGATGTTAGAAGCTGGATTAGAAAGGGTGCTGGCAGATCTTACATGGATTTAAATGGGTGTCGAGCTTGTTCAGATCATGTGGACTGTCATATTTACATGTCATTGTGGGCTTTGTGCCGTTACTCGGCCGTGTTTGATGGCAAACTCGGAGCATGTCATCTGTGAAATCGCTCTTTAGCCAAATCAGTTTGCACCTGTTACTTTTGGTTCAGGTGATTAGTCAATGACAGGACAAAGCAAGGGAACATAAATCATGCATCCTGAGCCGTAGAAGTGACCTTAATTCACGATGTTTCACTGCCCTCGTGCTTTGGTTTTCTGCCACACATACCAACACACACACAATCACACACATTGACATCCGTGCACAGATGGGTTTTCATATATGGCTGCCCGAGGCTGTAGTTTTGGCTTTAAAAACACCCATAACATCTGTAAAGCATTATGGCTGATTATACTGGTCCTTCAGTGCAATCATGCAATATGGGCATGAGAGATCGCTGATCATGAACCGTATGGGAAAGAAAGAGATGATGAGGCCTCTACTATTCCAACCAAAGCATGAAGTCTGTGGCTGTATACACACAGGAACCCACCCTAACACATTAATTTCTCTGAGATTTTATTATTTATATACTACAGCGGACCTGATGTCAATCCCTTAACCTGTAACTCCATCTATTAGATACAAGCCTGATGATTTTCATCCGAGGATCACACTGCTTCAGCAGTCTTGTTTAACAGACTGTGATATAAATCATTCATTATGAACATTTGGTTTCTCAGGATCAAAGAGCAAATGCTTCTTTCCATGTTGACACAAGTGGGAATTTGCAGTTAAAGAAGAAAAACTCTTCACTGGTCTTTCACCCATTTACTCTATTTCATTATGGATGACACAACTCTGTCTCCTTGCATTTTAGATAAAAGTGAAGATGCCACCTTGATGTGTGCCAGCTTATTGTGCTAGTGACATTTTTGATCTATTGGCTGGAGCTACAAGATTGAAGTCAACAAAGTCAAGTAACTTGCCAATAAAATTTCAAAGCCTCCTCAGGTTGCTACAACATACAGCAAAATAAATTCTTGTGTTGCTCTGAAGGAACTTCAACCACTGTTAATGTTATTTACATTTTCTCTGCGTGTTTTTCCTTTCAGATTGCTGCAGTAGCTAAATTTGTGAGCAGAGCTGTCAATCATCTATCATGATATATCTAATTAAAATGAAACATCTCTTAAAAACTTACATTTTTTGTCTGATGTGCATTTTAATTTTATAGTTGGACCCATGTTTCATCTCTTATAAAGTGACACGTAGGCCTCAAGACCTACATGTACTTAGGGGAGAACTTAAGTAGCCTCACTTGAGGGAAGCTGTTACACCGCCCCTGCTTTTTTACACATCATGTTTGCTACCACAAATCCACTTTACCAAATATACATCCAAGGAACCGTAACGAAAGTGGCTGTTGCCATTCTGTGCCTTATGCATGTAGTACTTTTAAATATTAGCATTTAGCACTAGCAGTTAGCATCACACCAGTGATACACTAATTAGGAATGAGAAGACCTGTACATTATAACCAAGCATTACAATCAAGCCTGTTATTTCAGTGTTTTTTGGAACTGTTGAACACAAGTCTTGAGTTTTGTTATGCAAGTGTGGTTAGGGTAGTGGTAGGGGCAACATCTGAGGAAAAGCAGCTCAGCACTGAACAGGATCTGCTTGTAAGTTAGTCAGCGACTAAAAAGGAAACAGTTTATTGACAAAAGTAGTGACGTTATGATCTGTCTCGCCTCCATAGAATAACTACAGTCTCAAATGTGACATATTCACCATCCTTATGGCAATCTATGCAAGGGTGCATAGGCCTGTCAATCAAAAGCTGATAATTGACTGCATTAATAAGAGATTTCTGATAACTTCTATAGCTGATTCTTCCACATATCCCTGTGTCAGGTTGTGGTTGAGTAATATCTCAGGTTTGCATGATTTAACTCACTAATTAATATCATTTTGCTTCTGGGTTCTTATAGAGTCAGCAGACAGTCGTCTTAGGGCCTCTTGTGGACTGAGTGAATTGTGTGTTGGGACAGCTCTCGGCACCAATCTTGCAGAATCTGTAAGTGTACTAGGCAAATATAATCATGGACAGTCTTTGTGTTTCTGGCCAACCAAGGGAAGGAGCACAGCTTTCTAACATCTAAGAACACAATTTGTTCATTTGACTCAGGTATCCATTTGGACTAAGTTGGAGGATATTTCCTGTTTCTGCTTAATTGATTTGTCATTTTTCAAAGTTCAGTTGATGTTTTGGCAGCAGACAAGTGATGCTTGACCAGCTCTTACATCAGTAAAAGGCTTGATGGTTCACTTATCTTCCTCTGCTGTCCAACACCACACGGAAGCACCAAAAATTCAAGCTTGTTTTGACATACAAAAAAAATCTGACAAAAATCTGATTGTTAACTTGTAGTATTGTAACAGGCCAATCATACCTTCACTTGTTTTAACAAGTTTTTATTTATTCATTTATTTTTAAGTTATTTTCTTGTGCCTTTACAACTTCACCCCCTCTCCCAGCTCTTCACCTCAGTTGTGTATAAGGTGGTTGGTTTGTTGGAGCCGCTTTGCTCCATTTAGTTGGTGCACTTTGATGACTTCAGTACTGCTGATTATGGAGGCGCCGCCAAGGAGGCAATCTCAAAGTGCATCACCCTGAAAGTCTTACACACTGATATCAAAATGTTACCCGGTGGAGTTGCACCATAAAGTGAATGTTCTTAATCATCTATTATGTGCTTTCTGGTACCTCAGTGCCATCTGGCTGTATTACGCCATACAAATCCCACAACAGTGCTCCAAAAGATGTCCTGCATGTCAGGGATATGCTGCCCACTTTGAGTTCTGATATTATGTATGTAAAGCATGCAAAGTATGCTCAAAGGTGGTGACCTTATAAAGTCATATACCACATACATTAATTCTGCAGGACTTCTTAATAATGAATTTCTCCCACAATGCCACTTTAAATACACAAAAGACAAATATGGCCTCCAAGACTGTACTCAGAGTGCTGCTTAAATCATGTGGAGTTTCAACTTCTGCCAACAGAGAAAGGGTTCACTTACACAGGGAGGGCCAAATCAAACAGATCTCTGAGGTCATTTGTTTCATCAGCAGTTGGGTTTTAAACAAGCTCCAAGCATTGCTGTTATTGTAGATGACCTGTAGACTGTTAGACTCTGTGCATCTACTAATTTGTAACTTTGTGCATTTTCTCTGATGTGTATCAGTTGTGTGGACTTATGGTGAAAATCAATTGTTCATATGGACAATCAAGGCTCTCCAATCTGTTATGTGTCAACTATAAGGCTGGTTACCCAACATGTTACCATTGTTTCTTGGCATCAAGCAGCAGTAGTGCACTTTCAGACAGCCCCACTAAATACTATTTAAGAGCAGCAAAAAGTTTTTTTTCCTGATAAGTTGTCATGTGATGGGGAGCCAAGTGGTCAAATACAGCAGACATTTACTGTGTGTCACTTTCCACCCTTTTGCTCAGTTTTCTGCTTCATCCACTGCCCCACCTTCTAAAACAAGCAAAGAGACCCAAAACTCTAAAAATTAATAAAAAGAGATGATGTGATGACAAACAAATACAGTGTGGTTAATGCAGTACTGTCGCCCAAGACTAGTAGGATATCAGTGCAATTTGTGACACTGGGATTGGTGGTTATTAAGTACAAGACAATATTGGAATCCAAAACAGTGCAGGAAGGAGACAATAGTATTGGGATAAACATTTTCAGCTGACTTAAATCTTTTTAAATAATAACTTAGGTGTGGTTATCAATTAATCAGATTATTTTAACCTATACTTAAATCTAACAATTTAGAACTCTTGGAGGTGGTAGAACGAGCTGTTCTCATGACAGTGATAGTAATATAACTTTTTTTTTTTTTTTTTTTTAACTAAGATCCATTTATCTTGGTTCCTGACAAATAAAAGTTGATGAACTATAACTGGCCAGGGTTTAAGCTCCATATTGATTCTTCTCCAAATACTGTGGCATAAAACAAACTTTCCATGACACTGCTATGTTCACCAGCTAACTGCTTACCAGTTTGAATTCAGACAAACTGATTTGTCTAAAGGTAAGGCAGCACTCATACAACAGCAAAAAGAACATCTCTTTTTTTAGACCATTGATATAAACCAACAATACTAGATGTCCATCTGCAACGTGCAGATTAGGGATGGATGCTTTTCACATTTGGAACGATATGGTACCATGCCCAGTACCTGTCAATAGGTATCGGTACTCAATGGTACCAATTTTCGGTACTTTAGGGTGTTTATGTGGTAATAAGTATCAATTTGTTCAATAATAAAATCTCTCTTTTTTTATTTTACTATTTAACATATTTGTTCTTCAATATTTAACCTTGCAGTGCTGTGTTCATGTCCAGCATGGAGAATTGCCTACTCTTCTTCTCCTTCACAGTCACAAGGATTTGTTTTGGTACCTAAACATGGTACCTTTTGGTTTTGCGTGAACTGATACTCGGTACTTTTGACATAATTAAGTCAGTACCTACAAAAGCACCTAATTCGGTACCCATCCCTAGTGCAGGTTTAAAAAAAGGCAAGAGATCTTCATGAGCTCTTCATGAAATCTCCAAGAGATCTTATGAGATCTTACGAAATCTTCATGAGACTTGCTGAAATTACAAGGTCACTGTTTAAGGATCTTCTGACTGGTTCATGACATTTTGGAGGGGCAGGCCTCAAAAAACCAAGGTCTGCTTATAGCTCTGCCCAAATACAGACCACTTGGGGGCTAGCCAATCAGAGGGAAGGGGATTTGTGGAGCAAGGAGACTTAAAGAGACAGCATCATTTAAAAAAAGGGGCTAAAATAAGAGTTTTCTAAAAGACCATTGTGAGTGAACAGCAGTGAAGCAGAGATTAGTCCCGTCCGTGGTGACACACCTGGTGGCTGCTGCTTCTTTTTCATGTTAAACCATGAAATGATCAGAATGCCCATCACAACCTGCTACTCTTCACCTCTGTGTGTTTCTGTTGTGTTAACGCAAATGCATGAACAACATGTCTCGTCTATTAATTTGGTGTTGTCACTCTCTCTGTGTCTCCTCCTCTCTTTGTCTCCTGGGCTTCATGCTTTGCATGCAGAGGATGAGACACCGGGGGAGGTTAAGAGAGGAGCTGGAATAGAGTTCTGCTCCATTTACCGCCCTGAAATATTCCTCTTAGAACGACACACTCTGTTTTCTCTCTCTGCTCGCTCCCTGCACTGTTTCTCTCTGCCGCGTCCCCTCCCTCTCACTCCTCATCTTGCTGTGACATGTGGTCATTTCGCTTCATTCCACGATGACTTAGCAGTGCTTTAAAACACTGCTGCTGTCCTCCCATCCCATCCAGCTCAATTGCAACGAGCGTTTGACTTCATGGGGCCTATACGGATCTGTTCTCTGCTCCACATAACTCTTTTTCCAATCTGTAATCTCTATCTGCTGTGGGCAAAGCCTTTAGCTCCTTCTTCCATTACTATTTTACTCTTCAGCCTGTGTGCCTCAAATATCTCTACTCATGAAAAGCATCTGAAAAACATACACACATGCTCAAATTCAAGTATGCAGGCGTCAACTTTTAAGTTGTACTTAGAGGATTTCTGTTTCTAAACTGTCAAATGTTTTTTATTTTTCGACGCCTCAGCATCCTCAAAAAGACAAAAAAGTAGCACACTGCACGCTCTGACAAAAATAAATGACTTAGCACTTAGATCTATTTGGGGCATTAATAGAATGAATAAAACAAAATGCACATGATACACTCCAAGTGCTGTGATGAAGCTTTGATAGAGCCTGTTCCTTTTTCCTCTGCAGTGCAAATTCTTCGTCATTCCACTTCTTCTGTGGGGTCTGCTGCCTTTTTCATGCTCCAAACAATGTGGATTTTGAATACTTTGGCTCAGCACCTCCACATGGGAAATATCTATTGTCTAAACCCACACTCTCTATGCCTTTGCAGCACTTAATTCCTTATTACAGAGTGATTTTCTTGGCTTCCTCTTCAGCAGATTGTCATGGATGTAGCTCTGCTGTCCTTGGCAGTGAGAGTTTTTTTCGCCAGTTCACAGAAGGACATGGCTTTCTCTCAGTTGCAGTTGTTTTATTGGGGTTAGCATGAGGCCGCACAGGAAGTCTGATCTCTGAGCTCGGTTGAAGTGTTTTCACCTTTTGTGTCGGAATAACCTTGACTCTCCTCTGATCGCTGGGTTTCCTCACAGACGTGTGGCTTTACTTTGAATCTCACACAGAGAAAAGCAGACACGCTCACCTGTGCTTGGGCCAGAACACACACATGGCAAGGCTGCAGCTGTGGACCACTTAAAGCAGGGGTGTTGTGCTTTTTGTATTGGATGTACCGTCTGTTTGGTACCCCTGTAGAAGCTTTATATGATTAACAGCTCACAAAAAATCAACTTTTTGCTCACACTAGTGTTTTAGAAAACTCTTATTTAACACTTTGTTTTAGCTGCTGTCTCTTTAAGGCTCCCCACTCAACAAACCCTCTTCCCTCTGATTGGCCAGCCCTCCAGTGGCTATGGTCAGACCTTGGTGTTTGAGGCCCGTCCATTCAACGTGTCATAAATGACCACTTCAAATGAGTTGCTTTTATTCTGACATCTCACCTTTAAAAAGTTATCCTAAACCTTTAATCACACACCCCATCACTGTCCAGACGGGCCAAGCACATGCCAATCAAAGCGCAATCTGCTGTGCACACACAGTTTTTAGATGTGATGTAAACAACAAAACAAGCTGTTTTTCATTTAAGTTACGAGGGATTACTTTCACTTTGATTTCCGTGGATGTTTAATGAAACTCTCCACTTTGCATTTTTGCGTTCAAGCCAAAATTCCAAAGGATTTAATCACTTTCACAATCACTTAAGAAAAAAAAGCTACAGCTACACACACATGTTAAATCCAGCCTGGCCTCTTTTCCCTGTAAAACCTCATTTGTAACATCTCTGATCTTTTCTCAGAATCCTGTTAATGAGGAAATGGGTCTGTCTGTTACTCTCATATACATTTCACATTTGGAACAGAGATCCACTCGATCTGTTTGCAATTTGCTCTTTTGGTGGATTGCCTGTTCCTCATTGGGTGTATAGTAAAGGGTGCTGTGAGTCATTTTTACTCATGCTCGTCTGCTCTCATATTTCCTCCCCATTAGGCCTGCATTGCTCTCCTCTGTGTTGTGATAGAGGCTAATGACTCAGTGGAAATCTGCCTGGTGTTTATCAAATGTCTCGGTGCAGGGCTGGTGGTCTGGAGTCGGTCCGCCCTTCTTACATTATCATGTGTAACTAGATAAGCAAACAAAAACCA
The DNA here is from genome assembly GCF_033239565.1 of Halichoeres trimaculatus. Taxonomy (NCBI): domain Eukaryota; kingdom Metazoa; phylum Chordata; class Actinopteri; order Labriformes; family Labridae; genus Halichoeres; species Halichoeres trimaculatus. Next base: position 12,073,035 of record NW_027437192.1, read on the forward strand.
TGTGATGAGACCATTATATTTAAAGAAAGCAAGATAAATGCAAGTGCTTTGCAGCATTATCTTGACTACATCACTCTGCTTTTTGCACCTTTGTTACTGATACTCTCAGTGGGGGAAGGTGTTAACTTATCGCAGGCTGGACTCAGTCATTACACGATAAAATATAAGAAACTTTCACAGGTAACACAAAAATGTCTGTTCACAAGGTTTAGAGGAAGAGATACTCAGTTTGGTGTGAGCATTGTTCATATTTTTACCTGGCAGATTTCTATCAAGGATGTTAGGTAACTAACTCCTGTAGGTGGAGCCTTATGTTTAATGTTATTTAGCTAATATCAAGAAAGTTTGACCAAAACACCAATGTTGGTTTAACAGTACGCTTCATTTAACATTTTCAGTGTCCATAATAAGTTTTGATTGGCTGTAGAACTGACACCAGATGAGATAGCTTGATCTCTCTCTTTTTTTAATTATTTTTTTTTACGTGTGAAATTTGGAGGGCTACATTTTAATGTTGCATTTTCAACATGTGGCGTTATCACTTATATATATATATATTTCTCAAAAATGTGTGTATATATATATATATATATATATATATATACTTTTATTTTATTTTTTTATTTTTTTGAGGAGTACAGCTGTGGCGTTTCTATATTTAGAAATAATTGTGTACAATTTTAATTTTTTTGATCGTTTATTACACTTTTCAATAAATTATTAAGTAAGTCTGGACATAAATCTGTACATTTTATTTAATTTTTGGATACAAGAGTTGTATTGGTGTTAAGCAAAAGTTTATGCAAAAACTGACATGGCAACATGTCAAAATGAAGATATGCTCTAGCAGACTTGGTATGGTATAAGACAGCATACAATATATGTATTCCTCCGCCTCCGGGATACTAAAGCTGTTTGGGTTTGCTGCCTTCCACTGAGGAAAGAAAAAAATACAAAAGGAAAAACATAGGAAAAATAGATGACTAAATTAAAAAAAGTGACATGGACAGCCACAATGACAAGCTGTTAAGAGGACACATGTATAAACAAGGGTTTACAGAGGAACAACAGGACACAACGGACTGAAGGAGAGAAGGGAGAAACTTCCATGCTAACTTGAGACAAGATCAAAAGTTACTCCGCTTATGAACTGAAGAGTGAAATCTGCATATCAGCTTGGCTAAGTGGGCACTATATCTTCTGGAAAGTTACTTATGGTAGATTCCAGTTGAATTACGATGATCAACGTTACTTTGTAGCTATTAGCAACTAGAAGATGCAATGCACCATAAGTGCTGCAGCTGCCTGGATTGCAAGACAGGACCTTGCTCTGCTGTCTGTAGCTTCTCTGACTGCTTTCACATCCAGTTTAGCGAACTCATTAACTCCCAACTCTCAAAAAACAGCTAGAAATAGAGAATATTTTAATTCTTTATTTTTCAATTTTTGTCACAATGTCAACAGGTGAAAAGTGAAATCTTCTGGATTTCTTTCCATGAACATGTTTTGTTTAAATACTATGTTCAGGTTTTCACTGGCACTAATATCACTGGATTAAACCAATCAGAATCAAGTATTTATCAAAGCTGGGTAATAATCAGTTACAGTTTTCTCTCTTTTCCTCTACTTTTACAATTTGTCTTATCAACTGCAGCACTGTTGCCAAGATCTTTGTTTTTCATACAAACCAAACAAACACAAATGCTCTAAGTTATTGTATCATCTCCTGATTTCATTTGTTGATCTTAAGTCTGGTATTAATGTGTTTTAGTGTGCCTTTAATTTCAGCTTAATTAGATTTGGCTATCATCAGAAAATTACTCTCAATGTTTTGAGACAAACTTCATTATCTGTGATGTGCACTCAGTGTTCCTCTGATCTGATGAAATGAACACATCTGTTAATCAGCCTGTTCCTGAGAAGAGTGATCATGAACATAGTCATGTGTTCTCGGATTGTTGTTAACTTTAGTCAGAGGATCTCTGCTGTAATCCCTGAGACAAACACAGTCTAAGATGTCAGATGGATGCTGCTTTTCTATTTTCTAACAGCATGTGCACATCAACCATGTCATAGTTGGCCTGGTCTGGCAGTTCATCTTTCACTTGATGATGAACAAAAGGCCCAGGGGAAGCTGGTTACTCATGCTACATCAGGGTGCAGGCATAAAACATGCAAGATGATCCTCTGCTGCTCGGGTATCTCCCGGTGGAGCCGCCGCCAAAAGCAGAGAGGGTTTTTCCAGGAATACCAGGCCCTGCTGTTCCCTTACCCCACTTCTCTCCTCTTCTTCCATCCCCACTCCTGGCACTGTTCCAGCCCCCCCTTGAATTCCACACATCTGATCATTTCTGGGAAACACCCATGACAGGACTGTCCAGCAAATCATGGAAACAAAGCCTTTTAGTTTCAGCAGCAGCTTGAAAAAGTCCAGTCGTCCCTTTCAGGGAGGAGGGTCAGGCAGTGAGGTCAGGGATGTGGACCTTCTAGGAATTCTTTTAAATGGAAACTTTGTGAGATTCCATTTTTCTGACAACCTTTGGTTCTTATTCAGCTCATTCAAGGACTAAAAATATGTTTTCGTCAAACTTGCTCAATGTTTTTCCCTCCCCTTTAAGTAAGGAGAGATGTTTCCAGAAAAAAAAAGATTTAGTAAAAACAGCCAAGAACAAAACAGTGTTTTTTATGCGTCTAAAAACAGATATCTCAGGAGTAAGTAAAAGTATGAGATTGATGAAAAGAAAGATTAAGAAAAGACGAGGAAGAAGATGGATGTGATTGACGAATGAAGAAGAGAAAGAAAAAAGTTTTAAGTTTTTCCCCCTAGCTTTACAGCCTTGGAGGGGTGGAGACATTGTTGGCAGTGGGGGGCAGGAGAGCGTGCGTTGTATTTTTACTTGTCTGTGTGTGTAAATGTGCGCACGTGTTTGTGTGTGAACAAGTTGCAGTGGAACTTTGCTGTGCCCGAAGCAGCATAAGGAGAAATGTGAACATGACAATGTACAAAAGACATCCACATCATGTAAACTAGATGAATAACATAAGGCTATTTAGTCTTTTTAATTAAAAAAAAAAAAGGTATAGACCTGATTTATGAGAGTGGGAACTCTAAATCACTTTGCTGGGATCTGGCGCTAAATGGAAAAGAAAATCAAATTGACTTTTTGGATGGGGTTGGGAGCTATACTGGTCTTAAAAAAGGAAGGAAGAAGAGTAAGCTGTAAAAGAAATGGTGAAAAAAATGAGAAAGATGAACAAGGAAGAGAAAAACGGACAAAAGAGGACAACATATGGGAATGAGAGAAAGGAAGGTGCAGACACAAAGAAAGAAAGAAAGACAGAAAGAAAGGACGGTACATACACAAAGAAAGAAAGAAAGAAAGAAAGAAAGAAAGAAAGAAAGAAGAAAAACAGAAAGAAAAAAAGACAGAAAGAAAGGACGGTTTAGACACAAAAGAAAGAAAGCCAGAAAGAAAGAAAGAAAGAAAGAAAGAAAGAAAGACAGAAAGAAAAAAGACAGAAAGAAAGGATGGTGTAGACACAAAAGAAAGAAAAAAAGAAAGAAAGAAAGAAAGAAAGACAGAAAGACAGAAAGAAAGGACGGTACAGACACAAAAGAAAGAAAAAAAGAAACAAGAAAAGCGGTAAAGGGAAGATAAAGACAACTAAAAACAGGGAGACAGGACAAAGAGGTAGTGAAAAAAGAAAAGCAGACAAAGAAAGGGTTAAGGAAAGAGGATAAAGACAAGGAAAGGAGGTCAGAGAAGTTAAAGGTAAAGAAGAAAGATGGAAATGGAAATGAAGGAAATAGGGTGAAGGAAGTAAAGAGGATATGGAAAAGGAAGGAAGAGGCGGATAAAGAAAAGAGAAAGAGAGGAAGACAGGAAGAGAGAAAAAGTAAAGAGAAAAAGAAAATAAGGTAAAATCGCAAAGTCGAGGAAGAAAAAAAAACAAGAATAGAAGATTTGGAAGAAAAAGAAAAGGAGGACAAAAAACAATAGAAGTAGAAAAAGATAAAGAAGACATGAAAGAAAAAGGGAAGGATGAAGAAGAAAAGGTCACATTGTCTTTTTTTGGGAGGGGAGCGCTTGTTTGGGCTCAGTGGATCTGAACTTTCTAGGAATTCTCCCTGAATGGGAACATTGTGTCATTTTTTGTGTTTGGGAGAAACTTAAAGCCAGTTCTCGGCTTGGACGAGGATCAAAATGTCATGATGTGGAGCTGATGTTAAAGAACTGAAGTGTTATTTCAGTATTTCTTAAAGATACATCGTCACAGATATAGCTTTAATGTAACTTTAGAAACTCATTTGAAAAGAAGGAATCCACACACGGATGATAAGTGGAATAAAGAAGACTCTTAATCTTCCTCTGACCAGATGCCACACTGTGAACATACTGACGCTTTCTGGCCTCGTCTGATTCTTTTAAAAGCAATCATAACTACTTAACACCTTCAGAGTCATTATACACCCTCAGCTGTCTCCTCTTCCTCTATTTTAAAGTCCTGCGAATGACTCACTTGTAGTGCTCTCAATTTAGAAAGTGAATCAGGCAGCAGAGGACCTGAGAACAGAGGAGCAGCAGATGGCTCTGGCTTTGTTTTATGAAAATGTTTGACAGACCCGGCTGCAGGGTATAAGCAGATATTTCTCAGAGTGCGTTTTTAAATATTTGAAAAAGCAGAGAGGTACAGTTTTAGCTTCATCTTGACAAATGCACTGACAAATCAACTGTGAATAACATTGAATGCACTTTAAAAACCGCCTGCCACAGAGTGCCTTGTTCTGAAACAGTAAAAATGAAGGTAGAAATCATTTCTAATCTGCATTTCTGATGCACTTCTTTTAGAAAAATCTAAGTTTTATGAAGAGGAAATTTGTACAATTTGCAGAACTAAGCTTTATCTGTGGGTGTTTTTATTAAAGGTTTTGAATAAGTTATAATAAAAGAGATGAAAGCACCCATTCCTCCCCGCTCCCTGTGTAAAAAAGCTGCAGATTGTCTTACTGTGACGTCAGCACCGCTGATTCACCCTCCAGCTCTTCATCACTACAAGGGAAAAAAACACACACTCACACACATCCTGTCTTCAAGGTCTGGCTCCACAGTTAGCAAAACAATGACAACATTTCTCTACGCACGCTGCTCAGTTCTGCTCTCCTGTCACATTATCACAAATTGCCTTTATAAACTAACCTTGACCCACTCATGGCTCGAGGCTGAAAGTTCACATCAGCTGGTCCTCGTGGTAGTTTCCAGTGTTGTCTCTGGGGTCGAAGGTCAACTTCTTTAGTTTCCAGAGTCAAGTCTCAATTCTCTGCTCTTAATTCTTAATGGTTTGCCGGATGAATATTTATGGTTGAAGCTGACCGATGTCTCTGAAATGGAGCTCTCTTGTGTTTCCATGCTGGGTCGACTCATTTGAATAAACTTGAGAAAAAGTTCATCAGGTTAGAGTTTAAACAGGAGTTAATTTGCATAATTTCAAGTGTTTCAGCTTGAACTTCCAATGAGCAAAGGTTTCAGTGTCTACTTTTCTTTGTTTATACATTTTCAAGTTGAAATCTGAATTTTCTTTCTTCTTACTATCATTTAATAATACTTCTGCTTAAATACATTAGAATGCTATAATAGCAGAAAAAAAGGGTTATAATTTCTAAATGTAGAAAGAAATTTGTCCACATCTTATGCTATTATTTGCTGTCCAAACAGACACAAATGGGGGTAAATGGCTGCATTAAAGTAGGAACCCCTACAGTGGTACCTTGACTCATGAATGGCCCAAGCTTTTCCAGACACAAGCCATCTTTTGGCTGATACTTTGCTTTGAGTTGAGAAAATTTGCCAGCTGCAGAGATCAAATGCCACAGTTCACAACGCAACATCCGCCCAGCATCCCATGTCTAACTCGGTCACCTTAAATGCTCAGCTCACAGTGGAAGCATCTGTGTTGTGCTCCTATTTGTGCTTGAAGTTATTTGGCAAAACTTTCAGACTTTATTCAAAAGAAACAACCAAAGAAAAGTTGAAACTGGGTGTGCAATGGCGCTGTTAAAAGACACCTACCTAACTCATTTTAAAAACATTCTGATAAGGAGGAGAAAACAGACCTCATTGGACAGGTTTTTATCTGACAACCCCTGCAGATGGAAGTGAGGAAAGTGTGACAAAAACACAAGATTTGCTTATTTAGCTCAACCTTTCTCCTTCATCTCTGTCAGCATCTTCAACGTAAATGCTGTACATTATACATAAAAAAAACAAATTATTACAGTACATCCTATTGTATTTCTTTCATACACTATGTCTTATTTATAAGTACATTCTTCTTATTTAAAACTTAAACAAAAAAAATGTTTTTTTTTTGGGTGGGTTCAGAACAGATTAATGACATTTCAATCCATTTCAATGGGGAAAACAGTTTTGACATACAAGTAATTCAAGTTCCGACCAACACGTCAAACACATAAGTCGAGGCACCACTGAACATCAAAACTTAAAAAAAAAATAAAAATAAATCAACACATGAAAAATCATAGACTGTAAAAAAAAAATGGACATCACCTTGCTCGGCTTGAAGTGAGGTCGCCACAAAAACTGCTCCTCCTCGTGACTGGCTGCAGTATAGGTCAAAAAACCTGTCTCCCCAGTCATTCCAGATGGGCTGTGGTCAAACTTAAAAAAACTGATACACCTCGTAGAAATGTTTCTAATGCCCGATTGTTGTGGTGATTTGAAGATATAATTTGCCTGCCTTGTATTCAAGTCCTTTTTTTTTTTTTGAAAAGTTACGTTTTCATTAATTATACAAGGTTAAAACAAGGGTTTATGTTGTGTTTAACTATGATTGACAGCCGCCGTTCTTGTGTATTTTTTGGGGGATTGTAAAGTATGCCAGAGGTAGTCAAGAAGTGATTAGACTCTCGAAAGAAAAAAAATGTCTCCAGGCTCCAGCTCCATTCAGATTCTCTTAGAGTCCCTCACAGTCTCCACTGCGCAGACTCTGGCTGCACAATGGCTGCCAATGGCTGCGCCTGTGACGGGGGTAATTTGGCTTCAAAACCATACAGTGGTAAATGGTGGAACCACGCTGTTCACTCTATATACAGCCTGTGAGAAAAATAAATACTGTTCAAACTCACTATTCAACCACATGTCAATTTATTTGTTTATCCTTTTTTTTAGTAAAAAGATCATTTGCAGCAGAATGAATGTTTTCTTTCACGTCTAAAATCTAAGCTGAAATTTAGACAGAAACTTTCATCTTCATTTTTTTTTTTTTTTTTTTTACAGGATCTCAGCATGTCTAAGTAAAAGTAGAAATGATGAGCTGTATTCCTGAAACAGAGAGAGGACTTCACATGGTCACTCATTAGACACACAGCGTTATAAAGACGTATGGATCTTTCCTGCCTCTGTGCCTCATCCAGGCACTTTTTTTTAAACAATATATCTCCCTCTTTATCTCTCCTTCTGTTACTCCATCAGCTTTTGTTTGTCACACTGTCTTTGCCCTGACCCACATGTTGAGAGTCGGGGTGTTGAGTTGATCCAGAGGCTGTTAATCTGGTAATCAATAATATCAGGTTCAGACAGACACAGGTGGTGATATGAGTTTATTTTCTTCTGTTATTTCTCTCCATGCCTTGTTCTGGTTTCGATTGCAAGAATTCATTCAATTTTTCTGCTTATGAAGGACCAATACCTTTATCTCACAAAAAACATGGGTCGTTTGCACCAAACCAGACGGGAGACCAATTACTCCTCAATACGTCCTATAAACATTTTAGTATTTCCAAACTCACATTGCAATCCATATTGATGCAACAATAATAATTACCAGTATACTCTGAGGTGAGCTGAGCTGACTTCTTGAGTGCTGCTCTAAAATTCTGTAATTAGGTTGTGATTGTCTGAGAAGGAGACACCAGCCTCGTGGGTTTTCTTGTGTAATGCTCTCATGTGTAACCAATGAAACACAAAACGAAACTCATCAAACTCTCACATCTAGAATGTAATTGTTTTCAGTCCAGTGGTTTCATGCTGTAGTTTTTGGCTGCAGTTTCCTGCTGGACTTGTATCAGGTCGCTTAAATGAAAACCAAGATGATTTGCTAATTAAGTAAGAATGAGGCTGCTGAACTCGTGGCCTGAGAGTAAGTTAGATCACGTGAAATTTTGCATGCATGTGGTTTTATGCCTGTTCTGAGAGCTGGATTTCTCATGCATATGTTTGTAATGTACAGATGTGGTTGCGGTTACTTGTTATAAGCCAATCAATTACTCTTGGTCATGGTCATTTAAAGGTAGGAATGCATTAATGTATGGTGTAACATGGGTATGCTGTCTGCCAACATTTGCCCTGCTGAGCCACACTGGCACACTGGGTAAAAATGTAATACTAAATAATAGTTTACAGTTTTTTTTATTGTTCTGCTTTGCTGTAATGCAGGCAAGATGACAGCAGACACTAGCATTATGAAAAGCTAACATCTAGTACTTAAAGTCACCTGATGGACAAGCTCTTATATGATCTCATGGTGAACTGTGAGAGGAAATCTTGTCAGTGTACGAGTGTTATTCTAAGTTGTCCCAGCAATGAAAATGAGTGAGTACCAGCCTCTTCATTTCACTTTAAAAATCCAACACAAAGTAGGGCCTAACAGGAGGGAGATGTACAATGTTTCGAGAGTATTCAGTAAGTCAGTCAATATGTTAATGTGCATATACTTGCAGAAAAAGAGAATGGAACTTCTGGCTGGGACGTCTCACTCCGCTTCAGTAGGTGGCACTGTGTCCTTTTTTGATAAGTGAAGCTATCAAACTGGTTTTGAAGAGAAAGTAAAGTTGTGTTTTTATGTAAGTTTTTGTCATGTTTGTTGTGTTTGAGCTATAGACTGTATGAGCACAGTAACCCTATTTATTGTGGCCACCTACTTCCTCTTCCGGCTGAACTCCAAGGTGTACATAGACTTGTCGAATAGTTTGATAGCAATTGCATTATCAAGGTGAGTCATGCTTTGTCTGAAATCGGTCAAAGCATGACTCGCCTTGATAAAGCTGTTAACATGCATTTCAATATTGTGATCTTGCACTGATTAGGCTCATAGTTTGCTTTTTGAGGCTGCTTGTAAATGCACAAAGTGTTCCAAACTCTTCTTTAAAGAAAGTAGCTATTGGCTGTCCTAGAAGTGGCGAAATGACTTCATCACCCTTCACCTTTTAGAGTAATTTCCCTTTTTCATGTAATTGCCATGAACTGTAAGATAGGAATAATGTCATAGGACGATAAAATAAGTTTTAAACCATGAATGAACATTCTTCTGAAGATTCTTTTTTTTTTTTTTCAAATATCAAAATAACAACTCTTTTATCCAGGTTGGAACATGCCAAAATGCGCAATTCATTTTCAAGCAGTTGCCTGCTAAGGCTGCTGCTGAGAGGGTGTCGCAGATGCTGTGTGAGTGAAGAGGACTTGTCCTCCTGTGAGTGTTTTGGAATGAGGGAGGGGCCCACAGCAGCACCCACTATTTGTTGAGAAGAGTGTGATATGTCCTTTCACGTAAAAATCTCCAAACTTGGTAGTTGTTTCATAGAAAAAGGTTGCTAAGTTGGCAACCCTGCTGCAAGTTAGCAAATTAAACAAACTGATGCATTTTCATTAATTATCCCCACAAATTAAAGCAAGAGGTAGTTTGAGTAAAAATCATCAAATCAGGCTTAATATGAACCGAATTCACCTAACAAGTTCAAAAGAATGTCTTATCTTAAGATATTAAAAAAAAAAAATGAAACCTGAATTTCTTGTCGAAAGTTAAAAATAAATAAATAAATAAATAAAAATCTGCAAATGGTGTAAAATAAAATGATAGGTTTCTTGTCTTGAGACAATCTAATTTTAAGAAATGTGACAAGAAGACATGCAACAATGTTTGCAACATATTGGAGCATAATTTTTTTTAATATAAATTAAAGGTAAAATTCTGTTTAAAGATGTAAGTTTATCTAGTTACCTCCGCCAAGGAGGTTATGTTTTTGGGAGAGTTTGTCTGTGAACAACGTAACTCAAAAAGTAACAAACAGAGATCCAGGTCACTGTCTAGATCCTGGATTTTTTGTTTGTTTCAGACAGTCTGCTGAAAGGGAGTATAACATTAAAGTAGGACTTAAGTGTTGCGTGATAGTCATAATATGCTTGGTGGAGGTCTGTGCTCTCTGAGTGCTTTCTAGTTTATATTAAACTCTATTGAGGTTTTATTTATTGTCTGTTTTAAGACAACAGGTGCCAGGTTGTATGGGTATGCAACAAGTTTACACCATTTTAATTTTAATTTTTCCAGTGTTAGTATGTCTGAATTTATCTAGAAAACAGCATTGACAATACCAGTCTTCAAATCCTTTGTTTTAAGACAAGGGATTCATTGAAGTTTCTGCACATAAGTAGAGACAAGATGTTCTTAATAAAGTCTTAATCACCAAAGGATTTGCAGTAGACACTCCTATAAACACAGAGATGAAGTTATTAAAAGCTAACCCTAAAAATGGGTTATCCACTTGTACTGGTTTAATGAATAAATCAGCCTACTTTGTTAAGTGTTTGCTTGAGGACACACAGAGTGTTCCAGGCGGTAGCTCCATGTGCAGCCAGCAGGGGGAATCGACTGCTTGCGTTGACGCCATCCCCCTCTCGTCTCCCTGTGCTCCTCTCCTCCTATTTCCCTGCGTTCTCCCAGGTTGTGGAAACGCTGCAGCCCGCTGGTCTGTGTCTGGGTTCCCTCTCTCTCGCGCACAGAGCTGCTCAAGACCCTCCTACCGGCTGGGCTTGTGGAAGGAGGAGGCAGTCTGCTCCGCTCGCAAGCCTCGGACGAGCCCCCTTTTACCTACCGCCCTGTCAGTGTGGAGGAGAAGAAGAGAGAGAGAGAGGCTGAGTGGTGGAGAAAACACACAAGAGAGAGAGCAACTGTGTGACAGAGGGAAAGAGGACGAAGCAGGCTGCTTACAGGAGCGAGATAGCCAAGGACGGAATAAGGAACACATTTTACAAGAGCAGGAAGAGGGAGGATCGCAAACGAGGGACTCCTCTACTGGGCACCTGGGACTCAGTCACTGCTTTTTTTTCACTCGTCTCCTATCTGGACTAACCAACCAGTGGATTTTTAGATACACGCTTGTGCCACATCATTTAGAAACTGGGATCATAATCTGCCCTCTTGCTGGCTCTGCCGCTTCAGACTGAGATTGCTTTCTGCTCTGCTGTGATCGGCTCTCTTGTTGTGATTCTGCTCCGTGCAACAAAGTGCATCTGTCGGCCACCGGTGCTGAAGATATCTCCCCCTCTGTCAAACAGGACAGCACGCAGCCACCATCGGATCAGACTACAGAGGAGAGAGAGGGAGGCACAGAGTGTGTATGTGTGTGTGTGTGTGTGTGTAAGAGAGAAACAGAGACAGGGGCAGTGAGAGAGAGTCAGATCCAGTTTGAGAGGGAGGCAGGTTAAAGCCCAGGCGAAAGACTGGACCAAAACGGCTCCAAATAGAGAAGTGATCCTATACATCCTCTCCCGTTTTTCCTTGCCATCCCTTTCCTTCTTCCTCTCCTCCTCCTCCTCTTCCTTTCCCGTTTTCCAAAATTCACAGGACTGCCAGAGCTACTGCCACCTGCACCTCTTCTCTTCCCCTTTTCTTCCTCTACCTCACCCTTATCGCGCGTTACTCCCAGATACCGGCATCACACGGACACGCTACTCTTGGTTCAAGCACTTGTGGAAATATTTGCATTGATCCAGAGACATCCACTCCACGTCGGCTTCCCCCCCCATCAGAGGAAGACCTTCTCCCAGCTGCTGTCCAGACTGCATACCCAACCTTCTCCCTGGAGATCCAGCTAGTGGCACAGCGGTGTGGACAGCCAAGACAGGATTCGCACAGCCCCGCCGCTGCCTCTATCACATTGCTAGCTACTTGGCAGCTCCCGCCCTCGTGTCACCATTCCCTGCCTCAGTGCTAAGGATTCCAGCTACATGGGCAAGCGATTGGAGCAGCAGCCAATGTACCCTCAGTACACCTACTACTACCCCCACTATCTCCAGACCAAGGTACGCCCGCTCCTCTGCTCTTCATGCATTCCTCAAGCCTACTCATCTACTACTACACACCTCCCTCACCAACTCACCCCTCACCCCCAACCTCCTCTCCTCCCCTTCATCCCCCTCTCATCCTTGAGTGGAGACAGGCTTTGATGGATCGCTGGCCTTGGCTTGTGATGGTTTCGGATGGCAGGTGGACTTGGGATGGCTGTGTTACCGTGCACTTGTGTGTGTTTGTGTGTCAGTGTGTCTCTGAGCGGGGGATCAGAGATCAAGGCTGGATGCTTTGGATTGCTGTTAGTTCAACCTACCAGATTGTTACCACTCACCTCCATCCATCTCTCAGCCGCAAACTCGTAAGCTCTTAATGTGATACAGTGAAACGGTATCAGATGTTCTGTATCATAGAGTCAGAGGCTTTTTGTTCAGCTATTTAAACTGACTGACCACTCTCTTTGTGCTGTCATATGTTACACAAAGGGCTGAATTAGCCTCCAGATTCAATTAACTAATAAAGTGTTTGTGATCTGAATGACTGCCATCAACGCCACTTTTACAAAGAGACAAATTAATCGTTTCATTATGATCTTGCTAATCCCTCTTCAAAGTCTTTTTTGTGCCTCCACAATGAGGGGACAAACAGGTTATGACCCCCCCTGCCTTTTTTTTTCCATGTTGATCATCAGTCTGGTTCAGACAGAGCAGGCATGAGGACGGCTGCCCGTGTTTGCTCTGGCTGTAGTATGCATCAGTGCCTCTGGGACGGGAGCCCAGGACTGAGCCCTGATGGCTGCCAGGACCCTGGCTGGGTGCACTCCCCAGACCTCATCAGGGGATAAAAACAGGAGCCTTTTTGGAATCACTTTGTTGTTCTTTCACAACAAGTGTAACATATGTCTACCTGTATTGACAGGATGGACAGCAGTCATTTGATTACATCGCCATGGATGTAAACTCAAACCTGCTTTTAGCATTGACTGTCCAACCTTGTCAGCACTTGGAGCTGGCTTGGTTTCTAATGTTTCAACTTGTTTTTTTTTCATCTTGATTGGCACACTTTCTTACTTTACTTTGTTTTTCATCCAAGCAAAGTTTCGTTTGAAAACCTGAAACATTGAGCAAAAGCCTTTTTTTTTGTATTTTCCCCAAGATGAAAAGTATGGATTAAAGTATTGTTTTGGTATCTGGTCCAAAACTCTGTTTTATTGGCAGTCGTTTTGAACATCCTCCAGTGGTACTCAGCCTGTGGAATTAAAGTTCAAATGTTACAAATTTCCCCGATTTACAACACGAAAAATAAGTCAGAATAATTGTTAGAACAATTGCAGTGAATGAATTAGATGAAGAAAAACGCCGCTGATGTTTTCATCCTTTTCCATGTGGAGCTATGAGAACCTGCATGCAGCTCCACCTGGCAGTCCACCCGCTCTCCCCCTGATTTATAGTTTAATACATTTGTGCTGCTGCCATATGGCTTCCCCTCTACCCCCCATCCTCTCCTCTGCCTCCCCCATCTCATATCTCAGAGCTGCTCATCTCTGGGGCCTCTCCATCAAGATATGCCCCCCCCTTCTCCCCGTATGTCCACTTTTTCTACCCCCCCAACCCAACGTATTCTCTTCCCTCCTCTCCTCGTCTCTCCTTCTGCCTCTCCGCTCGGTTGCAACAGGCCCCCTGCCTCCTTCTCCAGTGCTGCAGTTCACTCCCAAGGTCAGCGCAGATCCGATCTTGCCACCGTCAGCGATTGATGTATCCTTGAGCAAGTCGCTGGGGTCCAGTGTCATGCAAACGAGACCCACTGTGGTGAGGAAGGGGGGAGCATACATTTCCGTGTTCAAATCAGCAGCCAACCCCCGTATTCATTTTCATGGTTATTTAGTGTTGCCAGCGGCCTCACATGTTGATATGATAACCACAAGAGGAGGGGTCAGTTGAAGAAAGGGACGCCTGCGAGTTGGGCGATGTGGTGGAGGGCTATCGCACGGTCTTTATCGTGATCATTGATAGCTTGATTACACAGAAGACAGATGGGTTTAAACTGGCAGGTCCACCCCACAGAAAACAGAAAATCACACACAGCTCACACGTATGCACCATGCATTCAACTCAGGGATCTTTTCTTTTTGCACCGTACCTCAGATTGAAGCATCAATGTCAAATCACACAGGTCTCCTTGAGCAGTTTTGTTACTGCATTCTTAAGATATGGCTTCATTCTCCCCAGAGACATGCATGCTGGTGGTGGTTGCGTGGGGGGCATAAATATACTGTGGGGATAAGAAGGGGGAGCGGTGCATAACTCATACCAAAGTGTTGCCATTCTCTTTTTCTCGCCTCCATTTTATGACACATATTTGAGATTCTATGCATAGAAAATTTATAGAGCATCTGTGCTTGGTTAAGGACTGTATAGTAAAGAACTGAGCTAACGTTGTTGTAATGGCAGGCTGGATAAAGCGAGGCCCCCCTCGGCACTCGGGGTCCATTTATCCCCTTTGTGTGCCTGTATTATATTCTAATTTAATGGAGGTCTGTGATGCTGTCCAGCATATTGCTAGTCAGCCCAGATTAGAATGTGAAAGTCAGAGAATGAGATGAAACAATAACATTTGGCTTTCTATTGATTAGTGCAGCGGGGCGTAGCATGTGCTTCTCTTTAGCTGAATTATTGATCCCCGAAAGAGGATTTGTGCATCTGTGTGGTTGTGTGTGCACATCAGCATGTCAGTTTGTGTGTGTTTGTGTGTGTGTGTGTGGTTTTTTATATGAGGTTATGGCTGGGGGGAAGCTGGCAGGATGCTGCTTTGATGAGAGGATCCTTTAAAGGCCCTATTTCTGTCTATTCCCCAGCTGATCAGTCTGTGGAGTCATTTGCTGAAATTCGGCCTTCATCCAGCCTCTGTCTTTCTCTGCCAGTTTGATGTTCAGTGCTGTTCACAGCTTGCTCCGCATTCAACTTTAATGATAGGTAATAGACGCGCATCATAAATGGGAAAATTACAGTAAAACGCCTCGCTGTGGCCTGTTCCCTCCCATCGCCCACAAGAGCAATTACAGCTCACTGATCAATTATTGTTATTTCATGATAGTGTTTAGGAAAGAATATGAATTGAAACTGAATGCGTGTGCTAAGTGCCTGCTTGTCTTGGCGTGCATTGTACCTCATTTTCTCCCAATGATAGGCTTTTTCAGCTTCCTGTTTCATCATTACACACAACTCTCTCAAGGAAGTCTCAAATTACTGATAATTTGAGTTGAATGCCTGCAGTAAATTCTGGCTCTGTTGGGAAAATTTACTGTGCTTTACTGTTGCTACAACTGTATGCAAACAAGTTACCTGACACAGCTGTTCCTGGGTCCTGCTTCAACACTGAGAGGTGAGGTTATTACCTGCTTAATGTCACTCATCCTTCACTTGAGCAAAGAGCACAAAAACACACAACGATGCACTTTTAGAGTGTTTGAGATCTGGGAGCGTGCAGGAGTTTGTCACAGTCAGAGGAGTACATGGAGAACCTGAGAGGCCAAGAGGGGCGGATTGAGGCTGATTTAGCAGCTGCTAATGTCCCTGGTCTTAAGTAAACACCAGTCAATGCAGCCCTTTGAGAGGATCTGTGACTGGCTTTGCTACGGTCACCGTGTACACTCTGCCTAATTCTTTGGAAGCAGAGGAAGAACCAGAGGAAAAAAAGGTGGTTTGCATTTAAGAAAAGGAAGGCAAGATGCAGTGGATGGATGTTGTGCACTTAAAAGCGAGGAAAAAGGGTTCAGTTACGTTGCACGGGGTGATCCATTGTGCTACAGAAATAACAACAGAGCCATCTAAATCCTTCTGTGGAGAACAGGCGGCACAGAGACAACAAGGAAAAGACAGATATACATAGACATGGAGAGCAAGCAGAATCAAAGGCGGTACAAAAAAAGGACCGGTTTTCAAAGTCTTTCATGGAATCAGTTATCAGTGGCGTAAAATTCAGCTAGAAGCTTAGTCCCCTCTGTCTCCGCTGATGTGGATCTGCTTTGAAGAGTTTATCAAGGGCTTTTAGGGCTGGAAAGATACACTTCTTATATTACATTTACCAAAGCACGGCTCTATTTCCAGGCGGGGGACGATATGTTCTTATTAGCACTAAGACAGGGGTGGCATAACTCATTTCCCCACTTGTAATTCTTGATACGTGCTTCACGACTGACTGCCCGAAACAAAATACTGTCCCCGCCTTGCTGTAAATCTCAACCCATCATGCACTCTCTCTTAGCTAGCTCAAATTAGGCTCTTTAGGAAGATATCCCTTTTTCTTTGTGTGCGTGTTTTCCCGATCCCTCACCTCCCGTGGTCAGGAGGCTTGTGCATCATTAATCAACTAATTCCTCGGCTTTTTATCTATATGCCAACGGCTTTGTGCAGCAGTACAGTCCCTCCTCGTGTAACTGTCAGTCAGTGGGGCTGACAACTCCATTTATTTGCTGTAGCCAGTGTGTACATGCACACACGGACACACACTACATTAGGGGGGTACTCTTAACCCTTCTCATCTATCAACTGACAGCTCAGCCCTGTCCGCACACCCATGCATTAGAGGTTGTGTGTGCATTACTGCTTCCCCGAAACCTCTCACAAGCCACAGAGCTGGGTGACGGGAGCTGGGCTTCTGCATGCTGCCGTCTACATCTCATTACCGCTGCTTTACCAGAGTGCTCTCCCAACAATGTCTATTTCACCCAAAGGCCAAGGATAAAAAATAAAGACAATACAGTACTTTTTCTGGCTGTGTCTCTAAAAAACAGAATAAGAAACACGCCCTGAGAGTTGGTAATGTGTGCCCTGGAACAGATATTTGTGCAGAAAAGCCGAACCTGTGGGGAATGGACAAGAACTATGATGTCAAAAAGAGTTGATGTCCCAATTTGTAGTCTACTACAGTTACGGCAGTGAGCTTTGATTTTGAGATTCAAAACCTGACATGGTAACACTTTGCTAATCAGTTAAGTATTGTTGACAAAAAAATGTCATTTGATATATCCCTACAGTCATCGACGAATAGGCAAAGTAATGAAAGACCCAGGCTCTATTCATGCAATCCTCAAGGCTTGCCATTGCTGACACTACCAACCCTACCACATGGCCCCAAATGGCCCCCATACCCCAAATGTGGACGGGAGCCAACACATCCACAAGGTTGTCAAGTGAGCATCTCCCTTTACTGGAGTTTTTAAAATCCAAGGATAAAGATATTAACTTGATCAAATATGTCATGGGTTTACTTCTACTCATACCACCAGGCAGTTGTTGGATGTTTAATAACACTAGAGAAAATGCCTGGTTATCATCATCACCTCAAAAATCAATGAGGTTTGCCTCATTTACAGTGATGCTGAGCTCTGAAATATCTAATTAACTGAACCAATACAATTCAAATGAAGCAATATTGTGTAAAAGCAGTTGCAGAAGGAGGTGAGGTGCTTTGAGAAAATTGTCTTGATTTGTCCACAAGAAAGGAAAGTATCAAACATGAGAGTGTGGTGTAAACAGAAATGCACTAATTGTTTAAACCAGGTCCAATACTGATACTTAAACCTGTATAGATACAGGTACTGTTAAAATACTGATACTTAAAATCATATAGGCAAATAATCTAACTCCAGTAACAAGGCCATTACCAATACCAGTATGATACAATATGATACAATACAGTTGCTGACACCGACTCAGAGACAGAAACTTCAGTACTAATACAATGCCATTTGGACACAGATACTGATACTAATATAAATACTGAGACCGGTAAAGATATGAATACTAATTCCAGTCCCAATGCTGATACCAATACTGATACAATACAATACAGTACAATGCAACGCAATGCAATATGACACCATTCCATACAGACACAGAAACTGATACTATTTCAGGTACGGAGAGCAACATATACACAGATTCTAATTCCAGTCCCAATAGTGATACCAATACTGATTCAATACATTGCAGTGCAATATGGTAAAATTCCATACAAACACAGATACTGATACGAATATAGATACAGATTCTAATTCCAGCACCGATACTGATATATTGCGATGTGATACCATTCCATACTGATACTAATACAGACGTGAACTGGATACCAATACCAATGTGAAAAAAAAAAAAAAAAGATTTTTGCAAAATCCTGTCTCCCTGAGGGTTATATTTTATATATCATATGGATGGACATCTATGTTTAGGACAAATCCAATGTGTGGTCTCTGTTTGAACTGAGGGTATTAGAATCAGCCCAGATTTTCTCCTCCATTGAACTGTCCTTGAGCAAGACATAAAATAAAGAACCTGCTCCCTCACTGGAGGTTGCCATGGAAAAAGGCATCTAAGATAAATGCATGAAATATAAAATGATGTTCTCCATGGTGGAGTTCTTGCCCGGGGGACTCTTGTCTCTGAACTCTCCTTCCCGGACCATCTGGAGATAACAGGCGCCTTTAGCCTGTGCTGCAGCAGAGAGGAAATCTAACCAGTTTGATGTAACGGGGCGTATGGGGAGGTAGTTGGTGGAGTGAGAAGGACAAGTTTCCTCTTAGCTGAAGAAGCTGGGTTAAGTCACTGATTCTTGACCGTTTTTCAGAGGCACACAGACACAAAAATACCTTACTTGGATCATTTTGCATCAACTAAATTGAGGATGTTAACTTTTAACCGTAGGTGGCCTTAGGCGTAACTTGAATTTGCAAACACTTTTCACCGCATTAGCATTTCTGTGATTCAGGAAGTGGAGCTTTTCCTTATGAGGCACTAAAACGAAACATTTGAAGTCTGTTTTTTTTGTTCCCACAGAGAGGAAACTGCACTCAACATGAAGAGAGACAGGAACTATGTTGCCTCAGATTTAAAGTCAGATAAAAGGCGACACATGACATGCCCTTCAAACCCACCAACGCTGCAGGACTCTACAAACATTTTTCCTTTTGCTTGTGTTCCTTCAGTAACAAAGTATCAGCCTGGAGCTGTCTCCTCTGGCACTATGTTTCCCTCCTGTGTCACTCTGGCCGGGTCTAGTCTGGCCTTTTCATGCTCTATTTTCTGCAACCCCCTTTCTCCCTCTGAGGACGATGGGGCACCACCTTAGAATTTTGTCCTTTTTCATCTTTGGCTGCTTATGTACCCTCCTCACTTTTGCTCAAATCAATCTTTCTTGCTCCTATTCCTTGCTTCCCTTCATCTTTAAATTCTCTTTCATGTTGTCCCCTCTTTGTAATTACTCTTCCCCGTCATCCGTTGCTTTTGCGTGCCTCCACCTCTATTTCCGGGAGCCCCTGCTGTCTGCTGGGCATGGTGTCCTGCCATCTGTGCAGGATGACATGAGCCACCTCCTGTGTATAGTCTTTAGCACATACCGTCTAAATTAACATAAAAAAGAACATATGGGCTATAACACAAGTCAAACACACGTTAAACCTTTTGTCATTTGCGGTGAGTGTGTGCTTTGTGAGTGTGGTAAATATTAAAACAATTGTAATTGTTAGCCCTGAGTTGAATCTTTGCCTAACATCTCTTTGGCAACGTTATAGTCAATATTTTTCAACTGAAGGGAATACATTTGACTGAGTAAGTTTGGTCGGGGATTATCAACTTTGTTGAAAAAGAGATAAAGGGATTACAAACTTTGTTGAAACTTCTGTTGGCCCCTGTTTCTGCTCAATAGATACCAAATAATACCTCTGAATAAGAATGAATCCTCTCAGAGTGTGGTTCAATACTTCTGTCTGGGTATTTTTTCCATCCTCTGAACAGAAATAGCAAACACCACCTGTCTTATGTGAACAACTAAATACATTTTATACAAGTTTGATTTAATCCTGAGCCGCTGTCTATCCTCCAATCAAGAGAGATGCAAATTGATGCAATTCTGCTGAACTTCACCAAGCGAGAGATCATGTCCTTTTTGGGCTGCATTTGGAGGAAAAGAGAGGGCAGGAGAGGAGTCAGGTCAGGACAGGACACTGAGCTGCTGATGAAGGATGTCAGCCTGCAGGTCACGTGCTGGAGAGGGGCGAGGGAGGGGGAAGTAACTGCACCTCGTGAGAGACAGACAGGCAGACAAGCAGAGAAGGGCTTTTGTTGTTCTACTGTAACCCAAGCTTTGGGTGTCTGCTGCGTCTGCTGCCCTACCTCTGGGATGCCTGTTCACATGGAGAATGCTCGGGTTGCCAGTGTATCCGCGGCGGCAGTGGAAGGGTGGTGGGAGGAGACGGCAGTTCGGCTCGGTGGCGTTCACTGACTCAGACTCAGTCGGAGTAATTGCTCCTGCATTTTTAACGAGTGGCTGCTGCGTACACTTTGAGGAGCAGTGCACCAGAGGATCTCCACATGGCTCCTGCTGCAGCAGAGTTGCCTTTTTCACCTTCCTGTCTGAGGGCATATGAGGGAGGTGAAGCCAGATTTATATATTCACCCTTTAATATGATTAATATTGATTATTCTTTCCATCACTGGTCCAAATACCTCAAATCCTGCAACCTATTAAATTATAAATACTGATCCAGTTCCATACTTGAAAAATACTTCCATAAATTTGTTTTAACAGATGTAGCCATTTACCACTAGCTTAGAACAGGGGATCTAAACCTGTTCAATAAATAACCCAGTTCCACATTTTGCAAAACTTAAAAATGATCAACACTTGAGTTTATCAATTCTACTTTTTAGTCTTGTGGGTCTTACAGCAGGGTCATGTTATTAATCTGAGCAGATCCCTGGTGGCTAGTTGCTTGCAAGGCTAAGGCTGGCTGAGTGATAAGTGAGGTCTGAAATTTAGCTAACTTTTAGAAAATCAAAATGTGTAGCAAATAAAATGCTGTGGAATAGTTTCTTGAAAAGGGGGAACACAACCCCCATGGCGGAGCTCATCAGCATTATGCATCAAATGATGCAATAGCTTCTGGTACTCCAGCAGAAATTGAATAAAATGTTGATAAGTATGTTTATGCGTGTTTAAATTTGTGTATGATCACCTTGATATAAATTTCGTTTTGTTTTTGAACAGTTCGAATGAGGCACAGCTACTCATACATAAAATCTAACCACCCTCAGCTCATAGCAGCAGGTCCCCTGTTTATGGAGGCCACCATCTTGCGCCGCCATGCTTCTCCATCAATAGAAAACTTGCGGTATGACTTTTTTTTTTTTTTTTTTTTTTTACATTTTCTTCAGGAGGGTTGTACAGGGGAGTGTTTCTGTCTAGAATATGGCTGCTTGATATTGCTAAGTTTTACGGTTCCTCCTCCGCAAACCTTTGAAAACCATCATAAGATTATCAGAATAAAAGCTTGTGAGCTCAAAAACACAAGGTGAAGAAAAGTTACATCATGATGTATTCAATATCAGGTCAATAAAACAAATATTTGGCAAAAGTTGAAGAAAAATGTCATTGTGATGTGTTTTTATGTAGCATTAGGAATAATGAATAAAGGTATGGCAATGAATGAGGCTTGATAATGGCATAATTCTTATACTGCATGGAGTTTTTCTTGAAAATAAGGTCAAATTTTCAGTATTGTGGCAGCTTTGGGTACTATAACACTCTTGGTAGCACAAACCTGTCATTCTTTGCTAACACAAAATGATAAATGATCAAGAATCTGCTTCCTCTTGCTGCTATAGAACAGCAGTTATCATTGGCAATCTTGACACATTCACTGTGGCAGCTCTCAGAGCAACTTTCTGTGAAGACTAATATTTCAATATCTGTTGAAACATTAAGGAAACTGGTATACTTGACCAAAACAAATCTGACCAAAAAAATGCAATAAAAAACAGTACTCAAAATTTGTCCAAATGGGGTCGTCTTACCTGAGAAGTCATACTGATACAATTTAGCCTTTCAGATCCTAAATATGTGCCCAAAAGAAATCAGAAAATGCACTTGCAAGTGTGTCATCATTTTTGGGGTTTTTAGATCCTCTGGTTTATAATTATTTGTGGCCTGCCCTGTAATCAAGTAAATTCTAGCATAATAAGAAGGCCTATTAAAGATGACTTCATACTCAAAACAGTCGAACAGGCGATAGTGCTATTATTTTCCTGGAAAGTCTTGAATCACTTTTCTATAAGTAGAAAACTTAATTTGAAGTTCTTTTCTTAAGCACCAGAAAATTAAGGGCTAGGAGGAGGTAGGAAGGAAACCACCTGTGGGGGGACAAAAGGGAACAATCAACAATCTCATTTTTCACAAAGGGCTTTTATTTACTTAATGACGTCACAGTCTGACAAAAAAAATCCGTTGCCCATGTGCATCTCACTATGAAAAATTAGCGTTTAATTTCCATTGTGGCTGCTCGAAGCAATGACCTGGTGATTTCACCTAGATGTTTAGACGTGGAAACCGGAGGAGACACCGGCCACAGACATGCAAATGGCTGTGTAGCCTTTCCACTGTGATTACTGTAGGAGGCCTAGGTCCCCCCTCCTCGAAACACATACACTGGCTGCTCTGCAATATTTACTCGACACAGCTGCATTAGTAGAGGCAGGCTCAGAGAAAATACCGTGTCACGCATAGCTTGAAAAATGGCTCCGGAAAAAGCCAATTCTGCCATGAATGAGGATAAGCAAATAGGCATGAGGGCTTGAATAGCTGCCAGTCCTGTCAGATTCCCCCCTCACACACCCAGGCACAATGAGCTCCTATACAAATAAGGATACGTGCACCAATTTAGCGCAGCAGATGAACCTTGCGAAGCCTTGTCGAGCAAGTGGGGGATTACCAAGAGCAAACAGGCCTTTCTCCCGGCTTTATTTGAGTTAAATGACTCAAGCCACCCTCTCAGATTTTGCCTGAATGGGTTTGCCTGGCAGACCTTTCCACTGCTGCAGACGCTTCTGAAGCCACAATGTGCGTGCATTACTCAGGGTATGGAAAAACACTGAGCGGGACAGGTAGGCGGCATGAATTAGATTGCAAGGACACTGATGCAGAGAGCAAGCCAAGCCAGCGGAGCCTCAAAACAGGATAAATGGAAAGCAGAGACGAGGAGAAAGCCCTCGGCGTGATAGAGTCCAATTGGAGGAGAGATTATTATTCTTCACCAGTAATTAGTAGCACATAAACAGCCATTGGCAACAGAATTAAAAAGTGTCATTATGATATGTGGTCTCAGAGCAAGATGCCGGTTTTCTCTCTTTTCAATAGTTAATCATGTCGCCTTGCAGACACCCCTCTGTGCACACACACAGAGGGTACGGCTTCAGTGTGTAGCACATGAATATCTGAAAAATGACAAACCTATTGAAGGGTTTGATGCAGAACACAAGCTCCCCTCTGTTCAATCTACGCTGAGGCTAATGCTATCTCTTCTGCTACCCTAAATTATTAAACGCACCCCCATTTGAGAGAGAAAGAGGCGCAGAGTGTGTGAGAAAGGAAATGCACCCAGGAATCAACGTTTTCTCATGCGTTCAAGCCAGACTTTTTATGTGCCTGTATTTAAATATGCACAATATTCCCTGCACAAGTTTTGAATAAATGCAAATGTTAGCATTTGAGTACCTTTCCAGTACTGATGTTTCCATCCTGTTTTTTAATTTTTATTTTTTTGTCCTTGGGCTCTTATGAAAATGTTAGAAAACAGTGGCTTTGAAAAACAGTCGGTTGCTAATTCCCTATCTGCCTCCTCTCTCTCATTAGCCGTCTTGAGCACCCCATGGAGGACTTGTATCCATTATTTATCTCTAGCCCCAAAAAACAACAGCTGCATGCTTGTGTAATCGCCATATGTTGTGTTTCCCGCAACATATTGAGTGGAATCATGCTGTATATGGAACTTTAGGCAACCCACAGAGATCTGTATCAAGCCCCCTGAAAACGCTTTTTCTACATTCAGGCTATTGATGGGAAAAATTGGAATCTTTCTTTACTTTAACTACATTGGGCAATTAACCACCTTCACACCTTGCTGAATATTTCAGATGTACTCACACTGGTGGAACAATTAGACATAGCGAAAGGAAGAGGGTCACATTAGGATTCAGCCGATAAAGCAATAAACCCTTGTAGGAGCTGCAGTCGGCGCCATTCACAGCAGATTCTGTGTCCTCAGCACTTTGAGCCTGCAATTAATCACTAAGCTGACATTACCCCGCCTTCCTGGGAACATTGTATAAACACTCATGGAACGGCAAGGCAACGTCCTCCACCGCAGGCCCCGGTGAACTCGTTAAGACGTCTGTTGGCGTTTGCTTTCTCTGAAATGTTTAGGAACTCCGTGCCCTAGTTGTGCAGAGTTGATGTGGAGCGCTGATGATCTGCTGATCTGTTTGCTCATAGATAGCAGTTTAACAGCCAGCTAGAGCTGCAGCAGCCGGCCCCCTTCCCTACTCATCATTCCCTTACTCAAGGGTTACGGAGGCCGCTCGGCTCTCATGGTAGATGTATAGCAGCGCTAACTAGCATGTCACATCTGTTAAACCAATGTGCGAGTGAGTTTGTGTGTGTTTGCCTGAAGTTGTACATTTCTCAGCTGGTGTGACTGCAAAGTGGCTGCCACCGTGGTTTGTGTGAAATGGGAAGTCTCTGAGCCTGTTCAGGCTTTATTAAGGGATGGCTGGCAGAGTGTGTTGCATTGTTGCCATAGTGATAGAGGCCAACAGTGTGGGCTTACGCTGCTCTTAGTTGGCCAGTGGGTCAAATAAGGTGATTGTCGGGGAAACCAACACTTTTTCTTTGGGATGCAAGTATGCTGTAGCAAAAAGAATCTGTTTCAATTAAACTCCAAAATTCACCCAATTACTATAAATTATCTCTGACAAGTTCATTTAAGTCCTCTCTGTACTGACTTTTATTTGGACTTTAATTCTATTTTGCTGTAAATACTCTGTTATATGCTTTACTTTATTTACATCTTTTTAAACATTATTGTCCATGCAATACTTTATTCTTTGTACATTATTATATACTACAATTTTATATAATATACTATCAACAAGGCAATACCTTTATTCTATTATGCACAAAACATCCACCTCATTAGAGAAGTTTATTTACAGAGCAGAATATATCTAGGTATACATTACCTGCTAGGCTAGATTTTATTAACTTAGAGTTATACTCTTTCTGCAATGCAGTTATTTATTTTGTGTCCTACAAAGATCCTCTTGTACCTCATGTACAGTGCAGTGTACATAATCTACAACGTAAAGTACCATTTACTTCACATTATACGTTATGAGCCATGCAAGACCTTAATCTGTGCACAATAAGATTCCATTCTGTAGCAAACCTTTCTCACCGAGCAGGATACATGATCTTCCTCGCACCTCTTTGTTTAGTTTGCATTATACATGATCTGTTTTATGAAATTAAGACTTTCTCCAATGGACAACCTAGTGTATTATATACATTATATGCTATGTGATGCTCACTTTACATCAAACATCATCCAGCCTTACATTATCTTTACCACTTTTCTCAATTGGCGTTACAGAGGGCTAGAGCCTCTTACAGGTGTAATTTGGTGCAAGTTGGGGTACACCTTGGACAGGTGGTCAATCTATCAAGAGTTGCATTATCTGCCTTCTACTTTTTTATTGTGGAGCATACATTGTGTGCTATGCTTTGATTTTGCTTTGCAGTATTAAGTACGTTAGCTTCTTAATGACGCTCCGTTCTTCATAATTTGCATCATCTCACAAGCAATACTTCACTGACCATTCAGAATGCATTTTCTGTTATGCCGTACTTTTACTACTGTGCTGTACGTGGAAAAGTGACAAATAAGGGTTGGTATCAAAAATATGTTTTAGACTTGTTAAAACATGTTTGTTCAGATGTATGCTTTTCATTGATGTTGGTGTCATAAAATTTCATTTGACATTTCGACCATTTTTAACCAATTAAATAATCAGTCCTATTCAATTGTCAAATGATGCAACCACAAAAACATGACAAGTATTAAATAATTTACCTTCCTAGAAGTTATTCAAGTGTTCTGATGAAGTAAGTTAATTTTTTGAAATACTATCTCAAAGTGTATTTAAAAATCTATTTTCCAAACTTGATAATGTAATTTTCACTGTTTCTTACTGCTGATGCCTTAAGTGGTGCATTTGATGGCCAAGCATTTCATATGTCAATGTAAACTATAAGGAAATAAAGATTTCCTGTTTTGCAGTTGCAGTTTAGGACTTCATCAAACTTTAACATAACATTTCTTAACATGGTTAAGAAAGTATAATGTCAAGAATGAAGTGTTCGTCATATAGATCTTTAACTTTTTGAGTAATTCTGTCTCTGATTTCAAATCTTTAGTTTTAACCCCAGCATCAACCATATTTAAATTTTTTCTAATTCTGCAAGTTTTGCCATCTATTATTTATACATTTTTTGAGGCTAACATGTTGTAAATGTATTTATTCAAAATATTTGAGTTCTTCAAAACTTGTATCTTTTTTTCCTCTTTGTAAAGCATATGACTCCTCGTGCAGACTGAAGCATGTGAGAAAAGTTTCATGCACTGTTGTAACCTTAACATACGCAATGACCCACATTATCATGTGCATACATAACAGCCTGCGAGGAAACATGAGAGAGCCGGACGTTTATCATCGAGGAAGGAGGTGGGAGGTGGGGGGTGGGGGAAGAGGAAGGGTGGGAGTCCTGATGGGTTCAATGAGTTCACCGAAGGGGAGTGACACACAAGTCAACCTCCTGCTCTGTCTCTCTTCCATGGTAGATCTAAATAATTTATCTCCTATAATTTATCTCTCTACCTCTATCTCATTCGCTCTCTCACACACAGACATGCAATTACACCCCTCCCCACCTACCCCTCCACATAAACACACACACTTACACGCACGTACGCACACACACACAAGCCTCGGGGGGGGGGGGGGGGGGGGGGGGGGGGGGGGCTGAGTCCCGGGGCTGGTGTGGAGTGAGTGAGTTGGAATCTGCACAGAGGGAAACCTGATAGGCATTCCCGGTGCCAAACACATGAGGTCACCCTGACTGACTGATCCAGCCTGCCAGCCTGCCTCCCTCCATCCCTCCACTGCCGTCACATTCAAACCTCGTATCTCTGCGTAATCAACTGCAGGACTTACGAGCTTTTCTCATGCAGGAACTAAAAGCAGTACTTTATGCGCCCTCCAGGATCATAAAGCTTTTATAAATGACCATTTAGACTTTAAATGTACCCCAATCTGTTACAACTGGGGTCGTTTTTTTGTCAGTTTTATGCATTAGGTCATGTTGAGCTCTAACAGCATGGCCACGCACCAAAAAAGGCAGCCTACACCCACAAAAAAATAAAATAAAGAGTTGATTGATGCTAATGCAGGATTCTTTTAAAACATCCTTAGAATAGATTTTTTTTAACCCGAGCCACACTGAAAAAACAATGGAAATCTTTTAAAGTGTTTTTGTCTTATTTTCAGTAGAAAATGTCTTTTTAGACTTAATATAAGCCACATTCACCTGACCAGTTCAGAAAAATGTCTTATTTCAAGTTATTTAAAGACAAAAATAAGGTCTTATTCGCATGTAACAAGTAAAAAAATCTGCCAATGGAACAAGAAAACTACTTTCATGCAAATTTTTGTTGTTCCATTGGTAGGTTTTTTTTTACTTGTTGTTGTTTAAAATAAGACAAAAACACTTAATAAGATTTCAGTTTTTTTGCAGTGCGTCCCTTTTAAACAACTTTTTGTGTTTGAACTTAAAGCTCCTGTGAGAAACTCTTGGACTGTACACTTTTTGCGCCCCCTGTGGACCAGATGATACATTTATTGCTTTGCTCTTGTTGTTCTGTACATATATCAGAAGTTTTAACAGACAAATGTACAACTTACTGTTAATACAAACTGGAAAATATGAACAAAGTTTCAGTTCTGTCAACTGACACCTACCCCCTATCTGAGGTTAGGTGTAAAAAAAGGATAATTTGGAACCGTTAAATCTTATCAACAAAGTTTTGCATGGTTTCCTCGGTCACAACAAAGTTTCTGAATTAATTTCAGCCTTTTTCATAACAACCAAAAAAGCCTCATTGTAGCTTTAAATTGACTTTATTTTTTAATCAATTTAATATTTTACACTCTTAGCCCAGACTTTTCAAATGCCGAAAACTAACCTGAATTGTTCTGAAAAAACATGCAGAAAACTTTGCTGAACAGGAAACAGCCGCTCTACATAGTATGGAGATGATACACATCAGTAAACAACTGTGTAGTGCTCGCAATTACATCAACAACTGTGTTGGGTCAATGCAGAAGTATAAACAAGGCTTCATGAGAGACCTTTTACTTGTGTTTCAGGTGCACAGAACCCAAATTCTTATCCATTTTTGCCTTTTAATGAAATAATGGGACTCACATTTATTGATCCCTTCATAGAGATCTTTCAATTTGAAGTAAGTATGGCCAAAACTATTAAAAAGCATCAAAGAATGAATTTGCAGTTGTGTGTTTTGTTTAAGTACAGTTACATCAAAATCTGAAGAAGCTGTCATGTAGAATCTCAATTTTCCCTGCTCACCACTTCAAGAGAAGGATGAAAAGGAATGTTATTCCCGTAAAATAAGAAATTCAGTCTAATAAACCGCAAACAGATCAAAAGAAAACCTCAATCTTGTGAATTTTGAATCCTTTAAAGTTAGTAATTGGGCCAAAGTATCTGCAATATAGTTAAAGTCAGTTAGCTTGAAATCGTATCCTGCCAAGTGTCAGAGTTGATGGCTATGAAAGGTTGGAATCTTAAAATGGAAAATGTGTAAGCTCCAGAGGCTGGTCTTTCATCCTAAGCAGCCCTTTGAAATACCCACCCAAACCCAAACAATGCTGTCAACTCAAAGCATCGCTCAGAAAAGGACCCTAAACATGTGTTCTTTAGATCCCAGCTCCTGTTCCTCTGTCACACAAGCATGCAGCATGAACGCACTCACATGCATACATATATGTGTTGATGCACACATTCCTCCTCTTTACACACACTCACACACACATACATACATACAACTCCCACCCCCACACGACACAGGAGTCACCTCTTGCTCCCACGCATCTCATGTTCTTCCCATATTATGTTAAAGCGGACATGCATAATTGCGCTGGCCTGGTTTGTTGTTTTTGCTGGCGGTTATCAGCAGCCCCCATGATGCCTCTGACAGAGGTGATCTTTGTTCCAGGCAACGCAAATCTACATCACAGAGCTCGAAAACACGCTGTAAGGTCCTAATGTCAAGATGGACAATTGTGGTTTTTGAAAAAATGTGTAACTTTAAGGCTAATGTTAAATGCTAGGGTGACATGGATTAAAATATGAGGACAAAGAATACCTCTGGATCTTCTTTGTGCCTCTCTAGACTCCTCTAACTGTTTCCCTTTACACAGGCCTGGAGGTAAAAGGGTGTGAAATGAAGCGCTAAGAAAATCTGGGCTTTTCAAGACAGCTACACCTGTCCTCACGCCAGAATACAAGCACTGTCATTCTAATCCCTCAACTACAAAAACACTGTAATGACACTGCAGCTGCCAATACCACTGTGGGGAGAGCCATCTGTGTTTAACATC
Source organism: Halichoeres trimaculatus (assembly GCF_033239565.1). NCBI lineage: Eukaryota > Metazoa > Chordata > Actinopteri > Labriformes > Labridae > Halichoeres > Halichoeres trimaculatus. The sequence continues at coordinate 12,102,680 of NW_027437192.1, forward strand.
CACTTTTTTGTGTGTGTGTCCAACTAAGCACGGCGAGTCAATACCGGATGCACTTGCATGTGTCGGCCCTTGTTTTCCTGCTTGTAAGCGTGACATTTCTGTAGGCTGTGATGCTGCTTCGGATGTTTTTAGCAGCTCAGCTACCCTGAATAACCTCCCTGCAGGACCCGACTTCTGCGAGTTATTCGGGGTTGGCTAATTTTTTTTTAAATAAAGCTGTGGCTTGTGGCGGCTAGCTGACTCCATATGTATTGTGTACACTAGCCCGGGTGCTGTCTTCACCAAACATGCTTTTTTGTGATCATGTTTCCAAACAGTTTTGGGGGCTGGTGACTCAGAGCGTAGTCCTTTGTCTACATGTAGATGTTTGAGCTGAGAGCAGCTTTAAGCTTATGCACTCACATTTTTATCATTTTACAAACTCCTTACCTAAAAACTGTGAACTGTTTAAAACATGTGATTAACACTAACCTATGTCTGCCACATTTGTGTGCTCAAATTGTGGGTATTGCAGATTTCAAACCAGCAATTTCCAACTTTTACGTCAATTGTCTGCTTTTCACATGCAGTTTCACAAAGATATTCAGCACCATCGTGTGTACTTCCCTTTGTGTTCCTGTCCCTGTGTGCCTCGTGTTTGTGTGTTAAAGCTGAGGAGTTAATGGAGAACGTCAAACTGGCTTGTAGCGCTGCCTCGGCTTTGACCCGTGCAGATTGTGGAATGACCCCGGTGCTGCTGCCCTGAGCCTGAAGCTGGAATCCAATCTCCGCGCTGGGATGTGGTGCATGTTTTAGCGATGCGGTTTTAAAAAACTTTGCCCCCCCCATCCCTTTTTTGCTTTCGCCAAAGTGTCTATCATTCTTCAAATAAAACCTGGTTTGTTTTCACCTGTGATGACCGGGGTTAGGAGGGGGTTTTGGCTTACGGTTTAATCACATTATGGTCCCTTCCTGCTTTCCTTTTCCTGGAATGTTTGTGGGTAAGAAAGTTGGACACAAGCTTTCTCAGAAAGAGCACATCATAACTAAAAGGTAACAGTTGATCACATTAAGGTTGCCAGATGGGGAAAAAAGTGAAAAAATAACTTTTTTTTATGTAGAAGTCTAAAATATTGAAGAAACAGAAGGCTGTTCCTTTGAGCCAGACGCCTTCTGAAGTGACCAAAGAGCTGAACTTTTTATCCACATTTATCTCAAATTCTGCATTTTGACAGTTTTACGTGCCTAGAAATGAGATTTTTTTTAACTATAAAATGGTACTGGCTGAAACATTCAGGGTGTTTTTGACATTAACAGAGCTGTGAAACCTGCCACTTTGGTGAGAAGATTCAAATCAAAAACTGAAGAGTTAGGTCAGTTTGAAGCTGTTTACACACATTTTGGTGTAATTATTTGTTCCAGGATAAAAACTGAATTATGGGCAGTAAAAAGCTCAGAGTGGCAGGTTGCACAGTTCTGGGTATTATCAGTTTTCAAGCAAAATTTGAAGGATATAGCATTTTCAGTTTGGGACTTATAAACTTCAAAGAGTATGAAGATACATTTTATATATTAGAAGAGTTATAGAATGTTGTACAGTACAAAAAATATTCTTAAAATGAGAATGTTTTGCCTTTTGAGCACCTTAAATGCCTATCTCTTTTCTGTCATTAGGAGATTGTTTCAAGGAGTTTACGAGTTGATTGGTGTGAGAAACGTAGAACTGCAGGTAATCAATGAACCCATTTGGCTCTCTGAATTACAATCAAATCAATAGCACTACATTAAAATATCATTCTATAATCAAAACCATAGAAGAAGGATGATTCTGTCATATAAAAATGTCTGCCCTCATCTCACTGCGTCATATTGCACTCAGTCTTCTTCCAATTACAAGCCAAGAGGGAAGAAATCAATAGCAATGGACGAGTGGCATTGTCCAAGCATTAAAAAGGAACTTGACATCACACGGAGCCTCAAAGCTGTGTTGTTTTAATGAGCCATCCAAGGGAGTGCTCCTCCACCACACTGATTTGTTTCCTTGCCGTTTGGGGCATTTTGTGGTCGACGTTGGTGGTAATTTTCCGCAACAGGAAGGCGATGTCACAGCTCCCCTGCCTCATGCTGAGATGCATTAGCTGCGTAAAAATGTGGTAAAGGGCGACACAGCATACCTGTAATTCAATAAAAACGAACGCAGGAAGGGAAAAAAAGGCGGAACTGAGGGCATTGTGAGAGTGGGTCGTCAGCAGCATTTCAAGGTGAAGAGCTTCCGCTGAAGGTCTTTGTCTGCCTCACTCTCAGGTGTTCGCATCATACTTTCTTTTTTATTCTGTTCAGCAAGTACTCTAACTCTGAGCCAAAGAAGAAGCAGCCTTTCTTCAGCTTCAGAACAGTAGAATTAAAACCAAATTGGAGATTTCTTTTTTCTTTGCATCGCTGGGAAGAGAAACACAGACGATTACAATCAGACATCAGCAACCTGCTGAGAGTCTTCAGTCTGAATCTGAGAGCAGATAGTTAACGCTGCAGCTCATCCCACGATGGCTGGCAACTGGAGAATTCAAAATAATTAGAGTCAAAGAGAGAAGCGATTAGAAAAGAAAAAAAAAACTGCTGGATGGGAAAATGGGAAATGTTTTGATGAGGAGAGAAACATGGAAGTGAAGCGCAAATGAAAGTGGCGTAAAATATATCGACATCTGTTTGTGCTGTCAGCGTGTGATAATGTGTTTATCTGTCTCTCTACATGTTTGAGGACAGTTTTTTACATTAAATCCAATCAGGCTGTTTATAAAGCACAGTATCAGGATGTTCTCAACCGATCGATTGTGGAAAACTCTTATCATATGGGAATATCTGATCCTGAAAGAATGGAATCACACTGATGTACAAATCCTGTAAATACAATATTGCCTTACAGCAGCCCTGCTCATTGATTTACTCCATTTCCCACAATGCTTTACTGGCAGAAGGCTTTTAAAAGACCATATTTTAGCTAATGTCAGCTAATGGCCGATAAAAGTCTTAAGTTTTGTTATATGGTGTCATATTTCCCGCTCTGCATCACAGTTTCTTTTTTCGTCATCTTGTGTTTCGTTTTCGACTCATTTCCCCTTAAAGTAGACTTTATTAAGATCTGTATTGCAAGCAAGTGTCATTGTCTTCCTCTTATTGTAGTATAAATGCAAACTGCACCGTCTTGTTCTGATAAATAAATGTATACTAGATTTACATAATGCATACAATGCAAAACGTACTCCCTGAAGCCTGCACCCTGTGATCGCTGACTCCTGGATAGACGTCAATGTTTAATGCAGTGGCATCACCGTCCCTATAAGAACACTTTAAATGTGTCCTTTTTACCCCGGCACCCAGTGACACTTCTCCTTTCTCTCAGAAGGCGCAGAAAGAGAAAGAGAGGGAGAGGGTCTGCCACACTTCACTCTCAAAGCGTGTAAAAGGACGCCTGATTCCACTGCTGGCTCTGTTTGCTCCCTCATGCAGGAGCCGCTGTGCTTCAAGGTGCTTCTTGGATTTCAGCGGGGGCCTTTTAACTTGAAACCAAAGACAGGCAAGTCAATTTTTTCTTGTGAAAAAGAAAAAAAAAAAAGAAAGAAGAAGAACGCTGGCGGCTTTTGTTTTTCAGTCCCAGCAGTGCTCAGAGTATTAAGCCTGCCCACCAATTAGGGCATGCCGATTCTTACAGCCCATGAATTATTAAGAACAGCCCATCGACTCGGAGCTGTGACGGAGGGCAAGAGAGCGAGCTGAGACACCTGAGCACCACAGCTGCATCTGTTTGAGCGTAAACTGTCTGTGTACTGCATGATTAAAGCACAAATAACCTCAAAATGTTCTTTTTTGAGGCTATTTTTATTTCTGTCTGGCTACAAAACGTTAAAATGCAGCATTTATTCACTAAAACTAACACACAGGCAAAAAAAGAGACTTAAGCAGGAGAGACTGATAGGATAATGTGCAGTATTAGATTGCAACTTGCAACAGCGGCTACCCCCAAGGTCAACCAATTCATCCCTGCTGTAGAATTTATTGCCTGCTAGAAGCTGAGGCAATGAGGTGCTGTGAACCTTGAGCTCATGTCTATATAGAAGGTCTTCACAGCCATATACTGGAAGAGGAGCCTGCTTGTTAACTGTCCATTCAGGGCACCAGTCAGCTCCAGGGCCGCAAAACATGACCCCATGATATGGGGGGCCAAGGCCCACGGGTGTCGCTTCCATTTTTGATTGATTGGTTGTACTTCGTTGGAAGCGGATGGGTTTGTTGTTGTTATTTTCTATGCAGCAGCTCTGTTTGTGAAATGAAGACTGTAGACAAGATTCAGTGAAAAGATTCATAGTAAAAATTTGAGTGGCATGCAAATCAAAGAACACAGGTTAAAAGGGTAATAAATGTACCTTTAATCTGAAAAAATCTTTGTAGCTGATTTGATGATTAATTGTCGTATGTGCAAATAATTTAGTAGTATTTTTTTTATTATTATTATTGTTTTATGTTGTTGAATTGCAGACAGTAATCTGTGCCATTTGAACAGTTTTTTTCTTAAGCTAATGGGAAATTCAAATTGTAAAGTTTTTAGGCTTTATTTAGATTTACTTCTTCTTCCTTGGAAAATTGTTGACCCCCCTTTTTTACTGTGTCCTGTCAGAAAAATATAAAGTCACAGAAGTAAAACTAGATTAGAACATTTTTGTACTCATCCCAAAATATCTAGGATGAAAAGAGGAGATAATAAATTTGTCCCTGTGCAGACAAAGTTGGTACACTCTTTCAAGGGCAACAAAGAGTTGATTGTGAAGTCCAAGTAGTTAGAAAGGCACCTTAATCCTTCACTAGATGCCAAAAGAAGAACCTGATGATGGTCATGTGCAGGCTTAAAATAACCTTTAAAAAGTCTCAATTCTTGGTCTATGCCTGATCGTAATCCAGTTTAACATGAGATTATCAGTGCTGAAGTCAGTTATTTCTATGATGCCAAGTCGGACTGATTTACAGCACATAGCTCCTGTGACAACACCAAACGGCTGTCAAAGTTCAGCAGAGAGAAGAGAAATCTGTGCTTTTCTCTGCTGGAAACGATTTTCTGGATTAATTTTGTTGTGATGGTGGACACTGGAGCTGAACTGTCAAAGAGAAAAAGTAGAAGAGGAGAAGAAAGCTAAACAGGAGAGTGATGGAGCACGGCTAAAGGCTGAAACACAGGTTTAGCTGTTTGTAATAATGTTCATTTCAACCCACCTGCAGCAGTTATTCTGCAGTGGTCTGTTCAAACTTGAGAGTCTATCAATAAAATGAAGAGCGAGGTCATGTTAGCTCTACTTGGTGTGGTTGGAGTTGGTAGATGTAGTAGTATTGGCAGTAGGTTGGTAGTAGGTAGTATCGGGCTGTGAGTAGCGTTAAATATAGCCTGGTACTAAACTACTATTAGTAGTTATACTATACATACTAAACTGTTGTTTTGTATCTGGTAAAACGTCTTGAACAAGAAAGTAGCATGAAAAAGGAAAATCTGCTGTCTTTACATTTGCTTTGAAATGAACACACACCTTGGTAAGAGTCACATTCTCAGGACAGTGGGTCCTAGAGCTCATGGGAAATGGAGTCTTTATTCCAGAAATACACTAACTTTTCCAGTTAGTCCTCACAGTTGCTGTAAGTTTTAAGTAAGTTTGTTATAATGTGTCATGCATCATAATCTTTAGGGGTAGGAGAAAAAAAATGATTTATTGGAATTTTCGGTGTTCTTTGTCGAAATTTTTTTTCAAATTCATATTCTTCATTTGAGTCTTTCTTTGTATACAGGATGCCAATGGAGTTACCTATTTTCTCCAGCAGAGGGTGAAATGTCTCTCTCCGACTCACGTGATGTGCATTTTATAGGAAAATGTGGCTCCTGATATAGCCCGTAGACAATATCATCATTTAACTTTTCACATGGTCTGGTGTTAAAAAGCAAATTAAAAATCGCAAAAATCCTAAATATCCCAGAACTGCAAATGAAATCAAATGGACACCCCAAAAATTGCAATAGAAAAGAATCGTGAGAATAGTATATTGCCCAGCCCTAATAGTTGTACTGTATCATACTGCATTTTACTGTGTTGTATTATATCATATTAGGTTGCACCAAGTATACAGTTCAATATCTTATCACATCATTTGTTATCATATGGTATACGTTATACTCTATGGTATGGTATATTATGTCATCTTTTCCCATGGTGTCATATTGTATCTTACTGTAATGTACTGTATTGACCTGTTTCTTCCTTTAACATATCTTTTCAGTTGTTCCATACCACATTGTATCACATCATAGCGTTTTTGTTACATTGTATTGCATCGTAAGGTATCTTACAGTATCATAGTGGACGATGTCTTTTTACTTTGTTTCACATTGTATCGTAATCTGTTGTATCGTATCATTTTTTCAATTGTTACTTTCATTTTCATTTCGTGTTGGTAGTTATCCTGCATTTCTTAACTGGACCATTGATAGATTAATTTGGCATATCAGTCATTTTTCGGGAACACCAAGTCAGTGCTCACCCTGACCAGAATCTTCCAGCAGCTACTGTAAGTCTTTGAAGTGGCACCAATGGGCGGTAACTCTTAAGAAATGATGAGAATGTAGCAGAATTAGTTGCCCATCAAATGTAACTCCAGGCGATTGTCAGTACTTAAGATGTATTAGACGGATTGGGGGAAGTGCTTTGTGCGGGAGCCCCTGCTTCACTGGATAACACAGCTATCATTATGCATGAATAATTGGATGCATTTCTTTTATTTTTTCCCTCCTTCTCTCTTTCCACCAGTGGGCTGTTTAATGTAGCAGAGTTGTCAAATAAGTCTGTCGCAGGGAGAAAGAGGCAGCCAAGACTGATTACTTTATGTGAATGGCTTTTTTTTTCTCTCACACAGAATTGAAATAATTTAGAGCAGTTAAGGGAGGAGTGGGACTGTGGTGAGAAGGATATATGTGGATATTGTGGCACGGCGGGGCTTTTTAAGTGTGTTGTGATTTAGTTATTTATTGTTTTGCTGCGGGGAACGAGGCGAGGAGAGAATGCCGGCTCTCTCAGATGTCTTTAAATAGAGATCCTGACTGCCTACTCTCGCGCTCGCTCGTACTCAGGAATGGCTGCTTCAATCTCTGCTCGGTAATATACATTAGCCATGGTCCTGTTTGTCACTGGAATAGCTGAAGTGCCCTTTAGCTGGCATTAGATGCAGTGTTTTCTTCTTTGTTGCTCCCTTGTTTCTGAAAAACCACCGGGCTGATGCAGTTTAATGCCGGCACAATCGCGGCGCTTTGCTCGTTTGTCAGGGCACCTTCCTGTGTGAGAAACGCGAAGACACATCACACCCAGCTCGGGCAAGAATCCAGGAATTGTGCAAAAATGATGTCCCTCAATTTGTCCTCTTCTTCTTGTTTTCTCTGATTTCTTCCCTCCCTTAAACATAGCACTGCTCCCTTGGGGTGTGACAAGCTGGTAATGTTCACTCTTACAGAATGTGCAACAAGATGTGTGAGTTTCTTGGATGCAGTTGTGAGCCTTTTTGTGGCAGCAGATTGGCGTCAAACCAGGCTGTAAAATATGATCAAAACAACAGCAACAGCTTTAGCAAATGTATTGTCTTCATATTTTATCAACTCTCTCTGCTAAGTACATTCTTACAACTCCTTACTGTATTGTTTTACTTGAAGTTTTGCTTTTGACTTGTACATACTGGTTAGAGACATGAGCAGCCTCCTATCACCAACAGTGTAAAAAGGCAAAATGATCCTGAACTGCCCGAGGCGAGGCCTGCGTATTGTACTATCTGGAAGGTTGAGCTAATGCTGTGTGGAATTCAAGAGAGCAAAACAACTGCAGCTTCCAAAAGAGAAAAAAAGAAGAGGTTTTGAAATAAAATAGTGTTGTCTGGCAGCAAGCAAAGACGTCCTCAGTAATCAAAGTTTTGGCTAATCTCTAATTTTAGTTTCGGGAAACAAAAATAGACTCACTTTGAAGTGCAGAAGTCTGAAGATTTAAACAGCTCAGTGTCAGAATCAGCTGCTTATTTTTGCTTTGGCTTGCAGTCTTTCAGTGTTATTCTGTGCTGCCCTAAAACCTGGATCAGATATCTTCCTAAGGTTATTACATTTTCTAAATAACACTGTGGTCAAAGTCTGGACAAAGCTAGCCAGAACCGGGCCTTAACTTGACCTGAGGGAGTCTGGTGGAGATGCAGTGTGCTGTCTTTGTGTCAGTCAGCCCGGACTTGTTTACTTCTCTGTATCGTGACTCAGCCTCATTAAGTTTCGTCCCTCCTACACCTGCCTTCCAGCTGTGGCCTTCAACACACACTCAACATCAAACTGTCTATTGATGGACTTTTGTTTTGTCTACTTTTCTTATTTGTTTGCTTTAATTATCTCAACCTGGACTTTCATGAAACACACTGAATCCATGCGCCCTTCAGCGTGGGCAGTGCATTCCCCTAGTAGCATGTAACTTTTTCAGTGCCAGAAACCAGCCCCATTGCAGTGTGTGGGTATGATGTATGAAGGTTTTTTTTTTCTTTTTTTAATTAATTAATTTCAATGCAATACAGAACTTCACAGTTCCCACTATTTGTTTACACAACGTAACATATAAATGAAAATTAATCAAACTGGCTTCTCTGCTTCTCATGCCCATGCAGTATCATTTAATTATTGATAGCTGTCATGAATGGTCTTTTGCCACTGTACCCTCCAAGTAACATATTTTTTACTTTTTGCACTGGTTAATATCTGGACTTTGCTTGAGTTCCTCCCCCAGATTGTTCCAGAGGATCACACCAGAAGTAGATTTACAGACTTTTGGTGTTGTTCGTATGTTTTTGATTTTGAAGTTATTTGCTCCTTTTAATTGATAGCCTCCATTACTTAACAAGTTTTGGATATTTTCTGGTAGTTGCCTGTTTTTTGCCAGTTTGTTATGAAACAATGTCAGTTAGTTTTAATTACTTTGATTGTATGAAAAGTGGATGCTATTCAATTTACTGACATCATATCATACCAAACTGCAGTAATGTATAAGGTAAAAAACAGGCCACCAGAAAATATCCAAAACTTGTTCTCTAATGTGAAGAAGGGCACGAAATAATTCAATTGCTCCTTTTCCCAAACACATCCCCAAACTGCAGAATCATACCACAGAGCCCCGTTGAGAATTAATTGAGTTTTTATCACAGAATTTGGATAAAACCATGACCAAACCAGTAGATTTGTCTTTCACCTTTACTAGCATGGCCTTTTTGTGCATCTTTGTAGCAGCATACTGTGTCAGGTCATGGGACCAGAGTCACCCTGCTTTGGTGAGTCTGGTTAACTCTCAGCCTATGACTGTCCCCTCGTGATGGTGTGGTATCCTTGGAAATTTCTTCCCTATCAACCTTAGATGGTGCTTTTTGTGCTACCATGGTCACCATGGATAACAGGAACAGGCAGTTACGCAATTTATCCACTCCCGATTTGGGGGGTTAGTGTTGAAAAAAACGAACAAACAAACAAAAACAAAAAAACAAAAAAACGATACAGGACTCCTTCAAAGCTCTGCCATTAGAATGAGCACGCTTGGCGAGGCTCCATTGGATGGCATGTCTGGTGGCAGCAGCTGTGGCGATTCCTACTTCGATGGCACACCTTAAAGTTGCAGCAGTAAGAAAAACAAGGGGTTTTCAAAATGCCTCTCAGTATCAAACTTGAAATTGCATGTTTCAGTTATTGTTTTAAACTATAAACAATAATATGGGTTATGAGGGTCATGAAAAAATATGGGTTCAAGTTTGTGCAAAACCATCAAATTGTTTTCCACGTTTCTTTGTTGTCCCAAGACCTGAAGGTGACCAAATCAGGATAACAGTGGTATAAGCGGGGGTAGGTTGATCAAAAAACACAGCAACAGTATTTTAGGCCTATTTTTGTATGTTTTTGTCAAGGTGTGGATTGGCCTATCGGTGCACTCACATGGCAGGGGTAGTTGGTTTCTGGCACGACTATTTTGGGAGTTGTGAACTGAGAAGTTTGGGATCCCCTAGTGTAGAAAGGGTGGACATTTTCCAAGGATGGATTTTTAAGTCAAGATGTACCAGTGTCGTTTTCTGGTGGGTCCCAAAAATGTCCAATCCACCAGATCCTAAAGAATGCTGTGGGGAGTGAGGGCATATTAGCACATTAGTCATAGAGGGAAGACATATGATACATTGAATCAAGGAATTGTAAAGAGGAAAAAAAGGCATTGATGAACAATATATAACACTAGAATAATTCATGAACAAAAATGTTGCTTTTGGCTTTGCTAAGCTCAGCCAATAGGCTGTGCACCCCATGAGGCTAACGTTAGTGGGTGGTCTGGGTTCTCCTCCAACTTTTGGCCTCTTTTCCTTGTCACACTCTCATCCTGTTTCCTGCTCTATTGACTGTCCTGTTCTTTCTGATAAAGGCACAAGGCACCCTAAATAACTTAAAAGAGAGAATTTCACATAGATCTAACCAGAAACTGTCTGTTTCTGACCTGTTCTGGGATCATATGTGTCATGGTTACAGAGAACTGACATCAGTGTAACTGAAATCTTGTTAAGTGTTTTTGTATTATTTTAAGGAAAATTTTTCTGATTACACTTGATATGAGCCAAATTCAACTCATCAGTCCAGAAAAACGTCTTGTTTCAAGTTGTTAAAGACAAAAATTAGGTCTGAATTGCTTGTAACAAGTAAAAAAAAATCTGCCATTGAAACAAGAAAAATTTGCAAGGACATTTGCTTGAAACTTGGTTAATGTCTTAAAACAAGTAACTTTTCTCTTGTTCCATAACTTAAAATGACATTTTTCTGGACAAGTAAGGTGAATGTGGTTCATATTAGGTCTAAAAAGACATTTTCTACTGAAAACAAGACAAAAACGATTAACAAGATTTTAGTTTTTTGCAGTGTTGAGGAGCATCCTGTTTGAGACTGACTCATTTTGTTGGAATTTGGGCGTGTACCAGCAAATACAAGATGGTTCGTAACCCTAATTGTGTGCATGGATTGACCTAAAGATGACTCCTGTAGTATAAAGGCAGCTGATGGGATTGGAGCAGAGTAACCTTGGGCTCTGGTGGAACTAAAAGCAGCATTTAAACTTATTAATTATGCATTTCAAAGACAGCCAAAAAATGAAGGAATGCCAACCTGGCATGGCGCCTTCTTTCTGTGTGTGGTAAGCCTCACCTCTTTGCTACTCGCCAAGTCTCTGAAATTACATGAAGAAAAAAAAAAAAATCAGCATGAGGACTATTGTGATGGTAATGGTCCATCCATAGCTGTGGGCAGAGCCCTTCATATTCAGCCCCACAATGACTCCGCTGTCTCGGATATTTAAGAGGTGGTCTGAGCCTTGGAGCTTCCTGTTCATGTGGTAATCTGCACGGCGGTACAATGGAGCGAGCACTGTTCTCTCAGAGCCCGGCCCCGCACATTCAGCTGGAGAATGGAGGGCCACACACCACAACAATAACAGTCCACCGCTATCATCTCATGAAAAGTCTCCATTGGAGGGTAAATAAATAGTTTAGAAACCTTTTAGCAAGTACAATAGGCCAGACCACCACTGATTTGCCATCTTTGATGTCTCCTCACATTTTTTTTTCTACCAGGGTTATAAAAATATTATGTCCGTCTGGGAAAGAGAGAATGCTGAAAAGACTGTAAAAGCTGGATTGTTGTTTCACTCAAAGGAGAGCATCGAGGGCTTCTTTTAGGAGAAAATAATGTAGACCTGGAATCATTTTTGGACATACCAGATTTAAACTGAAAATGAAATAAAACTCAATTGTCAGAATCATTAGCAGAGAGAGGATTCAAGAGCACACTCCCTGTGTTGCAAAAGTGTGCAAACGAGACTCAAGGGTGACATCAGGAAAGGGAGAGATATCCAAATAGAAAGCTGGAATAGCCTCTTGAATTTGCAAAAGCGGGATAAAGACTATTGCGATTGCTACTTTGTGTTTTCAAAAAGTTGTTTTGAGTGAAAAAGGGATCCTCATGAAAGCACTTAAACAATCGTTAAAGGGAAGAGCCGTAATCTAAATGCTTTGATTCATAAAGTGGCGTGCGATGGGAATGCTGATATGAGACAGTTGCACGTCTTTTCCCGAAATTTATGGTCAATCAGTCAGCAGTTTGATGCTGAATGAGACTCATGAGGAGCTTTATGAATTGATACGATGAAAGCTGTTGCCAGAGAAACTTCCTTTTTCTCTTACATTGCCATTGAAGGCAGAGAGCTTATGAATGAACTGTGAATGTGCCGTAAAGTGGAAAGAATGAATTACCCCGGCTGCCTTTGAAGATATAGAGGGGACTGATAGTGTCACTGTTTGGTTTGTTCTAACCTGTTTGAACCCAGATGGCCTGTGTTTATCTCTGCTGGCTGTGATCTTTAACCGTGTCCAAGTGTTGCTTGCATTAAACTCTTCCAGCAGCCTGACTGTCGAGAACACAGCAGGCCAGAGTCAGTGAGGCAGGCAGTCAGGCGAGAGGGCAACATTACACCATTACACTCACCTGTTCCACAGCCACGGTGACTTATCTCCTGAATAAATCACACTACCGAGGTCCGGACTAGTCCAACCCTGCACCTCTTTTTTGGCACACAACTGCCTCCCCATCCATCTTCCCCTCTCAGTTCTCTCTTTTATCTGCCTTCTCTCTCCCGCTCTCCTCTATTTCTTACATCTCTGGCTCTAGATAGCTGCCAGACCGTGCTCACTTTATTTATCACGCGATTGTGGCACTTTTGGATAAGGCTCCGCACCCGCACTGATTGAACTCTTGCTTGTGAGAGCTGGGAAGCACAGATCATTCCCCTTTGGTTTCCAGTAAGTCATGGGATTGACAGCTCGGGATGGCCTGCCCAGCAGAGGCTGACGCTCTTCCTTTAAATCACACAGAGAGATGCATCTGAAGTGTCCCTAACTCAGTGGCTATGCTATTATGCCAAACTAGCAAAAAATACTGTGAGCATCTACGTTTCGGACAATATTTAAGGTTCACTTAATGTTGGTAAAGACACCTCATAAAAATGTTTTGAGTTTTACTGGTGGCTCTTAAAAAGCCCCACCTGTTGTAATTTATTAGTCATGGATGAATCAAGGCACTCCAGATGAGATCATTGCATCTTCACAGCTCTCACCAAAAACAGTAGCAAAACAAAAAACAGTGGAAACAAATGAAGGAGAGTAAAATCTGCAGTTTCTTAAGTGTTCATTGTAAGCTGACTGCAAAAGCCAAGGACTCCTCCTTTGGGATTTCAAAACCAACTAACCTTGAGTTTATAACTTTTAAAGAGGGGTACTGTGCTTTTTTTCAGCCCCTTATTTCCTGAATTAATTTACAATTATGCACATAAAAATTGTGTTGTGTGTTTTTTCAAATGCTAAATTGAGTGTAGCTTGTATATTTAAATGTATATCACATAGGTATATATTATACATATATATATTAGTATGGCCACCCTCTGACCAACGTATTGCAACATGGTGCATGGGATATGATCCTTGGTTAGTGTACAATATGAATCAACAGGCATTAGTGTTCTACAAAGGCCATCTCAGCTGCACCGAAATTTGATAGGGTAAGCTGCAATTTAACATGCAACCATCACCAAAAGGTTGAGAGTTAAAACGGTCCATATGGTATCCCTACAGTAACTTTACATAATTTAAACTGAAGAAAAAACATCTGGTGATTTCGTAAACCAAATTTTGAGCCCCTATCTAAAACACCTTGTTTAGCTGCTGTCTTTTTAAAGCATCTCTCTTCACACACCCCCTTACCTCTGATTGGCCAGCCCCCTAGAAGCTTGATGGGGGCAGAACTATGGGCATGCCTTGGTGTTTGAGGCCCACCCCTTCCCTTCAACAAGTCATAAACCAGAATGAGATTCTTATACAGTGACTTCATTACTTAAGCCAGGTCTCTGGAATATCTCGTCCAGATCATGTGCTGACTTTAAAATCAGATATTTTGGGCAGTTTACAGACAGAGTCAAGGGTTTCCACTAAATATGAATATGTATCAGTTTGAAAATCTGCATGTTTAGCTTGACCATCAAGCATTATAACTTTATGTCTATGTTTAAAAATTGTAAGAAATTGTAATACCCCCTCTTAAAATCATCCAGAAAAGTGGCTCCATGTCAGATATGTCACACCAATTCCCTCAAACTGAATCAAGTGTTTCATACCAAGGTTGTAGTTATTATTTCCTTAACCCTTCAACATGCTGCTCAACCATTTGGTAGAGCATTTTTGTGTCGCTATATGAACTTAGTGAAACCTGATTGGGTCTTCTCTATGGCTTGGAGTAATATTTAACATTCATCTGTGTGTCTGCAGCCAACATTTGAGCCCTGTCTTTGATGGTAATACCTCACTTTTCCTGACATGTCTTTCTTACCATGACATATCCAGGTGCACAGAGGCAGAGCAGCAAGCAGTGATTCCAAAGATGGAACAATGCAGCATTGTTCTCTTCCTATCCCTAAGTAAACCAATCCTCTGCGTGGCCTTGCCGTCTGCCCGAGGAGGCGGGTGGGTATTGAGTTTTTATGTTGAGTAATGCTGATGCTCCTTTGTGGGGGGATCGTTGCTTAACACTCTGTGCACAATCTGGCCCAGTGTTGTCTTTGGCCTACTAAACTCTGCTCAACACTTTGTAAAAACTCCCCAATGGCTGTTAGACAGCGAGGAGAAAGTGGGTAGAGGGAGGAAGGAAGACTCTGAAGTGGAAGAAGGGAGAGGAGAAGCAGGAAGGAGAAATGGAGGACGAGCAGCCAGATGAGGATTGGGATGGATTTAGGGATAGATGAGAGCTGACTGAAAGGATTGGTGAGGGTGAAGAGAGGATGGATGGAGGACTAGCAAGGGGATGGATTCAGTTATGGAGGGTGAGAGAGGGGGCATGCCGGTCCAAAGATTGGTTGTTTAGCACTGCAGACAGTTCAATACCTGGACAAAACAGGCTGCTTAGGCTGTGAAAATCCTGTGAAAAACAGTGCTCAGGCTGTCATGGTAGTATGTTAGTTAGAGTGTGATTTACAGCTTTGACAAAATGCACTTGTTCAGTAAAGATGATGAGTCAGTGCCTGAAGTACACTATCAGCCCACTTCAAAGTAAAAACCTGCAGCAAATAATGTTGTGACAAATTAGATCTCATCCAGGGCCACAACAAAGTGACTGAACGACAAAATGCCTGCAGGTAGGAAAGAATTTATCAGCAGTGAGCCGAGTACCAAATCAGAGGGAGGAGACTCTGAAAGATGAGTCACAAAGGTGCAAGCTCGACACTTTAACCACCCCAGGGATAAAACTATGGTGCACTTACACGCTTCTTACCAAGAGTCAAAGAGTTAAGCACCAAACATTGCTCAAATTAAGTGAAATACCATCAGTAAAGTTGGGTTTAGACTGGTTCTGGAGTGTAAGAATACTGAGCTCCAACGATACATACCTGCAGAACCCTGATAACAGCAATGATGGCCTATTATCTGCTGAGCTTTTTATTTTTGGAAAGCGTGGTTATATCTTACGGAAGCGCATTGCATTCACTGGATAAAAAAAAAAATAGAAACCTTATCTCGTAATTATGAGATCCTGATCTCGTAATTATGAGATAAGATCTCGTAATTACGAGAAAAGATCTCATAATTACGAGAAAAGATCTCATAATTACGAGAAAAGATCTCATAATTACGAGAAAAGATCTCATAATTACGACATCAGGATCTCATAATTACGAGATCAGGATCTCATAATTACGAGATCAGGATCTCATAATTACGAGATAAGGATCTCATAATTACGAGAAAAGCAAAGTTTCTTCTTCGTGGAATATAATACGGAAGTACAGAAGCGTAAATCCTACTGCAGTGATGGAGCTGTCCCAGTGCTATGTTCTAACCACCTTCTCGGTTTGAGACACGGGGAAATGTTTCTGAAAAATA